>NC_065536.1:50914353-52114353 GCF_932294415.1 Quercus robur
AAAAAAAAAAAAAAAAAAAAAAAAAACAGGATTTGTTCCAGCAGCAGGTTCCCCTACTGCCACCTTTTACGGCTTCGCTAACTCCAATCAAGCAGTAGTAGACCTAACTTACCTGATCTCCGAACAGCTAGTGAAAAAAGCATCCGTTAAGCATATTACTTTGGGTGACTTGTATCGGGACGGGTTCACTGTTTCTATAGCAGAAGATCAAGTTACACACACATCTGCTGATATAATCTCCGGAGATTCTTCCAGGAAGCTAGGTCAAGGCTATCTGGCAGAAAAGGATTCTAATGGCACAAAGTCGTTCTTCCCCCGTTTCCCCGATCTCCGCTGGCTACTCGTAGGAATTTTTGAGCTTAATCCTTTCTCTTTCTCTCGAGTCCCCTGGAAATAGAAATGGGCTAGAGCTCCCAGTCGTTTCTAAGGAATTTCTACCTTTTGGATCAAACTAGGAATCATACATTCGCTGAATGACTCGACAACCAAGTATTTCACTTACCTGCACATAGGCTTCCTATATTCTCTAGAACATCCCATCTCGTTTCATAGCGCCTGCTTCCCGAAAAGATAGACTTCCTATCAAATCTTTCACAGTCCCCAGAGAGATCCATCCGATGGTCTTTCACTCTCTCGCTTCGTCTTCCCAGCTATCCTTTACATGCAAGTAAGATCAGATCGAATGCTCATTCTGGCTTCTCGTCTAGCTTCTCTCCCACTACTCAACCCTATTTCTTAGTATTTCATTATTTTAGTATTTTAGATTGAACGGACAGCTTATACTTCTAATAGATTCCTAGCTAGCTAAGATGCATCTACGAGAAGCTATTTTTTATGTAATATTACATTATATGAAAAAAGAGATTAAGTAGCGAGTAAACAAGATCCTCGAACTATGGTGGGTTCAGAAAGAGGATGAAGGCAGAAGTGCGGCACTAACTTCTGCCAATTTTTGAAAAAGGTTTCTTATCCGTGTGCGCCTACCGATGAAGAAGGAAGGAAACTACTCTTTGTTTGTCCGCGCACCTTTTATTATTCTTTCCCGTGAGAGTGAAGATCGCGCAAGACACTAGAAATCTAGTCAAACTAGTAGTCGAGGATAGGCCGATGGATATGAAGAACCTACACTAAACTAACTCATATAAGGAATGATAAAAGTTAGCGGTTGTTAGGGAGGGATTCCGTCAAGCGGAGGGGATGTCCAGAGGGATGCGGGAAAGACTCAAAATGAAAGCAAGCGCAACTAGTCTTGGCGAGCTATGAACGAATGCTTAGCTTGACCAAGAATTGTTGTTGTTGAATCAGTAGCAGAGCGAGATTTAGAAGGCATGGCTCTCTAGCCGTGCTTAAGCGAGTGGAAAAAAGTTTTCAATGCTCGAGACCAAAGGAATTAGCCAAGGCAGCATCAAAGACAGATCTTGTCACTGGGGAGATCCAGGAGTAGTTGAAGTGTGCCGTGAGTGGTAGCCGTTTAGTAAGGGCATGGCTTATGGTAGGGAGTGACCCGTCTTGTTGAGTCGACTGTGAACGCATGGTTTGCGCATGGTTTGCTCTTAAAAAGAATAGCTCTTCTTCTTCTTTTGCCCTTCTCCTCCTCATTCCTTTCCTTGAGCATTGATCAACGCATGGGATCCTTACAAGCTCATGAAGACTAGTTAGTGACTTCGCTTCCCCTGCGAATCTTGCTAATCAGTAGCCAGACTTACCTAATTAGGAGAAGAAGGCCTAGGGGTGCGGTCGATTCGTCTTGCCTTGGCCTGGCCACAAGGGCTTGGCAGATCAAGAAAGCGTTAAATCTCCTCCTCGCTTACTGGTCACAGCTAAGAGTTCTTTACTTTATGTTGATGTTATACCCGAGGGTTCCTTCCCTCACTTGTTACTAGCAGCTCTTCCTTTACACCTGAGAACTACCTATTCTTTTTCACAGCAAACCATGAAGAGTCGAAAGAGTTCACCGCAGAAAGCATAGTCAGAAGAGCTGAACAGCTGACGACCACCAAGATGTTTGATGGGATTTTGTGGTTTGGCCGATTGCAGCTTGTTTGTGTTTAACCGAGAATGTTTTTGAGCGAAGTGGGGCTGACTGGTTTCGGCTTGGGAATGCTCATTGGCACAACACAAATCTTATAGTTGACAGCCAATGGTCCTTAAAAAGAAAGCTTATACCAACTCCATCATTCAAATATTCACTTGGTTCAATTTGAATTAAGGCAATAACAATCTCCTGTCTCTTGCTGTTTTTTTCAACAAAAGAATTGCGGAATTGCAGCAAATAAGAACAGCATGAAAGGAAGCAACTCATTCATATTAGTACCATCTAATGCTTTATATTTAGCTGATATTTGTTCAACCATGAATTTTCTTTTAATCCAAACAAGAAAAGCTCATAAACGGAACAAAACAGAGACAAAATAATCGGCAGAGACCAAAGCAATGGAGTACAAGTTTGACTGAATTCCAAGACTATGGGTTTATTCCACACTCCAAAATCTTGATTCATTTTGAATTAAGTCAGATTAAACTGGAACAGTTCTATTAAAAACGAATTGCAGCAAATAAATCGGAACAGCATGAACTCAGTTATATAAAAACCATCTAATGCTTACATTTAGCTTATATTGTTCCACTACGAATTCTCTTTTAATCTCTTTTAATTGACACAAGAAAACCTCATGAACAAAACAAAACAACCAGCTGAGACCAGCAGCAATGCAGCACAGGTTTAAGATAACTCCAAAAGACTCGGGTTTATTCCAACAAAAACATAAAAAGATAGCCTTAAATAGTCAGTTTAGCTTCAAGCTTTTACAGATGCGATGTGGACAATCAGGTCAACCACACGGGAACTGCAAAAACAAGATTGATGGAAAAGGGTGTTAGAACTGTAGGATAGCTGAAATCAATTTATCTACAAGAGTAAAATCAATTTAACATGTTTTATAGACCATGTTAAAGGTTTCAAAACTAGATCGTAGGAGAGGATGCCTAAAGGATCAAAACCAAATTAACAAGAGGGATTGCATACTTCAGATTAATGTTTCATATGATTACCTGTAGCCCCACTCGTTGTCATACCAAGAGACAAGTTTCACAAAATTGTCATTCAATGCAATTCCAGCCTTGGCATCGAATATGCTAGACCTGCATTAAGGACAGATGACCATGTCATGAGTCATATCATGACGATAACCAACAGTAAAATAAAACAGAAAGTCAACTTATTTCCAATAATATAATGAATTAACCATCCGTCACAAAATTATCTGTTCCTAAAATAAATATAATGATGCCCTGCAATTGCTCAATACATATGAGCATTTCACTGATTTCCAATACATGACCATTCCAATGATTTCCCAAAAGCAAATGCATTTGAAAAAAAAAACGTAACCGTTTAAATTTAGTTACAAATCTCTATACAAAAATATTGAGAATACAAAAACCAGTTATGGAATCAGATTCACTGGTTCTTCAAACCAAATGAGTAACACTTCATGAGTAGAATAATAAATTCAAAAAAAGATACAAACTATACGATCAATTATATTACCACTTAGATTCTAGCATGCATATAAAGGAATGCTTGCAAAATATAAACTAGGCCAGAGCAAGACAACTTTAGAACATAACATTAAAAGATTAATCTACCTGCTGTCACCAATGAAGTCAGTAGACACCACATCATCTTCAGTGTATCCCAAGATACCCTTAAGCTTGCCCTCGGACTCCTCCCTGAGAATTGTCATATCAAAAGACTTATATTAGAAATTACTTAATAAGACATCAGTTCAATACATAATAAACGATAACACCTGCACATTATAAGAATACAAGACCAACATTCCAACACTTACTTAATAGCTTTTTTGATCTCCTCATAGGAGGCCTTCTTCTCAAGCCTGACAGTGAGGTCAACGACTGAAACATCGACAGTTGGAACACGGAAGGACATTCCAGTCAATTTGCCATTAAGTTGTGGAAGAACCTTTCCAACAGCCTATACAGCCACAAAATACACCCAAATTAGTCAGGCTGCTAAATATATTTGATAGCAGCATTATCAAATCCAGTTCTGAAATGAATGTTAACACTTCAGAAAATCAAATCCAATTAGAATGGATACTTATAAACACGAAATAAACCAACCATATTCCACTCTTATACAACAATATCAACAAGTACACCCCAAGTCATAAACTATAAACATTTTACATCAATAGGCAAGACCAACAATTAACAGCTAAATAAGACATAAACTACCTTAGCAGCTATATTCACTCCTATATATAGATGTCTAACCACTAAGCAGGCCCAACATTCAACAGAAAGCAACATTGTAAATAATACCAATTCATAAAATTAAGTAATAAACTACCTTAGCAGCCCCAGTGCTGCTGGGAATAATGTTAAAGGAAGCAGCTCTTCCACCCCTCCAGTCCTTGCTTGATGGGCCATCAACAGTCTTCTGTGTGGCTGAATCAGAAAACATAGCAACAATTAGCACAACTATCAAACACATTTCAAAATTTTTTAAAACGAATAGAATCACAGTTTCACAGCCAACAACTCACCAGTGATAGAGTGGACAGTGGTCATGAGACCCTCAACAATTCCAAACCTGTCATTGATAACCTGTACATAATGTCAAACAACAACATAATAAGCACAACAATTCACCCTTCAACAACAAAATACAGTCATAACCATATAAATGGATTCAAAGTCAACCTTGGCAAGGGGAGCAAGGCAGTTGGTAGTGCAACTAGCATTGGAAACAATATCAAGATGTGGCTTGTACTCCTTCTCGTTCACACCAACAACAAACATGGGTGCATCTTTGCTGGGAGCAGAGATCACAACCTTCTTAGCACCACCCTGGTCACCAAACAATCCAATTCAAATCTCAATTTCCATTCTCATTATCATTCTATACAAAACAAACACAACTGATAAAAGCACATATATTTACAACCCCATATGATATTAAAACACAAACACTTTCCTACAAGTGAATAAAGGAGAAAAGGCAAACCTTCAAATGGGCAGCAGCCTTTTCCTTGTCGGTAAAAACACCGGTAGATTCAACCACAAAGTCGGCTCCAACCTGACCCCATGGGATCTCTTCTGGGTTCCTGAAAAAAAAATTCATCTTTTAAGCAACAGCACTCAAAACAGTAAAACCCATTTTCAATCTCCAAACTACAAAACGAAAACACAAAAAAAAAAAAAAAAAAAAGCAATAAACTTCAGTACCTGACTCCAAAAACAGTGACGGGTTTCTCGCCGAAGAGAAGGGTCTTCTCGTCCTTCACCTTCAACTCGTGGTGCTTCCATTGACCGTGAACGGTGTCGTACTTGAACATATATGTCTGAAAATTTGCATAAACCTTTGTTAATATTCAAGATTTCTCAAATATTTACCGATCGGTAAAAAAGGGTTTTAGAAAAATATTTATACCATGTAGTCAACGTTGATGAATGGATCGTTAACAGCAACGAGTTCAACATCGTCTCTCTGAAGAGCAACTCTCGCAACCAAACGACCAATCCTTCCGAAACCTATTAGATTCCAAATGTTATTTTTTCACTATAGTCCGACAACCTTAAACACTAACAAAAAACAAACAGATCGGAGGGTTTTAAGCTTTTAGATTTTAGTTTTTTACCGTTGATTCCGATCTTGATCTTCTTGCATGATGCTGCAGTAAAAACAAAACACACACAAAAAAACAAAGAACACAGAAAATCAAAAAGAGAATTCATTAACGAAACAAATCAAAGCAAAAAATACCAAACCAGGGATTACCCATTGATAATCGGTAGAGAAGTAGAAAACAAAGAGAGATAAGATTTGTATGAGAGAGAGTGAGTGAGAGTGTGTGTGATGGTATTGGAGCAGAGAGAGAGCCTTATATATATATATATATATATATATATATAATAAAGGCAGAAAATGTAAACCGGTGGGTAGGGTTTGTCACGTGCCGCGTGAGAGCGAGAGTGGGTTTATGGTTTTACTTTTATGCTTGGGCGAAACGAAAAGTAGCTTGGAGCCGCTGATTAAGGTTAATATTCCTGTATTCCTGTATTTCAAAGCCAATGTCAAATGTTATGGTTTTGTGATATTTTGAATAGTATTTCCATATAAACTTTTTTTTTTTTTTCTATTTATAGTTTATTGCGTTGATACTTGAGAAACCTATTATAGTACTAGAATTTTTGCTATTTTTTCAACACTGGAGGAATAGGTTTTGAACTTTTTATGTATGGTAATTTGATTTTTCCATTGGAAAAGCTATTCTTGGAGAGGAAGTTGTAGAAAACTTGCCTTCTAGAGAGTGGGGATAATATTTTGTCTTAGATGGAATATTCGGACTATTAGGTGGCTGATCCCACCGGATTTTAAAGCCAGTGGGTGAGATGTGGCAAATTTTGAATGGGATTTGTTGAGGGTGTGAAAGTCAAATTGTATGAAAAGTTTTGCTGTTGACCAATGAAAGAGGGCGAGCTCATGTGACCTTTCTGCTGCCGTGAGCACTGGTACAAAACTTTGCAATTTTTTTTTTTATATAGCAATGACAGAGATACAATATATATATATATATATATATATATATATTTTTTTTTTTAATTGTCTATAAATGATGCTAGAAACTTTTGACTCTAGACTTGTAGTTGGAACTTGAAAAAACACATTTTGATTTTTTACGTTTTTACTTTGTCAAAGTTTTGAGTTTTCCTAGGTGATGCTTGTGTTAGAAATATGGTAATTACAATAATTAAGGGAAAGTGAAAAATTTTCACTATAAACAGAGTTTTTTTTTTTTTTTTTTTTTTTTTTTGGGATGAATTAAAACGGAGTTCTAGATTGTTCCATGCTCTAGATGCAAGTTGGTCGGTCAATAAATGGTGTCTACCTTGTCCTCTTTTCTTTTGTCAAAGATGTCACATAAAGGTTTTCCGAGTCCCACACGCATTACCATAATAATGATCAACTCGAATCAAACCCGGCCGGTTGGACCCTTAAAGTCTAAACCGGTTTGAATCTTTTCATTATGTTTGGTTGGATGAAGGGGAGAAGTAGAAGGGAAGTATATTTTTCTTTCAATGTGTTTGGTTTGCAAGATAACATATGTGGACATGCTCCTCAAAAAAAAGAAAAAAAAAAATATATATATATATATATATATGGACATAATTTTTGTTGTAATTTTAATGTAGTTAACTGTGAGCAATTGAAAAAAAATAATGAGTCAATGTGAAAGTGATAGACTGTTGTTGAGGGTCATTTGTGAGAAAGAAAGCCCAATAACAAGGGCAATAAAGAATTGACAAAGTAGACAGCAAAACCATTAGACCCAAGCGGCAGGAATAATGGAACACAGGCCCAAGAAATAAACAAATGGATCTTGAAGAGGCAAATGGGCTCAAAGAAGCCCGGAAAGAAAGAAATAGCATCCCATGAGCAGTGTATGAAATAGAAAAGTACGAAAGGGCTACCGCAAGCCCAAGGTAATGCAAACTAAGAAAGTAAGGGGTTTATGGCAGACCCATAAATCTCAAGGATGAGAATAAGGTTATTGGGCCAGGGAAGCCCAATGAAGTTAGTAAAAAGCCCATGGGAGTGTAGAATTAGCAAAAGGGCCAAGGAAGCCCAAAGAAAGTAAACGGGACAAGGATGCCCAAAGGAAAGCCCAAAGGGACATAGGAGCCCATAAGTAAAAGCAAAACAGTGGTCTTGCCAAGCCACTAAGAGAAGGAATAAACGGCAGGCCTAAAAGAGGTCCAATATGATTAAGTTATTACAGTAGGAATAACAGTACAACATTGCAAGAAATAAAGGAAATCAAGGAATGGGTCAAAGAAATGTAAGACCCATCATCAGACAAAACCCAGCTCTTGAATGAAACGGGAAAACGAAGAACAGCCCACATAAAAGGTCAAAAAGCACGGACGGCAAGCCTCCAGACCATGGCAGACGAATGGGCAACAGACAAGTTTTGGACACATATGCAATGAAGGCACGCGCAAGGCCTAGGCACCACCAGCCTGTACACAGCCAATACAAAGCATGGTGAGGTCGGGGGGTCAGAGGATCAAAGGGCATGGTTTGGTGGTGGGGAGAGGGGAAAAATCTATTTTTATAGTTCCGACTCAAGCTCTTTCGGGGTGGTGTCCTGTTGGGATGACTTACTACCCAAAAGAGGTAAGCTGAGTTGGAACCATTAGGTGCATGCCATGAGGGATAGGGAGAGAAAAATAAGCCAAACCATGGCAGGAAAAGGTGTCACGGCAGACTAACAAACAAAATATTCTTCTTTGTCTGGCGATGGGAGGGCGACACATAGACAGCACAGTGATGGTCGGCCAGTACACCCAGACCAGACAAAGGGAATTAAGAGTTAAAACAGTAAAATCGGGTCACGGCAAGCACTCTAAAAGGAGGGTCTTGCCGTGAACAGGGGACAACACGAAACGGAACTTAGGGAAGGAAATAGAAAACTTAAAAGAAATAGAAAAGGAAAACATAGTAAGAAAAAAGAAAGAAATAGTGAGAGTTAGAAAGGTGGGCATGCACCGGTAGATTAATCCCTTCTCTCCCTCATGAAATCCGGCCCTCTGTAGGAAAAAACTCGAAAAAACCTACGCAAAAAACCACTTAGGCCCATTTCCCTCAGAGTCGTTAACCTCTACGGCAGGATTCATTCCTGAGAGATTGACCGCTTTGAGGAGGGACGTTCTCCCCTTTGTGGTTCTGCTCCTGCGAATTGAATTTCCGGTCGAATTCCTCCAGTATTCCGATTGACCGGTGAACATTTGATGTTTTCTCTGTTATTTCTTTTTTCCCTCTCTTCCGTAAAAGGAAAACAAATAGTGTTGTTATTGTAATTGATGTTAAGGGCTATTTGGTCATTTCCCCATTTAAGTGGGTAGATATTTTCTGCTTATTCTATTATTATTATGTCTGCTTGCCACAATTTGTCTGAAACAGTTCCACCTGCCGTAAACACGTTCCTAACAGACTTGGCTTAGTTTGCGCACAAGCCGGACCACCTTAAGTTGAAGCTGGACCGGTCCCGACTCTCTTATCCAGAAAACTTGAGCTTAGTACAGCAGGAGGCAGCCCAATACCACTAGCACAGCCCACCCCCTTACAACTGTTATGTCAAATTTGTTGCAAAAATTGTGGATCCTAAAAGAACTCCCATTATAAGGGAGGAAGAGAGTTAAAAATGGCTATTTTGTGCCCCTATGACTATGAGATCTCACTCTCTCATGTTCATCCCAAATAGGGAGGAAAGAAAAATGTGAGATCCATGGAAAAGCTATCCCTCCAATTTTCCTTTTCTCTTAATCTATTTCTCTCCAATTAAACAATGGAAACATATCTTTTCTCTCTCATTCTTTCCTTTTAGACTATCGTCCCTCAAACTCAACTATAAAAGTCTGTTTGATTTGAGATTTTAGGGTGGATGAAAAATGGGAGAAAGAGAAAATTAATTTTATAAGTGTTTGGTTGGGGAGCATGGGAGAATGAAAAATTAGTGAGGCCTAGCACCCGTGCCCACAAAAATGTTTTTTCTTCAAAATGGAGACAAAACTGGAGAAAAAACACTATATATATATAAAAATAAAATAAAATAAAAAGACTAAAAACCTTTGTAATTTTCTTCTTTGGCCTCTTTTTTTGTCCTTTAATTTTTGTCTTTTTCTAAACCCATATGTTTTGTTTTTCTTTTTCTTTGGTTTTCTTCTTTAGCATTTTTCTTTGTATTCTCATTTGTGTGTGTGTGTGTGTGTGTTTTTTTTTTCATTCATTTGTTTTGGATCCTTTGGTTTGTGCTCTTTTTATAATTTAAAATATATATTGAAGTGTTCTTACACAAATTTTTAATAAATAAAATGTTTTACTTTTTGTTTTATTTAATAGGGACATAATTGTAAAATTTTTCTCAATAGTTTTCCACATCTCCACTTTTCCATCTTTCTAACCAAACACAAATAAGAGAAAACTAAATTTCTTTTATCATCCCACTTTTCTATCATTTCCCCACTTTCTATTGTCTCAATTTCCCACTCCTCCAACCAAACAAACCCTAAGAGTAAGTTTAGGGTCTGTTTGGATAGAACTTATTTTGCTGAAACTGAAAACTGAAAACTGAAAACACTGTAGCAAAATAATTTTTAAATGTGTAAATAGTATCGTGGGACCCATTTTTAATAAAAAAGTTGATAAAAAGTGGAGTTTGTGGGACCCGTGAACAGTATATAAGTCACTGTTCATGACTGAAAAGTCAACAATATGCGGCTGAAAAAAAAAAAAAAAAAAAAAAAAAAAAAGGAAAACGCGGACGCAGACGTGAGACGTTGAATCCAAACATACACTTAATCAAACTTTTTTGTTCTTGCCACACCCAATCGAATGTAATGGATTTTTTAAGCCCATCAACCCATGTAGATTTTGCGAAGAGTCTTGTAATTCAATAATATTATCTACTTTTCTTTATAAGAAGTATTAGGTTGTAACCTATGCTTATTTATGAACAAATTTAACACTAGTGATGATGATGTAGTTTTACATAGATGAGTAAGATGGTCATCTCGACTTTT
Organism: Quercus robur; assembly: GCF_932294415.1. Classification (NCBI taxonomy): domain Eukaryota; kingdom Viridiplantae; phylum Streptophyta; class Magnoliopsida; order Fagales; family Fagaceae; genus Quercus; species Quercus robur. Next base: position 50,924,965 of record NC_065536.1, read on the forward strand.
GTACTAAATAATTTTGAATGGGCCAATCAACACCAAATTAAGAAAATTAAAATGGATACTTGATACAAAATTAGGATTACAATTAGAAGCTGTTGAATGCCAAAATTTCACAAGAAAACCCATTCCATGAAAAGTAAAGAAGGCCCAATTCAAGCAGCAAGAAGAATCAACATTAAGGCCCTATTTATGTTCAGATTTCCAGCAAAAAGGTCATTAAAAAATCCAGCAAAATCCAGTGAAAGAACTGGGCCGGGATACCCAGAGGTTGCCAGAGGCCCAGGATCCTCAGGTAATGCAGCACAGCTAATATGGGATTGAAACAGCTCAAGAAAGGTACCACGAAAGACAAGAAATGAAGAACAGATATGTCCTTCTCAAGTATCCAGTGGTGTAGCAAAGAATCAGAAAGTATAAAGCAAACATTCATGAACAAAGGAGCTGTACCACAAGGAACCAAGAATGAGAAAACTATAAGTAGAAGCGACTGGAAGGGAACTTTCAACCCAGTAGTAAAAGATTCCAACTATTTGGGAATAATGACAATAAGGAAAGACAACCGACATCTGAGTCTGAAAAGTGAGAAACCTTGAAAGAAGAGAGATTGAAGGCTAGTTGCCCAAAGATGCCCCAGAATGGAAAGTCAGCAAGTGACTTTTAGAGAAACAACACTAAAAGATGAAAACTATGAGAAAAAAGGGAAGAGACTAGCCCCTGGGCAACTGTCACAGCACGAGCTCTGAGGGGCAAAAGAGAGAAATCACTAGTGTCTTGGAGCCCTATAAAACACACTATAAAAGGAAGAGAAAACCCATGTTGAAGGGGGAGGATTTTTCAGTAGGAAGAATATCATAACAGAGCCATTAGAACTCTGTAAAATTTAAGAAAAATAGAGGAACGTCTCCCGGTATCCCAGAAACAGCCACTATAGCACATACTTGGATTCAAAAGAATTCAAATTTTGCAAGTCTTAGAGGCTTGGATAGCCATCGAAGTTTGTAATTTTTGAGCTTATTTGAACCTTGTATCACGTCTTAGTGAGCACATTTGTAATCCACAATTAAGAAAAATAATGAAATATCTCATATTGATTTGAGGATTTCTAACAATTACTTTGCATATTTCTTTATTATATTATTTTCCTTTACTGCTTCTTGCTGCTCAATACATATATTCTTGCTTGTTAATTTTTCCTTTTACTCAGCCAAAAGCTGAGTCCTTTGCCCAAGCAAAGCCACTCAGACTTGAGTTCCAAATTCCACAAATCTTGTGCAAAAGCACTAAGTCTGTAAGAATTGGGGCCAGGATCCTCGTGGCTGAATCATTTTCATGAAATTCATTTACATATATGTATATGTATTAATATATATATATATATATATATATACTAATCTAAGAAACTAACAATTATTTGAAGATATGTGCATTGTATAGTTGTTCTTGTGTAGGACCTATAGAGGTAAAAGGAAAGGACAAAACTCCATTACATAACAAGCATGGAGAAAGATTGTATAGTGCAGAGAATCAGTATTCCGGGTTCTTACAGGCCTAATACGCCCCAAGATCCCACGACAGTACGCCCGGGGTACCAAGTGAAGGAATTCTTTAAAATGTTTATACAATAAAAGATAAGCCTTAAATATTCTATTTCAATCTCTTTCTCATTGTGAATATTATGAATATCTATTTTACTTATTTTGTAAGAGTAAAGGGTCATTTTATGATATTAAAACACTTATAATGGTATTTTATTGCTTAGGAGGAATCGCATTTTTTCCTTAAGGAGATTTATGTGACTTGCGCACAACTTGGTTCGTAATCAGCCCCCATTTAGCTGCGGTGAACCAAGCCCAGTCCACCAAACTACAACTATTTGGCCCAGGATCCTCGGGCATGTGTGCTAAAGAAAAAAAACACTCTCACAGAAGCTAATTTGAAATCGATATAAATTATGATTGTGCTTCAACTATAATATATTATATACATTATGATTCAAATCATCCTCCCTCATTATTATAAGTAATGGATTTTAAACTGAAAAAAGGGATACATTTTGTACAACCTTTTAGATTTTTTAAATTATTTTAATTATTAATATATTTAGCTTAAAAAAATTCTAAATAGTCTTTGTAGGTACTCAAGAATTTTTGGCTTTGGCTTTGGTTTTGGCTTTTTGGCTTGATTGTCTTGCCTTGAATTCTTTTGTCCCACATTGGAAAGATGACTTTCCTCCTTCTACCTTATAAGGCATGAACCAATGAGAAAGAGTACCACTAGTTTGGTTAGTGGTACTCTTTCTCATTGGTTCATGCCTTATAAGGTAGAAAGAGGAAAGTTATCTTTCCAATGTGGGACAAAAGAATTCAAGTCAAGGCAATCAAGCTAAAAAGCCAAAGCCAAAGCCAAAGCCAAAGCCAAAAATTCTTGAGTACCTACAGTCTTGTATTTTGGTTTTTTGAAATAAAAAAACAATATATTAGGGGAAAATTGAGTGAATAAAATATCTTAAATGTTTGTGAGAATGCCTTTTTTTGTGACACTCAGGTCCAAGGATCCCGGACCTAAATAAGAGGTTTGGTGAACCGGGCCTTGACTCACTGCAGCTAACAAGCTGTTTAAGAATCAAGTGATGCACAAGGGATGCTTCCTACAATACAAGTAAAATGACAAGTAAGGATATTCGTATGGAGAGGCATGCCAAAATAACAAGATAAATTCAACAAGATCAATAAAGAGGTACAAAATAATGTTAAGGGGATCCTGGGATTAATGAGACATATTTCATTAATATGTTCTTTGTTAAGTTATAGAAAGCTCACTAGGACATGATACAAGGTTCAATCAAGCTCAAAAATTACAGTCTTGAATGACTATTTCAGCCTTCAAAACTTGCAAAGTTTGATTCTCTTTGAATCCGAGTATGTGCAATAGTGGCTTTTATAGGATACCGGGAAGCAATATTCATTTTCCCCTTAGTGTTTTCTTTCTCTTCACCACAACTTTACTGATAGTTCTTTTCTCTAGAAAATCTCTTCTTTTTCTCTCTTTTTTGCTGCCCCTTTCTTCGCAACCTACCCTCCCCTTTTATAGTGAAGTTCTGGTCTTCCCGAGGAACCATTGGTTCCCCTGTTTTGCCTTCTTGTGAACAGAGCCTATTCCATGCCTATCACTTGGTAAGTCCCATTTCCCGTTTTTCTCATTCTTTCCTTCTTTCAGCTTTGATTATTTTGAAAGTCCCTAGTTGGCCACCTTCTTTGAGATGTGCTGAGGTATGCCCTTCTCGGCATCACCGTTTGGCAATTCCACTTTTCTCCTTTTTTTCCCATCTGGGCGGAATCCTATTCTGCCAACTTGAAAGCCGCCTGTTACCATTCTCTTTTTTGTGTTTCTCTGTTCTGGTTCCCCGAGACTCTGTCTGCTTGTGCCATGAGAGGTCGCTGGGTTTTTTTGGCGCTTGTGTTCTTTTGCTTTGTTTCTTATTTTCTTTTTCTGTCCTTTTCTTTCGAGCTGTCCTAGTCTTTCTTTTGACTGTGTGCCTGGAAGGATCCGCGCCTCTTGATGGTTGCTGAGGATCCTGACTACTTGTCATCTTGCCGTGGGTTTCTTTTTCTTCTCGATGCTTCTCCGTCTGGGCTTCAAGCCTCCTGGGCCTCTTTATTCTTTCGTGGTCCGCTTGCACCTGCTTCCTTGGACTTAGCTTGTTCTTTTCCTTTTGGGCCTGGCTCACTCTTTTTGGGCCTCCCTTACTATGATCCCTTTTAGACCTCAACAATGTTTTACTAATATTATGCACATTTACACAGCTTAATTAAGAATAATACATAAAGTAAAAAACAAATTCAATAATAAATTAAATTGAATAGTAGAGTAGAGTAGTTAAAAAAATAAAAAAGTACAAAAAATATTTCAAGTTATATGAGAAATGTATATCAAATAAATCCAACATTTTTGTCAAAACTATATATTTTAATATATTATAAGATAGTTTAAAATAAATAATAATGTGATTATAAGGACTCGAATGGCAAGATTTTGTTATTGAGTGGCATAGTACAAATACTTCATTTATGACCTAAATTTTATTATTAAAAAAATGCTAGAATTTTAAAATAATGTATAAAATAAATGAAGAAATTTCTAAAAATACTTGTAGTAGAATTTGAATCGAACTAACAGTTTTAAAAATGTTGATACCTTGGTAATATTAGGGAAAATATGCTAGGACATCCACTTAGTGTATGCACAATGTAAAGGATACAACTTTTCTTACATATGAAATCATTTGAACTCCTTCCTAAAAAAAAAAAATCATTTGAACATCTAATATTTTATCGTGAAAGATTTGGTAAAAATAATGAAATGATTAATCTATATATATATATATATATAAAACCGAAGCCTTTGCTGGTACCACAATTTTCCACGTCAGCACAATATTTAAAAAATAAACAATTTTCCACGTCAGCATAATATTTAAAAAATAAAAAATAAATAAAAATTATAACTCCTCAAAACCCTAGCAACCTTACCCCTCTCTCAAGTTAAGAAATATAAAGCCACGGTTTCTGCAAACTCTCTCTCTCTCCGGACGTAGGAAGCCCTAAAGCATTCAAGATCTACAATGCACGGTATAGATTTTAGCTTATAAAGTTCAGCTTTTGTAAGGTTAGTTTTGTTTATATATTAATTAATACATAGTACTTTGTTCACCATTGAATACTCATCTATATATATATATAAAACCGAAACCTTTGCTGGTACCACAATTTTCCACGTCAGCACAATATTTAAAAAATAAACAATTTTCTATATATATATAAAACCAAAGTCTTTGCTGGTACCACAATTTTCCACGTCAGCACAATATTTAAAAAATAAACAATTTTCCACGTCAGCATAATATTTAAAAAATAAAAAATAAATAAAAATTATAACTCCTCAAAACCCTAGCAACCTTACCCCTCTCTCAAGTTAAGAAATATAAAGTCACGGTTTCTGCAAACTCTCTCTCTCTCCAGACGTAGGAAGCCCTAAAGCATTCAAGATCTACAATGCACGGTATAGATTTTAGCTTATAAAGTTCAGCTTTTGTAAGGTTAGTTTTGTTTATATATTAATTAATACATAGTACTTTGTTCACCATTGAATACTCATATAATCAATTTCCAATTCAGTGTTCAAGAATTAAACCAAAATTCTAACTGCGCTATCATAAAATATTATTATTAGTATGAATTTTATGGAGTTGCGGTGTTCAAGAATTAAACCAAAATTCTTTTAAATTATCTATAATATTTTGTCCTCTGAAAATTTTATCTTTTTGATTTTATTATATTGTGTTTCTTAAGCTATAGAGAGATTTTCTTTAATTTCTGCAAACTCTCTCTCTCTCTAGATGTAGGAAGCCCTAAACGCACGGTATAGAATTCAAGATCTACAACTCACGGTATAGATTTTAGCTTATAAAGTTCAGCTTTTGTAAGGTTAGTTTGTTTATATACTTAGTCCTTACGTTTAGGTTTAGGTTTAGGTTTAGGTTTTAAGAGATTTATATATTACTACTATATGGCTAAATTTCCCGTGACATCAGTTTTATGTTTTTAACCAAATACATCAGGAAAGCAAGAGAAGGCGCATAAATATTTAGTCCTTATGTTTAGGTTTAGGTTTAGGTTTAGGTTTTAAGAGATTTATATATTACTACTATGTGGCTGAATTTCCCGTGACATCAGTTTTATGTTTTTTTTTTTTTTATTTAATAATTTGTTTTATGTAAGGTTAGTTTGTTTACATCAGTTCTTTATCTCAAAGATAAGGCTTTTATTTATACCGCAAGAACTATTTAGGTATGTATCCCTTGCAAGCACACATGAACTTAAATTGTCTTTTAATATATGCATACTTTATTATTTTCTAATAGTTTTCCCGTGCATCGCACGGGTTAGCGACTAGTTATTACAATTCGCATAAAGTGTACCAAAGGGAAAAAACGTATAAGTTTCGCATGATTTTATTACATTATTTTAGATATGTGTTTGATACTTTTACTTAACAAAGACTTGTTGAGTGTATGATTTAAACCGATTTAAAAAGATCTTAGGTTTTTTTTTTTTTAATAAAAAGAAGGGTTTAATTTGAAAATCACCCCCAAGGATATAGAGGAATCATGCAAGTTATTAATATTAAATACTTAATAAATGCTACCCAAATTTTTTTTTAGAAGAAAGACTTTGAGACTTTTATTAAGATAACCCAACTAGATCAGCCTGAAAAAATATAAAGGAATTGTGGTGGAATATACTACATCCACACTGAGAGATTTAAGACATTTATAGACTGTCTGGCCAGATTATAAGCTAATCTATTTCCATTCCTTCTAGTATGAGAAAAACTCAAACCATCTAAAAGAATTAGAGAAATAAATTACATCCCTGATATAGTTGCCATAGCCAACCAAGCACAAGGTTTCAATATCAAGAGCCTGAATAACAATCACAAAGTCCCCTTGTAGAATAGCTTGGTTAATTTGACTTCCAAGGCAAATTCTAAAGCTCTCGCAGCAATTTTAGCTTTAGCTTCAACAATAGTGAGGAGTTGAGGTATTTTTTGAGACATTGAAGCGATGACGAAGCCATGAGAATCTCGAATTGTGACACCAATCCCAGTTCAATGAGCGTCTTGGAAGATAGCACCATTGAAATTGAAAATGATATCCAATTGGCACAGGGAAATGGCAGCCACTTGAGGCAACAATAACTTATAGGACCAAACTTTTATTATCAATCATGTGATTTGCTATTTTTTTTTAATAATTGTTTCTTTTAGTTTATATAAAATTATTTAAATAAATTACATTTACCCCAATATTACATAAGATTTAAATTAAATATTTCACATGTGAAAACTTTCAAATTAAATCATATACCGTTAAAGGACGAGTTTGGTTCAGCTTTTTGAAACTAGGTTTTTTGAAAAAGTGGAGTTTTCAAAAAGTACTGTATGAAATTGGGCTTTTTTAAAAAGTTGAGTGTTTGGTAAAAGCTGTTACAAAGTGTTTTTTGAAAAAGCTGAGTGTTTGGTAAAAACTGTTAAAAAGTGTTTTTTAAAAAAGCTGAGTGTTTGGCTAGAACTTATAAAAGTGGCGATTTGAGTTATAAATTATCAAAAAGGACACTATATATAAAGGGGTATATTTCATACTAAAATCAACTACTTAATAATACTTACTAAAAAAAAACTACTTAATAATAATAATAATAATAACAACAATAATAATTTATTGTTAACTAAAATTTGTTGTAAAAATATTTTTGCAATAAATATTTTTACAACAAATCATACGTGGTAAGTTGTTACTGATTTTAATTTGAACACACCACTTAAATTATTATTTTCACTAGTATTAGCTAGTAACAATCCACCACATAAAATTTATTGTGAAAATATTATAGTAGCAATTCTTAGTTTTAATTTTTAATTTTTAATTTTTATTTTTATTTTTCTCTTTATCTCTTTTTCTTTCATCCACACGTTTATTATATTTTCTTTTCATCTTTTTTTCTCCACCACACACGTATTCTTTACTTCTCCCTATCTTCACTTTTGACTTTTCTTTATACTTTTCTTCTTCACCAGAACACACTAGAAGATCAAGCTTCTAGAATTCGTCCACTCTCATTCCAGAACATACCATTTCTTTTTTCTCTTTCTCTACTTTCCTCCACACATTTAGCCACACAGTCTACACCCACGCACTTCTTCATCTTGATCTTCATAGGTAATTTCTCTTAATTTCACCAAAAATCTTCAATACCTCTCTTAGCCCACACCCACGCAAAGTGATCAATGACTCCATGATTCTCATCAAGAATCAAGATGCAATTCATTTTGGCAGTACCCACTGTAGCAGAGAGATGAGATCTAGTTCTAGAACTAAGGACTGCAGATCTGCCTTTTGAAACACAAAGGGCAATTTGGGAAGAAGACGAAGAAGATCGATCCGGATCGGTCAAGAGAAACATTTACCTGTAGCAGCACGGTCTGGATTGTGTAGCAACACAGAGGAGAGACTTGTTCTTGAAGATGAGATGAGAGGAAGCCGTGACTTTCTAACTACATACCTTGATTTATCAAAGGGAAAAATTGGGTTTTTAATCAAAATGGTTGGGCAATTTGGTAATTGAAGAGAACTTCGTAACAGTTATCAACATGCGTTAGCTTTTGCAAAAGCGCCAGAGCTGTGTTGTGTCAAAGCCACATTTGTTCACATTTCAAAAGGCCATGTTTTAAAAAAAGCAAGATGTTTGAGTCTTACCAAATGGGCAGATAGAAAAAGTGGTTTGAAAAAGCACTTTTTGCACTTCAAAAGTGCAAACAAACGGGCACAAAATCATTTTAATTAAAACCCAAAACCCATTACATGTGATCTTTTTTATAATTTTATTTATTAAAAAAAAAAAGACACTTTAACAAAATAATGTCATGTGACTTCATTGTGCAGGTCTCAATTGAGTTGGGATAGTCGAGTGAAATTTTCATTCACTCGACATCTAACCAAAAACTACAAAATAAAACCCTAAACCCTACCACAGTATCACACAATGTTTGTCTGACCCACATGTGAAAAACGTCTATAACCTTTTGGATCGTAGTAGGCTAGTTGCGTGGGTAAGGCCTTAAGCATTATCTATATATATATATAAAACCGAAGCTTTTGAACCTCCCACAATTTTCCACATCAGCACAATATTTAAATTAAATCTATATATTATTATTATTATTATTATATAACCGAAACTTTTGAAACTTCCACAATTTTCCACGTCAGCATAATATTTAAATTAAATTAAATTTTCCACCTCATCACTGTTTTCTTTTTCCAATGTAAATTAGACTTTTAGCTAAATAAGGACACTCTCCCACCGCCTCTACTCTCTCCTATTTAAGAATTGCTTGCGTAGAAAACCTAAGCCCCAAAAACTATTCGCGGAGAAGATGATGTTTGAGGACCCTCACCACAAAGTGAATATTGAAACTGACATCTTTTTATAAAGGTTGGTCAATATCTTATATTTATATGTATGGCCGTTGGCCACCACTATTTTTTTATTTTAAATTCTTTTTATTTTAGATTTTATGATTAGATCTGCTATTATCTTCTTTTGCCGAAACACAATTTTCTCCTTAAAACTTATTTTTCTTCAAGATTTTTTTTGAGGGCGGCTCATGCTTCACAATTCACATATTCCACTTATGTATTGGACTCCTCTCCTTCTTCGGTCAATGCATCAAGGTTAGGGTTATTTGATTTGTTCAATAAAAATTATAGTTTTGTTGCTTTTTCTTATAAGTTTGTCAATTGTTGTTTTGTTTATTTAATTGCTGGGCCTGAATCTTTTAATTAAATCTTCAAATTTTTTTAACCTTTTAAAAGTTTTAATATTTTGAATTTTAACATTTAAAAGGTAACTCATATTTCTCTAATATTTCTATGTTGTGTAGACATATTTTTTTTTGTTTATTATATTTCTCCATTGTGTAGTCACATAATTTTTGTTTTGTTTTTATAAATTCTTGGCTCAAAATCTTCTAATTGTTTGGTTTACATATGAATTTTTAAGTTCATTTTTTGCAATACATTTAATTGTCTAGCCAATTTCAATAGTAGAAAAGCTATAATCATGGATTCCCTTCTTTCTATTGTATTTCTCTATTGCGTAATTATATATATATATATATATATATATATATATTGTTTTATTTCAATACTTTTGAAGCTTTGAATCTTCTGATTTTTTTTAAATTTTTTTTTTTTTGGCCTTTTGGAAGTTTTAACATCATAACTTTTGGGTTTTATTTTTTCTATTATCAGAAATTATCTAGAAGATTTCAATGAATATCCATGAATTATTCTTTTTGAGGGTAACCCATCTTTATCTTATATTTCTATTCCTAACTTTTTTTTCCTATATTTTTTCTTTAATTGTCCGTGTTTACGTCTCTTTTGTTTTTCTTATTTTTACTTTCATAGCGTATGTACATGTTGTGTATGTTCTTTGATTCTTTCTTTAATGATTTTTGTGTGAGTATGTGTCATCATATCTGGATACTTAGGCAAAATCTATAAAGACTAAAGATGCTTTTTTTTTTTTTTTTTTTTTTTTTGGTAATGAATCCTGTGTTTTTCATGACTTTAGTGAGTCATATTCTTAATGATCGAAATGGTTTTGTTTGACATGGATTTTGTTCATATTGGTTTCAAATTTTATTTCTTGGCTTATATTATAGATTGTAATATATTTATTCATCAAACTGTTTAGTTGAGTTTGTTTTCGAAATTGTTTTCAATGTTGGACATTTTCTTGAAGCATGTTGGTATCATATATTAAAATACTGTTAAGTTGATAATAATAATAATAATAATAATAATAATAATAATAATAATAATATAGTTTAATAAATGTCTGAAACGTATAGCTGTTAACAAATGTTTTAGCTATATGATTTTATTTTACAAATTCAATTTTGGTGTTGTTGTAAAATAAACAAAGATTAAATTATATATTGTACAAAATACATTTCCCGTGCATTGCACGGGTTAGCGACTAGTTAGTATTAATAGGTATGCCAATATATGATTATATGTTTTATGGAGAACATTTGCAATTCTTTATTTTTTATAAACAGTTTTAAATTATATTTAAGTTAAATTGAACTTGGCCTTCATTAGTAACTCATTGGTTAAATGGGTGATCAACACACCAAAACTTACACCAAGTTAAGCTATGGTCTAGTTTCTCAAAAAAAAAGTTAAGCTATGGTCTAAGTTTGATAACTACGCTATACAAATACTTTGTTTAGAAAAAAGCTCTTATACAAAATAAAATAAAATAAAACTTTGTTTAGCCCAATCACAAAGTTGCAAAAATAAAGTAAATTTCTCTTGTTGTCTCTCTCTCTTTCTTATATATAATACATCTATAAGACTATAACTATAAGTAATCTATATATATAAAACCGAAGCTTTTGAAACTCTCACAATTTTCCACGTCAACACAATATTTAAATAAAATATATTTAAATAAAATTACTACACGCTATTTTGCTACTATTAAAACATAAAAACCCTAGAACTCTTCCCATCCTCTAAGAACCTACGCAAGGCATCTGTTTCAACCCGGTGGAGAAACCTTTGCAGAATATGCATGGAACAACTATTCGCCAACAAGACACTTGATGCTAACCAAGCTATAAGGCACAAGAAAGTGCAAGACGCCCTAGCTGATACTCATCAAAGCAGTGAGGCAGTAGATATTGGGAGAGCTGCTTTCAAGACCACACTTAATCTATTATCAAACACCATTTTTTTGGTGGATTTTCTAACCCCAATTCTAACACAGCTATTAATGGACTTTGACGCATGTTTGAAGAACTCACCATCCATTGAATAAAAAATTGTTTATTTGACGGTTCTTCATGTTGTTGTTGTTTTTTTCTTTTCTTTTCTTTTTCTTTTTTCTTTTGATTTTGTAGGTTTCCTAGGAACACAACCTAGCAGGTAAGAGAATTAGTAGTTTTTTTTTTTTTTTTTTAATCTAATTTTTCTTTTAGATGCAATAATGTTTTACGGTATTCTTCACTTAATGTCACATATAATAGAGTACATAATCTCTATTTTCTAATTCTTTAGTTTGATCTCAAAAGCATGTTCACTTAACGATAAATTTTTATTTGGTATGTTATATATAAATTTGTTGAATTTGGTTTGGTTTTGAAGTAGAATTTAGGGATTTTATAAATTTTGAAGTTTTAAGTCTTGGGGTTTTTGGTATTTGCGTCTTAGGTTGATCTTGATTCTTCACCTAAAATGTTTTTTATTTAGGTTCATGTGATTTTTTTTTTTTTTAGGTATTATAATTTTGATATTGTTCCATGTTTTGAATTGTCTATATTGTTATTATTATGAGAAAGTCATATTACTACTCAAATTTGAAACTCAGTGTTTCTTCCTCACATCATGGTCTTTATTTAAATATTTATAGTTTATATTAGTTTTTAGTATGTGTGTATATATAATTATTGGAAGTTTTGTTTTATTAATTTAGGAATTGTAAATTACTTTTTAGGTTTCAGTAACTTTGCACTTGCAACTCAATAACATTCAATGTTAGACAACACTTCTAAACTATGGAAAAATATAGAAGTTAAATATTTCTTCATTTTTTTTAAAAAAATACTAACTAGCAAAATGTCGAATTACTAATTGTTGGATTTTTTTTTCTTTTTTTTCTTCAGAATCAATAGTTTTTCCGTGTATCGCACGGGTTAGCGACTAGTTCCACTAAATACTCTGGAGGAGACTTTAAACTCTGATTCTATTCATAAAGGAGATTAAGTAATTCCACTAAATACTAAAAAAAACCTTTTGACTTATATTTTCGCGGTTAGTTTGAATTATGTTTTCTCTCTCACACACACACATAGATTAATTGTTACTAATCAAATTTTTTTTTTTTCAAAAGAAGTAATAATCACAATGTATATACATTATAATAATATCTCTATAAAATTATTAGTTTCGGTGTGATTTTACATGTTATATTTTCAAATTTTATTTATTTATTTTGGGAATGAATATATGCTCAAATTATTTTGGCCTTAATATAGTACAATGGGCTACATTTGTTGTTAATTGTATCCTCCCCCCCCCCAACATATGGAAATGGTTTTTCCAATCCTCATAATTACCGTAGCTAGAAAGGTCTATGCATAATTAAATGTTAGCTCTCATGGTAAATTCTTTTGTAATTCAGATTATATAAATCATATAATATGAATTATATGATTCATACAGTCAAACGCAAGCATAGCAATAGGTATACATTGGTAATGTTGGTTTGGCAGTCACTATTATATTATAGTTAAATTTCTTCACTCTATCATCTACTGTTTAAACATACAAACTGCCAGTTTCAGCATCAGATCAGATTCCCAGCATCTATGCTACCAATAATCCTTTTTTCTAAAACCTACCACCCATTAACCATGCACTTTTTTTTTTTTTGCTGAGAACCATGCACTAGAATACTATTCAATAAAAGCAATAATAATATATAGATACATATATTATAGAATTGACCTATCACAAACCTGACACTTTACATCATTCTTGCACTATTGACATATAATAATACTTAATTGAATCTAATCGTGCTACCTACCACTACAAAGAAAATTTATAACACTTCTTAAAAAAATGCTTTTTTTTTTTTTTTTTTTTAATAGTGTGTAGTTTTATGTATATATGCAGGCATGAAACTTGAAGTCAGAAACATTGAAGTTGGTTAGCAATTTTCCATGCTGATGGTTGCAAACATTGAAGTTTTCTATGAAATTTTTAGAATTTCAACCATACATGATGATACTTGAGGTCATCCTATTAGTATTCCTACCTTGATTATATATATATATATATATATATATATATATTGGTCTAATAGAGTCAGAGAGACAGGCTAAAAGGGTACTTAATAAATGTTAAAACATTAATTGAAATGTTCAGAAAGAAAGAATGGAAGGTGTAGTAATGGAGCAAGACTGTAAGATGACTAAGATCCAATCTTGCTAGTCACTAATTAAAATACTATTCTAGATCTAAATTTTTATAAACCAATATTATCTAATTAACCATACCCCCAAGAAGAGGAACAAAGAAAAGAAAAAAAAGAGAGAGAGAGTCAAACACTGACTACAGTGATGACTGATGAGGTAAACTAAAAAGAGAGGGAATTCCAAAAATTAAAAAGAAAGAGAGAGGATTGGCGTCGCCCGGGTTCGAACCGGAGACCTTCAGTGTGTTAGACTGACGTGATAACCAACTACACCACGACACCATGCTTGTTCACGCTTTGAAATACTTTATATTACTATCCTATCTCGTGAAGGTCAAAATAAACTAGTAGGGGTATTATTTAGTATTTTCATGCAAGACATCTTTTTACAAGATACTTATATGACAAGTTGGGTAAATCTAGAGTCACAACTCACAATAACTTGGTCAGCTTTAGCGTATCTTTGTTGGCACTGTTTTCGGCCCAAACAAAATTTAATGAGTAAAAGTGCCAATTTGCTACCCATGGGCCTATGGCTACGTGGACATCCTCCTCTCTTTCTCTCTTTAATTAATTAATTAATTAATTTTTAATAATAATGAGACATGAGACATAAAAGAGATTTTGAAATTTCGATAATGGTTGCCCAATATTTAAAAAGAGTTAGGGTGGATTCCAGTTAACTCAATTTGTAAAAAAAAATTATTTCTAAAAAAAAAAAATTGTAATCTAATAAGAGATTTGTGATTCAAATCTCAACTATACAAAAAATTAATTTGTATTTTTTTTTAATATGAAAAATCGATTAGTATTTTAGTTTAATAATAAGAACAATTATTATAAGAGTAACTATAGGTTTAAATTCTACCATATCTATAATTAAAAAAAAAAAAAAAAAAAAAAAGCTAGGCCTCCATTGAAAAAATATTCTTTAATTAGACTATACTTTGTTTCAACATAAATTTTTATATTGAAAATGTTTTTTAGTATTTGGCTATGGACTTGAAAATATTCTAGTAAGTTTTTTTTTTTTTTTTTTTTTTTTTTTTTTTTTTTTTTTTTTTTAAAAGAAGAATATTAGAGTATTGGTAGTCTTTTTATATTATTTTTATTTTCAAAAAATTGTACTAATCTCTAGAGATTTGTCATAACTGCACTTGTTACCCCCTTTAGTTAGACTTCCCCTTTTTTTTTTTTGATACCTGTTGAGGTCTAAAAAAAAAGGGTCATAATAAAATAAGCCCAAAACAGAAGAACAAGTCAAGCTCAAAAGGAAAAATTCAGGCTAAGCCCAAAGCAAAAGATACGGATGACCCATGGGGGAATAAAAGGAAGGCACAGAGGATCCTGAAGCCCAGAAAAGAAAGAAGCATCCAAAAAGAGACCACGTCAAAGTATAAAGAAGCAAGGATCCTCAATAAGCGCAGATCCCTTCAAGCACAAATAAAAAGAAAGACTGGGACAGATTGATAGAAAGAAGACAGAAGAAGAAAAACAAGAAATAAAAGCAAAAGACGTGAGCGACCTCTCATGGCACAGACAGAAAAAGGACCTCGGGGAACCAAGACAGGGAAGAAGAATGATAACAAAACGATTTAAAAAAGGCAGAACAGGATTCCGCCCAAATAGGAAAGAAACGAAAAAGTAGAAGGCGCCAGAAGTGGGGATGCCGAGAAGGGCATACCTCAACACGTCCCAAAGAGGATGGCCAACCAGAAGCTTTCGAAGGAATCAGAACCAAGAGAAGGAAAGAATGAGAGAAAACGGAAAAGGGACTTACTGAGACGATGGGGACAGAACATGCTCTGTTTGCAAAAGAACAAAACAGGGGAACCAACGGTTCCCCGGGACTCCCAGAAAACTCCATTATAAAAGGAGGGGATGGGTTATGAAGAAAGCAGCGAGAAAAAAAGAAAGAAACGCAAGAAAGAAGAAATTCTCTAGGAAAAACTATCAGAAAAATCTGTGTAGAAAGAAAATACTAAGGGAAAAACAAATACTGCTTCCCGATATCCTGTAAAGGCCACTATTGCACATACTCGGATTCAACGAGAATCAAACTTTGCAAGTTTTGAAGGCTGAAATAGCCATTCAAGACTGCAATTTTTGAGCTTGATTGGACCTTGTATCACGTCCTAGTGAGCTTTCTGTAATCAAACAGATAATGTATTAATGAAATACTGTTTCATAATTCCCAGGATCCCCACAGTACTTTTTTTTATCGTCTTGCTAATCCTATTTTTCTTTCCTTCTGAACTTACGATGTTAATTTTTGGCACTCTTCGATATCCTTGTTTGTCATTTTTTCTGTATATTGTCAGAAGTATTCTCTGCATTCACTTGATTCTTAAACAGCTTGTTAGCTGCGGTGAGTCAAGGCCCGGTCCACCAAGTCCTTACCTTTTCATTCAGGCCCGGGATCCTTGGGCCTGAGTATCCCGAAAAAGGCACTCTCACAATACCAAAATAGGAAGATTACATAGAAGCTGGATTAAACCAGCAAAGTTTGATAGGCATCTGAGTTGCCTTTTTAGCTATATTACATAAGTATTTAACCAGCACATGGGATACTAAGATCATATGACAGAGGAGACCATTTTGTACAAGAAAATTCAGATCAGCAAGTCTTGTGTGGTCCTGCCAATCAGACGCTCTCCTGGTGTTGAAGATCTTGACCATACCTTTATTATCACTTAGAAGCAAAACACGAGAAAAACCATGATGTTTAGCAATAAGACAACCTTCCACCACAGCTTCAAGCAAAAGACCAAGTGCTGTATCAGCTAAACTACTATTTACACCAAAGAACACACAAACTCCTTGAAGATTAACAGCTTCATAAACAAAAGCACTCCTATTCTTCTTCTTGTCTCTAAACCCTGTAACTTTGATGATTAGTTGCCAGGATCCTGCTGTGGATTGGACTGGAGACGGAGATTTTCTTGGGAGAAAAACTGAGTTGAATTGGTCTGAGAATGCATCCTTGTACCTGCAAGACATAGATTGTGCCATGAGAATTACTTGCATAGGATTAGGTGAAATCCCTTCATGAACAACTTTGTTTTTGTGATTCCAAATAATCCAAAGGGTTGTGAAAATGGCTTGTAAATAATTCATAGAAACAAGATCCTTGTTACTGTGATTAAGAATGACCCTAGTTAACCATTGCTGAATTGAAATGTTACTGAAATCTGAAGAGTGAATGGCCAAAGGGGTGCCATGCCAACAAGCTCTTGAGAAGGTACAAAGGAGAAAGAGATGAGTGCTGTTTTCCTCATGCTCATTGCAGAAAGGACATTTGGAATTAACTGAGATTCCTCTGTGCCTTAGATTGGCAAAAGTAGGTAAACTATCAAGCATCAATTTCCACACAAAGGAATTTACTTTTAGGGGGGTTTTCACTTTCCAAATTTTTGACCACACCACCTGATTAGTCTGATGCTCTCCATTAGAGGAATGCTTTGAATTAAGGATCTCGTATGCCTTCTTAACTTGATACTCTCTGTGGGGGTAAAGTTCGCCAGTCAACGTTGGGCCATAGTACCTGTACTAGGCCCAACCTCAATAAGAAGCGAAGGCACGGGCGGAGGACCCCCCATCCCAATCATGTTGGGCCGGGCTTGCTTAGGGGCTTCCGAGGAGGAATACCTCCTCGGATGTACCAAATGGGAATCCGGTTCACTCCCTTTACATGGCGAAAGGCCATCCAATATCAAGGAAGAGTGCATGACGTTCGGGGGGGGGGGGGGGCAACCACAACTGCCGCATTAAATGCCAAGGAGCAACTTTTCTAGCCGCATTAATGTGGAAAGGACAGGAGAACAGGATTATCTTGGCCAGTGCAACTCACAGAAAGGAAGGAGGATGTCCTATAGGACAGGCACTCAAGTAGAGGCCCAGATGATTAACAAGTGTAGGGTCATTATCGTAGAAAGGATGCTATATAAGAGAAGAAAATCCCCATGGTCAGGGGATCGCGGGCAGGAGGAAGAAAAACAGAGAAAAAGAGAAAGGAGTTGGAGGAAAAAAGCAGAAGATACAGCCCCACGGACTGTCATCCCAAAAGCTTAGAGGAATATCCCCACGTCCAACTGGTTGCATGGCTTGTTCGTAACTACGTTCACGCTGTCAAGACCTAATTCTGTAACCTACTCTCTACAAATTCATTGTTGAGGGACTTTTGGGCCAGAATCGCTCGCCTGTTGGGCCTGGGCCCCAAAAACCGCCCTTACAATTGGCGCCGTTTGTGGGAAGAACTTGTGTCTCGACAAGTGAAACAGTAAGGGATGGAAGGATCAGGTCCGCGCCAAACCGGACGTGCAGAATCTCAACGACAGGACAACTTTGTAAACCTCGAGCGAGCGAAGGACCAAGATAATCAACGAGAGGGCAGTGTGAACACCTCTCACACAAGTAGAAGCCGCTCAAAAGGGAAGGATCACGCGTCCCACCAGCACAACGAGCGGAAGGCTCTACAGCAAGAGATTGACGACTTGAAGAAGAAGCTGCGTCGAGCCCAGCGAAAACGTCCTTCGCCCGTCTCGGAAACCAGCAGTGGTGAGGACGGAGAATACAGACGAAAGTCGAGAACCCCTCCGAGCGAGACGTTCTCCTATGATGAAGAACGGCCTCACAAACGCGGTCGTAAAAGCCTGTCTTACCAAGGCCTGGTCAATGACGCCATGAGCAAGGCCCTGGACCGAATCTCCCAGTCGCCATTTACCCGTAGAATAGAGAGAGCGGTGCTTCCTCGGCGGTTCAATCAGCCAACGTTTGCCCTATACAATGGTCGAACTGACCCAGTGGAGCACGTGAGCCAATTCAACCAAAGGATGACCATCCACTCCAGGGACGAGGCGTTAATGTGTAAGGTGTTTTCATCCACCTTGGGACTCTTGGCAATGAGATGGTTTGATGCCCTCCCACCGAATTCCATAGATTCCTTTAAACAGCTGACGCAGGCTTTTGGTTCCCGTTTCATCACCAGCACTAGAGCCCTCGGCCCCTCGATTCTCTCTTATCCTTATCCATGCGAGAAGGAGAAACGCTGAAGGCCTACTCAGACAGATATTGGGAAACGTACAACGAGATAGAAGGGAACTACGATGACGTCACCATCAGTACATTCAAAAGGGGCCTGCCGACAGAGCATGGCTTAAGAAAGTCTCTCACTGGGAAGCAGTCACCAGCGTGCGACAACTCATGGACAGGATAGACAAGTACAAAAGGGTCGTGAAGGACCAGTAGATTGGGAAGGGAAAGGCGAAGGTTGTCCCTCAGGAGAGGAGGGACTTCAGGTCGGACTGCTTCAGCAGCAGTAACAAGCCGAGGAGAGATTATATGGAACAATCCGGACCTACTGGGGCTCAGGTAGTCCACGCTGTGTTCCGAGAACCATTGCACGAGATATTGGAGAAAGTAAAGCGCGAACCCTTCTTTCAGTGGCCGAACAGGATGGCAGGCGACCCCTCAAAACGCAATCAGAATCTATACTGTGCGTATCATCAAGAGCCCGGTCACGTCACAGACGAATGCAGGAACCTGAAAAACTATTTGGATCGGCTTGTCCGAGAAGGAAAGCTAAGGCATCTGTTGCACCGCCCTGAGCAGTCAAATAGCGAAACCAGACAAGGCGCATTGAGGCCACCTATTGGCATGATAAATGTCATTCTTGCCGCACCTGGGAGAACCGGTCCCGGCCCGTTCAGAGTGATGTCAGTGGGTAGGTTCCCGACAGAGCCAGGTGAAAGAGGATCCAAAAGAGTCAGAGCTTGGGCCCCGCCATTAATCGGGTTCACAGAGGAGGATAAGGAAGGGACTATTCAACCCCATGAAGATGCCCTAGTGGTGACGCTGAGAATAGGGGGTTATGACGTGAAGAGGGTGTTAGTTGATCAGGGTAGCACCGTGGAGATAATGTACCCAGATTTGTATAAGGGGCTGAACTTGAAGCAGGAAGACCTGTCACCATACGATTCACCCCTGCTTAGCTTTGAAGGAAAATTTGTCATCCCGAAAGGCATGATTAGGCTGCCTGTGCAAACAGACTAAGAAGTAGTGGAAGTGGACTTCATCGTGGTAGACGCATACTCCCCCTACACAGCTATTGTGGCACGGTCATGGCTTCATGCACTAGGGGCTGTGTCGTTAACCCTACACTAGAAAGTGAAATATCCATCAGAAGGTCGAGTCAAAGAGATAGTAGGGGACCAAGGAATGGCCAGACAATGCATGGTGTCGGCAATTTCTCGACGATCAATCAGCAGACCTTCCATTTCGGCCGGGAATAGCTTATAGCAATCAAGGACCCCGGTCCTAGCTACGGGTAATGGAGGACCGGCCATGGAGGTGAGCTGTGAGGAGCTGGAGAAAGTGCTCGTCGGATCAGACCCCGAGAAGTTTTTCCAAATTGGCTCGGAATTACTAGCACAGGAGAAGTCGGCGCTGATCAATTTTCTTCGACGAAATGAGGACGTATTCGCCTGGGATCCTTACGAAGCCCCCGGGGTTGACTCAGACCTAATACGCCATCACCTTAACGTTAATCCGGCTATCACACCGAAGAAGCAGCCTCCCCGGTGCCCGTCAAAGGAGCATGCGGACGCTGTGAGAGAGGAAGTCGCAAAATTGAAGAAAGCTGGGGCTATCAAGGAAGTATTCTACCCCGAATGGTTGGCGAACACAGTCGTGGTGAAGAAGAAGAGCGGGAAATGGCGGGTCTGCGTGGACTTCACGGACTTAAACAAGGCCTGCCCGAAGGATCCTTTCCCGATGCCACGGATAGACCGACTGGTAGATGCCACTGTCGGGCATCCCAGAATGAGTTTTTTGGACGCTTTCCAGGGCTATCATCAGATATCCTTGGCCACCGAAGACCAGGAAAAAACTGCTTTCGTCACCCCAGTTGGCAACTATCATTACAAGGTGATGCCCTTTGGCCTGAAGAACGCCGGGTCGACCTATCAAAGGATGATGACTAGGATGTTTGAGCAACAAATGGGAAAGACTGTTGAGGTATATATAGACGATATGGTGGTAAAGAGCAAATTGGTGGCCGACCACATCAGAGACCTCGGCGAAGTGTTTCAAATCCTGAGAAGGTACAAGCAGCGACTGAACACATCCAAATGCTCATTTGGGGTAGGATCGGGGAAATTCCTGGGCTATATGGTAACCCACCGGGGAATCGAGGTTAACCCTGACCAAATAAGAGCCATTCATAGCATGCAGCCTCCTCGGAATCCCAAAGAGGTCCAGAAGCTTACCGGCATGATAGCAGCTTTAAACCGTTTCATCTCCCGCTCAGTGGACAGATGCAGACCTTTTTTCCTCTTATTGCACAAGTGGAAGGGTTTCGAATGGACTGAAGAGTGTAATTTAGCCTTCCAACAGCTCAAGGAATACCTCGCCCGACCACCAATCATGTCCAGTCCCAACGCCGATGAGGTGTTGTATGCATACATCGCAGTCGCCGCTCATGCGGTGAGCCTAGTGCTAATCCGAGAGGACAACGGCACGCAGCGGCCCGTGTATTACGTAAGCAAATCGCTACAGGAGGCGGAGACCCGGTACCTCCCCCTCGAAAAGGCAATATTGGCCGTCGTGCAAGCTATAAAGAAGCTCCCCCACTATTTTCAGGCACATACAGTGGTTGTGCTAACTCAACTTCCACTGAAATCAGTCCTTCGTAGCGCCGACTACACAGGAAGAATAGCTAAATGGGGAACCATCTTGAGCGCCTTCGACATTAGATACATGCCTCGCACCGCCGTAAAGGATCAGGTCCTCGCTGATCTGGTAGCTGAATTCGCGGAGCCCACCTTAGAAGGGGTGGAAGTGTCGGGTTCACTGAGTGCCGATAGGAGATTGGTTGGCACGATTTCTCTGCAAGGACATGATAAGTGGAGAGCATACACCGATGGTGCAGCAAACCAAAGGGGCTCCGGGGTGGGACTCGTTCTAATCTCTCTCGAAGGTATAACCTTGGAAAAGTCATTGAGACTGGGATTCCCGGCAACGAACAACGAAACCGAATATGAGGCACTGTTGGAGGGGATGTCTATGATCCGGAAGTTGGGTGGGAAATGCGCGAGCATATTCTCGGATTTGAGACTCATAGTGGGGCAAGTAAGTGGGGAATTGGAGGCGAAGGATGAAAGAATGCGAGGGTACCTTGCCCGAGCTAAACACCTGCAAGCCCATTTCGATGACTTCCGTTTAACGCATATACCCAAAAGTGGGAATACCCATGCTGATTCTCTGGCAACACTGGCCACCTCCTCGGCTCAGTCCCTTCCGCGGGTTATTTTAGTTGAGGACCTCTGCCGCCCATCGGAAGAGGAGCCCAACGGTATTCGGGTACACAACGTCGGGGAGGGACCAAGCTGGATGGACCCTCTTATCTGGTTTTTGAAACACGACTCCTTACCGGACGATAAGGTTGAGGCTGACAAAATCAGGAGGAGAGCTCCCCGATTCTGGTTGTCCGAGGACTCCAAACTTTACAGACGCTCATTCTCAGGGCCATACTTACTGTGTGTGCACCCAGGGGCTACAGAACTCATTCTGGAGGAGTTGCATGAGGGGATTTGCGGAAGCCATACGGGGGGCCGGTCCCTCTCCCACAGGGCCATGACGTTGGGTTACTGGTGGCCAAGCATGCATAAGGAGGCTTTGGAATTTGTAAAGAAGTGTGACCAATGCCAAAGGTTTGCTCCGAATATACATTAGCCGGGCGGAGTACTTAACCCGTTGTCCAGCCCTTGGCCATTCGCACAATGGGGCCTAGACATACTAGGGCCGTTCCCCAAAACTGCCGGGAACAAGAAGTTTTTTCTCGTCGGCACCGATTATTTCACGAAATGGGTCGAAGCCGAAGCGCTGGCAAACATTAGGGATGTCGATGTCAAGAAGTTTATCTGGAAAAATATTGTCACCAGGTTCGGGACCCCACACACCCTGATCTCGGACAATGGCCTCCAATTTGACAGCAAGGCCTTTAGGGAATATTGCAGTGAACTGGGGATTGTCAATCGATACTCTACACCAGCCTACCCGCAGGGAAACGGACAAGCGGAGGCCATCAACAAAACCATAGTGAATGGACTGAAGAAGAGGTTGGACGACGCGAAAGGGAGGTGGGTTGAAGAGCTAGCCCATGTCTTGTGGACGTACTGCACCACGCCTCGCAGGTCCACGGGAGAAACCCCCTTTTCGCTGACCTACGGGGCTGAGGCCGTCATCCCATTAGAGATAAACTTTCCCTCCCAGAGGACTACTGCATTCAACCCCATTGCTAACGACGGACTTCTGGAAAAAAGCTTGGACCTCCTCGAAGAGAGAAGGGAAAGCGTGATGGTGCACCTTGCTTATTATCAGCAAAAGCTCAAACGGGGCTATGACGCTAGGGTGAAGTCAAGGCCCTTGACGCCCAGGGATCTAGTGCTGAGGAAAGTTCTGGGCACTGCGAGGAACCCTGCATGGGGGAAGCTTGGACCAAACTGGGAGGGCCCATACCGTATCACATCCGTGGCCGGCATTGGAGCGTACTTTTTGGAAGACTTGGACGAACGTGTAGTGCCACGTCCGTGGAATGTAAATAACCTGAAAAGGTACTTTTATTAATGAAAGACACTATACTTGATGCCGTGTTACTGTGCAACTATTCGGGATAAGTGTTAAACAGAACCCAAGTCCTGCATGGCTCCTCGGACCACAGACTTGGGGGAAATTAACTACGCAAAGATTCTCAATAAGTGTTAAACAGAACCCAAGTCCTGCATGGCTCTTCGGACCCCAGACTTGGGGGAAATTAACCACGCAAAGATTCTCAATAAGTGTTAAACAGAACCCAAGTCCTGCATGGCTCCTCGGACCCCAGACTTGGGGGTAATTAACCACGCAAAGATTCTCAATAAGTGTTAAACAGAACCCAAGTCCTGCATGGCTCTTCGGACCCTAGACTTGGGGGAAATTAACCACGCAACGATTCTCAATAAGTGTTAAACAGAACCCAAATCCTGTATGGCTCCTCGGACCACAGACTTGGGGGAAATTAACCACGCAACGATTCTCAATAAGTGTTAAACAGAACCCAAGTTCTGCATGGCTCCTCGGACCACAAACTTGGGGGAAATTAACCACGCAAAGATTCTCAATAAGTGTTAAACAGAACCCAAGTCCTGCATGGCTCCTCGGACCCCAGACTTGGGGGAAATTAACCACGCAACGATTCTCAATAAGTGTTAAACAGAACCCAAGTCCTGCACGGCTCCTCGGACCACAGACTTGGGGGAAATTAACCACGCAACGATTCTCAATAAGTGTTAAACAGAACCCAAGTCCTGCATGGCTCCTCGGACCACAGACTTGGGGGAAATTAACCACGCAAAGATTCTCAATAAGTGTTAAACAGAACCCAAGTCTTGCATGGCTCCTCGGACCACAGACTTGGAGGAAATTAACCACGCAACGATTCTCAATAAGTGTTAAACAGAACCCAAGTCCTGCATGGCTCTTCGGACCACAGACTTGGGGGAAATTAACCACGCAAAGATTCTCAATAAGTGTTAAACAGAACCCAAGTCCTGCATGGCTCCTCGGACCCCAAACTTGGGGGAAATTAACCACGCAACGATTCTCAATAAGTGTTAAACAGAACCCAAGTCCTGCATGGCTCCTCGGACCACAAACTTGGGGGAAATTAACCACGCAAAGATTCTCAATAAGTGTTAAACAGAACCCAAGTCCTGCATGGCTCCTCGGACCCCAGACTTGGGGGAAATTAACCACGCAACGATTCTCAATAAGTGTTAAACAGAACCCAAGTCCTGCACGGCTCCTCGGACCACAGACTTGGGGGAAATTAACCACGCAACGATTCTCAATAAGTGTTAAACAGAACCCAAGTCCTGCATGGCTCCTCGGACCACAGACTTGGGGGAAATTAACCACGCAAAGATTCTCAATAAGTGTTAAACAGAACCCAAGTCTTGCATGGCTCCTCGGACCACAGACTTGGAGGAAATTAACCACGCAACGATTCTCAATAAGTGTTAAACAGAACCCAAGTCCTGCATGGCTCTTCGGACCACAGACTTGGGGGAAATTAACCACGCAAAGATTCTCAATAAGTGTTAAACAGAACCCAAGTCCTGCATGGCTCCTCGGACCCCAAACTTGGGGGAAATTAACCACGCAACGATTCTCAATAAGTGTTAAACAGAACCCAAGTCCTGCATGGCTCCTCGGACCACAGACTTGGGGGAAATTAACCACGCAACGATTCTCAATAAATGTTAAACAGAACCCAAGTCCTGCATGTCTCCTCGGACCACAGGCTTGGGGGAAATTAACCATGCAAAGATTCTCAATAAGTGTTAAACAGAACCCAAGTCCTGCATGGCTCCTCGGACCACAGACTTGGGGGAAATTAACCACGCAACGATTCTCAATAAGTGTTAAACAGAACCCAAGTCCTGCATGGCTCCTCAGACCACAGACTTGGGGGAAATTAACCACGCAACGATTCTCAATAAGTGTTAAACAGAACCCAAGTCCTGCATGACTCCTCGGACCCCAGACTTGGGGGTAATTAACCACGCAAAGATTCTCAATAAGTGTTAAACAGAACCCAAGTCCTGCATGGCTCCTCGGACCCCAGACTTGGGGGAAATTAACCACGCAACGATTCTCAATAAGTGTTAAACGGAACCCAAGTCCTGCATGGCTCCTCGGACCACAGACTTGGGGGAAATTAACCACACCACGATTCTCAATAAGTGTTAAACAGAACCCAAATCCTGTATGGCTCCTCGGACCACAGACTTGGGGGAAATTAACCACGCAACGATTCTCAATAAGTGTTAAACAGAACCCAAGTCCTGCATGGCTCCTCGGACCACAAACTTGGGGGAAATTAACCACGCAAAGATTCTCAATAAGTGTTAAACAGAACCCAAGTCCTGCATGGCTCCTCGGACCCCAGACTTGGGGGAAATTAACCACGCAACGATTCTCAATAAGTGTTAAACAGAACCCAAGTCCTGCACGGCTCCTCGGACCACAGACTTGGGGGAAATTAACCACGCAACGATTCTCAATAAGTGTTAAACAAAACCCAAGTCCTGCATGGCTCCTCGGACCACAGACTTGGGGGAAATTAACCACGCAAAGATTCTCAATAAGTGTTAAACAGAACCCAAGTCTTGCATGGCTCCTCGGACCACAGACTTGGGGGAAATTAACCACGCAACGATTCTCAATAAGTGTTAAACAGAACCCAAGTCCTGCATGGCTCTTCGGACCACAGACTTGGGGGAAATTAACCACGCAAAGATTCTCAATAAGTGTTAAACAGAACCCAAGTCCTGCATGGCTCCTCGGACCCCAGACTTGGGGGAAATTAACCACGCAACGATTCTCAATAAGTGTTAAACAGAACCCAAGTCCTGCATGGCTCCTCGGACCACAGACTTGGGGGAAATTAACCACGCAACGATTCTCAATAAGTGTTAAACAGAACCCAAGTCCTGCATGGCTCCTCGGACCACAGACTTGGGGGAAATTAACCATGCAAAGATTCTCAATAAGTGTTAAACAGAACCCAAGTCCTGCATGGCTCCTCGGACCACAGACTTGGGGGAAATTAACCACGCAACGATTCTCAATAAGTGTTAAACAGAACCCAAGTCCTGCATGGCTCCTCGGACCACAGACTTGGGGGAAATTAACCACGCAACGATTCTCAATAAGTGTTAAACAGAACCCAAGTCCTGCATGACTCCTCGGACCCCAGACTTGGGGGTAATTAACCACGCAAAGATTCTCAATAAGTGTTAAACAGAACCCAAGTCCTGCATGGCTCCTCGGACCCCAGACTTGGGGGAAATTAACCACGCAACGATTCTCAATAAGTGTTAAACGGAACCCAAGTCCTGCGTGGCTCCTCGGACCACAGACTTGGGGGAAATTAACCACACCACGATTCTCAATAAGTGTTAAACAGAACCCAAGTCCTGCATGGCTACCCGGACCACAGACTTGGGGGAAATTAACCGTTATGCGATTCTCACTAAGTGTTAAATGGAGCCCAAGTCCTGCACGGATTCTCAGCCATGGACCTGGGAGAAATCAACTTCGTAGCCGTTTTTGCCCAATTATGAATTATCGCTATTCTAAACGTACTCATTCATTTATACTTAACTTTCAACAGTAAAATGGCAAAACCAATATCCATTCGCGATGAAAACAAAATAGAATAAAACAACGATATCTGAAATGAAATAACTTTTGTCACTTAATCTTCAAAGTAGTTCGGTTCACAAACATTGGCAATGATTAAACAAAACGAAGCACAAAAAGCAAAACAAATGAATTCCTATACTACGTCCCTAAGAGCCCTGAGTCGGAGCAGGCTGATCATCCGCTGCTGGGTGCTCCGGGGCAACCTCCTGGGCCTGTGCAAGGATCTCGCTGATGCAAAGATTGTCCTCGGGTGACTGGCCCTGCGTGGCGTGCTCCGTGCCCCCAACCTCGGGAACAGAGGAGTCTGTTGTAGGAGGCTCAGTGGAGGCGGCCTTGTCAGGAATCTCGCGTATTTCCTCAGGGAAAAAGATGTTCTCAGCTTTCCTGAGATCAGAATCTGCTGGGACGGCTGCCCGATCCAGGGCTATACCCCAGGACGTGGTGACGTATTCCCTGCAGACGGTGGCAACTTCCTCGGCCAATCTCTCCTCGGTATCGTGGACTCCACGTTCATATAAAGCCGCCACGGCCTTCTCGGCAACTTCCCTGGACAAGCGAGCTTCCTCCTTGGTCCTTGCAAGCTCAGCCTTAAGCTCTGAAATCGCCTGTTGCTCCGCTGTCAGCTTTTCGTCAGAGTGGCGGAGCTGCTTGCGCAACTCGTCAGCTTGCTTTTCGGCATTTTTAAGGCCGGCTTCTGCACTCGCATTGGCCTTCTTCACCTCCTTTAGTTCATTACTCTGACGATCAAAATCTCGTTTGAGATCACCAGCGGCCCTCTCAGTTGCAGAACGGGACTGAGCTTCCCTATGCATATCCTCATGAGCCTTCTTGGCCCACTCTTCAGCAACATAAATTTGTTGAGTAACCTGCGCTCGGACGGAAATGAAAACACTATTAAAACATGATGATAAGAAGGTACACAGTATAGAAACAAGACGGAAGACTCCACTTACCATGGCCATGTCCCTCTTCAGTGACATGAAAAGTTCTGGCTGGTGAGTCTTCCTGAGACCCTCCATGTCACGGGGCAAGAGAAGAGGCTGCTGCAGGGCCTCGGCCAAGAATGAGGCCTGCTCTCGTTGGGATTCCCATACTGTCGCATCCCAGGGGATAGGGGCACCCTCTAACTCGATCCGAGGAGACCATGTCCGTTGTCCCCTGGGAATGGCCGCCTCATCTCGGCTCTCAGTGGACCTGGTTCTTTTCTCTCGGGGCTCTTTCGTCTCCTTGCCCTTCTTTTTAGGCCCGGCCTTTTTACGGGCCATCTCTCCCTCCTCTGTCTCCTCTACGGGCCTTTTTCGCCTTAAGTTAGGCATAGGCTGCAGCGCCGCATCCGACAAGGGAGGGAGAGGAGGAACGGGAGTTTTAGGGGCAGTCTGTCCCTTCGAGACGTCCCTGGATGTCTGCCCCTTGGTCCTGTTAGATAGAAGGCCCCTGAGGCCAGTCCTTGGCTGGAGATCCATTCCTTCTTCTTCTTCTGTGTCTTCATTGATATCAGGTTGTGCGATGACCAAACCAGTACCAGGAGCCGCTGAGGCACGATCTAAATCAGCTTCAGAATCGGAGAGCTCTACTACTCTGACCGACGCCTCCCCTTCCTCGGTAAATTGAAACTGGTCTATCTGATCCTCTAAGGATGAATGCGAAGAACCAGCCTCCTCCTCTGGGATAACTACTGGGGGAAAGGCGCGTTGGGGAGGTAACTGGATAGGAGGCAAGTCTGTTACAGCAAGAAACCCTGGTACGGATACGTCAATGCGTGCCAATCTTGGACTACCAGCCCTTATAGCTTGTCCGGCTTCCACCAGGGATCGAGAGAGAGGAACGTAGTCCAAAATCAAAGGAGCCGACCGTAGTTGTTCGTCCTTGCTAACGAAAATCTCGGACCTTAGGAGGTAATTTAGAGCTTGGATGTTGACCAAGCTCAGCCGAGGGGATGTTCGTTCTTTGTCTGCAAAGGCCGTTAAAAGGGTTATGTTAGTCCGAGGAGACATGCAACCAAACCAACAAGTTTAAAATAAACGAAAAAGGGGGGAAAGGAGCTCAAAACTAAGGTCCTTCCCACGGAATCTAGTTCTATGACACCCCACCTGGTGTTCCCGCCCTAGTCGGACAGTGAGGGCCGTCATGCCATGGTCCGGAGACGATCAAATGGTCGTCCTTCAGGCCTTTGCTGGACTTCGGAAGGCAGGATATCAACCTCACTTCGTCAGTCCTGGACTTTAGATAGTATGAGTCGCCGAGCTTATGGCATTCATAAAGATGAACCACGTCGTGCCATGAAAGGCCGAGGTTCATCTGATCGTTCAAGGCATCGACGCACCCCAGGATACGGAACAGGTTCACGGTGCATTGATGGGGGGTCAATCTATGACCACGTAGGTAATCCCTAGTTATTCTCCCCATTGGAATCGTCATTCCTCCTTCCACGAAGGCTATCATTGGAATTGCGACTTCCCCGGTTTTCCTCTTGAGCAAAATATCCTCCTGATGGCAATACTCTAAACCTACCTCCGGTGGAATACGATACTTCACCCTGAAGCCCGCCATACCGGCCGGAGAATCTACCATTTTCTCAAGCCTACCCATCCCTTCTAATCCTAGAACAACTTGAAGGCAATTTGAATAATGGAGAATAACGAAGAAGAAGCGCGCACTTACGGGTAAGAAGCTCGAAGGAGTCTTCAGGAGAATGGCAGCGGAAGTGAGAACAAACTGAAGGAGAAAGCTCTGAGACGTTCTGAATATTGGAGTGCTCGTCAAAAGTGAGTGACGAACGCCTTCAAAACCTGTTATACTCGGAAGAAGTTGAACAGACGCACTTACGTCAAGAGCGAGTGAAACGCTGCCCACTGTAGATCCGGTCTCCAATCGTTGGATTGGATGAGTGTAAAACCTCAAAAGCTGCAGTTACTTTCCCCCAGGTCATTAAACGCCCTCAGCATTAATGAGGCATGTGAGGGCATACCCCCCCCCCCTTACACGTGTGAAACAGGAATTCACCACGAACTGTCCAGTGAGTATCAAAATCCCTCATTTCCTCCTCGGACCCAAAAGAAAGGCCGGAATTTTGAGGGGCTATTGTGGGGGTAAAGTTCGCCAGTCAACGTTGGGCCATAGTACCTGTACTAGGCCCAACCTCAATAAGAAGCGAAGGCATGGGCGGAGGACCCCCCATCCCAATCATGTTGGGCCGGGCTTGCTTAGGGGCTTCCGAGGAGGAATACCTCCTCGGATGTACCAAATGGGAATCCGGTTCACTCCCTTTAAATGGAGAAAGGCCATCCAATATCAAGGAAGAGTGCATGACGTTCGGGGGGGGGGGGGGGCAACCACAACTGCCGTATTAAATGCCAAGGAGCAACTTTTCCAGCCGCATTAATGTGGAAAGGACAGGAGAACAGGATTATCTTGGCCAGTGCAACTCACAGAAAAGAAGGAGGATGTCTTATGGGACAGGCATTCAAGTAGAGGCCCAGATGATTAACAAGTGTAGGGTCATTATCGTAGAAAGGATGCTATATAAGAGAAGAAAATCCCCATGGTCAGGGGATCGCAGGCAGGAGGAAGAAAAACAGAGAAAAAGAGAAAGGAGTTGGAGGAAGAAAGCAGAAGATACAGCCCCACGAACTGTCATCCCAAAAGCTTAGAGGAATATCCCCACGTCCAACTGGTTGCATGGCTTGTTCGTAACTACGTTCACGCTGTCAAGACCTAGTTCTGTAACCTACTCTCTACAAATTCATTGTTGAGGGACTTTTGGGCCAGAATCGCTCGCCTGTTGGGCCTGGGCCCCAAAAACCGCCCCTACACTCTCCATTAGAGGAATGCTTCCAAACCAACTTGTCCTGGACAGAATTAGTTTTGGAAATAGGAATTTGGAGGATTTGTCTAGCTAGAGAAGGGGGATACAGAGATTTGACTAAATTATAATTCCATGAAGCAGCATTGTGATTGATTAAGTCTCCCACAGTACCAGTAGGTAGCCTATGGTCTTGAATATTAAGGGACGGCCAGTGAAACCAGTCTTTATGAATAAGGGGGATATTGTATCCATCACCAATCCTCCATCTTCCTTCTTTCAATATTAAATAATCATGATTGATAATGTTTTTCCAGAACCATGAGTGGTGAGGTTTAAGGCAGCACTCCTGAATAGAACCTCTAGGGAAATATTTAGCTTTATAGGTCCTGGCTAATAGAGAGTGGGGATTATGGTGTATTTTCCAAAACTGCTTAGAAAGCATAGCTTGATTCATGGTTTTGAAGGTTTTAAGTCCAAGCCCCCCTAGTCTTTTAGGTTGACAAACTCTATCCCAACTTATAAGATGTAATTTCCTTTCCCCAGGCTCATGCCCCCACCAAAAAGCTCTAGAAACAGAATCCATCTTACTGCATATGGTATCAAGAACTTTAAAGCAAGAAAAAGCATAAAGAGGAAGAAACTGAATAACCGAAGAAATAAGAGTAGTTCTACCAGCTTGGGATAGTAGTCTAGCCTTCCAACCTTGAAGTCTAGATCGAAGCTTATCAACCAAAAATTGAAAATCAGCACATCTATTACCTCTCATCTTGAAATTCATACCAAGGTATTTGGTAGGATTCTGGACCAGATTGACTTGAAAGGTAGAAGCAAGGATTTCTTGGTCCACAGCAGCCATGTTAGGAGAACAGTATAAATCAAATTTAGCCAAATTAATTTTTTGACCAGAGATAGAACAATACCAATCCAAAATGGCACGCAGTTTAGTAACTGACCTATTATCATTTTTAAAGAAAAGAAGAGAATCATCCGCAAAAAGAAGATGAGTAAAAGAGAGACCGTTCCTACCAATTTTCACACCTTGTAATTGTTTCT
This sequence comes from Quercus robur, assembly GCF_932294415.1. Lineage (NCBI taxonomy): Eukaryota > Viridiplantae > Streptophyta > Magnoliopsida > Fagales > Fagaceae > Quercus > Quercus robur. The sequence continues at coordinate 50,956,675 of NC_065536.1, forward strand.
GCCTTTCGGCTTGCATTAAGGCAACAGAGAGGATATTAGCACAAAATAGGAATAAATAAGGAGAGAGAGGGTCCCCCTGTCTTAGGCCTTGAGAAGGCTTGAAAGAAGATGACAAAGTCCCATTGACAAGCAAAGTATAACTCACAGATGTCACACATTCCATTATCCACTGAATCCATCTATTTTCAAATTTCATAACAGTTAGAACAGCCTTAAGAAATGTCCAGTCAACCCTATCATATGCCTTACTCATATCAATTTTAAGGACTCCAAAACTTACTTTTCTTCCTTTTTTCTTCCTAAGAGCATCAAGTATCTCATGAGCAATTAGGATATTATCAGTAATGTTTCATCCTTTAATGAAAGCATTTTGATAGGGTGTTATGAGGCTGTCCATAAGTGGTTTGAGTTTATTTACTAGGATCTTGGATATGACTTTGTAAATAACATTGCAAAGACTAATAGGCCTGAAGTGAGAGACTTCATCAGGGAATGGGGCCTTGGGAATGAGGGTAATAAAGGTATGATTAAGAGGTTTAAAAAGAGATCCTGAATGAAAGAAAGCTTGGACAGTGTTAATGACATCCCACTTAACAATATTCCAATATTCTTGAAAGAAAAAAGCAGGAAGACCATCTGGACCAGGTGCTTTGTGCGGACCAAGTTGGAATACAGTGTCCTCAATCTCAGAAAGTCAGGGGTGGATTGAGCAGGCTTCTATGCTGGTCAGACAGAGAAGGGATAGACAAGGATTGCAAATCCTGCACAATACTAAGAAAGTTGGACTGATTTGTATTTTCAAAACAACTTTTAAAGTGTCCAACTAAAATACTCTCAATTTCCATCAAATTATTTGTTATGTTCCCTGTAGAATCTTTGATTTGTAAAATCCTATTTTTAGCTCTTCTTTGTTTTACAACAGTCTGGAAGTACTTGGTATTCCTGTCACCTTGCAGGATCCATTTAGTTCTAGCCTTTTGAGCCCACATCAGCTCTTCCCTATTCATCAGGTCTTCCAATTCACTTCTGATAAACCTTTCCTTCCTAACATCCTCAATAGAGCATAAGGAGTTTTGAACTTGTTGCAATTGAGCTTGCTTTATCTTAATTTCTCTCTCTACCTTCCCAAATACAGATTTATTCCATTCAACTGCTGTTCTCTTGACATTTAAGAATTTACACCTTAATTGAGCAGCTCTAGATCCTGTAGAATTAATAGCCCAGGCTTGTTGGATCATGCTTTTGCAATTGGGATGAGTAGTCCACAGAAGTTCAAATCTAAAAGGTCTGGCTCTAAAGGGGGTTTGGTGTTCAAAATCCAAAAGAATTGGGCCATGATCCGATTTGATTATTGGAAGATTTCTAAGGGAATAAAGAGGGTACATATTGACCCACTCCACAGTGGCAAAAGCTCTATCAAGTCTTTCCATCACAAACTCATTCTCTTCTCTGTTATTTGTCCAAGTGTATTTTTGACCAGAAGCAGCCAAATCACACAATTGGAGATTTGAGATAACTTGTTGAAACAACTCTGCACCAATAATACTACCTTGAGTGAATGAAAACTTTTCCTCCTTGTTTAACACCTGATTGAAATCCCCAATACAGAGCCAGTTGAGTTGGGCATAAGCTTTAAGAGAAGAGAGTTGCTGCCAAACCTCCTCCCTTCAAGCATGATCAGGGTGTCCATAGACAAAAGTAATGGATACAGGGTTACCCTTATTATCCAAAAGATCAATATGAATCAGATGATTTGAAACAAAATTGATTTGAAGACTATGCCTGGTCATCCAAGCTAAAATCAAACCCCCACTAAGGCCCACTCTAGGAACTTCCCATCCATCAGAGAAACCACATCTAAGCCACACATCTTTGCCTTTGCCTTCTACTAATTTTGTTTCCATAAGGAATAAGATATCAGGTTTATATACTTGGGCTAGTTTTTGGCATTGGAGAATTGCAGAGGACTTGCCCAAACCTCTGCAATTCCAACTCATGATCCTCATGGTTGCTGGGGAAGCTGATTAGGGTCAGCTTCCCAGCACCCTTTTGGATAATTAGGAGCTTTCACATCTAAGAGATACTCAGTAAAAACAGTATGAAAAAATGAGGATTCAACGGAAGTAAAGTCGGTACCTTCCTTTGAGAAGAAACCACAGAGAAGCCTCTGACGGATGTTCCTCCCTAGCCGTCCACATTCTACTCTGAATCTTTTCTTTGTAGGCAGCTGCCTATTTTCCAAACATTCCTCACTCTGTAAGTTGAGAGACGGACCCGGGTTAGAAGCAACTAAGGCAGTGGAGGGTGGGCCTGGGCCAAGATTTGTAAGCTCAGTATTAAGAATGTTGCTGAGTCCAGTGTCCAAGCTAACTGTTTGATTATGATCTGTTTCCACTTGCGTTTCATTATCCACTAAATACTGGGTCCAAGACTCATCCTGGCCCACTTCTTGAGCCCTTCTAATTCGAGGCCCATCACTGGAGCCACCAACTTCAAATCTGTTCCTATCAACTCTTTGAATTAAGTCTTCAAAATAAGGGACAGGCATCTCAGGTATCTGTTCCCCACTCCATGCATTCCTACGTACCCATTCAGGGCAGTCCTCATTGAGTCTATCTAAATTGAACATCAACATAGTCTCATCACTGTCAGTAGCACTTGAAGATCTAGAATTCTCTCTTAAGGAACCATTAGTCATGAAGGGTCCATTATCTCCCACCCAAGTCCAGTGCAGATTAGAACCAGAAGGTAAAGCACACGGAGGTCTCAGAATAAAAGTAGCAGTACCCTCAGCATTGTGGTCAACATACTGAGTAGTTTGGTTTGTTTGATCCAGGTTAGTGTTAGGCGGATTATCAAGGTTCGGGGGCAAAATTGGGTTGGAAGCAGGGGAAGTAAGGGGAGTCTGAGTGATAGGCGGGTTACCTAAGGAAAGGGATAAAATCGCAGAATTAAGGTTTGCATGGTCATGTTCGAATTGAGGGGTGACCAAAGGAGATGGATTAGGGAAAGAACCTGTTGGATTAGACATGCGTGGGGTCTCAGGGTCAGGAAACATATGGTTATTGTCTTCCTAGGTATGATCAGTATGGGGGGGGGGTTTTAAGAACAGGGGCATTAGAAGTGTTATGCAAGTTTGCATGTGGGTGATGATAATGTTGTAAGTTTCCATACCTCACTTGGGTAGTCCATCCTCGTCTTCTGTGATAGAACGCCCTTAGCTCGTTGTGAAAATGAGGTTCTAAAGCATCAAACCCAAATTGGACATGCTGAGTGCGTTGAACCCGATTTCTCTGACGAATGAGCATTCTCTCGATCATATCCATGCTCTCATTACATTGGCTCCTCATATGTCGGATTAATCCACATCGAGTACAAAGTTTATGTACTCTCTCATATCTACATTGCACCCAAGTCCGAGAGCCATCATCAAGGCGTAGCATAAAACCTGCAGTTAATGGCATCCAAGGATCAACTCGTACCCTTATTCTCATAAATCTAATATTTCTGGGAATACAATCTTCCCAATCCACTCTTTCGACAATACTCATAATTTGACCCATGCATTCAGCCAATTCAGGATATTGATACTCTAGTGGAAAACCATGCAGCTGAACCCACATAGAAACATAATTTAGCTGTAACTGACTAAGAACTAAATTAGGCCTCCATTTCTCCAAAATCAAAAACACACCATTTACAGACCATGGACCCTCAGCAAAGAAATGGTTTAGATCTTCCAGAATCTCGAAATGTATGAGATAGAAGAATGAATCCCTTCCTATAATTGAAACCACCCCTTTGATCTTCCATGCAGAGTTAATAATCTGTTGCAAATGGTGAACGGAAAATTTCCTGTAGTCTAGAAGGAAGCCAATGGCGCAATGACTCCAAAAATCCCTTTGCATGTTGAGATTTTCAGAATCTGCTTCAAGAACAGGCCCATGCCTAGCAAAAGGAGACTCAAATTCATCACTGGTCTGAGAAGAAACATCAGAATCTTCAGTGAAAGGACCGACACTAATGTCGGACCCACTACTCTCAAACCAACCAAACTCCCGTGTTGGGGACTGGTCCCCCATAGTCAGCAAGAAAAACAAAAGTACAAGGTTCCAAAGGAACCAGAGAAAGACACGGAGAAGAACAAGACAAAGAAGGATAAGAAAAGGCTGAAAGACCAGATGGTAAAGGAGTTGCAAAGGTGTGATGAAAGATAACAACAGAGAATAGAGAAAAATTGATACAAAAGGTACAAATAGAGCCTATATCTCAGACACGTCAACACAAAACATCAACTTAAGAAAAGAGAGATAAGAAGTGGGAAAAGACAGGAGATAGGTAAGTCATAGAGATGAGATTGTAGTGGAAGACAGTGATAAGAGAAAGGTACAATAGGGCAAAGCAAAAAGATTTAGGAATCAACGCCGAGGCAAAAGACGCCGACGAAATACCAACTTAGTTGAGAAAAGGAGCTCTCTAGATGAGAGAAAAGCATTCTAGTTAGACTTCCCTTGATATGTTAGAAAGCAGTTAACAAATGTGAAATTCATTTTTATCCTCACACTAATCAAGAAATCAATTACCCTATTCTGTAACACCCATTGAATCCTAAAAGCTTTCAAAACAGACTCACTAATCATATGCAACATTGCAATGAATCAATAAATAGTCCATCTAGTCAATCAACAAACATAAGGCTGCTAGCCAATCAGAGTAAATGTGTGTGTGTTAAAATACTTTTTTTAAGACCTTCTCTCATCTCTTCATATGTGTGTGTTAAAATACTCAGTATTCTTAAAAAAAAAAAAAGTATTTGTGAGACTTCTCATCAATTAAAAACAAAAGTTGAAAAATATTTCCTTGGAGTTTTGCTTATACAGAAAGTTAGAAATTTTCTAATATATTTATATAGATATCAAATGAAAACTTTAATTCACTATTATAAAATATTAATAAAAAAATTTAAAATCAACCTAAAAAAAATGATAAGCACAATCAAAATAAAATTATTGAAAATTAAACTCATAAATACAATCAAAATAAGGATGCAACCCAAAAAAAAAAAGATGCAACAACAAAAAGAAAAAATAAAAATCTATTCATTAAACTTACAAAAGAAAAAAAAATCAATTAAACAACAATGCCCATTATTCCCTCAACCCATTTATTTTAGTGAAGACCAAATTCATCAATTTACCTAATTACTGCATGCATAATTACAAATACTTGAAACTTCCAAAAAAAAGACATTTGATAGTCATTTTTGTGTGTGCAAATTTTAAAGTTGAGGAGTGATTTCCAAAGTTTTGATGCATATCATTCTTATTTTGAAGTTTTTGGGATGTATTTGTATTATATAGGTAGGTTTAAGGGGGGTATTTTAGTCATACTTGAGGAAATAGTTTTCTGTTGACTAGGAAAAATACCATCTTTCAAGGTTCAAAGTGTTAAAAGCTTTTCACCATCAAGAGAACATAACCCCCCTCTCTCTCTCTCTCTCTCTCTCTCCAAAGTGACAAAGCTATAACAAAAAGCTCCAAAATAATTTAAAAAAAATACCACTTAAATCTCCAAAATGGCAAAAAAATCCATTCAAAAAATCCACACAAAAACCATAAAATATATAAAATGAAAAAAAAAACCCTCGAAACCTTTGAAATTACCCACAAAAAAATCTAAACACTTCCAAAATAATAAAAACTAGTTGCTAACTCGTGCTATGCATGAGAATCTATCTATTTGTGAGGTAGACTAAAATAATTTTATAATATATATGTATAGATAACCCAAGAACCTCTAAAAAAAATAGAAATACTCCTAAAATATCCAATAAGACCAAAATACCCTCAAGATAACAAAAATTATTAAAATATCCATGAACATGAGAATCTATCTATTTGTGAGGTAGACTAAAATAATTTTATAATATATATGTATAGATAACCCAAGAACCTCTAAAAAAAATAGAAATACTCCTAAAATATCCAATAAGACCAAAATACCCTCAAGATAACAAAAATTATTAAAATATCCATGAACATACACAATTACCAAAATTATGTGTTCATGCTAGTTTAACTAGTTAAGTCTTTTGTCAAGAATCTTATAATTCAATTGGTTGTCATCTTTTGAAATTTCTAATAAAAGCATTCACGTTTCAAATCTTGCTTTTCCAGCTGCAACTAGCGAATTATAAAGAATAATAAAAGATCTTAATAACGTCTTTTATTGTTGTATCAAAGGATTGGAGACATTATAATAGGGATAATTGGGTTAAGGACTTCCTCACAAACATTGACAATACCACTACCATGATGACATAGTTATGGGCCTGAAAGGATGGACTCACTCTATCAAAACAATTGGGCTTTGTAAACAAAATGTGGAAATGGATGCTAAATGAGTAGCAGATCTTTTCATCGAATAATGCAGTATTGATCATGAATCATGAATCATGATCCTCACCCTTGTAGTACTATAACGTACGACTACAAGATTGTCAACCAAAAAAAAAAAAAAAAAAACGATTCAAATTACTTTTAGTATAGTTTGAGGCTTACCAACTTGATCATGCATATCGTGAAGGGAACCATAGCTGGGCTACGGAAGGGTGTAGTTGTATGATTGATTTTGTGTTTGATTTAGAATAGTGATGTATGCTAATTATTAGCAGATGTTTGGGGTGTTAACATCTTATCCTAGACATATTTGTACCTGATTTTTGTTTAATTCTATTCGTTTAAAAAAAAATTAATTGGAGTTACTTGATATCATAAATTTAATGTATATTAGGATAGTGTTAAAGGAATATATAAAACCAATGCATGCTTCCATTTGCAACAAAGAGGAGAAGGAAATTAAGAAGAGCAGTCTCCAAATCTCTCTTTCAACAGTGGAGGTAATGATCCAAAAAATAATCAGTTGGGTCACTTATACAAATCTAGAGCTTTGGAGGGTCTTCTAAGATTTGCAAGAAAGAGAAAATTTATCAAAATGACCATCGGGGTGTGACCATTAGGGTGTGCCCTACTCCTCCAATGGTCAAGTTGATTTGGCTTTTGAGAATAGGAAGAGTATTTTTCTGTTGATATAGGTGACCATTATTAGGAATTGATTGCAGTGTCTTTATTGGGTTAATAATACTAGGTGCCTTTATAACCTTCATTAATGGACGATAATGGTTAGCTGACCATTTTCCGGTTACCACACATTTAGAGCATGTATTGATTGTCATCATTCATCATCTATTCAATATGGACGACTGTTACTTACATATCCGTCTTGCTAGTGGTACAAGGTTGTCTATTAAGGTGGATGACCTTATCAAAATTTTCGTACCCATCAGGAGGAATTTCCTCTAATCTATTAACTACATGGCAACTCAAGTGAATATCTATGTGTACTTTTAGCTATATGTGTGAATGATCTTATAAATTGTCACATAATGTAATATGTGTGCCTCCTCCAAACAAGAGGAGTCATTTTTCATTTCTTCTTTCTATTGAGAGTTGTGTTAAGTTCTCCAAAAAATTGTACTTGTATGATACTTGAATATATTTGACACTAATAAAAAGTGTTCTCTTGGTAGAGTTTTGTACTTATATGATACTTATGTATGACGGGTTCGTGCCATATAATGAACAATAACATAATGTAGTCTCTTCCTGTTGGACGAGGTTGAATATGTAGCTACACAGTACTTCTCCACATTATTTACTTCCTCTTAGCCAGGAGATATGACAGAGCTTTTAAATGCCATCTTACCTATAGTAACGGATGCAATGAACCAGATGTTAACTAGAGACTTTCAGGCTTCAGAAGTTGCCCAAGCATTGAAGCAAATGCACCCTAATACTGCACCAGGACAGGACGGTTTGCCACCTTTATTCTATCAAAAATTCTGGTCACTCATCGGCACCTGTGTCACTCAAGCTGCACTTGATTTCCTGAATCATGGTATTGTCCCTCCTAACTATAATGACACTCAGATTGTTCTTATTCCTAAAGTCCAAAACCCTAGAAAAATCATTGATTATAGGCCAATTAGTCTATGTAATGTGGCTTACAAAATAGCTTCTAAAGCAATTGCTAATAGACTGAAGAGTGTTTTATCAATAATTGTCAGTGAGAATCAAAGTGCTTTTACTAAAGGGTGCTTTATAACTGATAATGTATTGGTTGCATTTGAAACCATGCATCATATTAGCCAAAAGAAGTTTGGGAGAGTGGGGGAGATGACTTTAAAATTGGACATGAGCAAAACTTATGATAGGGTAGAATAGACTTGCTTGGAGAATATTATGAGGAAAATGGGTGTTCATCAGAAAATGATTGAAGTGATTATGAGGTGTATAATAACTGTCACATATTCTATCCGTATTAATGGGCAAACTCGAGGCAAAATTGTACCCTCTAGGGGCCTCCGCCAAGGGGACCCATTATCTCCTTATTTGTTTCTATTTTGTGCAGAGGGTCTTTTAGCACTTCTTCGTCATGCAGCAGAGAAGCAAACTATCCATGGTGTGGCTGTTTGTTGGAGAGCTCCAAGAATTTCCCATCTATTCTTTGCTGATGATAGCTTGGTATTTTGTCGAGCATCATTGGAAGAATGTAATGAGTTACAACACATATTCACCGTATATGAAGCTGCCTCAGGCCAGCAACTCAATAAAGTCAAGATTGCCCTCTTTTTCAGTAAGAATACTCCACGTGCAATACAGGAAGAAATAAAATCTAGATTTGGAGCCCAAGTCATACGCCAGCATGAAAAATACCTAGGCCTACCTTCGTTGGTTGGGAGATCCAAAAAGAACACCTTCCATGATCTTAAAGACAAACTTGGCAAAAAACTATCGGGGTGGAAGGAAAAGCTTCTATCAAATGCGGGCAAGGAAATATTAATAAAAGCAGTTGGCCAAACAATTCCTTCTTATACCTATGAGTTGTTTCAAACTCCTAGATTCCTTATGTGATGAGCTTGCTGGTATGGTTCGCAAATTTTGGTGGAGGCAAAATAATGGGGTGGACAAGATGGCTTGGCTTAGATGGGAGAAGATGTGCACTCCTAAGGAGACTGGCGGCATGGGATTTAGGGACCTCAAGACCTTTAACGTGGCATTACTAGCCAAGTAAGGGTGGCACCTTCAAACCTGTACTAATTCCCTATTCTATCGTGTCTTCCAAGTTAAATATTTTCCGAATGGAGACTTTCTCTCAACTACTTTGGGCACAAAACCATCATATGCTTGGAGAAGTATATTTGCTGCACAACAGATAGTCCGGAAAGGGAGCCGTTGGAGGATAGGAAATGGAGCCAAAGTTTGAATATGGGGTGACCGCTGGCTCCCTTTGTCTTCCACATACAGAGTTGTAACACCATGCCCGAATGTTGGTGCTGAATTACCAGTGGCTACGTTAATTGACTACCAGAGAGGAGAATGGGACTTGGAAGCCCTCCAACGAACCCTCATGGCCAAAGATGTTGAATCGGCTCTTTCCATTGCACTGAGCCTAACTCTGCCTGAAGATCGTCTTATCTGGGCTATGACTTCTTCGGGGAAATTCACGGTGAAATCGGCGTATAGGTTGGTACTGGATGAGAGAGCTGGCCATGACACTGAAGAGAGCTCAAACTCAATGTGCATGAAGGAATTTTGGAAGTTTATTTGGCGATTAAAAGTCCCTAATAAGATTCAAAACTTCACGTGGCGTGCATGTCGGAATATTCTACCCACGAAGGCCAACCTCTTTCGTCGGAAGATAACAATAGACAATATCTGTGAGGTATGTGGAAATTTTGAAGAAACAACAGCCCATGTGCTCTGGCACTGTCACCGTGCAAAGGAAGTGTGGAAGGAGATAAGTTTGGACATGGATAAGGTTATGGACAAATGCTCGGAATTCCTGGATTTGCTGTGGTATGCCCGAAATGTGAAATAGTGGCCGGAGGAGGACGTTGGTCTGATGGTCATGACGGCATAGGGTATTTGGATGAACCGGAATGAGGTGCGCCATGGGAAGAGTAGAAAACCTGCTTCTGTTCTTGCTCGGTGGACAAAAGAATACTTGGAGAACTACGTGATGGCTAACCACTCTACACGACCATACAAAGAATCGGTGGAAGGAACGTGGCAGCCTCCTAAGCCCCCGTGGTATAAAGCCAACATGGATGGTGTAGTATTTTCTCAGCAAAAGGAAACTGGAATTGGGGTTGTGATTAGGGACCATCACGGGGCTGTGGTGGCAGCACTAAGCAAGAAACTAAAAGTTCCGCTAGGTGCTATTGAGGTGGAGGCAAAAGCAATGGAGGAAGCAGTCAACTTCACGTGGGATATGGGGATCCGAGACTGCCTATTCGAAAGTGACTCCCTCACTGTGGTGAATGCCATGTTGCGCCTCACAGACCCTCCCTCGTCAATTGCTAATATTATTGCTGGGTCCTTGTCCCAGCTTTATAAGTTTCGGGAGGTCAACTTCAGTTATGTGGTTCGGTCAAGGAATAAGGCTGCACACACGTTAGCTCAATGTGCAAAAGGTGTGTCAAATCAAAATGCTTGGATTGAGGAAACACCAGGCTGTATTGAGCGACTGGTGTCTTAGGATGTACTGTTTTTGTCTCAGTATGAACTAAAGTAATGAGTTTCACATCAAAAAAAAAAAAAAAAAAAAACATAATGTAGTCTCCTTTACAAGGAGTTTCAAATCTCCCTCACCCGATTTATAGTAATATTTTGAATTATAAAAAAGAACAACTGAGCTTTTGTATCTTAAAGAAAATCCGATTCTCAAAAAAAAAAAAAAAAAAAAGTATCTTAAAGAAAACAAGTTTTTTTTTTTTTTTAGAGATAATTGCAACATGTTGCTAACCCCGCAACTTGAATCCTTTCCCCCTTAGACCTCCAAGCACTTTATGCAAGAAGAGGTACCAATTCAGTTATAAGGCCTTTGGCTAAAGAAAACAAGTTAAAAGAGAAGAGTTGGTGCACTGATTTGGTGGTGGATTCTTGGTGGAGATAAAGAAAAAATTAATTGAAATTTAAATACTTCTAAAAAATTAAATTATGTTAATAAAATGTTGTCACGTAGTGAGCACACAAAAAAGTTAGGGACTTTTATTAATTAGTTTCAAAGGGATGAGTTTGAATTTGATCCGGTTCCAGTGTCTTTTACTCTTGCAAATTTCTCTTAATAATAATTATTTTATATATAAAATTGGTAAAGAATTAAAAAATTAATTTTAGACTTTTTTAATTGCATGAGGTTACTGTACAGCTAGTTATAAAGGCTGTCAATCTCGTGGGTCTTGTTTGATTTCGTATTTTATTTCTTCTCTTCCTCTCAACCAAAATTCAAAGTCCTAAAGCATGTCTTGACTCTTGCCTACTAATATTTACAGGGACACGCCAAGTCTAAGTTGTCTAACGCACACCTTCTTTCTTTCTTTCTATTATTATTATTTTTTTTTTAACAAACAAACACACACCTAAATAGTATTGTAAATTTTATTACTGAGAGTAAAAGCTATTATAATTAAATCTATATTTTTTAAATTTGAGAGAGGGAGGTTATTTTCTTTTGATAATTTTTTATTTTTATAATTGTTATGTACAAATAGAAAGTTCCTATATGTAGACATATATTAACTTTAGAATTTATTACTATTACTAAGCAATAACTATTACATTTATTTTAGAGAGGGAATAATTATTCCTTATTTTAGAGAATAATTTTTTTTATTGAAATTTTTTAGAGAATAACTATTTATAACTTATAAAATAACTTTTTTTTAATAAGAAATTTCTTGATTATTTCCTGTAATAAAAATAAACCAAACTATAGAATATTTTTTTTTAAAAATAAGAACTACAAAATAACTAAATCATAAGTTTTGTTTTAAAAAAAAAAAACTAAATTATAAGAATAACTATTATATTACAATGTCTTAATATTAGTATATTACAGTATACTAAACATGCTCTAAAAAATACTTATAGAGTTTGGGGATGTTTGATATATGTAATAGATCCAATAATGGAATGTTTATTGATGTGAAATAGCTACGCATATGCAAAATCTTTTACAAACTTTCCATATATAACAACTATGAATATTCCTAAAAAAAAAAAAAAAAAAAAAAAAAACTATGAAGATGAATAATTATTCTGTACAACATATTGTATTCTCATTTAAAAAAAAATACTATTCCTATTGTAGTCTCCATTTAGCTTATCAAAAGTTCACTTTTTAGTTTTTATTTATTGTTCACCTATCTTTATTTAGCCAAAAAAGCATAAATAAATAACACCCGTTTTTGGTTAGCAACAAAAATAACAAGCTTTAAACTCAAAATTTTGAGGTAGACTATAAATCTAAACAAATTAATTAGTATCCACCAAATATCTTTGGTCAGCACACAACTATATTGACAATACGTTATTATATAGTTACACCAATGGAGTCCCAACCGCGAATTCACTGGACATTCCGTCATTATTGACCACTGACCATTCCGCTTTACGTAAACGCAAGCAAGGCACGCACGCACGCACCAACTTAGTCTGGCTGGCTATATTCTCGGAACTTTTTGAATTAAAAACCAAACTCCCAAAATAGCGTAAAGCTTAGCATATATATCTAGCTGGTGCAAATCATTTCCTTATTAATTCTGCTTCCTTATTTGTTTCTCACTAATATTCTTTCTCTCCAAGTTTTCTTGGAGAAGGGTTCCTTTTTTCTTGGTTGGTTTCTTCTCTTATTTCTCCTACTACTTTTCATGGCATCCGCCACCGCCAACAGATGGTTAAGGCCTGAGGTACTTGAAAGCTTTTGTGAAAAAAAGAGTGTTTTGTCATTAATATTTGATGTTGGTTTTGGTTTTTATTAAAGAAAACTCACATGTTTTATCATCATGTTGTTATGCATGTTTATTGGTATATGTGGTAATATAAATCTTTGGATCTGTAAGTATGTTACTCTTTGTTCAGAGATCTGGGCTGATGGGTTATTGGTCCACTCCTTTGATGCATGTTTAACAAGAAAAATGAAAGGAATTTTTTTTTTTTTTGGATTTTCTTATTGGGGTGACTAGAAAACAAGGCTTTTGTTTAACTAATGATCTTAATTTATTTATTTTATTGAGGCTTTGAAGCTGCTGAAATTGACAATTGTATTTGTACAAGGCTAGTAAATATTGATGGAAGCTACTACTGTTTTTGACTAAACTTTGTTATGAAGCATGTTTGTGCCAATATGAATTCTCTGATTAATTTGATTTGTTTGATTGGGGTTAATGCTAAGACATTGTCATGAAAAACATAATATTTTGTCACCAAAAAATGATTGTTGTATAATTAAACATAATATATTTATAGCTTGAGTTTTTTACACAAACCTTATTTGGTTGGTAACACAAATAAATAGAATGACAGGACTGAGGGGATAACTAATTGGTTAATTCAAAAGGTAACCGGGGCAGTGGAAAAAATCACAAACAAATGAAATTGATTAAACCAAAAATGGTTCGATTTTCAAGTATATAATCAAGTGGGCAGAGCCTTTTGTGTCTTATATTGCAGAAATCATATGATTAAGGTACATATATTTTGGTTAATTGGAGGGATTAAATTAGAAAAAACGATACAGATCCTTTCATGATGGATGTGTTGTCATTAATTTACTCATTCATCTTTTATTTTTTGGGTCCTTTGATGTGGTTTAGGCAACATAAGGCTTCAACTTGATTGTTAACCTGTCCTTTTGAAGAAACACAAAAGACATTGATATAATGCCAAAGCATTTTGTTAATGGAAGAATGTGTTACTATGATATAAAGTTGAAGGATTTACTGCTTGTCTGGGCTAATAATTTTAGTCTTGTATGTGCATTCAAAATAGAGGACATACGTGATTATGTCCTCTCTCTCTTTTTGGTTTTGTTTTTCATGTTCTGTTTTTCCTCACCTTTTTGTGATTAAATTTTGAGTCATGCTATTCAACACCACAACATGGAATGGCATGCCATTAATTATACAATATAGTATAGAAAATAAGCAACAACATCACTGATTCGCTAGACTCAGACATACATATGTATCCAATGTGCACAATCATTCAGACTTTGAAAGCAATATGCTATCAACCTCATAGTTTTTCCTATTGTAATCTTTGTGTGATATGAGATAATTCTGCTAGAAATTTTATTTTATCTTGCTATTAGTCTTGGGATATATACTGTGTTTGATACAAATTCCTAGGACCTAGTCCTAGGTTTCAGTTCAGGGAGTCTAAGTCTTATAGTAAGTTAATTAGGCCATTTTTCTGTCTAAACTTCTTATGCTATAAGATTGCCCATTGACCATTTTGCTGAGTTTTTTCACTACCAGTCAAGCCCAGGCTTTTCATTATAAGCTTCTCTCATTTTTTTTTTCCCAATTTTATAGGTATACCCACTTTTTGCAACAGTTGGGGTTGCTGTTGGCATTTGTGCCATGCAGCTTGTAAGGAACATCTGCACCAACCCTGAAGTGAGGTAACTCTATTTTATGCTATCCTTGATTCCAAATCTGTTATGATGTTTTCTGGTATTTACACTTAAAGTGAACTGCCAATCTGAGTACGAGTCCTGTGAATTTTTGGTAATTGATTGGAAACCCTCACTCCAGCATCATATAGTGTTATAATTATTCAAGTCTTCTATTTCTGTCCATGTGAATCAATCATTTTATAAGATCTATGTTGATATTTAAACCAAAAATAAGCTTCTGTCTTAATACTCAAGTCCTTGTGAATTGCTTGTATCTGATTAGAGGCCCCCGTAGAACTGTCTTTTATGGTTTTGTTTTTTGATAATTTAGTTGTCACAACAAGTGGGTAAGGGATTGAACTCTAGTTCTCCTTATAAAGGAGATCAAGCAATGACACTGAGTTACAAGACTTTTGTCAAGTGTCTTATAGTTCTTTGATGATACAGCACTGCATCTGCTATTCATCTTGGAAGATAAATTGCACTGCACAAAAAAAATTTCCATAGGAAAGAAAAAATGAAAAAAGTGTCCACAATAGTTTAACATATCCAAATTTGATTATGCTATCAGGGTTACCAAAGAGAACAGAGCTGCAGGAGTGCTTGACAACTTTGAAGAGGGTGAGAAATATTCACAACATGCTGTCAGGAAGTTTGTACGCAATAGATCCCCTCAGGTCATGCCATCCATCAACAAGTTCTTCTCGGATCCAAATATTCCAAACTGAATCAAATTTTGTGATTTGAAGATTGCTAGATATTTGAATTTCGAAAATGGCGGTTGTCTGCTTAAATGATTGATTTGGAGAAAAAGAGAGACTATTTATTTTTTTAGAAGAGACATGAGATAATTGTGTTATACTGGATTCTATCTTGTTGATGCATAAGCACAATCCTTTAGTAATAAAGCCAATATTTACAAATTGGACATCATCTTTCTTGTTCTCCCCCACCCCCCTTTTTCCCTCTGTGTTGCATGCGTTGTGCGGATTAAAGAGAGAGAGAAAAAGAAGAAGATCAAAACAGAAGAAGAGAATTTACAACACGACTCAGACTTAGTTATTTTTGTTCTCTAATAGCAGGCAAAAGTTTGTGAATATTTTGCAGTCACTTAATAGTTTTTATGACTGAATAGTTTGTGCATAAAGCATTTTTTATATATTTCGAATCAGTACTTACCGTGCAAAACCATGTTTTATTGTCATTGACAAATAAATATATTTTTTCCCAGAATTGGCAGAGATTAAACTTTTGCAATTAAAAAAAAAAAAGTGAAAATCACATAATTTTTAACAACTACAATTTGACCAGGTGAATTTCCAAATATACAAAGAATTTTAAGTTTAACCCTGAACTAAATTTTGCTGTATCAATGCAAAGAGAACTCCAACTGATTCATTAGGATTTGAAATTTGAAAACACACACAGGATAAAAATTTCTAGCTGATAACCCCTTTTAGTATTTCTAACCTGTTACTATCTCACCTATGGCTAAGCATTATAGATTGCTCCTAACTTGAGTTTGAGATTATTAACTTGCTGAATTTAATGCCTCAATGCTATGAATCCTTTAGTTCAGAGTTAAGATTGGTCAACATGTCTTCACTAAAAAAAATAGAGGTTAACATGTCACAACTCAAGAACTTCCATATCTTACAAACTTAGCACAGTGACTTTTGGATGATTTCCTCAAGAATCTAATCACCAAATTTGAGAATGGAGAATCCTTGAGTGACTGAACTGGGGAGTCCTACTTTACAGAACTCCAAAGAAATCAAAAGGCGGACATTAATCTTGTTTCACTGCATTTTTGATTTAGTTTCTTTAACCACCTACAATAATCTCGCATTTGAAATTCATAGATTTAATAATTCTTTAATAGAGCCTAACATATTTGATTTTCCTTCCTTTCCTTTGGCTATGGTTGTTTCAATGCTTTACCTACCAGTTCTACTAAGAAACACAATGACCTAGTACAGCCTTTACCGCAAGAGGTAATTACAAGTTCATAGGTGATGATTGTGCATTCACCAATGCTGGAATTTTGAGACAGTGGATTTACTAACTCAAAGACATTGGTATTATGGTGCATCACATAGGTATATGTGCAGCTCTTATGGTATTAATTTACAAAAATTCTCTATCCATTAACAATATGTTTTTTTTTAAACAACAGTGAAATCATTAGTGTCATCAATATGGATTCTGAAAGAATTGGAGACTTGTGCTGATAAATCCATGGAGTTTTGTTGCTTCCTTGCCCTGATCATCTTTCACAGAAAAATCAAGCCTCTCTCAAGTAATATAGATCCTTTGCGTGGCATGTCCTCCTTCTCTTCATTGCCATACTTGCAATCTCCATGTGGTATCAGGCAAGGACAAATTTATATATTTATATGCCTTTTAACTGCTTCTGTATGATTATACCTATATATTTAGCATCACACTATACTCAACGAATAAAATTTTATATGTATTATCTCACTATAATGATAATTCACAAACATATATGCTTCATGCATCATTTTCTTTTATATGTAGTTGGTGCTTATTTCAAAATTTCTGCAGGCTTATTGCATTACCGCTGCCAGAGAACTAGCTCAAATGGTTGGAGTTCGTAACACTCATATCACTAGCGCAGCCATTGTTTCAATCAGGAAGAGCACTTTTTGACAAATAATTTGAGTATATACATCAATAGCAGTAAAAGGGTTGTCTTGGAAATATGTATTGACATTACTATATGCCTTTGTTCTAAGCACCCTCTCCAACTACACTCAAATCTCTGCCTAGCTAAGTCTTGATATCCTAGTTCAAAGCACAGTCTTCCAGTACATCCTCATAAAAGTCCTTGCTCATCTCCTTGCCAAACCATAATTTAAGGTCAATGGCAATGAAAAAATGTATATGTATTTTTTAATTTCAAGAATTATTAGAGATTGCATATCATTTACATCGCTTCTACAATGTGAAAATGTGCAGATCACAGAATTTTTAACAATAATAATTTGCTCAGATAAGTTTCCAAATATGCAATGTATTCTGATTTCAATCATGAACTAGTTTTTTGGTATCAATGCAAAAGCTCTACCTACAATTACTTAAGGAAAAAAAAGGAAAAAAGAAGAAACACATATGGGAAAAATCTCTATCTGAGATTGCCTCAAAATAGAGTTTGAGATTGTCAAGTTGGCTGATTTAATTGCCTGAATGCTATGGATCCTTTGGTTAGGAATTAAGATTGGCTAACATACCACAGGCAGGAACTTCCATATCTTATATCCTTAACACAGTGACATTGTATTGGTAGCATAGAACCTCACTTATCTACTACCAGAATTATGTTGCCGCACTGAGTACAGTGCAATTATAGGGTTCATGCTTTGTGTTCATAACTTCAGCCCTGCTTTCATCAATAAGTAAGGATCTCGGATGCTGATACCTTGACTTTCTTAGTTTCTTTCATGTTAGAACTTAGAACTTAGGAGGTCGATTGATAACTCCAGCCCCTCTTTTTGTCAATATGTAAGGATCTTGATGCTGATACGTTGAATTTTTTTCATGTTAGAACTTAGAAGGTTGAATAAAAAAATTTCCGTTGATAGCTTTGGATTCAATAATTTTCTCTTTTTTGAGGCATTCACAAAAGGCTTGGATCATCAATTATTTAAAGCTTTTGAGCATGGATTTTGAGAATTTTCTTTTTGGGATTGGGTTCTCTTAGATCACAGCGTTGACACATTCATACGTTTGTAGTGGGAGAGTTGTAATATCCTTTTCCCCATCTCTCAACTGAAACAGTGGTAATTTGCCAACAATTTCCTTGCTCTAGCTCACATTGCTATACCACATTACAAAGGCAGTATCTGATAGTCCATAGATTTTTGCCATACCAATTAATTTCTTGTAAACAAAAAAAAATTAGGTTATAGGTTTTGTCAAATTTGCAATTGCATTAACTGTAACTCTTTGGTTAAAATATTAAATTACTTGATGGTGTTGCCAAAGCATACACAGTATTATTCTCTGGCAACAATGCTGTGAGAAACTATATCAATGGTCTCATTGATGATCTACAATTTCTTCAGAATAACGGTTTTTCTTTCATGAATCCCAACGTGTCAATTCACTGTATGACTTTCAAGGGGGCTGCTATTATTGGTTTGCATCATAATCTTGTCCTTCGTTCAAGAAATATCCCTATGGCAGGCACTCTTGGATGATCTCCTCAAGAATTCAGCCACCAACTTTGAGAATGAAGAGGACTTATCCTTGAGTAACTGAGCTGGGGAGTCATACTCTACAATATTGCCTGTATTAAGCAGAATATCAGCACTAATAAGCTCAAATCATTCACAGTTGAATCTAATATTAAGTGGTTCTATAGTGCTAATTTATGTTTTTTGGATTTTAATTCATTTCTGAATATTTTATACTTAGTGAAATTAAATAGATAGTGGTACTAGCTTCTGTTCTTGTTAGCAATATGCTTATGTTTCAAACAAGGTCAATTTGTGTGTAATTCTCATCTACTTGTATGCTTGATATCAATAAAGTAACAAACTAAATATTACGTCTTTATTGGCCAGGAAGTAAGTTCTATCAATTTTTAAGATGGAATGTACTTTAAAATTTCTTGGATTTCCGAGATTTACCTTCATCAAGAACAAGAACCAATTCATTGTCAATAACAGTGGGTATACGATGAGCTACAGTAATAACAGTGCATCCCTTTGTCTCTTCTCTGATTGTTTCTTGAATTAGATTATCTGTTGCAGTATCTATAGAAGCAGTAGCCTCATCCAACACTAGAATTGTTTTCTTCTTGAGTAGAACCCTGGCCAGGCAAACAAGCTGCCTCTGTCCAACACTCCAATTTTCTCCATCTTCTGCAACTGCATCATTGCCCACATTCCAAAATGAAAATCCAAGCAATAAAAGAAAAATGAGTTTGTGAAAGAGTGGGAAATGGAAACAATAAATATACCAAAACTTATTTACTAATTTCTATACCTGGTGCATCAAGAAGCCTTTGGTCCTGGTTCACTATCTCTGCAAGACGACACTTTCTGATAACCTGACATATCAAGCTAAGTTAGTGAAGGAAACTAAAAAAAAAAAAAAAAAGAAGGGAGAAGCTTCAGTGATTCTTTCAAAAAAGTATTTTTGAGTACCAACCTCCCAAATTTCTTGATCTGAATGCTGTTGCAAAGGATCCAGATTACTTCTCACAGTTCCCTGAAACAATGTTGGGTCTTGTGGTATTATACCCAACCTAGACCTTAAATCCTGTAAACCTATTTTACAAATATCAACTCCATCGATCAGAATACGTCCTCCTGAAGGCTCCACCACCCTAAAGAGTGCTTGAATTAAAGTTGACTTTCCACTTCCTGTCCTCCCCACAAGTCCAATTTTCTTCTCTCCCGGGAAGGTGCAAGTAATCCCTTTTAGAACCATTGGAAGTGCAAGATTATACTGGACATGAAGGTTTTCAAGCTCTATCCTTCCATTTGTTGGCCATTCAGGCTTTGGCCTGTGATCTTCAATCACTAGGGGTGCTTCACTTGGTATATTTGTAAATTGGAGAATTCTCTCAACTGATATCATTTTGTTCTCAACATTGCACAGATTCCATATCACCCATGCTTGAAGAACATTTAGGTTCAAGCCATAGGTAGCTGCCAGTCCTGCTAAGCCTGAGATGGTTCAACCAGTGCATTAGTATAGCATTGAAATTTAATGGATTTAGTCAAAGAACTATAAAGATAACTTGATCATTGACAAAAGGATAAGAACAGGATATGTTGGCACTTTAGAATGGATGGTATCAGGTATCAATAGTAGGCAGAAGCATACTTAATATATGGACATTTCCACACATTATCATTGAAGGGTTTTAATCTCGAGTAGAAATAAATGTTAGATTGTCTTTCTTTGTTTGACTTGTATTTAGTTGCCAATTGCTACACTTGTTCTGTTAGTTTATAAATAAGAAGAAGGGCAGGGAAACTTACTGGGGTCAATAGCTGACCTAGCCAGGCTCACCAAGATTATCAGAACAAGGAAGAAGACAAGATTAAAAAGAAAGTTGATCCGAACACACAACCATTCCATTGTGGCAGAATTGTGAAAGGTTATACGAGAATAATCATCAATCAGGCTCAGAATTCTTGTCACAAAGCGCTCTTCCTGATCAAAACAATGAATAGTTGCTGCCCCAGAAACTGATTCTGAAAAGTGGTGCAAGATTGGAGCCTTTCGAATGCCAACCATTCGGGCTAGTTCTCTAGCAGTGGTAATGTAATAATCCTACAGGAAGGTTAAATGTACATCACAGTTTAGTGATGCACCATTGTAAGAAACATGAAATTTTTTTAAAGATTAAAAGAAAATGATGCGTGCAGCATATATGTTTAAGAGTATAGTTAGATAAAACATGTTTAACCTTTTTCATTAAGAATTACGTGAAGTGTGATACTGCTGTACATTTTCTTTTGAAACATGTATAGCTTATTTCGTAGTGAAGCTGTCAAAATGTCAAATAAAAATTTAAAGCAGGATCTGTTCTTGCCTGATACCACATAGAGATGGCAATAATTGCAAGGAAGAGAACGAAGACTAGCCAAGAGACCTGGGACATTAGGATGATGATACTTAATAGCTGAATAAGTGCAAATGCCAATCCAGCTAATCTGTAGGGAATGTCTGTGTCTACGGTGCTTTGATCTGTAGAAGACTGCAATAGTGAAAAGAAAAAAGGGGGAAGTTATTCTGGAGTTTTCATACAAACTTCAAACAAAACAATATATTTTTTACTTTGAAATAAACAGAAACATACCCTACTAAGGATTCGACTTGAAGGTGTGGAGTCAAAAAAAGAAATGGGTGCTCGAAAAACTGATGTGATCATTCCACAGAAGAGACGCTGAGCAGTCTCAACAGCAATAGTAGATAGCAAAACTGCCCTTCCCAATACGAAGATTGAGCTCCCACCAGACATCAAAATGAATATCCCTATCATATGCTTTCTACTGACTCTTCCTTCTACCTCTGTTGCCCACGCAATCCAGTAATTGCTGCCCATTTGTAGTCCTTGGAAGAGAACTTGACAGAGAAGGGTAACTGGAACTAGAGCTCCTTTATATACAGAAGTAACAAAGGTTGAGTAAACACTCCATTTTACTCTACCAGTTTCTGCTTCTTCTTCTTCTTCAGTTCTTGCTTTAAGTTTTCCATTGTTGATGGGACCTTCAAATTTTTTTTCTGCAGCTTCTATCTCATTTATCTCATGGGGTCTAGTAGTTAAGGTATTATCATCTTGGAGTAGGTTAACTTGGTTTAGTGATTTTCTATGAGCAGCCATTTGTCTAACAAGTTCACCATTCGAATCTGCCATCAGATCTTCATACCTTCCTGACTGAACTATCCTTCCAGCTTTCATCACCTATCAAAATATGCATTTAAAACCAAGTGATCAGAAGCTTGAGAGGACAGTGATCATAGTTTCATAGACGGGTTGGACAAGGATTTCAATAACTTACCAAAACAAGGTCGGAAGCATCTAAAAATTCCACTTGATGAGTAGCATAGATGACGGTCTTTTGTGACAATAGATGCATGAGACACTTCTGCAAAAAAGCATTCTATATTTAATTGAAATCCACGAATGGTGCATGCATAACAAACAAGAAGTTAAGACACAATGAAAAAAATGTAACTTGCCTTGAACAAATAGGTTCCAGTATGGGCATCAACAGCACTGAAAGGGTCGTCCAAGAAATAAACATCGGCATCACTATAGACAGCTCTTGCCAGTTGGATTCTTTGCTTTTGTCCTCCACTCAAGTTCATTCCCCTCTCTCCAACTACACTCAAATCTCTGTCTTGCCAAATCTTGATATCCTGATTCAAAGCACAGGCTTCTAGTACATCCTCATAATATGCCTTGTTCATTTCCTTGCCAAACAGCACATTCTCTCTAATCGTACCTGTTTGAATCCAAGCAGTTTGGGGCACGTAGGCCTTCCTTCCATAAACTGTTACTCCTCCCCCAGAAATCCTGGGAATTTCACCAAGTATACTAGAGAGAAGACTTGATTTTCCTGACCCAACCGGACCACAAACTGCAACCTTGTAACCTTTCATTATCTTCATCTTCTCCAAAATTTTGATTGTAGGTCTCATTAATTTTTCTTCACTTGTTTCCCAAGCATATTCCCCTATATCAATCTCAATTGCGATATTCAAAGCATTTGAAGTATGATCACGTATCAGCTTCTTTTGTTCTTCTTCACCAATGAAATCTTGGATACGCTCAACTGAGACCTTTGTTTGAGCAATCATTGAAATGAGCTCTGGTAGGTTGTAGATAGGTTCTCGTAAAATTTGAAAAGTGGCTAAGGCTGAGAGGACTGTACCTGCTGTTAATGGTGTCTTCAATACAATGCAGACACCAAAAGTGACAATTGAAACAAAAGTTGGTGAAGCCCAATAGAGAAAGGTCACTGCTGAGGAAGAATACAGGTATTTTTTCAGCCAGCTTCTCTCAGTTTCCCTGAGATGTAGGAGCTTCTTTAAGAATGAGGGTTCCCATGAATGCAGTTTCAAAATTCTCATGCACTTGAAAGTCTCCACAGTCACTTTGATTCTTGAATCCTTAGCTTCCATGATCTTGGAGTGAAGCCTTTTTTGCATCTTAACCAAAGGCGTGTTGCATACCATCACCAAAAGTGTGGCAAAAAGAGCAGCAAAGGAGGGGGCAGCTCCTAGATTCCTGTAGAGGATGATCAAGGCCAGAATGACCTGGACTGGAAGCAGCCAAACTCTATGAATGTGCCAGCAGAAGTCTCCAATTCTTTCAGCATCCACATTGATTAAATTTATAATTTTACCGTTACTTAAACCAACATACTTAGTGGATATAGATTTCTTGTAAATTAATGATATTAGAGCTGCCCTTAATTGTATGCCAATTCGCTGTGCACCAAAATACCATTGTCTTTGAGTTAGTGACTCCACTGTCTTTGCAAAGAAGAAAATGAGTGCAAGAATCAGACCATAGTGGGTGCCTAAATCATCTTCCTTTC
Organism: Quercus robur; assembly: GCF_932294415.1. Classification (NCBI taxonomy): domain Eukaryota; kingdom Viridiplantae; phylum Streptophyta; class Magnoliopsida; order Fagales; family Fagaceae; genus Quercus; species Quercus robur. Next base: position 50,980,284 of record NC_065536.1, read on the forward strand.
CCAGCAGGAAATTCACAAAGTTTGTGATTAGGAGGGGACCAGTATAGGATGCAATTGTGTTAACTCCTACAGGGAAGAAAAAGCAAAAAAGAAAAAGAACAAAAGTATATTAAACTAGTCGCTAACCTGTGCGATGCACGGGAAATGTATTGAGTACAATATATAATTTAATCTTTGTTTATTTTACTACAACACCAAAATTGAATTTGTAAAATAAAATCATATAGCTAAAACATTTGTTAACAGCTATACATTTCAGACATTTATTAAACTATATTATTATTATTATTATTATTATCAACTTAACAGTATTTTAATATATGATACCAACATGCTTCAAGAAAATGTCCAACATTGAAAACAATTTCGAAAACAAACTCAACTAAACAGTTTGATGAATAAATATATTACAATCTATAATATAAGCCAAGAAATAAACTTTGAAACCAATATGAACAAAATCCACGTCAAACAAAACCATTTCGATCATTAAGAATATGACTCACTAAAGTCATAAAAAACACAGGATTCATTACAAAAAAAAAAAAGCATCTTTAGTCTTTATAGACTTTGCCTAAGTACCCAGATACAATGACACATACTCACACAAAAAGAGACATAAACACGGACAATTAAAGAAAAAATAAGAAAAACAAAAGAGACGTAAACACGGACAATTAAAGAAAAAATATAGGAAAAAAAAGTTAGGAATAGAAATATAAGATAAAGATGGGTTACCCTCAAAAAGAATAATCCATGGATATTCATTGAAATCTTCTAGATAATTTCTGATAATAGAAAAAATAAAACTCAAAAGTTATGATGTTAAAACTTCCAAAAGGCCAAAAATTTTTTTTTAAAAAAAATCAGAAGATTCAAAGCTTCAAAAGTATTGAAATAAAACAATATATATATATATATATATATATATATATATATAATTACGCAATAGAGAAATACAATAGAAAGAAGGGAATCCATGATTATAGATTTTCCACTTATGTATTGGACTCATCTCCTTCTTCGGTCAATGCAACAAGGTTAGGATTATTTGATTTGTTCAATAAAAATTTGAACAAATCAAAAGATTCAGGCCCAGCAATTAAATAAACAAAACAACAATTGACAAACTTATAAGAAAAAGCAACAAATCTATAATTTTTATTGAACAAATCAAATAACCCTAACCTTGATGCATTGACCGAAGAAGGAGAGGAGTCCAATACATAAGTGGAATATGTGAATTGTGAAGCATGAGCCGCCCTAAAAAAAAATCTTGAAGAAAAATAAGTTTTAAGGAGAAAATTGTGTTGCGGCAAAAATAAGTTTTTGGGGCTTAGGTTTTCTACGCAAGCAATTCTTAAATAGGAGAGAGTAGAGGCGGTGAGAGAGTGTCCTTATTTGGGTAGAAGTCTAATTTGCATTCGAAAAGGAAAACAATGATGAGGTGGAAAATTTAATTTAATTTAAATATTGTGCTGACGTGGAAAATTGTGGGAGTTTCAAAAGCTTCGGTTTTATATATATATATAGATATGGGGAGGAGAAAATAAAATAATTATTAGACTACAAGGACAGAGTGGTACCTGCCAAAGCTGCATTCATGAACAAGGGTTTCCATATGGCACAGGCTATGGCCTTTGGCAATGATGATGCTTTTCTGAGCGATTTTTCCAGCAACGGGGAAGCATTTTCTGCTGTTTCTGATTGAGGAATTGGAGGAATATGAGGTAATTCAAGCTTTTGAACTCGACCTCTTTTAAAAATAGGGTTTAACCATTGGAAGGTAAGTTGGCTCCAAATTCCAGCATTTGTGAATTCACCATCATCACCAAGGGAACTTTCATTTTCCTTTTGCAGTAAAGGCTCTACTATGTCACTGTGTTTCCTAGTACAACTAGTAGGAAAAGCATTGAAACAAAGAAGTATTGCGAAAGGAAAGGAAGCAAAATCAACTATATTAGGTTCTGGAAAAGGACTTGGAAAATCTATGGATTTCAAATGTGTGATAGTGTAAATGGTGAGAGATACTGAATCAACGATGAAGGAAAAGACCCACCAGAGGATAAGGATCAATGGCCACCTTTTGTTTCCACTAAGAGTTCTATTCTTTGATAAGACTGCTACTAAAGTTGCTAAAACCCAAGTCATGAACAAGAAGACAGATTTAATAGTGATAATCCTATGATTCCAATATTCATACAAACCAAAATCAAGGTACAGTATTGAGATGATGACATTGGATAGAACAGTGATCATTGTAAAAACTCTACACCCTCTAACTCGTCCATGCTCATTTATATCACCCTCTCTCCTTTGTCTCCAAACGTTTTGCAAAACCCATGTCAGAAACGCTATGGCAAATGTTAAGGTGAGAATCTCCAAGGAGATATCAATGATGACTGACTCCATATTCTACAAGAGTCCCAGTTCAAGTTAGTCTTCACTAATCACAAACCAAAGACCAAAAGATGAAATACGTGGCGAAGAACTAAGAACAAAAAGTGAGTCTGCAATCAACAAGACCTGCATATATAAACACCTGCATATCAATGCCATGATAATGTAATACAATGTCAAGAAAAGCAACCGAATTGAAATTGAAATATTTTTAAGTAAAACAGTAGCACAATCAGAGGATATGGATTTAAAGAACAAGTAGCAGTAGGGACGTTTATAAGAGGAGCAACCTTCGAAAATGTGAAAGGACACACAGTGGCTCTTTTAAGGGTAGGGACAAGGAGTGTTGAAAGTGTTGTACACAACACTGCTACAGGTCTGAGATTCTTATAAATAAATAAACAACAATCACATAAACAGACAAACTATCTCTGTCACTTCTTCTTTCTCAACAAATAAAAAAAAATCTGTCACTTCTAATCCTGAATGGAATACTATGAATAAAAGTCAAATGGCGGCCAGAATCTTAATAACAGTCACATCTATTTTCCTAAATTCAAGCTGTCACTTTTGCACACTAAGAAAGTAAGAACGTTCATGTATGTCCTCATTCCAACCTCATGCAATTCCTTTTATTTATTTATTTTTCAGTTTTGTAAGATTTCACTATGACACTATAGAGCAAATATATGTATATAATAACCTATATATTTCAAATACTCTTTTACAGCTTATAAATGGAAAAATAATAGTGACATGAATCATGTTTACTCACCAATTACAACATATTGGCTCAATAAATTGTGAAATTTACTGTATTCCTAACATTGTTCTTTATTTCTTTCCTACGTTATTGCTTATTTTTTCCTATAATTAGGATTTTGAAATTTATGCATCCTTCTTTATTTCTTTCCTACGTTATTACTTATTTTTTCCTTTCTTAGCTGACATAAATTTTTAAGGAAATGTAAAGACCACAAGTGTAAAACCCGAAATCTAGGAAAAACTGAAGTGTGCTCATGCTCAAGCGGACACGTGTTGAATGAGGGTAGGAGTGTGGAGAGTAAAAGCCATTCAACTCTAAAAGAAAAGTTTTTCTTAAAAAAAAAAAATTTGTAAAAGAAAAGTGTGCATTTCTTGTAATAGGCATGGCACGGTTTTTTTTGGTGTGTAAATTATTATTATTATTATTGTAATGCATGAAAACTCATTCTAAGAATGTTATTTTAAATATGAATCATGTTTATCTATTAAAAAAAATGAATCATGTTAATAGTACTCTTAGGGCAATTGTTAATAATTTATTTTAGGAAAGTTTTGACATCACTTTCATGTGAAATTATTTTTTCTTTTCTCATAAAAATTTCTAAAAAAATTTCATAAATTAATGTTCTTAGGACATTTGTTAACTTTTCCCTTTGAATACTGGGTAGAAGTAAAAATTTAACAAAAACATGGTCGTAACCGACCCCTATGGGAAATTCCACCATTAGAATAAAAAATGTTTTTATTCTAAAAAAAAAAAAATGTTTACAGTTGAATCATATCATTTTGAATGAGTCCAAATCTTCTGTCTCATCAATTGTACTCTACTCCATGCTCCATCAATAAAACTTGGACAACTGGCCTCTCCCATTAAGTGAGATAACCTTGACTTTAACACTGACGTTAATGTTAAAATCATACCTCTTTCCTTTTTATTTTTATTTTTATTTATTTTATTTTTCACAACTTTTGTTTCTTCTCTATGTTTCCGGCTTTTGGTTTCTTTTGATTTTTGTCTCTTGCCACAGCTTTAATTTTTGACTAGTCACTAACCTGTGCGATGCACGGGAAAATTACTGAAAATGAAATCTAATGAATGCAAAGCAATTATGCAAAATACCATTTAAATTAAAAGACAAATATTAGTGAACGTCGTTATCCTTAATTGTTTGTGTTACTTCTAGAGTTTCATATCTAAGTTACTACAATACTACTTGTAGTAACTGAAGCTCACAATATAAGTATATTATATGAGGCCAAAACTTATATTATCTTCAAGCTCCCCTTAGCTTTACAGATTCCCTAACAAAATTTATTTTGTATTGAATTTGATTTTAGAGGACTTATTCAAAATTATTTGAATTAAACCTCACAAATTAGAAAGAAAAAATAAATAACATTACAAAATTGTAGCTGATTAATGTACAAATAAACTACCAATTTAACATGATAAATCACTATTAGTAATTTAGAAAGCAAAAATTAACAAAATTAAAGTTGTTACCCATTTAACCTAAAACTTTTCATATTCTAAAGTTGTCAAACACCTATTAACAAATAACTATTAATATAAAATATTCAGTAATTACTTCAATACCACAAGTTGTTCATGTTGTAAAAAATTTGAGAGAATAACACAGCAAGCATCTTAAACTCTTTTCTTTGCTTCCAACACTATCGTAATTGGTTGTCTCTTTGAGAGAACATGCCATTAAAGAGACAACCAATTACGATAGTGTTGGAGGCAAAGTAAAAGATTAAAAAAAAAATGAAGAAGCAAGCGGTTTGGCTAGCATACCAGCTAGTTAATTTATATCAAAAGACATAAAAATCTTACAATCAAATAGAATCCATAAGTAAATAAATACGTGTGGTGCAATTAGATAAATAAAAGGTTTGTCAAGATGATCAAGTTTGGCAATGAAGAAGACACAGCAGCTATTGATGAGGGTAATCTCTATCTTAAACTTGTGATAATGATGAAAATGCAACAACTACTAATTATGCAAATCTAGCATAATCTTGTTTTGATTCACCTACAACAAAAATGATGATAATTAGTTAATTACCATAAAAAGATTATATCAAAAAACAGTCTTTCATGATATAGCCAAGAGTACAATCAAAATTAATAGAAGGAAATTTAAATCAATTTCAATGATGAAGAAGAGATTCACTTAAATGAGGAAACCAAGAAAAAAGGAGAAGAATCATGTTCTGAGTCTAGTATTGAATTTTAAACTCTATAATTCAATTTGCTAACTACTAAAATACCTTAGCAAATTGAATTTCTACAAGCACAGATTACATCATTTAATTAAAATTCTGCAGGCACAGATACTACTAAAACTCTATCATTCAATTTTCTAACTACTAAGACTCTATCACACGGATACTACTAACACTCTATCACACGAATTACACAATATAAACCAATAATGTCACCGCCTTAAACACAAAAAAAAAAAAAAAAACCAAATCAATTTTAAACATGGAGACAAACAATCATATATCAGTACAAATACCCAACCTAAATAAATAAAAACTCATATATGACCCATAACACAAAAGAGGCAGTAACAAAATTATAAAAAAAAAATCAATAAAAAAGAACAACACTATTAATCTAATCCTTACATTGAACTATTATGCAAGCAACCGCAAGAATATAGATCAAGAGCAATTGGGATTTAGAGATACCTAAACTGAATCATCTAGCTTTTCGGTATTAATATAATGTGAGGAGAGGAAGAGATGAAGGAGTTAGAAAGCCAAAGTCTGGTGTTAGGAAGTTGAAGGGTTGTCGTTTGAGATTGTAACCATGGAACACAAAGGGTTGCTGTTTAAAATTGTAACCATAGAACACAAAGGGTTGCCATCTAAAATTATAACCATGGAACACAAAGGGTTAGGAATTATTTTCTTTTTATTAGTGTTTTTAAATTTAAGAAAACTAATTTTTAATTGTAGGAAAAATTCTAGAAAAAGAATGGTAATGACATGGCAACTAATGTGGCTCAACTTGAGCATAGCAACATTAAATGCTACGCTTCAATTTTTAGTAATATATAGATTTGAACTCTTCCCTTTATTGTCTCATTGTATTCCTATCTTTCTTCCAAAGTGTAAGGTTGAATTTATTCAACCATCTAATTGGCTTTATTCCGTGCCAAATTTGCTTGTAATTCAGCATTTAGTAACCCTGTATTTAGGTGGGATTGTTGTAAGGGTAGTGAGTGAGATAGTGTGAAGATTGCTCAAGAGTGTGCAAGAAAACAGAGTGTCGCGGCTGGGACTCGCGACTGGACTCGCGGCTTCAACCCGCCAGAAGATGCACACGTGCCAAGCATGCTGGAAGATGAACAGTCATGCTAGCTGGAGCACTACAGGACAAAACAGGACAACTGGCCATACGGTTAACTCGCGACTGGAACTCGCGACTCAGTCAAGCCGCGAGGTCAAGCCGCGAGCCACCCCTGTTTTGGAAAAACCTGACGTTTCGCATTCCACTCCTCTTCAGTATAAATACCCTTTTAACCCACGATTGAAAGAGAGCTTCCAGAGAGAATTTTGAGAGAGAAACCCTAAAGAAAAACCAGATTGTTTCACCCACAATCTCTACCTTAGAGTCTCATCAAATTCCCTCACTCTCTTCCTCTCCATTGTCAAATCCTTGAGAGGCCTTTATACCAAACCTGGTTCTCACCATTATCATCTCTGTGAGACAGTCGTTTGGAGTTCTGGGAAGCAGTTAGGAAGGAGCCAATATTCATTGGTTGATGCTACGGTGAAGTAGCGGAATCCGGGAAGCTAGAAAAGAAAAAGGTTCGGCGCAACCTCGTTGGAGCAAGAAGCTTGGAGGGCTTAGGTGCACTGGGTAGATTAGGCTTGGAGGGTCTATTGCTGTTCTTGTATCCCAACTGTATTTTCTAGTGGATTGATTACCGCTTGGAGGGCGGCGGAGAGGTTTTTCGCCGAGGTCTTCGGTTTCCTCTTCGATAACATATCTGGTGTTATCGCTGTGTTTGCATCTTCCTTCCTCTCTATCTCTGCCTTTACATTATCTGCTGTGGTTTATTTTGTTGTGGCTTAGATAGTTGTTTAATCAATTCCATATTATAGCATATGTTAAGTTTCCGCACACTAGTTGTTTAACATATTGCTGTGTTGATTAAATTGGTTTTTGGGGGTCTAAACGTTCAAAAGTGTTTTTGTACACGTTTTTGAACTTTCACAAAGTTTTATTGTCCATTGCCACAGAGGTTCCTTTTGTCCTATAGGTTTTGTTTTCAACTTTTGAGAGACTCCTGCTAAAACAAGCAACTTTCAAGGCTTCTAAAGTATTGTCCAGTCACACAATAAGTTTTCTCTTTTTGGTTTAGTGTAAATAAATTTCTTTTTTTAATTTCTTTTAGGATTTATAACAACTTTCTTATATACACTTGTGTGAGTTTGTGTCTAAAGTGTGTGTGTATATATATATATATATATATGTTGTTTATTAAAAAAATTACTATGTTGTTTTTGTTTTGTATTAAGGTCATGAGTGATAGCAATTATCATACTAAGACTGATAGTCAATCGGTTCAAAAATTGAATTTTGAAGATAAGGATTCACCACCTGTGATAGTTGAACAACCAGAACCAATATCAATAGATAGCAACAATAAAATTCATGCTAACATAGAAGAAGAAGTGATTCCGAAATTAGGAATTGAGTTTGAGACTGAGCAAGATGCGTATGATTTCTATAATAGTTATGCGCGTGTAGTTGGATTTAATATTAGGCGAAGTAAGGGCCATAAGGGTGATAAAGATGGTTCACGTAAATGGTTAGATAGAGTTTTTTGTTGCTCTTGCATGGGAATACAAGGGAATGACAAAAGAGATGATAATGTGAAATGCCATCGTCCAAAAATAAGATGCGGTTGCTTGGTAGAGATGAAAATTAGTTGTAGATATAGTGAAAAATATTGTGTGGTAAAATTTGTGTCAGAGCACACACATGTCTTAGCTCCTCCTCATAAGCATATATTCCTTAGATTTCAAAGGTCCATTAATCTAGCCCAAGCTGTTGAGGCTGAATTAGCAGATAGTTCTGGAGTTGCACCAAGAGCAAGTGTAGGACTAATGGCCAGAAGGTTAGGTGGACTTGACAATCTTGGCTTCATTCCTGAGGATTATAATAATTATTTGCGTTCAAGAAGAATAGATGAGATGAAAAGCGGGGATACAGGAGGCCTACTTGAATATATTCAAAGAATGCAATCTGAAGACCTTAATCTTTCTTATGCAATTTAGGTTGACCTTGATGATCTAATTACAAATATTTTTTGGGCAGATGGTAGAATGAAGTTTGATTATGAATATTTTGGGGATGTAGTGTGCTTTGATACAACTTACAAAAAAAATAAAGAAGGTAGGCCGTTTGATTTTGAATATATGATGAAACATCTGAGACTTTCATGTAGCTGTTTGATTTTTTTCAGAAAGCAATGTTTGGTAAGAAACCATAGACTATCCTCATAGACCAAGATACTGCAATGGCAAAGGCATTAGCTTCATAATGGCCAGAGACACATTATTGTTTATGTGTTTGGCATATGTACCAGAATGCAGCTAAGCAACTCAAAGAAGTGTTTGGAAGGTACAATACTTTTGCAGCAGATTTTAGTAGTTGTGTATATGACCATGACTATGAAGATGATTTTTTAGATGCATGGGATAATATTATTGATAAATATGATCTAAAGAATAACAGTTGGTTGCAAAGAAAATTTGAGTTAAGGGAGAAATGGGCTTTGGTTTATGGGAGGAAAACATTTTGTGCTAATGTGTCTACTACTCAAAGAAGCGAGAGTATGAATAGTCAAATTAAAAGGTACATAACTTATAATTATGACTTGTTGCATTTCTTTCGTCACTTTGAAAGGTTGGGTGATGATAGACGTCTTGAAGAGTTGAGAGCAGATTTTAAAGCAACTCAAAGTAAACCATCATTAGAATATCCAGTAGAAATATTGAAGCATGCAGCGAGTGTTTATACTTTTGCAGTATTTAAGTTGTTTAATCATGAATTATGGCTTACTTGGGATTGTGAATTGCATAAGGATGGTGAGGTTGGATTTGTGATAAAATATAAAGTTATTTCTCCTCGTAAATCTCACCAACACATTGTTCAATTTGATTCATTGGATTCTACAATGATGTGTATTTGTAATAAATTTGAATTTGTTGGAATTTTATGTGCCCATGCCTTAAAAGTGTTATCTCTTCAAAATTGTAAAAGGGTGCCAAATCAATATATTTTAAAAAGGTGGACAAAAGATGCAAATGATGGTTCTGCAATGAAAAATTATATGCATGTAGGACCACATGACCAAAATGCAGATGTGGGAAGTCGTTATAAAGTGTTGCTTAAATTGTATTCTAATTTGGTAGCAAAAGCTGCATTGACTGATGAGTCTTTTCGTATTTCTTTGGATGCTCATGAAAGTACTTTCAACAAAGTAGAGGCAAATTTGAAAAATTTATCAATTGAAGAATCTATTGTTGGGAGCACTTGTTTCAAATCAAAGGCTCAACAAGCTAATGACAATGTGCAGCCTACTATTTGTGAAGGAAATAAAATTAAAGGAATTAAGCTTAAAGGGAGACAAGCATGTGTAGAGACATCTCGTAGAAGAAAGGGTGCATTAGAGAAAGCTACAAGAAAGAGAAAACGTCAAACTAAAGCATCCTCTCATATTCAACAGCTCACACTGGTATGAAATGTGTTTTGTGTTTTGTTACTTTGTGCTTACAATTTGTTAGACAATAGTATGTACTAATTCTCTAAATTATTTATATGATTTTCATTGTGAAATGTATTAGGAAGATAGCATGGCAAATTTAAATACACCTAGCTTTATTGATATATGCCAAGGATTGACAAAGAAGTAATAGAGCACAGTCTCAATGTCGACCTAACAAAGAAGCCCGTTCAACAGAAGAGACGAGTATTTGCCCTAGAGTGGAACAAAGCAGTCATGGAAGAGGTGGAAAAGCTCTTAGCCGCTGAATTTATACAAGAGGTTTACTACCCCGAATGGCTTGCCAATGTTGTCATGGTAAAAAAGTCCAATGGAAAGTGGAGAATGTGTGTGACTTCACAGACTTAAACAATGCATGCCCCAAAGATAGTTTTCCCCTTCCCAGAATTAACCAGCTTGTTGATTCGACAACTGGTCATGAACTGCTAACCTTCATGGATGCTTTTTCAGGTTATAACCAAATCCTAATGAAGTAGGAAGAACAGGAGATAACTGCGTTCGTCACTAGCCAGGGCCTATATTGCTATAAAGTCATGTTGTTCGGATTGAAGAATGCATGTGCCACATACCGAAGGTTGGTAAACCAGATGTTCAGTAAGCAAATAGGAAAGAATATGGAGATCTATGTGGACGACATGCTCATAAAAAGCAAGGAAGCCAAAAACCCACCTTGAAGACCTCTAAGAGATGTTCGATACTTTGAGAAGTTATAGAATGAAGCTTAACCTTGCGAAGCGAAGTGTTTTTTCGAGGTCTCATCAGGAAAATTCCTAGACTTTATGGTATCTCAGTGAGGAATTGAGGAAAATCTAGAAAAGGTCAAAGCCATACTTGACATGACTTCTCCCAAGACAGTCAAAGAGGTGCAAAGGCTAACAAGGTGAGTGGCAGCATTAAATAGGTTTGTCTCGAAGGCCACTGATAAGTGTCTCCCCCTTTTTAAAACTCTTAAGCAGGCTTTCCATTGGACGGACGAGTGTGAAGCAGCCTTTTAGAACCTCAAGGAGTACTTGGCCAAGCCTCCATTATTGAGCCCGTTAGTAGAAGGAGAAGATTTGTTTTTGTATCTAGTTGTGTCACAAATAGCCGTTAGCTTGGCGTTAATCTATGAAGAATCCAAGGTATAACGGCCTATATACTACACAAGTTAGGCTTTTCAGGGTGCCGAAGCAAAGTACCCATGAATAGAGAAGATGGCCTTCTCGTTAATTGTGGCTTCAAGGAAGTTTCATCCATACTTCCAAGCTCATACCATCATGGTAATGATGGATCAGCCGGTTTGAAAAGCGTTAAGCAAACCAAATGCTGCAAGGTGCATGGTCTAGTGGGCTGTTGAGCTAAGCTAGTTTGACATTGAGTATAGGCCAAGAATAGCTACCAAATCTTAGGCTTTAGCAGATTTTATTCCAGAATTAACTCTTCCATATCTAGATTGAGAGGCAAAGTATTGGATGATTTGTGCAGATGGCTCGTCTATTCCAGGGCTCGGAGGCGTCGGTATCATTATGATGTCACCCGAGAATGACGTCCTTAAGTATAAAGTTCAACTCCAATTTCTAGCAACGAACAATGAAGCAGAGTATGAAGCAGTCCTTGCTAGCTTGAGAATTGCAAAAGCCTTGGGAATCAAGAATTTGAGATTGAGGACTGATTCTAAGCTAATTTTTGGGCAAATAACCAATAAATATGAAGCAAAGGAAGAGAGAATGAAGAGATACCTCAGGCTGATGACATAACTCATTAACAAATTTGATGATGTCAAGTTTGAGTAGATCCCAAGGGAGAATAGCTTAGCTGCTAACGAGGTTGCTAAACTCGCATCAATTGAAGATGCCTTAGCAATTGCAGAGTTGCTTATGGAAGTGCAGACAATCCCTAGTATCGACGGATTACAAGCCTTTGCAGTCCAGCAACCAAGCACCTAGAAGGACCCAATCCTTTCTTACATTAGAGATGACCAACTACCATCTGACCCATTAGAAGCAAGGAAGGTTAAAGTCAGAGCAGTTGGATTCACTATCGTAAATGGTGAACTTTACAAGAGAGGATTCTCGTTGCCATACTTGAAATGCCTAACTCCTAAAAAAGCAACATATGTGTTGCATGAAATCCATGAAAGAGTATGTGGAAACCATTCAGGACCTCAATCTTTGGTGGGAAAGACGATTAGGGTAGGCTACTTTTGGCCAACTATGCAGAAAGACATGGTTGAACTAGTCAAGAAATGCGATAAGTGTCAATGGTTCAGAAATGTGCAACATATACTTGGAGAATTACTGATGAGTATCTCCTCACCTTGGCCATTCTCCACATGGAAGATCGACATCGTTGGTCCACTCCCTCGGGGGAAGAAGCAGGTCAAGTTCCTACTTGTCGCCATTGATTACTTCACCAAATGGGTTAAAGTAGAACCATTGGCAGTAATCACTAAAGGCAAAATACAGAGCTTCGTCTAGAAGAACATTGTTTGCAGGTTTGGAATCCCAAAGACGATCATCTTTAACAATGGTCAACAGTTTGACAACTGAAAATTCAGGGAATTTTGTACAAAATTGGGAATAAAAAACCACTATTCATCACTTAGGCACTCACAGGCTAATAGACAGACAGAGGTAACAAATCATACTTTACTCAAACTCATCAAAGCATGACTTGAGGGGGTAAATAGTGCATGGCCAGAGGTGTTACCAGGAGTGCTATGGGCTTATTGAACAACTGCAAGGACACCAATAGGAGAAATGCCATTTAAATTGGCTTTTAGTATGGAAGCAGTCATTCCTGTTGAAGTAGGGATGTCTAGTCTTAGGCAAGCTCACTATGACGAATGATCAAACAATGACGAGCTGAGACTCAACTTGAATTGTTTACCTGAACTTAGAGACGAGGTAGCCCTAAGGATGGCCCGATATCAATAGAAGATGGCAAAGTACCACAATTAGAGGGTAAAACTTAAAAGGTTCAACTCCAACGATTTGGTACTGCGAAAAGTCTCATAAGCCACTAAGGTCCCAGCTCAAGGGAAATTGGGCCCTACTTGAGAAGGTCCATATAAGGTCGTCCATTACTCAAGGAGAGGAAGCTACTACTTGAAGGAGCTCGACGGTAATCCACTGCTGTGTCCCTAGAACGTGGAACATCTCAAGAAGTATTATCAATAAGAAGTACTTGGATTAATAAGCATCATCTATAGGAGTACCTCGCTTGGTGATGCACCAGATAAGCGAGATTTCATTGTTTTTTCCTTTCAAGTATTTTGGTCAAGTTATTTTCAGTAATTTCCTTATAACCCCCTCGTAAATGAGGGTGCATGAAATAATAAGGCTCCATAAGCCATCTCTTTTTTAATAAGTTTGACAAAGCTTCAAATTTAAGTTACAGAAGAGAAGGAGATATCCATTGCAAAGTGGTAAAAATTTGAAATTTGAATGACGAGTTTAAATCATAAACGTGGTAAAAATTCGAAATTCGAATGATGAGTTTAAATCATAAATATGGTAAAAACTTGAATGATGAGTTTAAATCATAAACATGGTAAAAACTCGAATGACGAGTTTAAATCATAAATATGGTAAAAACTCAAATGACGAGTTTAAATCATAAACATGTTAAAAACTCTAATAACGAGTTTAAATCATAAATATGGTAAAAACTCCAACAATGAGTTCAAACCATGAACACAACAAGAATCCAAAATGATAAGAATCACAAAAGTATGAAAATTTCAAGTTCATATCATTTATTCCCAAAAAGAATATCATGTATGGACGAAAGAGCCTTAAACAACGAAGTCTAGTATTGTAACTTCAAGATTTAAGCTATAGCAAAGTGAAAGTTCAAAAACGTGTACCAATACACTTTTGAACGTTTAGACCCCCAAAAATTAACTTAACCAACACAAGCAATATGTTAAACAACAAGTGTGCGGAAACTTAACATATGCTATAATGTGAAATAGGATAAAAACTATCTAAGCCATAACATAATAAAATCACAGCAGATAATATAAAGGCAAAGATAGAGAGGAAGGAAGATGCAAACACAAAGACAACACGCGATGTGTTATCGAAGAGGAAACCGAAGACCTCGGCGAAAAACCTCTCCGCCGCCCTCCAAGCGGTAATCAATCCACTAGAAAATACAGTTGGGATACAAGGACAGCAATAGACCCTCCAAGCCTAATCTACCCAGTGCGCACCTAAGCCCTCCAAGCTTCTTGCTCCAACGAGGTTGCGCCGAACCTTTTTCTTTTCTAGCTTCCCGGATTCCGCTACTACACCGTAGCATCAACCAATGAAGATTGGCTCCTTCCTAACTGCTTCCCAGAACTCCAAACGACTGTCTCACATAGATGATAATGGTGAGAACCAGGTTTGGTATAATGCCTCTCAAGGTTTTGACAATGGAGAGGAAGAGAGTGAGGGAATTTGAAGAGACTCTAAGGTATAGATTGTGGGTAAAACAATCTGGTTTTTCTTTAGGGTTTCTCTCTCAAAATTCTCTCTGGAAGCTCTCTTTCAATCGTGGGTTAAAGGGGTATTTATACTAGAGTGGAGAGGAATGTGAAACGTCAGGTTTTGGCAAAACAGGGGTGGCTCGCGGCTTGACCAAGTCGCGAGATCCAGTCGCGAGATAACCGTATGGCCAGTTGTCCTGTTTTGTCCTGTAGTGCTCCAGCTAGCATGACTGTTCATCTTCCAGCATGCTTGGCACGTGTGCAGCTTCTGGCGGCTTGCAGCCGCGAGTCCACCCGCGAGTCCCAGCCACGACACTCTATTTTCTTGCACACTCTTGAGCAATCTTCACTCTATCTCACTCACTACCCTTACAACAAACCCACCTAAATACAGGGTTACTAAATGCTGAATTACAAGCAAATTTGGCACGGAATAAAGCCAATTAGATGGTTGAATAAATTCAACCTTACACAAAGACTCCTTAAGCAAAAGCTAGATAAAAAAGAAGCCTAGATAAAGTGCATTGCTTATAAAAACAAAAGCCTCAAAACACGAGGCATCCAAAATATTCATTGTTTCTAAAAACCTCAAAACAGGAGGCATCTATTGTCTTTGAGTTAAAGCCTCAAAACACAAGGCAACTAGAGTTTTCAAAAAAGAAAAGAGAAAAAGAAAGCAACAACAAAAAGTTATCTTCCTTTCAAGGAGAAGTGATGACCTTCTTAACATGGCCCTCGTCCATGTGAGCCTCGTCCACAACTTCACCTAGGGTAGTACCATCTCCTTCAGCAGCATCAACAACAGTTTCACCTTCTTTCTCTTTAGTCTTGTTAGCAAGAATCTTGGTATCAATGGCTTTGAAGTCAAGGTTCGCAAAATCTGCTACTTGGCTATGGTGCTTTATCATCCACCTACAAAGAAGCTCGAAGCCCTTGAAGTACTGGATGAATTTGAGATCAGAGAAATGATTAGACTCAAGAAATTTGGTGATCACCTTCACACGTTCTTCGTCTGTCTTTAGAAGGGCGACTTGAACTTCCTCGTCCTTTTGAATGATAAGCTTCTTCTCCACCTTTAGCGTGTCTTTGAGTTCCTTCACCTTCTCTTTAGCCTTCGTTGCTTGGTCCATTGCCTCGATTAGATCCTTCCTTAACTTCAAGCTCAGCCTCAATTGAGTCAACCTTGGAATTGACCACCACTACCTTCTCTTCACTGCTTAGGTAATCTGTCGTCAAATGTAGGGATTCACCAAGAACCTGAAAAACAAAAGAAGGGTCGAAACTTTTAACAGGTGTAAATACTCAATGAGAAATAAAAAGTAGCTGAGTAAAATACCTGCACCAATTATGAATGTGACGGCTGACTAGTTAGTGAGAAGGGATGGACGAGAGACCTCTAAGCTTGTTGTCAGTAATAACATTATGAGCTCGTCTAAGGGCAGTGACAGGATCTTCCCAGACACTCTTGCCAACCTTACCCTTCCCTTTGGAGCGAGTGGTTGAAAGAGTGAAGGTCATCATCTTGAGGGAAGGTGTGGGAGAAGATGGGGTGCCAAAAATAGACAAGGGGGTAGGAGTTTCGTCTTTTCCTTCATCTAGCTTGTGTTTCTTCGATCTAGGGGTAAGTTAAGACAAAGGCTCATTCTTCAAGTTCTTCACACGGACATATTTATCTTTGCTATACTTGGTAGCCATTTCTACAAAACAGAAAGTCAGAAAACCAAGTTCCTATCAAGAAAAAGGGAAGTTGGTCTAACAGAAAGGTAAAGGAACGCACCAAGAGAGGGGATTTCCCATTTCTGTAGCAACCATGGGACCTCACCCCACAGGTCGTCAATCATGGTTTCCCATCTAGATCCAAAAACAAAAAAGTATCATGATTTCCAGTCATGAAAAGAAGTAGGAAAACTACAGACTATCCTAGACTCCCTACTCTAAGGAAAAAGTTCAAAATACCCATAGTGGGTAGAAGGTTTCAAATGGTATAAATGAAGGAATTCATTTAGGGTTATCATGTCCACATTGTGGGCAAATACCCAAACTGACATACAGCCAATAAGCGTCCTCCAAGCATTAGGGACGAGTTGTCTTGGTGCAACATTAAGAATAGAAAGAAGTTGCATGATGAAAGGGTGAACAGGAAATGAAGGCTACACGAAAAAGTAGCCTCGTAAAAACTAACCTCACCGTGGGCAAAGGAGCATGCTTTTCCATTTGGACGAGGTAATCTTCTGACAACCCTTCTAGGGAATTGAAATCTTTTTCTTATAGATTTCAGGTGCCTTTGCTCTAAAGAGCAAGATTTGGAGAAAGCATGGAAAAGGATTGAAGATGAAGAAGAGGAGGGTTTAGAAGACAACGAGGGTTTCGATACTACAATTTCAAAATCTTTATCCATAGATTCACCACTTGAAGACAGACCAGTATCAAGTTCGCTAGACCTAACATTGGTGTCCCTATACTCTATGGTAGTCATCTCTAAGTAATTAGCAATCAAGGAATGACGAATCAGAGGGTAAAGAGTGGTCAAAATAGGTCTGGAAGCCCCATAATCTTGAGGTAAAAGCAACCTACTTGAGGATGATGCCCACCAGTGAACTCTAAGAACGCCCCTAACCTAGCGAAGAATAATGAAATAGAGGGAGCTTCTTGCCAAATGAAAGCAAAATAAACCATTAATGGAGTTTTGAGGAAAAGTAGTCTTACCGTACTGAATGTGCAGGAGCTCTCTTTTTTGAAAGTTTAAGACTTCAAATACAGCCCACATTGAAGAAGAAGGAGAATATGAGGAGTTTTTGCTGAAAAAGGGAAGCAAAATCAATGCATGGGAAACACAAGGAAAACACACACGTGTGACCAATACAAGAGGGAAATGTGGCAATCACCTGATAGGAATATCGTCTCACAATAAATGTGATGAAACGATAATCTCGGGGCACGAACAAGTTGACCCACTAAAAAATACTTTCCATATTCCTTTGCTCGTCCAAATGAATGACAACAAAGGAATAAAGGGGGCAACTGGCGAGTAGCATATAAATGGTCGTTTGTACTTGCAAACCGTCCATAATAATGATGAGTAAGAGTATAGATGAGCGTAATTGCATTAATTCTAGACATCATTCAATGATTGAGTGATAAATGAGCGCGAAGCCGTTACTACCGTCCAATAATGTGTATTTAAATGATCGTTACAAATAGTAAAAGGATGGGGTTAAGTGGTCATCATTGAGCCATAACTCCTCCAGCTGTAGTACAACGTTACATAGAGCATTTATTCACATAGAGGCTATATAAAGCCAAGAAAGCCAGGTAAATGATTCATACAAACACATATACTCACAGATTGCTCTACAGATTACTTATTTTCTAAAGAACCTAAGCTAATTGAGGCATCGGAGGGTCCTTGGTAGGCCCTAAACCGGTGCCATTATCCACTTTGTGTTTTCTCTTGCATAGGATCTCCAGGTCGTCCATTGTACTGACAAGGAAAATACTGGCGAGGCGAAATCTTGCTTCATCAACTACAATAAAATAATATATTTACTACAAAGCAGTGTGAAGACATGAATAAAATACTATATTTAATATAAAGTAGTGTGAACACGCAATTTAATAATACTTTTTTTACCTATGAGCTACCGTTTGGCTATGCACTGTAGCTGTGGAGCCAAATTATTTGGCTTTGGCTCCAACAATATAGCCATAAATTTGTATTTTGATGTGCTAAAAACTATATTGCTATTTTTAGCAATATAGTTTGGTGGTGCTAAAAATAGCAATATAGTTTTTTAGCACCACCAATACCAATGCTCTTGTATATTTACTTTGAATGAATACCAACGTGATTATCACGAAGCATTGTCTTTTTGAACCCTATTGAATTGCAGAAATTTACATGAATCTATCGGCATGATTTCCTCAAAATCATCTAAGAAATTTCTTTTTGAATAGAACCTCATAATGCAATTGCGTCCTTGTTGGATTACTGATAGTGGAATTGTTGCGAAGTTTGCAATTTTTTTTTTCCTTCTTTTTTTAAGAATCTAAATGGTGTAATCGGCAAATGGTTTAATTGTCACGATTTATTTCTGACAATTTATCAAAGGTTCCATATGAGGTCCTTAGATTAGTGGAATCAGTAAATGATGTAATGGTCATGATTTATTTCTAAAACTTCATTAAAGGTTTCATATGAGGCTCTTAATTAGATTAATTAGTGGAATCAGTAAATGGTGTATAGCCATGATTTACTTCTAAAACTTTATAAAACGTTTCATATGAGGTCCTTAATTAGATTAGTGGAATCAGAAAATGGTGCATAGCCCTACACTTTAATAAAGGTTCCAACTTTTAGCACTAAACGGATAACTTCAAATGATTTTGATTATTATAATTATTATTTTTAATTGATAATTTTGTATCTTCTCCCGTAATGGGATGCCAAAATACTAATTAACTTTGTATATTAGTCTTAAGTTATTCTAAGAGTAGTCAAATATTCTCTAGTATATAAAATCGAAATTAGGTTCATTGTAAAAAGTATTGCTTATATTAATACCATATGTAGTTGTTAAGGGTTTTCTTATTGTTGACGTAGGTCGTTAGACCGAACTACGTAAACCTTTATATATGCTATTTCTTTCATACTTTTACTTATCATTCAATTATCTCACACAATCACACAACTTTAACATGTGGAGTATGGTGTCATAATGAGTAAAAATGATGCCATACCTGTAAATCTCAGTGACGCTTCCTCCATCATTGCATGTAATATACCAACCCACTTACAATGACTAGGTAAGAAACATTAGCCTTCGCTTCTAGATAGTGACACCGAGCTGCAATAACCTTATTTGTGGAATTGTACAAGCCCATTTACTATATGCCTGGGCGGCGATTCAATTATGTGGTTAGCTACTTCGCTCATATAAACTTCAAGTCAAAATCCTATTACTATCAAAGAAATATTCCTCTCTGGAAGATTTTTGGATTTTTCATTGTGTCATCATCACCCGATCAAAGCAAGCAAATTTTCCATTACATGGGTCCCTTTGCGTAGATTGACTATAGTCAATACGGCCATTAGTTCTTGCGTTTTTGTGGTTATTGGCAATTATGTGTGGAATAAGTTGGTATTTTCCTATTGAAATTGAACAGTGGTTTAAAATAAGTGGAAAAGAAGAAAGAATTGTTAATTTTTGCTTGAAGTTTATAATAGCTAACCCAAGTTTGGGGCAAGGTGTGATTGGTCAAAAGCAAAGAAGATTGAATTGATTAAGAATGTCAAAAATTATATAATCAAGGTTTTTATTTTTTTATTTTTATTTTTAGAAGGTATAATCAAGGTTGTTGGATATACTATTCAAGGTTTCAATTAAGGACCAGCCAAGGAAGGGGAAACACACACGCAAATGCAATGAGGACCAAACTCACCTAGCCCCAATCATGGGTTAGCTACTTAGTTCATATAAACTTCAAGTCAAAATCCTATTACTATCAAAGAAATATTGCTCTCTGGAAGATTTTTGGATTTTTCATTGTGTCATCATCACCTGATCAAAGCAAGCTAATTTTCCATTACATGGGTCCCTTTGCATAGATTGACTCCAATCAATACAGCCATCAGTTCTTGCATTTTTGTGGTTATTGGCAATAACGTGTGGAATAAGTTGGTTCCAAGTTTGGGATAAGGTGTGATTGGTCAAAAGCAAAGAAGATTGAATTGATTAAGAATGTCAAAAATTATATAATCAAGGTTTTTTTTTTAAATTTTTTTTAGAAGGTATAATCAAGGTTGTTGGATATACTATTCAAGATTTAATTGAAGTTAAATATAACGGTGGTTCCATAAACTACAATTCCAAGATTTAATTGATTTATTCAAAACCATATTGTTTTGAGGTAATGTGACATTTAACAGTTGCCTCATTCATGAATAGGGGCAGAAGGGTCATTTTGCAAACACTATGCAATGTTAGGGGTGTAAATCCAAAATTTTGAAACTTTAAAGATAAAATTCAAATTTCATGAATTTAAGAGTGTAAATTGCAATTTAGTTTAGCCAAATTGACAAATCAACTTAAGAGTGTAACTTTTTATTTAGTTTGACCAAATTGAAAAATCATATAATCTAAAGAAGTCCTTCAAAAACTAAAATAAACAAAATTTCATAAAAAATAAACAAACTAAAGTTAATGTTTAACTATGAGTCACAGGGGCAACCTGTGTAAGTATTGAACTCATTACCACCACCCTCCATCTTATTTTTACAAGGACTTTGTAATAAAGTCTCTTGATTGCTTATATAGTTATATGTTCATTCAAGAATAGAATTCACTTAGTTATTGTTTAACTATTTTAGCAATGTCAAAGAGGCTGAGAGGCTGTTTGGATTTGTTGTTTTCATAACTCGTATTTACCAGGTCTAATTGTATTAATTGCTTGTAGATAGGGTGGCCCCGTTAAAATTGTTTGGATGGTTTAATTTCAACAAGTGGAAAAGTAATGATATAAGTTGGAGGTAGATGCTTGGGAAGGGAATCTCCCAACCCATCCATAATATCGCCCAACTTTGATAGGAAATGATTTTGAACCCATCCTCATCTCTTTTTCGATTTAAGCCTTGAAAGCCACCCCTATCAAGTGAGGACAATGACCATTCATAAAAACAATAATCACATAGATAGTGTATGCGTAAGAAATGGGGCATGGGATTTAAGCCCTGAAAGCCACCCCTATCAAGTGAGAACAATGACCATTCATAACAACAATAATCACATAGATAGTGTATGCGTAAGAAATGGGGCATGGGATAACTATTAAAGACTATTCTAACCTGTGGCGGCCAAAGAAAAGAATATCTATGATGTAAGACTAAAATTTTTATTGGTATTATTTGAGTGGAAAAGAACTATGCATATAGAACTATGCGTATGCTTTGTATGCAATACAAACATGTATTAATCCAACAAAATCATCCAAATCAATGGTAGCCTTTATCTTTGTTGTATCTGTGCGAACTGAGAAGTTTCTCCATCTTAAAAGAAATAGATATTTTCCTCTAGAAAACCAGAATACAAATAAAAAGTTTATATTATTATGAGAAAATTTATATTTAAATTAAAAATATATATATATATATATATTTATATATTTCACTTAGTTCAAATCCCATGTACCGTTATAAAAAAAGTCAATTAATTGTCCCCCCTTTTAATCAAGAAGTCTTAATTTCAACTCATTAGAGAAACATCTTTGGTAATCTACTGTTGCAGAAAAAGCAAAAGGGAAATTTTTTGACCTCATGGTATTTTTTTTTCTTCTAAATATTTCTTTTTCTAGAAAAATATGTCAATAATCACACCATATTATAAATATTTACGACATTAGAAAGACAAAATAATAAGGCTAAAATGTAAATTTCACTCTCTAAATTTGGCTGAAATTCATTTTAGTTCTCTAACTTTACTTTCATTCAATTGAGTTATCTAAGTTTCAAATTTATTCAATTCAGGTCTGCTTTCTAATTTTGTTAAAAATTTTCCCTTACAAAAATATTATAGAATCAGACGAATTGTTTGATTCGAGGATTCTAAATAATTCTTCCTGCTCCTTATCATCAATATTTAACATGTTAAATTTATTTTTTAACTTACTAGGTTTCTGTCTACAATCTTTACTGAAATGCCTAGGTTTACTGCAGTTAAAACATTTACCTTTACCTGATCTCTGTTTATCATATTTTTTAGAAACATTTTTCTTCTTAGCATAGAAATCATTAGGTTTAACAAAGTTGGTTTTGTATTTTTTATATTTTTTGTGGCTTTTATCATGTTTTTTACCCTTTTGCCTGGAAGGGGCAATAGGGGGCAAACCATATTGTTCACAAAAATTACCCATTTCATATTTAGCTTTTCTTTTATTCTTTAATTGGTGTTTTAACAGTTTTTCATCATTACACATGTTGATACCAAGTTTTTTAATAGTGCTTAAAATATCACCATAAGTTAAATTGTCATAGTCAATAGAATCATTTTTATCCATAAATCTGATACCATAAAAGGGGGAAGGACACCAAGCTGAAGGTGGAAGCACAGTAATACAACAATAATATATGTTGAAAATAATATGAAAGCAAAGTAGAACCAGCCAAGAAGGCGGTATAGCAGCAACAAGAATACCGCGACCAATACTTTCATAAAAAATAGGCAAACCTTCATCATTTTTTTTAACAACATGTTTGATAGACTTTCTGGATTCTTCTGTGAGATATGAATCCCACCATCCACAAAGAGTACCAGAAAAACCAGTAACAAGTAAATTAACAATTTCAGGTTGATCAAGATCATGGTTATTTTGATAAACAATACCAACCATAGACATATGACCCATTTTATTAATGATTTCTTGTTCAGACAAACCATTAATATTTCATTCATAAAGCTTATCAGCAGAAACAGAAAACTGTGTTTGAAGAGATCTTTCTTCAAATTGCATATTAGGAGGAGTGGGTTTAGAATATTAGTTTTTTGTAAAAGATACAGGTTTGGAATTTCCAACAAATCTTTTAATTTCTGGAAAATCATCATAAAAAACCCTTCTTGCAGAAACAGAAGAAATAGTATCAGAATTTGTGTTTTCATCAGAAATAATTTCATTTTTAGAAATAATTCAAGCAGCCAGAGTACTTGTAGAAGTACCCTCAGTTTTAACTTTTAAACCAGAATGCATTTTTTCAACAATTTCAAGAGTTTTAGATTGAGAAGTTTTAAACATAACTTTTTACCCACAAATGAATAGGAAGCGAGGCGAGGGTCTTTCATTAAAGGGGGGAAAAGAGGGGTGGGGCTTTGTTCTGGGGGGGTCGCCTTGCGCAGCTTTTTCTCTTTGACTGGGTAAATCAATCAAAGGTTTCTCAGTTTTGACAGAAACAGATTTTTTAGAAACAGGGTTCTTAACAGAAACAGTTTTTTCAACAATTTTTTCTTCAATACGGTTAAGCTGTTGACCAATAACATGTAAGGATTCATTAGTAAAATTGTTTTGTTCAATAATACTAATGATAGGGGTTTAAGCATCAGCAATTTTGAAAGGGGAGGCCCTCACTTCCGTCTTTTGATTTTGACTATTTTGACAAGTTACCAAAACTGTCTCAAGAGGCGGATGACTAGACCTAACAATAGTTTTGTCTTCTTTAACAAAATTTGATCTCTTTATGACATTTAAATGTTGTTTTGAAACATAATGGTTTTCAAGAAAAAAAAAGTGTTTTTTCAATTGATTCATCTTTTCTAACAATTTTCTTTTAACACGGTCTTTTACAGACTGAGCAAAATTATTTTGGAAGTATTTTCTCTTACTTCTGTTTTTTGCAAGCATAAATTCATTGTACAGGGAAACCATATCAATTTCAAAACTTTCATCTAAAACAGTCAAAACTCTTAATTGATTTTGGTAAACAGGATTATCAATAGGAGGAAAAACAGAATCAGAAGGACAAACATATGGTGAGGAAGCTTCAAGTTTAGTGGAATAGTAAACAGAGCTGATTTGAGATTTATCACTTGAAACACCTTTTAATTTTAAATCAGCAAATTTTTCAAAATTCTTTTGCAAAAAATCACTGAGCTCTTGATCTCTTTTTGAAATACTTTCAGATCCAACAAAGGAATGTATTCCTTCTTTGATCCTCAAAGGTTGATTGTTTTGAAAACTTATTTTAATAGTACCATCAAAAATAGGTTTAGCAATAGCAGCATCAGGGGTTGAACATTGAATTAACATAGTTTTGCCAAAAGGTTCTTTATGATTTATAGCACCAGGATTTAATTGAGTACCTAACAATCTGTAATAAATACGATAAATCAGAGCAAAAGGTTTACTACCTTCTTCCATGTGATAACTAGATGAAGCAATATTCAAAGTTAAAGCTTTAACAATATTAAGATCATCTAAAGCAAGAGTAAGATCAGGATAACAATTGAAATAAGCAGGACCATCATACAAAGAGGCAGTAATCATACCAAGAATGCTATCTTTAAAGTTCTTAAATCTAGCATCACGTAAACACATGAGAACAGAAGCATTAATACCCTTTCGGGTAAGTGGTTTAATAGCAACTTGAACCATTCCAATATGTAAATAACTGAATTTTTTAGGAGTAATAAATTCACCAATATTCTTTTTAGAAAACAAGCAACATTTTTCATGAGTTCTTGAAATAGAATATATTTGTTCAACAGTTCTAACTTTGTAAGCAGAATGAAAAGCATTTTCAGCCCAACTAATTTTGTAAACATTTTTAGATTCAATCTTAGGAATAGTCCATTTTTCGGAAATCAGGGATCTCATGTTCTTCAACATTGTGGTCTTCTTCATTTACAATATCAGGAGGACAACCAGTCCTGGAGCTGACAGAAGAGTTGGATCTCCACAATCTTTCCATACTATCCTAGTTTTAACACTCAATTATCATGTTTTTCTCACAACCGTTGCATTTCGTAACACATACCCTAACCAACCCTATACCTCTCATGCCCTACACGCCCTCTCTTGGCTCAAACGGGCCTTACAGTTCGGTTCTAGGAATTCACTTTATGACTAGGGTGGCGCCAACGACGGTAAGAAGGGAACACAACAAAGGAGTACCAAAGTTTCGGGTAGACACAGACAGAGAGACAGAGAACACAACCACACTATCACCGGCCAGAAAAGAATGGCTCTGATACCATAAAAGGGGGAAGGACACCAAGTTGAAAGCGGAAGCACAGTAATACAACAATAATATATGTTGAAAATAATATGAAAGTAAAGTAGAAACAGCCAAGAAGGCGGTATAACAGCAGTTATAATCAAAATAATTTTAAAGCAGTAGTAAGGCGGTAGACTTATTAATTTTATAGCTTTTTTATTTAAGATTTTTTTTTTCAAAAAATGCATTTTCATTATAGTATTTTTAACGAAATTAGAAAAAAGACCTGAATTGAATAATTTTGAAATTTAGACGACTTAATTGAACAAAAGTAAAGTTAGGAGACTAAATTGCATTTTAGTCAAATTTAGAAAGTACACTTTGCACTTTAGCCAAACAATAATTATAAAGCTTAAGAACTACTATTTTTAGTGCCTGAGGAAACATCTTGACTTGTGATACTAATAGTAACAGAATTAAGACCTGGGTAACTTAATCCAGTACTAATCGTACTTAACTCAGTTCCACTAGTTGACTCCAACACTTGTCCATGGTAAACACTGTTGTACCAAGGAGCTCCATTGTCAGTGGCAACACAGAATGATACCACTTCTGAATCGTTATCCTTGGTTGCTTCTGCATATTCTTGGAGCTCTAATGCAAACTCCAACTTTTCCATCACATCATTCATCGTGGGCCATTGGATTCCATGATCACTTACACAACTCTCTACAAGTTCCACGTATACCTTGAAACACTCTAGCGCTATCTTGTTCATTAGATATGGATCAATGATCTGACTGATGGTCCCTTTCTCAATACATTTTCGAGCCCAACTTGCCAAATTTTGTTGCTCTTCTTCGAGTCTTTGATTTAGTGCTTTCCGGGCACACAACACTTCAAACATCACTACACCAAATGAGTACACATCAGATTTCTCAGTTAATTGCTGGCGCCTTACATAATCTGGATCCAAATACCCCCATGTCCCCTTTACTAGGGTACTAACAACATTGTTATCCAAACCCATTTTGGACAATCCAAAATCCGAAACCTTGGATACCCATTTATCATCCAATAGAATATTTGTTGTCTTCACGTCACGGTGGATAATTGAGTGATTTTAACATGTGTGGAGGTAGTGCAAACCACGTGCTGCTCCTATGCATATCTGGAGCCTTTGTTTCCAGGTAAGGGGATTGTTAGGGGTCTCATAGAGGTGGTGGCGGAGGGTACCATTTGTCATGTACTCGTAAACAAGTATCATCTCACTCTCATCATTGCAGTATCCAATGAGAGACACAAGGTGCACATGACGAAGTTGAGAAAGCATCTCGATCTCTGTCATAAACTCATGAGCACCTTGTCGAGATTCCTGTTTCATGCGCTTGATTGCCACCATCATATTGCCTGAAGGACGAAATATTTTATTATTGTGTTTCTCAAGCCTAATAAATGTGGCAAAGAATATGATTGATGGATTTCGATAATTTAATAAATAAGTGTTGGAATTGGTTTTATGTAATTGAGGATACATTAGTTCGTATGTTTTATGCATTAAATGTTGTACTGTTCCTAGCACCACTCTTGTATTATGTAGTGTAAACAATATATATGACTTATATCTAGTTAATACGCTATTTGGAAACTATAATATGTGAAGACATTTCCTAAAATCTGACAAGATGGTCACACGTTTACAGTTCACATATGAGTAATTATACTCTATCATCGACCTTTTTAAAAGTGGACATTGTCTTTTAGTCTTATAAAGTGTGTACATTAGTACATCAATTGTGAATATTGTGTAAAACAATAGATGTAAAATGAGTGGAAGATAATATTTTTCCTTCATCATATATGGCCCTGTCCAATAAGCATAGGAACTGGGATACAAGCAGGATTTGATCAAATTATTTAATAACTCTACAAAATATAGTATAAGCAATCTTCATTATATGAAATTAGAATTCCTAGCATATATAACTACAATTAGGACAAACTCAGGGTAAAAAAACTAAAAATAACAGACAATCATGGGATTATACATTACCTTGCTCGATAAGACCCTTGTAAACATTGCCAAAGCCACCTACACCGATAATTAAATCTTCATCGAAGTTGTTGGTTGCTGTTTTGATTTCATCTAGTCTGAAGTAGCGGCATAGTTCTGTAGGTAGTGATGACGCTGTTCTCCTTGAGAACTCTCTTTTGTGAGGATCTGGCCTAGACCAACACCACCACTTTGCTAGTGGATGGTAAGAACCGTAGCGCTTGGTCTTCTTCAGTTTACAGAGAAACATGCAACACACTAGGATGAGCACGACTAATAAGCCCACACCACTTCCTATGGCAATGAATGTTGTCTTCTTTGTCTTGGACTCGTTGGCTGCTGTAGGAGGTTGTTGATCCAGCTGTGGAGGCACCATACGTAGTCTGGCAAGATTGCCATCTGGGTTGCTCAATTTGAACACTTCCACACCGTTTAAAATGGCATCGATCAAAGTTCTCTCTGATGTTCTTGGTTGTAGATCAATGGAAAGCTGATGCGTGTCCTCACCCTTGTTTTGGATCATTACTACGTAGTCCTTGTAGAAAGGCGTATCGCTACTGCCAGTCCACAATATTACATCGGCACTTTCTTGAGCTAGCTGATAATCTATATAGATGGTGAATTCCCTTACGCCAGTGGCGATTATTTTGGACTCTAATTCGCAGAAATGGAGCCTCACCAGATAATAGAATCCCGTATCAACAGGTAATCCCCATGTCAAATTAGACTGCATGTTCTTGGCTCTATTCGGACCCATTGTTATTGCAGACTGATAGATAGGATCAGGTGCAGTGTAATTTGGTATTTTTGAGTATTTGGGTTTCAAAGATGGATCACGAGGGATTACACGGACACCGTCACCGTCCCTCCACGAATATTTATTTACGGCCTCAGACCATTCTCTAAACATGCCAGTGTCTTCCATTGGTGGTACCAAGTTCCCGCCCACGTTTAATCGATAAACCATCTCTAGTGCCATGCTGTAGTTTATGTAGAATTGAGGAGCTTGGGCGACGTATAGGGGGACCCAATCATCTTTGATGAAACCTTTTTGGCTATAATACAGGTCTATGGGCATGGAGACTATCTCAATTCCATTAATGAAAGCATAGTAATCACTAGAAAAGGGGATGAACGTTAACTTCAATATCTGATTCTCTTCAACATTGATGCAGAACTCCTTGAAAAAATTCTTGCTTTCCGTTGAATCAGAAGTACTAAAGTTTCCAAGTAAGGTGAACGAACCTGCTTTGACAGTGAAAAAGTCCTTAGACTTTTCATAACCTGAGTAAGAAGCCGAGTAAAAGTACAACCGAACAAATTTGGGTCCAGCAGCGACCGGAAACGCGTATGTGAACTGGAAATGTGATAGACGGACTGTCGTGTAGGGGACAGTCCCAACGGAGCTGTGGCTTTGGGTGTCAGAGAAAGTAGATTTGTTGTTTTGTTCTGTGGGACCGTACTTGGAACCTATCTCTCCGGTCCAGTTACGCCCATCGGGAGGATTTGAGTTTCCAGAAGTGCCACAGTTGAGAGCTATATGATCAACAGCTTTGTAAGGGGGTGTCGAAGTAGCGACTGTGAAATGACAAAAAATGAAAACTGGCCAGAAGATGAAGAATATAGGTGTCAGCAGCGAGTGGTTCTTCATGGGAGCAACCGAGCAAGAGTTTATTGACTGTAACAAATTGATAGAAAATTAGAGCGAAGGTAGTATTGATTGTTTTGAGTTTATTGACTGTAACAAATTGATAGAAAATTAGAGAGAAGGTAGTATTGATTGTTTGATCATGTTGTCTACACAAATAATTGTAGGTTTGTAGGGAGTTGTAAATGCTGTATCAATATGCGCGGGTGGTGGTTGGGACTACTGGGTTGCTTGTGGTATTCACGAGAATAACAATACCATAGATATCATTGAGTGAAGTTGCAAGAGGGAGAATTTATGGTGGCTTTTCGCCTCGGTCATGCTGAGAGAGTTTCTACTTTTTCAAGGGGTTTCCGCGAATCTGGGGTATTTAGAATATTTTAGAGTGGTGAAATTTTGATAAACTTAAAAAAAGAAAATGCAAATTAACCAAAAATCATGTGGGCTTATACCTATTATACTATTATAAAAAGTAATAATTGAAAGTAAAAAATTTTATAATTTTTTTCATGCTGAAAAATGTTATATTCACGAAATTTTTATAATAAATATTATCATAAACTTAATGTTCAATAGTTAATTATTTATTGATAAAATAAAATTTAATTATTAAAAATGAAAAGTCGAAGGATGAAATTGATACTCACTCAAAGTCCATTCACAGTGATATTTGTAAAAAATTTATATATAAAAAAAAATCAAATTATAAGAAAGAATAAAAAAGTAAGCAATCAAATTACAAGAATGGTGTAGATTTTTTGTTAGAAGGGGGCCCGCGGGCCAGTAAGCACTCAGTACTCTTATTTTTGGAGGGTCCCCGGAGGAAATTTCTAAGAAACCTCAGCATTGACTTGGGTCTTTAATCCTTGTGCATAGTGAAAAGGATCATGATCCTAATTCCTAATACTAGTAAAAATCGGACCGGACCGGCCGGTTCAACCGGTTCAATTGGGAACCGGACCTTAATCCGGTCCGGTTACTAGTTAAAACTGGAAATGAAAAAAAAAACCGGATGAACAGTGAAAACCGTCGGTTCAACCGGCATAACCGGAAACTGGTGCAGTTAAACCGGTTTTAGCATTTCTTCCTAAATACTTCAGCTGTTAACCCAAAAAAAAAAATTTTTAAATTAAAAAGAGAGATGTTATTTCAGATTTAAGAAGAGAGATTTTGATTTTGAAAATGCTCTCTCAAGTATGAAGTGGTGAAGCCTAAGACACTTAACAGTAAACCAAAAACATCAGATTTACTTTCCTTACCTTTTGCTCAAAAGAAAATAAAAAAAATCAGATTTATTATATTATGTTGAGAAAGAATCAAAGAAGCCCAAAGATAAGCAGATTTGTAACGATCTGTCTGCTTCAGTTGAGGCTTATATTTTTGTTGCTCTTGCATCTTGCCTGTTTGCTTCAGCTGAGGCTTATTTTGGCTTATTTTTTGCTGCTCTTGCGTCTTGCACTGCACATATTCACGAGAGAGAGAGAGAGAGAGAGAGAGAGAGAGAGAGAGAGAGAGAGAGAGAGAGAGAGAGAGAGAGAGAGAGAGAGTATTGAAGAAGGAGATGAAAATCAAAAAGCAAAAAGTGAGGTGGGTACTATTGTTGTCTGTTGTACCAAAACGTGTGGATGTAATTTCAAAATGTGTGGTTGTTGGGAATCTTGGGATATGTAGAATCAAGAATGTGTGGAGGGGAAAAAAATATCAAATGGGCAATGATATTATTACTCATGGTGCACTTACTTTTTGTTATTTGAAAGGTTAAAAAATAACTAAAATATTTTATAGTAGACTTGTAGGCTGTGAGCGTTTGTATATGTTTTTTTTTTTTTTTTTTGAATTGTGTTCAATGGTGTCTAAAAGTTGATAAGCCAAAGTTTAATTTTTTTTGGGTTATAGGTGTAATAGGATTTGTTTTATGTTTTTTGTGGGTGGCTCTTCGCAGGCATCTTCTTGGCTGGGCTGGGCTTGTTTTTGTTATGCCTGTGCTTAATTTTTTTTTAAATCTTGTGTTTTTATATATATATATATATATATATATATTTTTGTTATTGGTAATATAATGAATAAATATCTATTTATGCAGGTTGAGTTTGCTAAAAACTTGTTATTATTCGGTGAAACTATAACAATACTTTTTATATAAATCATGTTCTATTTCTCATTTGCTCTACACTTGAAAGTTATTTTTTATTTTTGTATTTATAAATATATTGTTTGATTAGAAATGTCTACTAGAAAATATGCATTTGGATATGAAAAACTTAAAAAAAGAAAAAAAAGAAGAAAAATTAATTGAGTCTAAAAAAGGATCAGTGGATAAATTTGTTATTGGTAATAAACAAAATATAACACAAAATTTAGATGAAAATATCACAAATGAGCAAAAAAATCACTAAAAAGAGTTAGCAGATAATGAAATGATACAATTTCAAGATAACAATGATGTTCAATTTTGTAATACAACAAATCTTGATAATGAACTTCAAAAGAATTTAGAAGAAAATGAAAATAATAATGAAAATGCCACAAATGAACAAGTTCACCATAATGATGTTCAACTAGAAGAAAATGAAAATAATAATGACATGTTGAATTATATTCCTTCAAATATTTATGATCCAGGTAATTGGAAAAATATTGACAAAAAATTAAGAGATTTATTAGTAGAAAGAGGTCCAATTAGAGACAATGATATAATTTTTCCTAAAGGTGATGACACTAGACATTTTTCTACTATTCATTACACTCGAATATTATCAAATGGGGAGAAACATGATAGAAAATGGCTAGTGTATTCAAAAGATACAAGCCAAGTATTTTGTTTTTTTTTTGCAAGTTGTTTGAGTCTAAATGTACTGGCCAACTATGTAATGAAGGAACTCGAGATTGGAAAAATATTAGTTCTAAAATTAGAAACCACGAAACAACTAGAGAGTATATTACTAACATGAACACTTGGCTAGATTTGAAAATGAGATTGTCAAAAAAATAAAACAATAGATAAAAATATCCAAGAACAAATTAACAAAGAGAAAGATCATTGGAAAAAGGTTTTATTAAGAATTATTGTTGTAGTAAAGAATCTTGGTAAAAATAATTTGGCATTCTGAGGAAAAAATGAAAAGATTTATGAAGAAAATAATGGAAATTTTTTTAAGTCTAATTGAAATGATTGCAGAATTTGATCTAGTTATGCTAGAACATATTAGACATATTCAAAATGGTGGAATCCATAATCATTATCTTGGACATAAAATACAAAATGAATTGATACAACTGTTAGCAAATGAGATTAAATGTAAAATTATCAAAAAGATCAAAGAAGCAAAATATTTTTCAATTATACTTGATTGTACACTAGATGCAATTCATCTAGAATAAATGTCTCTCATATTACGATGTGTTGATATTTCAACAAGTCCAATAAAAATAGTAGAACATTTTGTTGAATTTGTAAAAGTTGATGACATTACTGGAAAATGTCTTTTTGATGAAATTATAAATG
The DNA here is from genome assembly GCF_932294415.1 of Quercus robur. Taxonomy (NCBI): domain Eukaryota; kingdom Viridiplantae; phylum Streptophyta; class Magnoliopsida; order Fagales; family Fagaceae; genus Quercus; species Quercus robur. The sequence goes on from NC_065536.1 coordinate 51,012,616, forward strand.
TAACAAATATTCTTGAGCTTGATATAAATGATATAGGTGGACAAGGATAAGATAATGGGTCTAATATGAAAGGAAAACATCAAGGGGTACAAAAAGACTTCTTGATATAAATCCTAGAGCACTTTACACACCATGTGGTTGTCAGTCTTAACCTTGTACTATGTGATACGACCAATTCTTGTCTAAAAGCTATATCAATTTTTGGAGTTATACAACGCATATATACACTGTTTTCTTCTTCTACAAAAAGATGGAAAATTTTACTTACAAGATAATGTGTAAGGTTTAACTCTTAAGTCATTATCACAAACACGCTGGGAAAGTCACATTGAAAGTGTAAAAGCAATAAAATTCCAAGCTCCACAAATAAGAGATGCTTTGTTATAATTTGCACAAACAAGTGAAGATCCTAAAATAAAAAGTGAAGCTAATTGTTTAGCAACTTATGAAATTGAAAGCTTTGAGTTCTTATTGGGTATGACTATTTGGTATGACATATTATTTGCTGTCAACTCTGTTAGTAAAAACTTACAATCAAAAGACATGCACATTGATGTTACTATAGATCAATTAAAAGGTGTCATTTCTTATTTTAAAGGATATAGAGAAAATGGATTTACATCTGCAATGAATTCATCTAAAAAAATTGTATTGGAAATGGAAATAGAACTGGTATTTCATGAGAAACGTATAATTCATAGAAAGAAACAATTTGATGAAAATGTTTATAATGAAACAATATGTTCTGCTGAAGAATCTTTTAGAATTGATTATTTCTTATATTAGTAGATAAAGCAATTAGTTCAATTGAGAATAGATTTGAACAATTTCAAATATATGAAGATATTTTTGGTTTTCTATTTAACTTCACAAAATTGAAATCACTAGATGATGATAGTTTACAAAAATACTGTCTTAAACTTGAATATTTTCTCAAACATGATGTTTATTATGATATTGATGATTTATATTTATTTTCGGAGTTAAAGGTATTAAAAGAAATTTTACAAATAAAATATTATACTCCTATTGACATACTAAATTATATAAGAAGATTAGGTTCATTTCCAAATACATGCATTGCTTATAGGATTTTATTAACAATACCTGTTACAGTAGCTTCTACAGAAAGAAGTTTTTTTTTTTTTTTTTTTTTTTTTTTTTTTTTTTTGTTTTGAGAAAGTGCAGAAGGAAGTTTTTCAAAATTAAAATTAATAAAATCATATCTAAGATTGATAATGTCCTAAGAAAGATTAAGTGGATTAGCTATATTATCGATTGAAAAGGAGATGTTAAAAGAACTTGAATACAAAAATTTAATTAATCAATTTGCATCTCAAAAGGCAAGAAAAATAGATTTTAGATAAAATATATTATAATATAAAAATATTAAATAAATATTAATTTAATTAATACACAAGAATGAAAAATGTCCAATTTTAGTTCTCTCCTTAGCCCCTAAATGTCTAGGGCTAGCCCTAGTTAGAAGACTCTAGTTTTATCTATTAGATGTATATAAATAGAGTGCCTTGTAATGTATGAGTCAAGCTTGCATGATAAAAAATATCTTAATTCAGAAATCTCTCTCTCTCTCTCTCTCTCTCTCTCTCTCTCTGTTACAACTACAACTGTTATTTTCCGCCATTGTTGTATCTTTTGCAAGCTCAAAATCTTTCAAATACATGATGGATTAGGGGAGAGTTGAAGAAACAGAAGGAAAATTTTGGTAACGGGCTAGTTTTTTGTTTTCGCTGGGAGTGGATGATGAATTTGTGCACACCTGTTTGTTGGCTTCATGAAAAGTTGCTAGCAAACACATCACATGGGCATTTGGGCACACTCTACTTGAGAACAAACAGGCTGTATTCTTTTCGTGAGAGTGCAATGATGCATAGAAATTTTAGAGTGCAAAAATTACTGTTTATTTTAGAATAAGAATTTCGCTATTGGCTAAAATGTAAACACTCAATTGAGACATTATCTGACCAGCACATTTTTCTCATGTATTAATTTCAATTATGGTATGTTGATCAGTATAAAGTTTTTGTGAGCTAATGTTAATAGCTTGTTAATAGCTAATGATTAGGCTCCAAAAGCTAATGTTAATAGCTTGTTTTTAAGTGCCTGTGGATGCCCCCATAAATCTTCTCTTTGCTTTTTGGGTTATCGCACATGGGTTCTTGGCCATATGACTTTGTGTGCATGTGTTTCTGGGATGTGGTGTGTGTATGTGAGTTCCTTTTTCTTAATTTTATTTTAGGAGACTCCACCAACCATTGGTTTTGTATTAAGTGTGATTGGTCACCTATGGGTCTAATTCATTTTAATTTACCTAATTAACTAAACCAATATTAAGAGTTTATTAATTAAGGTAAACCAAAAGTCTCAAACCAAAGATCTTGGACTCGGAAGTTCGGTTACGTGTGGGGAAGGTATTAGGGACCCCACAATGCCTATCCAAAGGATAGTAACTCATTTTAATTTATTTCAAATATTATCTTTTGGTGAAGAAATAAGATACTTGGCATTTTGATTTTTGGAAAAGGTTGTGAACAAACAACACACACACACACACACACACACACACACACACATCTGAGTATTTATTTACTTATAATATACCATGTGAATATTAAAGTCAGAATACTTACAATCGAAGCTTGTGGGATATATACATAAATACCATGTGAGGAGGCATGCAAAATAGAGAAATAGTATACAATAGCATGTGAGTAAAGTTCGCAAAGAGGGAAATAATTTTTCATCATTTACAAAAAATATTTTTTGAAAATGCCATTTTTTTAGAGGAACTAGAAAATTTGGGTGGAAGACTTGAAGTTTCAAAAAAAATCATTTTAGCAAAAACGAAATTTAGTTTTAAGAAAACAAAGATTCATGGGTTTATTTTTAGAAAAAGAAGATTTAACTTTGAAAAATCCCATGATTTTTATGATGAGAGGAAATTTGTGTAAAAAGTTTTTTTTTTTTTTTGGTGGAAGAGTTGAAAAGATTTTAAGAAATAAAGTTCATGGGTTTTCATTTTTAAAGAAAAAGTTTGAATTCCAAGAAAAATCCCATCAATTTTTTTTATGAAAAGGAGTATTTCCTCTTGAAACTTTACTCACTCAAAAGATTTTTATTTTTCCTAAAGAAGTTCCAACGTAGTAAAAGAAAACGTTTTCATAAAAAAAAAAAAAAAAACTTTTTCTTTTCAAAAGGCTTGATTTTTTGGGTTTAAAGGAAATGGAAAAGAAGACAGTTTTTTAGCATTTTAGGAAAAGACATTTTTGAGGAAAAAACTTTTTTTTTTTTTTTGAAAGAAAGTTTTAAAGGAAATTAAAAAAAAAAAAAAATAGAAAAGGCTTTGTTTTAGAAAAAGAAAAATCTTTTGGAAAATAAAGGAAAAAGAACTTTTTGAAAACCATTTCCTTAGAAAGCATGTAAAGAATTTGTTTACCCAAGCATATTAATCTATGGCAACATTATTGATGAGAAAAGTAAAGAGAAACAATAGTATATAGTAAGAGTGCTATAAACTTAAAGACGAGTAAAATAAATTGCTGGAAAATAAATAGCGGAGAAAATAAATTGCTGGAATTTAAATGGAAATAAAAATAAAGTGCTGAAATTTAAATGACATTAATAGTAAAAGTTCATTAATAAAAGTTTTTTTTTTCTTCTTTTTTTTATCCATCTTAAATAAGTCTTAATTTCTTTCAAGCCCTATGGGTGCTTCATAAAAAAGAGATGAGAATTCTAAGCCATCAACCATCTTTAAGAGACATACCCATATTGGTGCAGAGCTGATCTTACATAAGCTGTGAGTCGTCTTGCACCCCTCTATGATCACTATAAAAGGCCCCAAAGGCTCTTTTTCAAAAGGACACTGAATTCACTAGAAAATTGTGAATCAAAGAGGGAGTTTTTATTCTAAAACTTCCTCAAGTTAAAGTTTACTTGGTTGGGACCTCTTCTGGTGTTCACCTTCAAGTTTTAAGCTTACTAACGTTCTGGTTTACTCTTGATTAGATTGATTGAGGGGAACGGTCAAATAAAACTCAAGGAGTTCTTGTATTTGGGGTAAGGGTCAAACCTTGTCTTTCTCATTTTGGTCTGTTAATTTGCTTGCTTATTACTTTATTTCTTGCTTTGATATCTTTGTGTTAGTTTAGGGTTTTATAGCTTTCATATTAGAAACATGATAGGTCATTTTTAATTGCAGTTTGTTACTGCTTTAGAATTGTCTTTCTAGGCAGGTATGCTTGTGTATGCGTCATGCATGCATATGCAAACTCGAGGCATGCATATGCAAACTTCATGTATGCACATGCATGCTCGTGCCTAGAAACCTAGATCTTATGATTTGCACTATTTTACTGTTTGTCCTGTTTCAATCACTTACATAGAGTTTGTTTAGCTTAGATTTCACATGCCTAAGTCTAGGGTCAATAGAATAACATATTTTACATGCTTTACTTGTTAGATTGATAATTAGGGTTTATGTGCTTTGATGAACAACATCAACATGCGTGGATTATATGGACATGCATTGATGCATAGGGCCTGTGATGCAGTAAGGTAAGTAGAGATGAGTCATGCATATGAATATGAACCGCTTATCTTGACATGATGATGGGTTCCTTCGAATGATGAATGCCATGATTCTATGCTTGAATGTTTGAATATGCTTGATTAATGTTATATTGTTGATTGGTTGTTTTGTTGATGTTATTGCCATGTGTATGCTTGCTACCCTTGGTTTACATAAAGCATGATATTTAGATGAATGTTAGGACATGACTGTGATGAGATGAATGATGATAAGATGCCATGCTAGACGAATGTTAGGATGCGAGCCATGAATGTGTTATGATGGATGTTGAATATGAATGCCATGTTGGATGTTAGATGCATGTTAGGGTAGGGTTAGTTTTTATGCGTGTATAGAATAACCTATTAGAGGAACCTTTGATGGAATTAGGATGAGGAACACAATGAGTGGAGGCCGGCCCACTGGTCGGGTGGTGTTGGGTGCCTAACACTTCATCCCAATACCTAAACTCAAAACATGTGCTTTGGTAAGAATAGTCATTCACATAAGGGTGCTATACATATGGTTCCTAGGCCTAATCTAGGTAGCGACTCCCTTATTCACCCCTCCGCCTAGTCCACTCAGCCGAGGCGTACTTCCTAAGGAGAAAGCCCATCTCGGGCGCTTGCACCCACAGTTATTCCATAACAATTATCAGATGTTCTGATTCCTTGTAAGATGCACTCTCCCACATCATTTAGAATTTCACACTTATTCTTCATAAATATGACATTTAACCGATTGTCACAAATTTAACTGATACTTAGCAGATTTGTTTTCAAACCTTCAACATACTACACATCTTTAAAAATTGGTAAGCCTCGGATGTCAACTTTTCCAATTCCAAGAATAAAAGATTTGCTTCCATCTCCAAAAGTGACAGATCCAACTTTCCTTTCAAGGAGTCTCTTGAACAAAGATTTGTTACCTGTCATATGCATAGAGCAACCACTATCCAAATACCAAAAACAATCATCACGTACTTTTAAAGCAGTTAAAGTAGTAAAACATACATAATCATGTTTAAAAAAATTTGTGTTTAGTCTAAGTTCTATGACACCTAAACACTTTAGGATATGGTTTAGATAAATCTTCATCCATACTTTCCAAGAAGGAAATTTATTACCATCAACATGAGATGGAATCACACGTGTGAGATCACAATCCATGACAGCAGGGATCAAGGATCAACTCAAGGTATAACTACCTTATCAAGAGCCAGCCTGCTCTGATACCACTTGTTAGATTTAGACCCCTAAACAAATAGTGTTCAACTAATTTTAAGGTTAAGTTGTTAATTAGATTAATTATGAGCACCTTGAGTTAAACAATTAATGAAACATATATGCACAATAGAAAAGTAAATGACACAAGATATGATGACTCAGGAAACTTTAAGAAAAACTTATTCCAAAGGAAAAACTAGGGGAGACTTGACCTAATCAATCCCAAGGTAATAGTTTCACTATAAGATGGAGATTTACAATAAAAAATAACAATTCGAAATAAGTCTAACTTTAGATACTGAATTAAGCTCTGAATCCTATAGACTTCCTTTTCAGTGAACTGCTGTGCCGTGAACCTCCAATCCATGCACTATAAAATCCCATTGAAGCTTTAGATCTCTAGTACACTTGATAGCTGAAGTTTAGCAATTTAATTCCACTAGTTCAATGAGTATGTATGTGATCTCTGGTAGAATCTTGAAAGAGCAAAAGGTACAGAACCTATCAGATCTTAAAAAAGCAACTCCCAAATCTTAGTAAACGTGCATTAGGGTTTCACTTAAGTATTAAGTGTAGTTGGACTGAACTAATCACTTAATGGGTTTAATGGGCTGAAATAATTATTTTGGAAAATCAACTCTGAATCAGTTGAAGTTAAGTTTTGATTAGTCGAAACTATTGAATTTTCTGTTCTTGAACCAGTAACCTTTCTACTCTTGTACATTGATTAACATTATCTTGAGCATTGTCTAATCTTACCTATAGACACTATGATCTATATCTAAACAAGTTTATATTCAAGTGTTTGCCAATAAACCTATACACATATAGAACCTAACACATATGTTGACTTTTCAAAGAGAACTGTATTTTGAAATATCACAAAACATAATAAGGGGCCAAACAATTTGGGTTGGAGGAAGTATATTTATTTCTTTAAAGTTAATAAAAAAATGTCATAAATATCAATTTATATGAAATTTCTTTCTCCTTTTTTCTCTTTACTTAATTCTTAAAATATCCAAACAAAGGAGAGAGATCCATTCCCTTTTCTCCTACTTAAATTTTAAAACAACCAAATAAGGTGAAAGAGTAACCGTTCCTCTTCGGTATCATTTACTCCCTTCTCCTTCCCTTCGTAACTCTCTTGCTCTTACCTCTCTCCAAGCTTCCAAACATAGTATTAGTGATTGTTAAGTCATGATGAGTGCATTTCGTTCCTCGAGGTGTGTCTCCTCCAGTAGTGAGAAATTTGAACCACATGGATTGCTTGTAACTGTGCTGCTCTCTTTGCCTTGTTGTAATTCAATTTCAGTTCTAATGAAAGCTTTCTCATCAAAAAAAAAAAAAAAAAAAAAAAAAAAAAAACAATGTGGGTCTCAAGCTTATTTAGGTTGGCATGGAAATCAAGAGTCGATGTGGAGCCCAAAGATTATCTGTTGTTGAGCCATTGGCCCAATATCCATTGGGCGTGGTGTAAATACTTTCCATAATGAAAACTCTTTCTGACTTATGAGGGCAATACCTAAGCCTTACAAATATCTCTTTGATAAGATTTGTAAGGTTGAATTTATTCAACCATTCAATTGGCTTTATTCCGTGCCAAATTTGCTTGTATTTCAGCATTTAGTAACCCTGTATTTAGGTGGGTTTGTTGTAAGGGTAGTGAGTGAGATAGAGTGAAGTTTGCTCAAGAGTGTGTAAGAAAACAGAGACTCGCGGCTTGGCCTCGTGGGTGACTCGCGGCTGCAAGCCGCCAGACGCAGCACACGTGCCAAGCATGCCGGAATGTGAACAGTCATGCTAGCTGGAGCACTACAGGACAAAACAGGACAACTGGCCATACGGTTATTTTGCGATTGGATCTCGCGACTTAGTCAAGTCGCAAGGTCAAGCCGTGAGCCACCCCTGTTTTGTAAATCCTGACGTTTCACATTCCTCTCTCACTCCAGTATAAATACCCCTTTTACCCACAAATGTAAGAGAGCTTCCAGAGAGAATTTTGAGAGAGAAACCCTAAAGAAAAACAAGATTGATTCACCCACAATCTATACGTTAGAGTCTCTTCAAATTCCTTAACTCTCTTCCTCTCCATTGTCAAATCCTTGAGAGGCATTTTACCAAACCTTGTTCTCACCATATTCATCACTGTGAGAGGGCTGTTTGGATTTCTGGGAAGCAGTTAGGAAGGAACCAATCTTCATTGGTTGATGGTACGGTCTAGTAGCGGAATCCGGGAAGCTAGAAAAGAAAAATGTTCGGCGCAACCTCGTTGGAGCAAGAAACTTGGAGGGCTTAGGTGCACTGGGTAGATAAGGCTTGGAGGGTCTATTGCTGTCCATGTATCCCAACTATATTTTCTAGTGGATTGTTTATCGCTTGGAGGGCGGCGAAGAGGTTTTACGCCGAGGGCTTCGGTTTCCTCTTCGATAACACATCGTGTGTTGTCTTTGTATTTGCATCTTCCTTCCCTTTTTATCTTTGCCTTTTATTATCTGCTGTGGGTTGTGATTTTAATTTGGCTTATATAGTTTTTCCAATTCCATATTATAGCTTATGTTAATTTTCCACACACTTGTTGTTTGACATAATGCTTGAATTGGTTAAGTTGTAATTTGGGGGTCTAAACGTTCAAGGGTGTTTATACAAATATTTGAACTTTCAATTGGTATCAGAGCGGGTACACTTTTATTGGTTTCAATACCATTGTGTGATCCTTGACTCCCTTTTGAGATGGATCGGTCTCAATCCCTAAATGCACCTCCATATTTTGATGGTAGTAATTATGCTTTTTGGAAGGTTCGCATGAGAGCTTTTCTGTGTTCTATTGATGAATATGTTTGGGATGCTGTTGAGATTGGTTGGACCAGACCTAAGGCAGCTAAATCCACATGGGATAAGGCAGCACTCGCTGCATCTAATGCTAACAGTAAAGCACTCAATGCTATTTTCTGTGGTGTGTCTCCAGATGAATTTCATAGGATCTCTCACATTACCGTTGCCAAAGAAGCATGGGAGATATTGGAAACCACCTACGAAGGCACGAAGAAAGTGAAAGACACTAAGTTGCAAATGCTGACCACTCGGTTTGAGGAGCTCAAAATGAGTGAGGATGAGCCCTTTGACTCTTTCTACGGGAAGCTAAATGAGGTGGTTGTCAGCAAGTTCAATTTGGGAGAGAAAACGGAGGACTCTAAAATTGTAAGGAAGATCCTTCGATCTTTGCCGGAAAGTTTTCGTGCTAAAGTGACAGCGATTGAAGAGAGCAAGGACCTTGATGACATCAAAGTCCAGGAGCTGGTTGGTTCTCTTCAGACTTATGAGATGTCGCTGCCCAATCAACGGAAGAGTAAATCTCTTGCTCTTAAGACCATTAATGAGAAGGTGGAAGATCATGACTCATCTGGAGAAGATGTGGTTGACAAAGATGTTGCATACCTTGTTAAAAATTTAAGAAAATTCTTGAAATTCAAAAATAATGGCAAATTTGGTGATAAAGGAAAATTCCAAAGCTCAAGAAGGGAGAAAAGGGAATTTAAAAAGAAAGATGGAAAAGAATCCCAACCTACACAAGGTGTCACTTGTTTCGAATGTAACGAGCATGGACACTTTAAGAAAGAATGTCCGAATTACTTGAAATCGAAAGGCAAAGTGTATGCCACAACATTGAGTGACTCGGATTCATCCGACTCAGAATCTGAAGAAAGCTGTGATGGAGAGGGGAACTACTCAGCTTTTATGACTATTACTCATGTTGAGTCTTCAGACGAGTTGAATCTACTTGTACGAGACCTTGGAGAACATAGTGATGAAGAATCACTAGGAATTGTTGAAGAATCAGATGCTGAAGAAGATGAAAGCACAGCCAATCTTCAAGAGAATTATAACTCACTCCTGGAGAAGTCGGGTGAGTACACAAGGGTGGCCAAGGCTGCTGTGAGAAAAATGAAGAAGGCAAAGATAAAAAGGGAAGGAAGATGCAAACACAAAGACAACACGCGATGTGTTATCGAAGAGGAAATCGAAACCCTTGGCGTAAAACCTCTTCGCCACTCTCCAAGCGGTAAACAATCCACTAGAAAATATAGTTGGGATACATGGACAGCAATAGACCCTCCAAGCCTAATCTACCCAGTGCACCTAAGCCCTCCAAGCTTCTTGCTCTAACGAGGTTGCGCCGAATCTTTTTCTTTTCTAGCTTCCCGGATTCCGCTACTAGACCGTAGCATCAACCAATGAAGATTGGTTTCTTCCTAACTGCTTCCCAGAAATCCAAACAGCCCTCTCATAGTGATGAATATGGTGAGAACAAGGTTTGGTAAAATGCCTCTCAAGGATTTGACAATGGAGAGGAAGAGAGTTGAGAAATTTGAAGAGACTCTAATGTATAGATTGTGGGTGAATCAATCTTATTTTTCTTTAGGGTTTCTCTCACAAAATTCTCTCTGGAAGCTCTCTTACATTTGTGGGTAAAAGGGGTATTTATACTGGAGTGAGAGAGGAATGTGAAACGTCAGGATTTACAAAACAGAGGTGGTTCGCGGCTTGACCTCGCGACTTGACTAAGTCGCGAGATCCAGTTGCAAGATAACCGTATGACCAGTTGTCCTGTTTTGTCCTGTAGTACTCCAGCTAGCATGACTGTTCACCTTCCGGCATGCTTGGCACGTGTGCTGCGTCTGGCGGCTTGCAGCCGCGAGTTACCCGCGAGGCCAAGCCGCGAGTCTCTGTTTTCTTGCACACTCTTGAGCAAACTTCACTCTATCTCACTCACTACCCTTACAACAAACCCACCTAAATACAGGGTTACTAAATGCTGAAATACAAGCAAATTTGGCACGGAATAAAGCCAATTAGATGGTTGAATAAATTCAACCTTATAATCTCCCCCTTTGGCTATTCCGTGACAAAACCCTAAAACAGACTCTAGACTTAACATGTGAGTTGGGAACAGTTGAACAAAACTCACTCACACCTAACTCTAGAAGCTGTGAAGCACTTGAATCATAAGAACATGAAACTCTCTAGAAACTATGAAGCACTTGAATCATAAGAACATGAAACTCCTGAAAAACAACAATACACCATGATTATTGTATGCAGAAAAACATGAAATGCATATGAAACAAGCTAAAGGTGATCAAGCAAAGATGAAGTGAAGAATCAAATCATGGCTTGATCAACCAAGTGAACACCACAAGGTAGTGATCACAGTGTCCATTCACACTTGGAATGAACACAAGGACATACAAGCTAACAAGCACAAGGCAAGATATTTGTATGCTCAACACTCAACCAATGCATAATACACAAAGTATATGCATCTAGGAACAATCCTACAAGGGCACAAGAGTGACAGTACATAAATCAAAATGCAAGACATTTAGATAGAAGTACTGATTTCAACAAAGCATAAAAGACTGCATTAAGCAAGGTATAAACCATAAAGCCTACATAATATGCATAAAACATTAACCCTAAAAGCTTACATAAGCACATGGGTACAAAACACAAAATATCCTGAATAACATCAACAAAATATATAAAAGATTAAACCAAGAGTATAAGTTATGAGTTAGAAACAAATATACACCAAAACCACAGTGTATCAAACCCATATAAACATTAAATACCCAAAACATAAGCATATATAAACAAAGTCTCTAATTTTGACAACTCCCCCTCAACACATTACTCCCCCTTAAGAGCTGCTTTTCTGCTTCTCATCAACAATGTCATCAACAACAGAAAGAAAAAAGATTTTCAGGCCTAACGCTACAAATCTTAATAATGTTTATACCAGATTCGTACTTGCAATTGCGTTGCAAATTTCCCATGTCTTTTATTTAGGAAATGTCTTTGAACACCAAAGCCAGATGATAGACCAAGAGTGTATTGACCCCCTTGTGAAGAATTAACAAATTAATTAGCTAAGTTAATTAATTAATTCAATTAGCATGCAAAACGAGTGGCAGCACAAATAAATCATCAATTAACTAAATGTAGCGGAAATTAAATTGACACGCTGATTTGTTTACGAATGGAGAAAACCTACATGGCAAAAACCCCACCGGGTGATTTTAAGGTCACCACTCTCGAGAATTCACTATTATCACAACAAGCGGTTACAAGTAATGGAATTCTAGTACCTTATATCAACCTACAGTTGAACTCTTACCCCAATACCCAATTGGATTTGTTCTGTAGTGACAATCTCTCATTTTCAATGCACGACTCCCAATACGTGACTAACCAATAGATACGCGGATCCTAGTATGCGACTTAATCACCAACTTGAGAAAGATGTTGGCTGCAAAGTTCTTTAGTTCATCGCACGATGAAGATCATGAAGTTCCTTGGTCACAAAACCTTAAGGTGTACAAACACAACAGTTTCTTCAAGAGAAAGATGAACTAGGGCAAATTCTGTCTCCGGTTACAATTTGCATGGACAAAACTTTGCTTCACACTTACACAACCTTTGACGGCCCTTAAAATAATCATTCTATATGTTTAGGGTTGTGAGAAAAGAAAGCCCAAACATATACACACAGATTGGATGAAAATCAACTCTAAAAAACTGAATTCCATAAATCTCGACAGATAGAGTATCTATCGAGTTAGCTGTCGAGTTTTGGGTTTCAGCAACTTTTTAAACCTTGATAGATACTAGCTGTCGAGATTTAAAATACAGCACTTCTTCACTTGTTTCTTGGATAGATTTGCATGGTTTTAACACTTGATCTTGAAACCTTGTTCTTTGAGGCATTAAACACATCTTAGATCTACCCAATTACAAGTAAAATGTGTTTTGTCAAAGGATTAGCCAATTCTAATTTTACATATGTTCTTAACATCAAATCACATATGTCCTAACACCAGAGACGATGATTATTACTGCCATCTTTTGGGTTGGGAAAGGGCCAAAGAGACAATGATTTGCGGGTTTGAAATAAGTTCTCAATGCTTTGAATGTTGCCTAGTAGGACAAACCTACTGCGCGTGAGGCTATAAGAAGTGGGGTAAAAATAGGGTCCTGTTGTCCTGTGCTCTAAAGTCTAAACCCATTAAAATTATGATACATAGTTAGAAGTGAACGAGTATTACACTATCCCTATCTTGACAAGTCCTACACAAAAACCACTAGACTTAAGCCAAATCGCAACAGGTGAGACATGGAAGACCTAAAAAGTGGTTTCATAAACGACATTTGACGTTATTATTCTAATCTCTTTAGATGCATATCATCATCTTTACTGCCTATTACTATTATACACTGAACTCAAACTAAATCCTGATGATATCTTTATGGTGTAGCGCTGCTCTTATATGATGAACTCAAACTAAGTCCAATGAGGTGCGGAAGACTTGAAAAGTTGAAAAGTCTTCACCAGAAAGTTCAAAAGGATATTTCATGTGATAAATAAGGAAATGAAAAGTACATGTTGTGAAAATCTTAATAAACAAAATATTTTAATAAAATTAAAGAGTTTTTCTCAAACTTTTTTTTAGTAGATTTCAATTTATCATCTTGTGAATTTAACAAATTCCTCGTGAATTTAAAGTTTAATAGCAGAAACTAACATTTTAATTTCTGTTCCATTAAAAAAATTACAGTGATTTTTTTATTTTTTTATTTTTATTTTTTACTTCTATGACATGCATCATTTTTCTCTTATTTTTACTAAAAAGAAGATAAGTAGAATATGTTTCTAAACTTCTTTTAATTATTTTTACAAATAAAAAAGCTACAGGTAAATCCGATTTGTGAAAGATCAAATAAGTGTAATAGGTTTTAAAGACTGTTTAGAGTTAACTCGTTTCTGCTTTAAACCCAACAGAATCAAACCTGAAACTGGTTGAACCAAACCATTTACCAGGTCTAATTGTATTAATTGCTTGCAGATAAGGTGGCCCCGTTAAAATTGTTTGGATGGTTTAATTTTAACAAGTGGAAAAGTAAGGATATAAGTTGGAGGTAGATGCTTGGTAAGGGAATCTCCCAACCCATCCATAATATCGCCCAACTTTGATAGGAAATGATTTTGAACCCATCCTCATCTCTTTTTCGATTTAAGCCCTGAAAGCCACCCCTGTCAAGTGAGGACAATGACCATTCATAAAAACAATAATCACATAGATAGTGTATGCATAAGAAATGGGGCATGGGATTTAAGCCCTGAAAGCCACCCCTATCAAGTGAGAACAATGACCATTCATAACAACAATAATCACATAGATAGTGTATGCGTAAGAAATGGGGCATGGAATGAACTATTAAAGACTATTCTAGCCTGTGGGGGCCAAAGAAAAGAATATCTATGATGTAAGACTAAAATTTTTATTGGTATTATTTGAGTGGAAAAGAACTATGCATATAGAATGCAATGGACACAGCCAAAAAAATAAAAAAGTTACAATAATTTTACAATATTTTCAAATTAACATGGCATATAATTTAAATTAGAGATTGTGGAGGGCTCATATCTAAATTGACAACCTAATTTGAGAATATTATGAAGTTGTTATAACTTTTTCTTATATCTATAGTATTACACATATTGTAGGAAGAATTAACAACAAAAAGAAACATTTTAAAAGCTGAATACCATCTTAAAATATGCAATAAAAGTCGAGGATTAAGCGTGCCTTTTGAATCAGTTTATTTAGTTTTTTACTATTTTTTTTTATTACCAAGAGTGTGCCAAAGTATTCTTGTATTTTGAAAAAAAGTTGCAAAAGGTGAAGAAAAATTGAGGTTTTAAAAATTTGTACATAAAAACTAAAAGCTAGCCAAAAAGCTGAACCCAAACAGACACTAAATGTATAAATAAACCTAAATTTTATTATCTTACAAAATGATTCTTCATTTTTAAACGTAATGTATAGAGTTCTACTATTATAATAAAAAATCTCCCAATATATATATATATTTTTTTGAGAGGTAAGTTAGAACATGGAAAATCTAGTATACTAACAGGTCTAATATCACTAACGGTAAAATCTCACAATATTTTTTCAACAAAGTTGAGATGTTAATTTACCATATATTAAAATAAAATAAAATAAAATTATACCCAAACTCACAACAGTTCAAAATAAGATTATTGTGAAGATATTGTAAAATTTTGTTGTGTCCTTAAAATTTCTCTAATAAATAAATAAATAAATAATAACTAACTATTTATTTATTAATTATATTATTGATTTGACATTGATCACATTTATTGATATTTTGATTTAAGCTTTGATCATTTCAAATTTTTTTTTTGATGAGCAGATCATTTCATATTTCAGTCTTCATACTCTTTCACATTTGTATAATATAATGGTTAATGTTTATTATGCAGATCCTATTATACACAAGTTTACACGTACTAATAAAATGCGCTAAAATTGTAACTCACAGATTTCAGTGCTTATTATAAGTGTTATGTATTTACAAAACGTGTGTTGTAGTATTTACCCTAATATACAAGTGTCATGTGAAACATTTCACATCAGGAAATGGGAAAGGAATAGTTTTTTTTTTTAAGAAGTAAGGGAAAGGAATAGTTGATAGATGTATGAAACCATGACCTTACACCACATGTGAATATGGAATACAATTAAGGCTACGGCCCATTGGAAAGAAACTTTTTTTCCATTGGAAAAGTTGTTTAGAGCTTCTTCTTGGAAGTATCAGAGAGTACAACTTATGCCTAGTCCATGATTGTGGGTCCAGATTCGTTTTCCCATGCATTGAAAAGTCTTCCCATCATTTAATTTTGTCTCATGATGGTCTTTTCGCATTCAATATTTCAAATGTCTCATCAATGAAGTATGGCCCGTTATTGTTGTGGTCACGGTTTGGCTTTTCCTAGTAGAAAAGTCTCTTCTGAATAGATAATAATTATATCTCACATTGTCTAAACAAAAAGTCATGCACCGCTCAAATACTATGATATTTTCTTTACTCTTATAAAAGATGAAAAGAAATGAAGGGTTCCTTCGAATGATGGGAAGACTTGATGATGGGTTCCTTCGAATGATGAATGCCATGATTCGCAGAAATGGAGCCTCACCAGATAATAGAATCCCGTATCAACAGGTAATCCCCATGTCAAATTAGACTGCATGTTCTTGGCTCTATTCGGACCCATTGTTATTGCAGACTGATAGATAGG
Source organism: Quercus robur (assembly GCF_932294415.1). Taxonomy (NCBI): domain Eukaryota; kingdom Viridiplantae; phylum Streptophyta; class Magnoliopsida; order Fagales; family Fagaceae; genus Quercus; species Quercus robur. The sequence continues at coordinate 51,028,598 of NC_065536.1, forward strand.
ATCAGGTGCAGTGTAATTTGGTATTTTTGAGTATTTGGGTTTCAAAGATGGATCACGAGGGATTACACGGACACCGTCACCGTCCCTCCACGAATATTTATTTACGGCCTCAGACCATTCTCTAAACATGCCAGTGTCTTCCATTGGTGGTACCAAGTTCCCGCCCACGTTTAATCGATAAACCATCTCTAGTGCCATGCTGTAGTTTATGTAGAATTGAGGAGCTTGGGCGACGTATAGGGGGACCCAATCATCTTTGATGAAACCTTTTTGGCTATAATACAGGTCTATGGGCATGGAGACTATCTCAATTCCATTAATGAAAGCATAGTAATCACTAGAAAAGGGGATGAACGTTAACTTCAATATCTGATTCTCTTCAACATTGATGCAGAACTCCTTGAAAAAATTCTTGCTTTCCGTTGAATCAGAAGTACTAAAGTTTCCAAGTAAGGTGAACGAACCTGCTTTGACAGTGAAAAAGTCCTTAGACTTTTCATAACCTGAGTAAGAAGCCGAGTAAAAGTACAACCGAACAAATTTGGGTCCAGCAGCGACCGGAAACGCGTATGTGAACTGGAAATGTGATAGACGGGCTGTCGTGTAGGGGACAGTCCCAACGGAGCTGTGGCTTTGGGTGTCAGAGAAAGTAGATTTGTTGTTTTGTTCTGTGGGACCGTACTTGGAACCTATCTCTCCGGTCCAGTTACGCCCATCGGGAGGATTTGAGTTTCCAGAAGTGCCACAGTTGAGAGCTATATGATCAACAGCTTTGTAAGGGGGTGTCGAAGTAGCGACTGTGAAATGACAAAAAATGAAAACTGGCCAGAAGATGAAGAATATAGGTGTCAGCAGCGAGTGGTTCTTCATGGGAGCAACCGAGCAAGAGTTTATTGACTGTAACAAATTGATAGAAAATTAGAGCGAAGGTAGTATTGATTGTTTTGAGTTTATTGACTGTAACAAATTGATAGAAAATTAGAGAGAAGGTAGTATTGATTGTTTGATCATGTTGTCTACACAAATAATTGTAGGTTTGTAGGGAGTTGTAAATGCTGTATCAATATGCGCGGGTGGTGGTTGGGACTACTGGGTTGCTTGTGGTATTCACGAGAATAACAATACCATAGATATCATTGAGTGAAGTTGCAAGAGGGAGAATTTATGGTGGCTTTTCGCCTCGGTCATGCTGAGAGAGTTTCTACTTTTTCAAGGGGTTTCCGCGAATCTGGGGTATTTAGAATATTTTAGAGTGGTGAAATTTTGATAAACTTAAAAAAAGAAAATGCAAATTAACCAAAAATCATGTGGGCTTATACCTATTATACTATTATAAAAAGTAATAATTGAAAGTAAAAAATTTTATAATTTTTTTCATGCTGAAAAATGTTATATTCACGAAATTTTTATAATAAATATTATCATAAACTTAATGTTCAATAGTTAATTATTTATTGATAAAATAAAATTTAATTATTAAAAATGAAAAGTCGAAGGATGAAATTGATACTCACTCAAAGTCCATTCACAGTGATATTTGTAAAAAATTTATATATAAAAAAAAATCAAATTATAAGAAAGAATAAAAAAGTAAGCAATCAAATTACAAGAATGGTGTAGATTTTTTGTTAGAAGGGGGGCCCGCGGGCCAGTAAGCACTCAGTACTCTTATTTTTGGAGGGTCCCCGGAGGAAATTTCTAAGAAACCTCAGCATTGACTTGGGTCTTTAATCCTTGTGCATAGTGCAAAGGATCATGATCCTAATTCCTAATACTAGTAAAAATCGGACCGGACCGGCCGGTTCAACCGGTTCAATCGGGAACCGGACCTTAATCCGGTCCGGTTACTAGTTAAAACCGGAAATGAAAAAAAAAACCGGATGAACAGTGAAAACCGTCGGTTCAACCGGCATAACCGGAAACCAGTGCAGTTAAACCGGTTTTAGCATTTCTTCCTAAATACTTTAGCTGTTAACCCAAAAAAAAAAAAATTTTAAATTAAAAAGAGAGATGTTATTTCAGATTTAAGAAGAGAGATTTTGATTTTGAAAATGCTCTCTTAAATATGAAGTGGTGAAGCCTAAGACACTTAACAGTAAACCAAAAACATCAGATTTACTTTCCTTACCTTTTGCTCAAAAGAAAATAAAAAAAAAAATCAGATTTATTATATTATGTTGAGAAAGAATCAAAGAAGCCCAAAGATAAGCAGATTTGTAATGATCTGTTTGCTTCAGTTGAGGCTTATTTTTTTGTTGCTCTTGCGTCTTGCCTGTCTGCTTCAGCTGAGGCTTATTTTGGCTTATTTTTTGCTGCTTTTGCGTCTTGCACTGCACATATTCACGCCAGAGAGAGAGAGAGAGAGAGAGAGAGAGAGAGAGAGAGTATTGAAGGAGATGAAAATCAAAAAGCAAAAAGTGAGGTGGGTACTATTGTTGTCTGTTGTACCAAAACGTGTGGATGTAATTTCAAAATGTGTGGTTGTTGGGAATCTTGGGATATGTAGAATCAAGAATGTGTGGAGGGGAAAAAATATCAAATGGGCAATGATATTATTACTCATGGTGCACTTACTTTTTGTTATTTGAAAGGTTAAAAAATAACTAAAATATTTTATAGTAGACTTGTAGGCTGTGAGTGTTTGTATATGTATTTTTTTTTTTTTTTTGAATTGTGTTCAATGGTGTCTAAAAGTTGATAAGCCAAAGTTTAATGTTTTACTATTGTTTAATTTTTTAGTTAAAATGATTAGTTATAAAATTATTTATTTATTTTTATAATTATTAATTAAATTATTTATGACGTCACCGGTCGACCAGAAAATCGGTAATCAGTCCCTTTTTCGGTTCTTTCACCGTACCAGTTTTTAAAACCCAACCCAATCCAATCATTATGGGTAAACTCCAACCCACCCAATTATCCAATAATCAAAATTACTAAAATGCCCCTAAAACTAAAAAATGACCAAAGTACTCCTAAAATCTTATAAAATTACCAAAATACCCCTAAACCTTAAAAAAAAAAAAAAAAACTAAATATGCTCAAAAACCACTAAAATTTACCAAAATACACCTTAAACCTAAAAAATGACCGAAATACCTCCAAAACTTAAAAAATGACCGAAATACCTTCAAAACCTAAAAGCAGACTAAAATACCCTTGAAACTTAAAAAATCACCGAAATACCCCTAAAAAATAAAAACTAACCAAAATATCTCCTAAACCTAAAAAATGACTGAAATACCATTGAAACCGAGAAAATGGCTGAAATATTCCCGAGACCTAAAAAATTACCAAAATACTCCCTAAACCTAAAAAATGACCAAATTACTCCTGAAACCTAAAAAATGATCACAATACTCCCAAAACCTAAAAATTGACCAAAATACCACCTAAACCTAAAAAAAGACTAAGATACCCCCAAGCCTATAAAATGACAAAAATGACCCTAAAACTTATAAGATGATAAAAATTCATGCTAAACCTTAAAAAAATGACCGAATTACTCTCGAAACCTAAAAAATGACCAAAAGACCCCGAAATCTTAAAAATGATCGAAATACCTTCAAAACTTAAAAAATGGTCAAAAGACTCCACAACCTAAAAAAGGACTAAAATACCCCAAAACTTAAAAATTACTAAAGTATCCCAAAACCTAAAAAAATGACCGAAATACTCCCAAAACTTAAAAAATGAATGAAATACTTTTGAAACCTAGAAAATTACCTAAATAGCCCTAAAATCTAAATATGACCGAAAAATCCCTAAACCCAAAAAATTTACTAAAATTCCCTCAAAACCTACAAAATGTCCGAAATATTTTTAGAAACTTTAATTTAATGAAAATACCCTCAAAACATCCAACCCCCCCCCCCCCCCCCCCAATAACCTTTATTTTGGTAATTTTAAAGGTTTCGGGTGTATTTTGGTCTTAGAGGTTTAGGAGTTTTTTGGTCTTTTTTTTAGAGGTTTAGAGCTATTTTGGTCATTTTGGAGGTTTCAGGTTATTTTAGAGGTTTCAAGTTATTTGTGGCCATTTTAGTGGTTTTGGGTGTATTTTGGTCATTTTAAAGGTTTAGGGGTATTTTTGTCATTTTATAGGTTTGAGGGTATTTTGGTCATTTTCAAATTTTATAGGGTATTTTAGTCTTTATTTTTATTTTTAGGGGTATTGGTAAGTTCTAGTTTTCAGGGGTATTTTAGTCATTTTTTAGGTTTCAAGAGGTATTTTAGTCATTTTTTAGGTTTAGGGGATATTTTGGTAATTTTTTTTAATGTTTCGTCAGTATTTTGGTCATTTTTTTTAGTTTAAGGGGGGTCTTTTGGTCATTTTTAGGTTTCGAGGGCATTTGGTCATTTTTTAGGTTTTGGGAGTATTTCGGTCTTTTTTTAGGTTTTGAGTGTATTTTGGTCATCTTTTAGTTTTAGGGGGTACTTCGGTCTTTTTATTTTTTATTATTTTTTCTTCCAAGGTTTAAGGGGCTATTTTGGTCATTTTTTAGGTTTAGGGGTTATTTTGGTATTATTATTTTTTTTTAGGGTTCGAGGGCATTTTGGTCTTTTTTTAGGTTTCTAGGGTATTTCGGTTATTTTTTAGGTTTAGGGGTATTTTGGTTGCAAAGTTGTGATTTCCAACTATCTTGTGTTGGCTTTAATTTCGTGCCAAATTTGATTGTAATTTCTTTAATAATTTTCCCTGTATGTATACGGGTTTATTTGTAAGGGATGAGTGTGAGAGATCGATGAAGAATCAAGTTTCATAAGATGAATTAGTGGAATTCACGGCTAGCTCGTGAGTAGCTCACGAGAAGCAACCTGCGAAAAGGCCACGTGTGGAGCACATAATTGGAAGCTGAAGAGTCATGCCAGGTTGTGAATTTCAAGAGTGTTTCGCAAGAAGGGCCAACCCACGAAGCACCCATGAAACTATCTATTTGAAAAAAAGTTGTGTTGCTTTACCAAATTCTTTACCCATACTATATATATACCCTCATTACCCACAAATTGTAAGGAGTGCTTTTCAGAGAGAAAATCCTAACAAATATACTTGAGAGTTAGAGATTGTTATACCCCTAATCATCTTCATATTTCATTGTGGTTTTCCTTAAACTCCTACATCTCCATCTCTAGATCCTTGAGAGTTTGTTAGCCCAAACACTTACCACAGCTATTCTAAGTGATAAGTGAGATTTTGGTGCTATTGGGAAGCATTGGAAGGAGCCATTCATTGGCGGATGCAATTGGGCTGAATTGCGAGATCTGGAAAGTTAGAGTAGACAAGACTCCGAGAAGTCCGTTGGTAGTATGAGTTTAGAGGGCTCATGTACATGGGGTAGACTAGGCTTGGAGGGTCTTTTGTTAATCGTGTACTCCAACTTTATTCTCTAGTGGATCAATTTTGATTTGGAGGGTTGCGGAGAGGTTTTTCGTCAAATTCTTCAGTTTCCTCTTTGTCCGGGGCTGTTTTTGCACATAGCCACATGTCCCTTATTGGAATTGTGACTTTGCTAAGTCCAGATTTGTTTTAGGGAGTTCAACTCGGAACTCGACATTGGGTCGCATAGACCAATGGCTTCTAGTGTATTTTTAAGCCTACAAAATAGATGAAACCCAAATTCTTAGAATCATGATAATGGTTGAAATAAATAAATAATATGCTTAGCATGATAGCTTTGATTAAATGGTGAGTTGATACATTATTATTAGGTATATTAAGTGATGTCCAATATTAAAAAATAATTAATTAGGAGTCAAATGTCTAACAATGGGATGAGTCCAATAGTCTATGTCTAGTTGCGGTTCATGGTTTATGTTCAACATAATAAGGTATGTCTAGCAATGGTCCATGTCCAAATAATATATGTCAAATGGTAGTTCATTTCCAAAAAATGTGTCCAAGGGTGGTTCATGTCCAAATAATATATGTGCGATGGTGGTAGATTGATTTATTAATATGTATGTTCATTAATGAAGTATTAGTGAGATCAAGTTCATTAAATAGTGAGATGATATTAAAATAACTTGCATCTAGCAGTAAAATAATAATGAATTAACATATACTTAATGATGTAATTTCAAAGATGGAGAAAGATTGACTTATCTTCACAGTTTATAGCTCCAGCCGTAGAACAACACTTCATATTTCGTAGCTCCAGTTGTATCACATCAGTGGACTTAACATTTCAGCAACCTTCATATTCGAAAGGGAAAAATGGATGCAATTGGAGGGAAAGAGAGCATGTCCTGTCGTGTGCATAGGTTGGTTAAGTTTATCCCCTTTCATCATGCACTTAAATGACTTTCCCCATGTAATGCTCTTTTAGTTTTTTAGTCAAATATGAGTGATGTTGCCTTCCATGAGAATGACTCTTAGTATTGTAAGTTTTTGCCTTTCATAGGAAGGGCTTTTAACATTATAAATATATGTCTTCCATAAGAAAGCGCTTTTAGTAATAAGTTCTTGGAAGAGTGTTTGATATGTTTTAAGATGTGTGGAGATGGTAAGAAATATATATATATATATATATATATATTGTGAGATATGGTGTTTGTAATATGTATAGGAATTATATGTAGATACTTTGTTGGACATGGATCTTATATATATATATATATATATAACTTAGTGAGACATGGTGTTTAAAGATATATGAGAAGTATGTATGGATATTTTGTGAGGAATGTATTTGTAAAATATATGGAAGTATGAGATAAAATAATATGAAGGTTTAATGTAGTAAAAGCTATTGCTGGAGTTGTTTTTTGTGTTATGACATTGGCTATGTTGCTTTCTAAGAAGTGAGGTACTGCAAGAGAAATAGAGAAAGAGATGGAGATGTGTTTATGAGCAGCAAAATGATGATATTTCAGAATAATGGAGTGTGGGAAAGATGGGTAATGGATAATGGTGTTGTAATATGTGTGTTGTGTTGTTATCTATGAAGAGGGATTTTGTAAGAGAGATGAAGAAGTATGAAAATGTGCAGCAAGGTGAATCAAGTTTCAGAATAAGGGGGTGAGAGAGGGATGGATGGTCTGTGGCTTGGTCCTCTTTACATAGAGCCAAGCATGTAACAAGATTAGAACTAGTTGAAGAGAAATTTAGCAAATAAGGAAAAATTTTTAACAAAGTAAGTGGTCTCATTAGTGGGATTTTTTTTTTTAACCAAAAGAAGAAAGTTAAAGACTTTAATGGTGCTGGAGCTGCTGTTATAGCTATCAATCATAGTTGTCACAGCTGGATGATGACATCTTTTGCTTGGAGATTTTGGTAACTTTATATATTTCATGGGGTAATTTGCTCATTTTAGAGATTTTAGGAATATTTTAGTCATTTTAGTGTTTTTTTAGCATACTTGGTGATTTTGGCCATTTTTGAGGTTTTCATGGGTATTTTGCTCATTTCAGAAGTCTTGGGGATATTTGGTAAATTTCTTGGTTTTTGAGTATATTTGGTAATTTTAGAGATTTTGGGGGTATTTTGGCCATTTTCAAGGTTTTTGGGATATTTTTGGTCATTTGGAGTGTGGGTGTGGGGGTAAGGGCTAGAGTTCAAGTTTTTAGGAGAGAACTTTACATACATATACACTTAGAATAGGTTAGAATATAATTTCTATATTGTATAAAATATATATATTTTGGTTGTTCCTAGGGTATTTTTCTATTTTTAGTGGTTTTGGGGGGGGGGGGGGGGGGGTTAGAATTGGATAATTTGTAAAATACTTGAGTCTAATTGGATGCACAGTTAAAACTTAATTAGCAAAAGTGTTAATTAGGTTTAATTGGGTTAATACCCATTTCACCCAATTAATAATTAGGTGAGTTTGGGTCTTATATAAGTAGATGAGTTTGGGTGGGCAAATGAGTTTGGGTTGATTTTGCAACCCCTAATAAGATACAATAATATACCAACAAACTCGCTGATAATAGCCAGCGAAATATGAAGAGAGATAATATATTTAACGACCATTCTTGAAGCCATAACCTCACATTTTCTGCTCTAAGCCAAAAAAATCGAGATTCATTCAAAGAGTGGTCAAACAATCAATAGAAATGGAATTTTTGAAATCAATGGAAAAAGAAAATGGGAGAAGTTGTAATTCTAGCAACATTAGTGTAAAGTTGTAATTTACAACTATATGTTTTGTTGGCTTTAATTCCATGCCAAATTTGATTGTAGTTTTGTTCAATCTTTTGTACCTTGTATTTATTGTGGGATTTAATTGTAAGGGTTGTGTGATAAAGAGAGAGAGTGTGAAGACTTAAGCAATTGAAGACAAAAGAGTGTTCGCGGGTAGCTCGCGACTAAGCATCCTGCGAAATGATGCATGTGCCTTGCACATGACTGGAATGCAAAGAGTTAGGACAGATGGAGATAGCTGTGTTTCGCGAGTAGCTCGCAGGTAAGGCTTTCCTGCAAGACACTCGCAAAACATTCTGTTTTACCAGACTATGCTATCTGATACACACTTTCTGTACCCACACTATATATACCCACATTTCCCATATATGTTGAGGAGTGCTTCAGAGAGAAAACCCTAGCCACAAACCTTGAGAGTTAGATATTATTATACCCACAATCCTCTACACAATTGCTTGTGGATTTTCCTCAACTCCTACCTCCTCATTTCCATATCCTTAAGAGGTTGATAGCCCAACACTTACCACACCCTTTCAGAGTGTTTAGTGAGGTTTTGGTGCTGCTGGGAAGCATTGGAAGAAGCCAAGGATGGCAAATGCAACGTGGAGCTTGTTGCGGGATCCGGAGAGCTAGACAAGACACGGTTCCGAAAAGCCTTGTTGGAGTGGGAGCTTGGAAGGCTTGGGTATATTGGGTAGATTAGGCTTGGAGGGTCTCTTGCTAACCCATGTATCCCAACTAATTGTCTAGTGGATCAATTATCGCTTGGAGGGCGGCGGAGAGGTTTTTCGCCAAGTTCTTCGGTTTCCTCTTCGATAACACATCGGCGTGTTATTTTGAGTTTGCATTCTTCTTCCCTACTCTTTTACCTTTCATTTTACTGTTGTGTTATAATGTTTATGGGTTAGAGTAGTTTGGGGGTCTAAATAGCTCTTGTGTTTTCACACATTTTTGAGCATTCAATTAGGAAAGTGTTTTGTTAAAGATAATAAAAGGGCAAAATTGTTGAGAATTTCTATTTAATTCTTGAATTAAAGAGAAGGGTTTTGTTCAATTACTAAAAAGGCAAAATAGGTTAGGATTTTTTCACTCTATAGATTCAAGAAGAAATTTTCTATAAATTAACAGTAGCCAATATTGTTAAAGGAAGTAACTTAGAGTGCACAAGATTCAAAACTAAGGAAGAAGATGAGTAATGGCTATTTCACTAACGGTCATATGTCAAAGGCCAAAACGATGCCGTTCTACTTAAATGTATTGTGTTTAATGAAGTGGTGAAACGGTGACATTTGTATTAGTTAGAACTATTTTGTTTGGGACATTGGTTCTCTTCTTTGTTCAAACTTCTTTCTAGAAATGCTCTGCTTCGTGCTCAAGTTTGGTGTCACTTTAGAGTTGTTTTTCAAGCTCTGGTTCTTAGCTGTGAACTTGAGAATTATAGATAGTTAGTTATAGAAGTTGTTATGAGTTTGTTAGATTAGAATCTGTTAGAAGACTCTAGTTTTATCTATTCAAATGTGTATAAGTAGAGTGCCTTGTAATGTATGAGTCAAGCTTGCATAATAAAAAATATCTTAATTCAGAAATCTCTCTCTCTCTCTCTCTCTCTCTCTCTCTCTCTCTCTCTCTCTCTCTCTCTCTCACTAACTACATTCCATGGAAGCACCAGTTAATTACAATATTGGAAGCCTACTCTTTGATGGAGCATATTGATGGTACTGCTTCAAAGACTCCTTTTGTTCTTGAGTCGGTAGGAAATTCAACTTTAGTTGTGAATCATGAGTTTTAGACTTGGAAGATCAAGGAAAAAGCCTTGCTTTCCTTGATAAACTCTACTCTAACACCTCAAGTCTTCTCACTTGTTGTTGGAATACTCTAGAGCAGAGGTTCACCTCTACTTTAACAGCTAATATCTTGTACCTAAAGCTTGAACTTCAAAATCTCAAGAAAGGCAATGATTCTATAAACAGTTTCTCGCACAAAATCAAAGTTGCTAGAGACAAACTCTTTGCTATGGGAGTCATAGTTGATAATGAAGAATTATTGTGTATTGTGCTTAAAGGACTCACTAGAGAATATGCACATTTCTGTTCTACAATTTGAACTAGGAGTGATCCTATCTCTATGAGCAACTTGCTATCATGCTCCAAAGTAAGGAGCAAGCAATGACTGATCACTCAGATCTAGTCCATCACTTTCTTGCTATGTTTGCCTCTAATAGTAAACTTAAAAGTAGCTCTCAGAATTAGTCTCAAAGTCATGGTTTTGGTAGAGGAAGGGGTAGAAACAACTCTAATGGTGGAAGAGGAGGAGGTAGATGCAATAATAATGGAGGTCAGCCTTTTACTCCTCAAGCATCTCAGAATTACTCTCCTCAGAGTTATCAGAATCACAATCCCACTAAGAATTTCAAAGCTGATCATCCATCATGCCATATTTGTAGAAAATCAGGACATCAAGCTTTAGTTTGTTATCATAGAATGGATTTTGCTTACCAAGGCAAAAATCCACCTACTAAGCTTGCTGCCATGGCCAGTGCCTCCAATGCAACTATTACCAACAATCAGGACCCTTGGTTAGCTAATTCAGGCACTTCTGATCATCTTACAGCCAATCTTAACAACCTTTCACTCCAAACATAGTATAAAGGACCTGAACAAGTCACTGTGGGAAGTGGTCAGACTCTACCAATCAATCACATAGGTAATGCTACTCAACATACCAAATATCACAACTTCATGCTAAAAAATGTCCTTCATGTTCCTAGAATTGCTATGAATTTACTTTCTGTTCATAAATTCTATCTTCATAACAATTGTTCTTGTCATTTTGATGCCAATGAACTTAAAATCTAGGATATTCCTACGGGGAGACTCCTCTACAAGGGCTTGAGTGAAAATGAAGTCTATCCTATCTACTCAAACTATTTCCTCAAGTCACCTTTTGTAAATTCTACATCATTATCACAGCCATTGTCATCCCAATCTACACAATTTCATCAACCACCTTCTGTCTTTTATGTAAATAGTGCTACTAAGTGGATGTTGTGGCATCATCGGTTAGGACACCCTAGTAACAAAGTGCTTAGTGCAGCACTATCTTCTATTGGTGTATCTTGTACTTTTAACAATAGTGATTCTATCACTCATTGTAAACATTGCTTGAATGGAAAGATGCATCACCTTCCTTTTCCTAAATCTGATTTTCAAGCTTCTAAACCTCTTGAATTGATTCATTCTAATGTATGGGGTCCAGCACCTATAACATCAGTTAATGATTTTCAATATTATGTCATTTTTGTTTATGAATACTCAAAATTCACTTGGCTTTATTTGTTAAAGTTCAAATTAGATGTCTTTGATATTTTTTAAGCACTTTAAAGCCACTGTTGAAAATCAACGTGATACAAAAATCAAGATTTTAAGAACTGATAGAGGTGGTGAGTTCACCTCTAATGCTTTCAAAAATTTCTACCTATCTCATGATCTTATTCATCAATTCACTTGCCCACATACACCTCAGCAAAATGGAGTAGCTGAGAGGAAGCATAGGTACTTGGTTGAGTGTACACTCACTATGCTTTCTCACTCTAAGCTACCCACATCATATTGGTCTTATGCTATTTCTACAGCTATCCACATTGTCAATAGGCTTCCTACACCTAATCCTCAAAATTTGACTCATTGGGAACTCTTTTTTCACTCCACACCTGACATTACTCATCTCAGGACCTTTGGTTGTACTTGCTTTCCTTTACTCAAGCCTTACAACAATCACAAACTACAACCACATACTACTTCCTACATTTTTCTTGGATATCCTACATACACAAAAGGATACATTCGCTTAGATCCAATTACCTCTCGAATTTATATCTCCAGACATGTTTTATTTAATGAAATTGAGTTTCTTTCTCCTCTATCTTTATCTTTTGGTTCTATCCTTGCTAAGCCTAGTCCAACACAGTCTTCTCATCCTATAATCCTTCAATTTTCTAAGTCCTCCCCTACTCCTTTAGACCCTATGTCTACTCCTTCATTAGCACTGCTTAGTCCTCAGTCAGACCCTATTCCTAATCCCTTACCTGTACTGCCTATTCTTGCACCTAGTCCTCAGTCAAACCTTATTCCTGCTTCATCACCTACACTGCCTAGTCCTATCTCTAGTACTCAGTCTGATTCCTTATTTGATACACCTCTATCACACTCTCAACCTAGTCCCATCAATGTCTCCAATCTAGCAGCTCCTACTCCACCTTTACCTGACCTGCCTACCACAATCCCACATGTGCCTTCTGTTGTTCAGGTTCCTTCAACTGTTAATTCACATCCTATGGTGACAAGGTCTAAATATGGCATTTACAAGCCAAAGGCACTACTTGCTAAGACCAATTCAGACAAGCTTGCTAAGCCAAACAAGCCTGCTAAGCTAGCTAAGTCCACATCTATTCCTAAGCCTGATTACACCCTTACAGGAACCTCCTTCCTTCAAGGTTGCAATTCAATATCTACAATGGTGTAAGGATATGGATGAGGAATTTGCTACTCTCCAGAGGCAGGGGGCTTGGTCTTTAGTTCCATATTCTCCTACTCATAATGTTGTTGGTTGCAAATGGGTGTTTAAACTTAAGCACAACAGTGATAGCAGTATTAGTAGGTACAAGGCCAGGTTAGTTGCAAAGGGGTTTTATCAACAATATAGATTTGATTTTAAGGAAACTTTCAGTCCAGTCATCAAGCCTCCTACAGTTAGGATGATACTTTCTCTTGCTATTCAGTTTGACTGGCCTTTAAGGTAGTTAGATGTGTGTAATGCCTTTCTTCATCCATTTCTCAGGGAGGAGGTCTATATGGTTCAACCTCTTGGATATGTTAATCCTTTTAAACCCAATCATGTTTGTAGACTTTGGAAGTCCCTTTATCGCCTAAAATAGGCTCCTAGGGCCTGGTTTGACAAATTTTCAACTCAACTGCACCACATGGGGTTTCAAGCTTCTCTTCCTTATTCATTCTTAGACATGGCAATTTGGTTGTCTACCTATTGGTTTATGTGGATGACATTGTCTTGACTGGGAATGATCCTCAATTTCTTACATCTCTTATCTCTCAATTAAGTGTAGCTTTTGAACTCAAGGATTTGGGTTCTCTTAATTACTTTCTGGACCTTCAAATCACCAGGACTTCAAAGGGCTTGTTTCTTAGTCAAACTAAGTATACTCAGGACCTACTTCTCAGACACAACATGCATACTTCTTATCCTGCTCGATCCCTTGTGCTCCTAACCTCAAGCTGGTTCCCAATGAGGGTTCTATTCTTTCCAATCCTCATTAGTACAAAAGTATGGTTGGCTTTCTCCATTATCTCAATTTCTTAGTCAAACTGAGTATACTCAGGACCTACTTCTTAGACACAACATGCATACTTCTAAGCCTGCTCGATCCCTTGTGCTCCTAACCTCAAGCTGGTTCCCAATAAGGGTTCTATCTTTCCAATCCTCATTAGTACAAAAGTATGGTTGGCTTTCTCCATTATCTCACCTTCACTTGTCCTGATTTGAGCTTTGCTGTTAATCAAGTGTGTTAATTCATGTCCATTCCCATTGACATTCACTTGATTGCAACCAAACGCATCCTCAGATATATTAATGGTACTCTCCACTTTGGGGTTTTTCTTCAACTTGGCCCTTTTTCTCTTTTAACTATTTTGGATTCAAATTGGGTAGGTGATCCCTATGATAAACGTTCTACTACTGGTTATTTGGTCTATCTTGGTTACAACCCTACCGCATGGAGTGCTAAGAAGCAAGACATTGTTTCACGATCTTCCATGGAATCTGAGTATAAAGCCTTGGCAACTACAACAGCTGAGTTATCTTGGCTTTGCCAAGTGTTGAAGGATCTTGGTGTCTTTCTTTCCACTCCTCCTAAATTATGGCGTGATAATGTCAGTGCATTAGCTATTGCTTCTAACCTTGTCTTTCATGCTCGCACTAAGCATGTAAAGGTGGACTATCATTTTGTTAGGGAGAGTGTTTTATGCAGGGATTTGCAAGTCAAGTATATTGCTACTGGGGATCAATTAGCTAACATCTTCACCAAGAGTCTCTCTACAGCTCGATTTGGTTTTCTTCTGTCCAAAATCATGGTGCCTATTGACCCTATGGTTTTGAGGGGGGATGTTAAAGAAGGTAACTTAGAGTGTACAAGATTCAAAACTAAGGAAGAAGATGAGTAACAGCTATTTCACCAACGGTCATATGTCAAAGGCCAAAATGATGCCGTTCTACTTAAATGTATTGTGTTTAATGAAGTGGTGAAACGGTTTGTATTAGTTAGAATTGTGTTGTTTTGGACTTAGGTTGTCTTCTTTGTTTAGACTTCTTTCCAGAAATGCTTTGCTTCTTGCTCAAGTCTGGTGTGGCTTTAGAGTTGTTCTTCAAGCTTTGGTTCTTAGCTGTTAACCCTAGAATTATGGATAGTTAGTTATAGAAGTTGTTATGAGTTTGTTAGAATAGAATCTTTTAGAAGCAGGGCCGGCCCTTCCACTAGGCCAATTAGGCAATTGCCTAAGGCCCCTAAGAGGAAGGGGGGCCCTAAAATTTTAGAAAAGAAGGGGTATTAGGGGAAAACAATTTGGTTTCAGATGAATTTAAAAAAATCTGGCACATCCTTTTGACCAAAAAGCAAAATTTCTGTTATACCCGGTTAAACATTGGTAGCACAAAATTTTTTTTTGGTCTAAATAAAATTAATTGTCCTAAAAATAACATCATTATCCTCTAGACAAACCAAAATTCAACAAGATAAACTACAAATCCGGTCTAAGAAATTAACCACAAAACAATCAATAATCAAAACAATAAAAAACCTCAAATCCCAAAAATTTTTATTGTTTCTCTTTCTCATTCTTGCTCTGCCTTTTTCTCTCAACTCTTGCTCTCTACCTCTCTCATTCTTTCTCTGCTTCCTCCAATCTAAATCATTCGATCGCATCTGATCTAAAAAGTCTGAGAAGTGAGGATTGCCGTGCCGAATTTTTTTTTATTTTTTTGCTGCTGCGTTTTGATTCTGGCATTCTGCAGAATGGGTTTTGACTTTTGAGGTATAACTTATAAGGCTTGGCTTTCTACTTTAGATTTGTTAAGACTGGGGCTGGGTTGTGGCTGGACGTTTCACGTTTGGGCCTTCAATTTTATTTTATTTATTTTATTTTTTTGGGTTATAGGTGTAATAGGATTTGTTTTATGTTTTTTTGTGGGTGGGTCTTGGCAGGCATCTTCTTGGTTGGGCTGGAATTGTTTTTGTTATGGCTGTGCTTAATTTTTTTTTTTTTTTTTGTGTTTATATATATATATATATATTTGTTATTGGTAATATAATGAATAAATATCTATTTATGCAGGTTGAGTTTGCTAAAAACTTGTTATTATTTGGTGAAACTATAACAATACTTTTTATATAAATCATGTTCTATTTCTTATTTGCTCTACACTTGAAAGTTATTTTTTATTTTTGTATTTATAAATATATTGTTTGATTAGAAATGTCTACTAGAAAATATGCATTTGGATATGAAAAACTTTAAAAAAAAAAAGAAAAAAAAAAAGAAAAATTAATTGAGTCTAAAAAAGGATCAGTGGATAAATTTGTTATTGGTAATAAACAAAATATAACACAAAATTTAGATGAAAATATCACAAATGAGCAAAAAAATCACTAAAAAGAGTTAGAAGATAATGAAATGATACAATTTCAAGATAACAATGATGTTCAATTTTGCAATACAACAAATCTTGATAATGAACTTCAAAAGAATTTAGAAGAAAATGAAAATAATAATGAAAATGCCACAAATGAACAAGTTCACCATAATGATGTTCAACTAGAAGAAAATGAAAATAATAATGACATGTTGAATTATATTCCTTCAAATATTTATGATCCAGGTAATTGGAAAAATATTGACAAAAAATTAAGAGATTTATTAGTAGAAAGAGGTCCAATTAGAGACAATGATATAATTTTTCCTAAAGGTGATGACACTAGACATTTTTCTACTATTCATTACACTCGAATATTATCAAATGGGGAGAAACATGATAGAAAATGGCTAGTGTATTCAAAAGATACAAGCCAAGTATTTGTTTTTTTTTTTTTTTTTTTTTGCAAGTTGTTTGAGTCTAAATGTACTGGCCAACTATGTAATGAAGGAACTCGAGATTGGAAAAATATTAGTTCTAAATTTAGAAACCACGAAACAACTAGAGAGTATATTACTAACATGAACACTTGGCTAGATTTGAAAATGAGATTGTCAAAAAAATAAAACAATAGATAAAAATATCCAAGAACAAATTAACAAAGAGAAAGATCATTGGAAAAAGGTTTTATTAAGAATTATTGTTGTAGTAAAGAATCTTGGTAAAAATAATTTGGCATTCTGAGGAAAAAATGAAAAGATTTATGAAGAAAATAATGGAAATTTTTTTAAGTCTAATTGAAATGATTGCAGAATTTGATCTAGTTATGCTAGAACATATTAGACATATTCAAAATTGTGGAATCCATAATCATTATCTTGGACATAAAATACAAAATGAATTGATACAACTGTTAGCAAATGAGATTAAATGTAAAATTATCAAAAAGATCAAAGAAGCAAAATATTTTTCAATTATACTTGATTGTACACCAGATGCAATTCATCTAGAATAAATGTCTCTCATATTACGATGTGTTGATATTTCAACAAGTCCAATAAAAATAGTAGAACATTTTGTTGAATTTGTAAAAGTTGATGACACTACTGGAAAATGTCTTTTTGATGAAATTATAAATGTAACAAATATTCTTGAGCTTGATATAAATGATATACGTGGACAAGGATAAGATAATGGGTCTAATATGAAAGGAAAACATCAAGGGGTACAAAAAGACTTCTTGATATAAATCCTAGAGCACTTTACACACCATGTGGTTGTCAGTCTTAACCTTGTACTATGTGATACGACCAATTCTTGTCTAAAAGCTATATCAATTTTTGGAGTTATACAACGCATATATACACTGTTTTCTTCTTCTACAAAAAGATGGAAAATTTTACTTACAAGATAATGTGTAAGGTTTAACTCTTAAGTCATTATCACAAACACGCTGGGAAAGTCACATTGAAAGTGTAAAAGCAATAAAATTCCAAGCTCCACAAATAAGAGATGCTTTGTTATAATTTGCACAAACAAGTGAAGATCCTAAAATAAAAAGTGAAGCTAATTGTTTAGCAACTTATGAAATTGAAAGCTTTGAGTTCTTATTGGGTATGACTATTTGGTATGACATATTATTTGCTGTCAACTCTGTTAGTAAAAACTTACAATCAAAAGACATGCACATTGATGTTACTATAGATCAATTAAAAGGTGTCATTTCTTATTTTAAAGGATATAGAGAAAATGGATTTACATCTGCAATGAATTCATCTAAAAAAATTGTATTGGAAATGGAAATAGAACTGGTATTTCATGAGAAACGTATAATTCATAGAAAGAAACAATTTGATGAAAATGTTTATAATGAAACAACATGTTCTGCTAAAGAATCTTTTAGAATTGATTATTTCTTATATTAGTAGATAAAGCAATTAGTTCAATTGAGAATAGATTTGAACAATTTCAAATATATGAAGATATTTTTGGTTTTCTATTTAACTTCACAAAATTGAAATCACTAGATGATGATAGTTTACAAAGATACTGTCTTAAACTTGAATATTTTCTCAAACATGATGTTTATTATGATATTGATGATTTATATTTATTTTCGGAGTTAAAGGTTTTAAAAGAAATTTTACAAATAAAATATTATACTCCTATTGACATACTAAATTATATAAGAAGATTAGGTTCATTTCCAAATACATGCATTGCTTATAGGATTTTATTAACAATACCTGTTACAGTAGCTTCTACAGAAAGAAGTTTTTTTTGTTTGTTTTTTTTGTTTTGAGAAAGTGCAGAAGGAAGTTTTTCAAAATTAAAATTAATAAAATCATATCTAAGATCGATAATGTTCTAAGAAAGATTAAGTGGATTAGCTATATTATCGATTGAAAATGAGATGTTAAAAGAACTTGAATACAAAAATTTAATTAATCAATTTGCATCTCAAAATGCAAGAAAAATAGATTTTAGATAAAATATATTATAATATAAAAATATTAAATAAATATTAATTTAATTAATACACAAGAATGAAATATGTCCAATTTTAGTTCTCTCCTTAGCCCCTAAATGTCTAGGGCTAGCCCTAGTTAGAAGACTCTAGTTTTATCTATTAGATGTATATAAATAGAGCGCCTTGTAATGTATGAGTCAAGCTTGCATGATAAAAAATATCTTAATTCAGAAATCTCTCTCTCTCTCTCTCTCTGTTACAACTACAACTGTTATTTTCCGCCATTGTTGAATCTTTTGCAAGCTCAAAATCTTTCAAATACATGATGGATTAGGGGAGAGTTGAAGAAACAGAAGGAAAATTTTGGTAACGGGCTAGTTTTTTGTTTTCGCTGGGAGTGGATGATGAATTTGTGCACACTTGTTTGTTGGCTTCATGAAAAGTTGCTAGCAAACACATCACATGGGCATTTGGGCACACTCTACTTGAGAACAAACAGGCTATATTCTTTTCGTGAGAGTGCAATGATGCATAGAAATTTTAGAGTGCAAAAATTACTGTTTATTTTAGAATAAGAATTTCGCTATTGGCTAAAATGTAAACACTCAATTGAGACATTATCTGACCAGCACATTTTTCTCATGTATTAATTTCAATTATGGTATGATGATCAGTATAAAGTTTTTGTGAGCTAATGTTAATAGCTAATGATTAGGCTCCAAAAGCTAATGTTCATAGCTTGTTTTTAAGTGCCTGTGGATGCCCCCATAAATCTTCTCTTTGCTTTTTGGGTTATCGCACATGGGTTCTTGGTGATATGACTTTGTGTGCATGTGTTTCTGGGATGTGGTGTGTGTATGTGAGTTCCTTTTTCTTAATTTTATTTTAGGAGACTCCACCAACCATTGGTTTTGTATTAAGTGTGATTGGTCACCTATGGGTTTAATTCATTTTAATTTACCTAATTAACTAAACCAATATTAAGAGTTTATTAATTAAGGTAAACCAAAAGTCTCAAACCAAAGATCTTGGACTCGGAAGTTCGGTTACGTGTGGGGAAGGTATTAGGCACCCCACAATGCCTATCCAAAGGATAGTAACTCATTTTAATTTATTTCAAATATTATCTTTTGGTGAAGAAATAAGATACTTGGCATTTTGATTTTTGGAAAAGGTTGTGAACAAACAACACACACACACACACACACACATCTGAGTATTTATTTACTTATAATATACCATGTGAATATTAAAGTCAAAATACTTACAATCGAAGCTTGTGGGATATATACATAAATACCATGTGAGGAGGCATGCAAAATAGAGAAATAGTATACAATAGCATGTGAGTAAAATATTTATTAAATAGCATGTGAATACTAACTACTATACAAATAAATTACAACACAAATAAAAAGAGGGAGTTGGAAGAATAGTGCCTTGTTGTCATTCACAATTTTCTCATTTTTACCATGCAAAAAAAGGATGACAATAAAAATATGTTAGTGCCAAAGCAAAGAAAGGGGCTATGGAAGCTTGATGGGTGCCTATAAGTTCAATGGAGATTGAACCATAGGCACAAATTCTCAACAATGCTATTCTAAGGAAAGGTTTTAAATTACAATGCATGAACAATTTTTACAACGTTAACTATATTTTCATTTTGGGAAGAAAAGTTTGATAGAAAACACATATCTTTGAAGAAAATTTTTATCGTTTTAAGAGAAGTTTCAAAACCCATTTTCAACATTTTTTTGAAGGAAAAGATCTATTTTGAACATGCAAAGTTCGCAAAGAGGGAAATAATTTTTCATCATTTACAAAAAATATTTTTTGAAAATGCCATTTTTTTAGAGGAACTAGAAAATTTGGGTGGAAGACTTGAAGTTTCAAAAAAAATTATTTTAGCAAAAAAGAAATGTTAGTTTTAAGAAAACAAAGATTCATGGGTTTATTTTTAGAAAAAGAAGATTTAACTTTGAAAAATCCCATGATTTTTATGATGAGAGGAAATTTGTGTAAGAAGTTTTTATTTTTGGTGGAAGAGTTGAAAAGATTTTAAGAAATAAATTTCATGGGTTTTCATTTTTAAAGAAAAAGTTTGGATTCCAAGAAAAATCCCATGATTTTTTTTTATGAAAAGGAGTATTTCCTCTTGAAACTTTACTCACTCAAAAGATTTTTATTTTTCCTAAAGAAGTTCCAACGTAGTAAAAGAAGACAGTTTTTTAGCATTTTAGGAAAAGACATTTTTGAGGAAAAAACTTTTTTTTTTTTTGAAAGAAAGTTTTAAATGAAATTAAAAAAAATAGAAAAGGCTTTGTTTTAGAAAAAGAAAAATCTTTTGGAAAATAAAGGAAAAAGAACTTTTTGAAAACCATTTCCTTAGAAAGCATATAAAGAATTTGTTTACCCAAGCATATTAATCTATGGCAACATTATTGATGAGAAAAGTAAGGAGAAACAATAGTAAATAGTAAGAGTGCTATAAACTTAAAGGCGAGTAAAATAAATTGCTGGAAAATAAATAACAGAGAAAATAAATTGCTGGAATTTAAATGGAAATAAAAATAAAGTGCTGAAATTTAAATGAAATTAATAGTAAAAATTCATTAATAAAAGTTTTTTTTTTCTTCTTTTTTTTATCCATCTTAAATAAGTCTTAATTTCTTTCAAGCCCTATGGGTGCTTCATAAAAAAGAGATGAGAATTCTAAGCCATCACCCATCTTTAAGAGACATACCCATATTGGTGCAGAGCTAATCTTACATCAGCTGTGAGTCATCTTGCACCCCTCTATGATCACTATAAAAGGCCCCAAAGGCTCTTTTTCAAAAGGACACTGAATTCACTAGAAAATTGTGAATCAAAGAGGGAGTTTGACAGTTTTTAGACCCCTTAAACAAATGAATTAACCCTAGATAATTAGCCAAGTTGTTACTTAGTCAAATTAACAAGTCTAGGTTAACACAAATATATCATATCACGCATAGCAGCCGAAAATAAATAAGACAATGATATGATCACCCAGGAAACCAAACCGGTAAAAACCTGGGGAGGATTTGACCTAGCTATCCTCAAGGTAAACTTGAATCCACTATCAGAAAGAATCGAAGTTCATACAAAAGGACTTACAAGCACCCCCACTCGACTTCCTAATGCTACCAACCAGTAGAACTTACTAACACGATCACGTGCAAGCTCTGAATCCACGGACTCCTTCTTTCTTTGGATTCCCACCAGCTACAAGCACCCCCGCTTGTGTATTCTTTAAGCTTTAATGGCAGCAACTGTTTTGATCATCAAGGTTTAGAGAATGTCTCTTCCTTGAAAACCCTAAGTTTGTGTAAAGGAAAGCTCCTCTAGATCTCACAAGAGATTTACACAAACCGCAATATGAGCAACACTAAAATGTGGCTAGGGTTTGCCTTTTATACTTAGGACAAATAAGAAACCCTAAAAACATTTTAAACACATAGGGCTGAGTTGGACGAATCTGCAGAAAAGCAATCTGCCCGACGTTCGATCGGTCGAGCCTAAGCTTCGATCGATCGAGCCAGGCCAAAAGCCACACTGCTTTCTGCTTTACACTCGATTCCAACTTTACATTGACATACAACTTTGAGCTATCTTTAAACACTTCTAAACACATTGTTTTGATCATGATTTGCCAACATTACAAATTAGAGTTCTAAAATACATAAAGTCCTAAATTTTAGAACCTCACAGAGTTTTTATTCTAAAATTTCCTCAAGTTAAAGTTTACTTGGTTGGGACCTCTTCTGGTCTTCACCTTCAAGTTTTAAGCTTACTAACGTTCTGGTTTACTCTTGATTAGATTGATTGAGGGGAACGGTCAAATAAAACTCAAGGAGTTCTTGTATTTGGGGTAAGGGTCAAACCTTGTCTCTCTCATTTTGGTCTGTTAATTTGCTTGCTTATTACTTTATTTCTTGCTTTGATATCTTTGTGTTAGTTTAGGGTTTTATAGCTTTCATATTAGAAACATGATAGGTCATTTTTAATTGCAGTTTGTTACTGCTTTAGAATTGTCTTTCTGGGCAGGTATGCTTGTGCATGCGTCATGCATGCATATGCAGACTCGAGGCATGCATATGCAAACTTCATGTATGCACATGCATGCTCATGCCTAGAAACCTAGATCTTATGATTTGCATTATTTTACTGTTTGTCTTGTTTCAATCACTTACATAGAGTTTGTTTAGCTTAGAATTCACATGCCTAAGTCTAGGGTCAGTAGAATAACATATTTTACATGCTTTACTTGTTAGATTGATAATTAGGCTTTATGTGCTTTGATGAACAACATCAACATGCGTGGATTATATGGACATGCATTGATGCATAGGGCCTGTGATGCAGTAAGGTAAGTAGAGATGAGTCATGCATATGAATATGAACCGCATATCTTGACATGATGATGGGTTCCTTCGAATGATGAATGCCATGATTCTATGCTTGAATGTTTGAATATGCTTGATTAATGTTATATTGTTGATTGGTTGTTTTGTTGATGTTATTGCCATGTGTATGCTTGCTACCCTTGGTTTACATAAAGCATGATATTTAGATGAATGTTAGGACATGAATGTGATGAGATGAATGATGATAAGATGCCATGCTAGACGAATGTTAGGATGCGAGCCATGAATGTGTTATGATGGATGTTGAATATGAATGCCATGTTGGATGTTAGATGCATGTTAGGGTAGGGTTAGTTTTTATGCGTGTATAGAATAACCTATTAGAGGAACCTTTGATGGAATTAGGATGAGGAACACAATGAGTGGAGGCCGGCCCACTGGTCGGGTGGTGTTGGGTGCCTGACACTTCATCCCAATACCTAAACTTAGAACATGTGCTTTGGTAAGAATAGTCATTCACATAAGGGTGCTATACATATGGTTCCTAGGCCTAATCTAGGTAGCGACTCCCTTATTCACTCCTCTGCCTAGTCCACTCAGCCGAGGCGTACTTCCTAAGGAGAAAGCCCATCTCGGGCGCTTGCACCCATAGTTATTCCATAACAATTATCAGATGTTCTGATTCCTTGTAAGATGCACTCTCCCACATCATTTAGAATTTCACACTTATTCTTCATAAATATGACATTTAACCGATTGTCACAAATTTAACTGATACTTAGCAGATTTGTTTTCAAACCTTCAACATACTACACATCTTTAAAAATTGGTAAGCCTGGGATGTCAACTTTTCCAATTCCAAGAATAAAAGATTTGCTTCCATCTCCAAAAGTGACAGATCCAACTTTCCTTTCAAGGAGTGTCTTGAACAAAGATTTGTTACCTGTCATATGCATAGAGCAACCACTATCCAAATACCAAAAACAATCATCACGTACTTTTAAAGCAGTTAAAGTAGTAAAACATACATAATCATGTTTAAAAAAATTTGTGTTTAGTCTAAGTTCTGTGACACCTAAACACTTTAGGATATGGTTTAGATAAATCTTCATCCATACTTTCCAAGAAGGAAATTTATTACCATCAGCATGAGATGGAATCACATGTGTGAGATCACAGTCCATGACAGCAGGGATCAAGGATCAACTCAAGGTATAACTACCTTATCAAGAGCCAGCCTGCTCTGATACCACTTGTTAGATTTAGATCCCTAAACAAATAGTGTTCAACTAATTTTAAGGTTAAGTTGTTAATTAGATTAATTATGAGCACCTTGAGTTAAACAATTAATGAAACATATATGCACAATAGAAAAGTAAATGACACAAGATATGATGACTCAGGAAACTTTAAGAAAAACTTATTCCAAAGGAAAAACTAGGGGAGACTTGACCTAATCAATCCCAAGGTAATAGTTTCACTATAAGATGCAGATTTACAATAAAAAATAACAATTCGAAATAAGTCTAACTTTAGATACCGAATTAAGCTCTAAATCCTATAGACTTCCTTTTCAGTGAATTGCTGCGCCGTGAACCTCCAATCCATGCACTATAAAATCCCATTGAAGCTTTAGATCTCTAGTACACTTGATAGCTGAAGTTTAGCAATTTAATTCCACTAGTTCAATGAGTATGTATGTGATCTCTGGTAGAATCTTGAAAGAGCAAAAGGTACAGAACCTATCAGATCTTAAAAGAGCAAGTCCCAAATCTTAGTAAACGTGCATTAGGGTTTCACTTAAGTATTAAGTGTAGTTGGACTGAAGTAATCACTTAATGGGTTTAATGGGCTGAAATAATTATTTTGGAAAATCAACTCTCAATCAGTTGAAGTTAAGTTTTGATTAGTCGAAACTATTGAATTTTCTATTCTTGAACCAGTAACCTTTCTACTCTTGTACATTGATTAACATTATCTTGAGCATTGTCTAATCTTACCTATAAACACTATGATCTATATCTAAACAAGTTTATATTCAAGTGTTTGCCAATAAACCTATACACATATAGAACCTAACACATATGTTGACTTTTCAAAGAGAACTGTATTTTGAAATATCACAAAACATAATAAGGGGCCAAACAATTTGGGTTGGAGGAAGTATATTTATTTCTTTAAAGTTAATAAAAAAATTTCATAAATATCAATTTATATGAAATTTCTTTCTCCTTTTTTCTCTTTACTTAATTCTTAAAATATCCAAACAAAGGAGAGAGATCCATTCCCTTTTCTCCTACTTAAATTTTAAAACAACCAAATAAGGTGAAAGAGTAACCGTTCCTCTTCGGTATCATTTACTCCCTTATCCTTCCCTTCGTAACTCTCTTGCCCTTACCTCTCTCCAAGCTTCCAAACATAGTATTAGTGATTGTTAAGTCATGATGAGTGCATTTCGTTCCTCGAGGTGTGTCTCCTCCAGTAGTGAGAAATTTGAACCACATGGATTGCTTGTAACTGTGGTACTCTCTTTGCCTTGTTGTAATTCAATTTCAGTTCTAATGAAAGCTTTCTCATCAAAAAAAAAAAAAAAAAAAAAAAAAAAAAACAACGTGGGTCTCAAGCTTATTTAGGTTGGCATGGAAATCAAGAGTCGATGTGGAGCCCAAAGATTATCTGTTGTTGAGCCATTGGCCCAATATCCATTGGGCGTGGTGTAAATACTTTCCATAATGAAAACTCTTTCTGACTTATGAGGGCAATACCTAAGCCTCACAAATATATCTTTGATAAGATTTTCAAGCCTAACGCTACAAATCTTAATAATGTTTATACCAGATTCGTACTTGCAATTGCGTTGCAAATTTCCCATGTCTTTTATTTAGGAAATGTCTTTGAACACCAAAGCCAGATGATAGACCAAGAGTGTTTTGACCCCCTTGTGAAGAATTAACAAATTAATTAGCTAAGTTAATTAATTAATTCAATTAGCATGCAAAACGAGTGGTAGCACAAATAAATCATCAATTAACTAAATGTAGCGGAAATTAAATTAACACGGTGATTTGTTTACGAATGGAGAAAACCTACATGGCAAAAACCCCACCAAATGATTTTAAGGTCACCACTCCCGAGAATTCACTATTATCACAATAAGCGGTTACAAGTAAAGGAATCCCAGTACCTTATATCAACCTACAGTTGAACTCTTACCCCAATACCCAATTGGATTTTTTCTGTAGTGACAATCTCTCATTTTCAATGCACGGCTCCCAATACGTGACTAACCAATAGATGCGCGGATCCTAGTATGCGACTTAATCCCCAACTTGAGAAAGATGTTGGCTGCAAAGTTCTTTAGTTCATCGCACGATGAAGATCATGAAGTTCCTTGGTCACAAAACCCTAAGGTGTACAAACACAACAGTTTCTTCAAGAGAAAGATGAACTAGGGCAAATTCTGTCTCCGGTTACAATTTGCATGGACAAAACTTTGCTTCACACTTACGCAACCTTTGACGGCCCTTAAAATAATCATTATATATGTTTAGAGTTGTGAGAAAAGAAAGCCCAAACATATACACACAGATTGGATGAAAATCAACTCTAAAAAACTGAATTCCATAAACCTCGACAAATAGAGTATCTATCGAGCTAGCTGTCGAGCTTTGGGTTTCAGCAACTTTTTAAACCTTGATAGATACTAGTTGTCGAGATTTAAAATACAGCACTTCTTCACTTGTTTCTTGGATAGATTTGCATGGTTTTAACACTTGATCTTGAAACCTTGTTCTTTGAGGCATTAAACACATCTTAGATCTACCCAATTACAAGTAAAATGTGTTTTGTCAAAGGATTAGCCAATTCTAATTTTACATATGTTCTTAACATCAAATCACATATGTCCTAACACCAGAGACGATGATTATTACTGCCATCTTTTGGGTTGGGAAAGAAGTTCTCAATGCTTTGAATGTTGCCTAGTAGGACAAACCTACTGCGCGTGAGGCTATAAGAAGTGGGGTAAAAATAGGGTCCTGTTGTCCTGTGCTCTAAAGTCTAAACCCATTAAAATTATGATACATAGTTAGAAGTGAACGAGTATTACACTATCACTATCTTGACAAGTCCTACACAAAAACCACTAGACTTAAGCCAAATCGCAACAAGTGAGACATGGAAGACCTGAAAAGTCGTGGTTTCATAAACGACATTTGACGTTATTATTCTAATCTCTTTAGATGCATATCATCATCTTTACGGCCTATTACTCTTATACACTGAACTCAAACTAAATCCTGATGATATCTTTATGGTGTAGCGCTGCTCTTATATGTTGAACTCAAACTAAGTCCAATGAGGTGCGAAAGACTTGAAAAGTTGAAAAGTCTTCACCAGAAAGTTCAAAAGGACATTTCATGTGATAAATAAGGAAATGAACAGTACATGTTGTGAAAATCTTAATAAACAAAATATTTTAATAAAATTAAAGAGTTTTTCTCAAACTTTTTTTTAGTAGATTTCAATTTATCATCTTGTGAATTTAACAAATTCCTCGTGAATTTAAAGTTTAATAGCAGAAACTAACATTTTAATTTCTGTTCCATTAAAAAAAATTACAGTGGTTTGTTTGTTTGTTTTTTTTTTTTTTTTTTTTTTTTTTTTTTTTTTACTTCTATGACATGCATCATTTTTCTCTTATTTTTACTAAAAATAAGATAAGTAGAATATGTTTCTAAACTTCTTTTAATTATTTTTACAAATAAAAAAGCTACAGGTAAATCCGATTTGTGAAAGATCAAATAAGTGTAATAGGTTTTAAAGACTGTTTAGAGTTAACTCGTTTCTGCTTTAAACCCAACGGAATCAAACCTGAAACTGGTTGAACCAGCGTAACTTTGTTTCCATCACCCATAGCTCAAAATATGTGGGTCCCATGGCTAAGAAGTCTGTTTGATTTTTGTTTTCGTTACTCAATTCTTTGATTTTTGAGTGATGAGTTATGGAAACTGAAAACACATTTTAGGTGTTTTTAGTTTCTAAAACTTAGTTTCCAATAACATTTTCGTAATTAAACACACATTGAGGGTCCCACGGTCAGACCTTTTGCTCTCTCCAACACATGTTATCTTCTTTTCTTTTTCTTTTTTTGTCTTTCATGCTGGGTCTAGGACACACCTCACACACCTCTCTGCCCTTTTTTTTTTTTGGGTAAACTATACCACCATTAGCTCAGACCCACCATCTTCTCCATCCTTCCAAAATCAAGAAACAAACTTTTTAATTCAAACAATACACACAAACTTTTCAATTCAAACAATCTCCAAAAAAAAAAAAAAAAAAACCCAGATTTCTCAATCATAAAAAAGAAAAGAAAAGAAAAGCAAACTCAAATCCATCAACCACACTTCGTCAGTTACAGCCACACTTCAGCAACAACACCACAAACCCATCGCACCACCAAACCCACCAATCCACGACCACCGTGGAAAGCCATACACCACTATTAATGAACAAGTCGTCTCGAACCCAGTCCACCGATCTATGCACGAGAGAGAACAAATAAAAAAAAATCCTATTTGGTTTGGCAATGAACAATCCTCGTCAATTGAGGTGAGATACCTTCAAACGATGTGGACTGTCAATTGATGTTATTTTGGCGATGAGGCGAGATACCATCAGTTGATGCTATTCTAGCAAGACTGATGTGGAGAATTTTGGACTGTTTTGCCAAAAACAGTCCAAAAGAAAAGCAGAGAAAAGTTTAGGGGAGGCAAAGAAAGACGAAGGGAAAAAAGAAAAGAAAAGAAAAGGAGAGGTAGAGAAAGATGTAAGAGTCAGGGGAAAAAGAAAAAAAAAACAAAAAAAGGAGGGAAAAGTCTTCTTTGGGTCAGTGTGTGGGTCCCACAAAACAGTAGAAATAATTGAGTGATGTGAAGTGAAAACAGTTGCCAAACGGGTGGGTATTAGGAAATTGGGGTATTTTAAGTGATGAGTGATGAGTAATGAGTGATGAGTGATGAGAGTGACGAAAATTGAATGAGGAGTGATGAGTGATCCAAAAAAAAAAAAAAAAAAGAATTAAATAAGTTTGACTTGGAGAAGTACTCAACTGCTGGCTCAGTGTTAATTGGGGAAATGGATAGTGCTAAAAATGGAAAACCCAATTATTGTGGGATTATGACAGATAAATCCTATTAGGAGCAGGTGGCGTGTGAGAAATTGAATGAAAAAGTCCAACATGTGACACTTATTGAAGAAAACCCTAATGTTCTTGAACCTCACATGACAAATGAAAAAACTAAGGAGCAGGAAATCACGTCTGGGGTGGCTGTGAACACAAACTCTACGTGGAAGAGGGTAGTGCGAAAGAAAACAAATAGCCTAGTTGTGGTTCCTCCCTTGAAATCTCTGAAACGTACAGGTACTGAATTGGTGAATCTTGAGTTACCCAAAAAGAAGAAGTAGGTTTCTCATGATGATCAAGTTACTACAATTGAATTGGCGGGGTCTGAGGTTCAGCCCTGCCAGAAGCAATGAACATCTTATGTTGGAATTGTCGTGGGCTTGGGAACCCACAGACAGATCAAGAGCTCGGTGACTTAATTGGGGCACAAGATCCCTTAGTCGTGTTCCTAGCCGAAACATGGCTTGACAAAGCTAGGCTGGAGGAAATTAAAGTTCAATACAAATTTAAAGGGTTGATAGAAGTCTCAAGAATAAGTAGAGGAGGGGGGGGGGTGTGGCTATTTTTTGGAAAGAGGGGTGTAATCTCTCCCTTGACACATACTCCCCCAACCACATTGATGTGATCATTAATAAAGGGTCGGAAGATGAATGGAGGTTTACTGGGTTTTATGGAGAGCCAGATACAAGAAATTGCAATGAGTCCTGGGAAAAGTTGAGGAGATTAAAAAACAAATTCACCCTTCCATGGTTGTGAGCAGGTGACTTTAATGAAATTTTGAAGGTTAATGAAAAATTGGGAGGAAGACTCAGGCCAAATAGACAAATGGAAGCTTTTAGGGAGGTTCTTGATGAATGCGAGTTTAAGGATTTGGGTTATGTGGGAGGGAAGTACACGTGGTATAGAGGTTCTAGAGGGGGGGTAATACAATATGGGAAAGGCTTGATCATGCGGTTGCTACCATTGATTGGATAGAGAAGTTTCCGGCAACAAAGGTTGTGCACTTAGAATGTGGCTCTTCGGATCATAAGCCATTGATCATCCTTCCAAAAGGGGTCCAGATGAAGTAGAAAAAACCACGGAGGTTTGAGCACATGTGGCTGGAGGATGAGAGGTGTGGGAGGTTGTGGATCTTGCTTGGAGAAGAGTTTGTCTAGGTAACCTGATGGTTCAAGTGGAGGGTAAAATAAAGGTGTGTCAGGCAAAGCTTAAACAGTGGAGCTGGACCTCCTTTGGGAATATTACCCGTGCACTAAAAGAAAAGAAGCAGCAACTCTGGCAGGCAGAATAGAGAGCAATCAGGGAGGGTACAATGGAAACGGTGAACCGGTTGAAATGGGAGATAAATGGCTTGTTAATAAAGGAGGAAAAGATGTGGAAACAAAGGTCAAGGGCGTTGTGGTTACAGGAGGGTGATCAAAACACAAAAAATTTTCATAATAAGGCCTTACATAGATATAAGAGTAATAGGATTGAAGAATTGAAGAATGAGGCGAGAATGGTATGTACAGATGAGGAGGAGATATCGAGGATTCTAATTGATTACTACCAAAACCTATTTACCTCGGCCTCACCATCAAATTTGGAAGAAGTACTAATGGCAGTTCCCACAGTTATTACAGATGAACAAAATGCAATGTTAGCTACAGAATTTGTTCAGGCTGAGGTAGAGGAAGCACTTCAACAAATGGCACCACTAAAGGCACCTAGACCAAATGGCTTACCTCCTTTGTTCTACCAAAAATTTTGGCCATCTACTGGTGAGGATGTTTCAAAGGCAGTTCTCAATTGCCTAAACTCAGGTTCAATCCCTTCTTCCATTAATCGCACTTTTATAACTTTAATCCCTAAATTCAAAAGCTCATCTGTAGTTTCAGAATTCTGCCCCATTTCTCTATGTAATGTCATTTATAAAATTGTATCTAAGGTTGCTACAAATAGGCTCAAAAAAGTCTTGCCTCTTATTATTTCTGACTCACAAAGTGCTTTCCAATCTAGTAAAGCTATTTCAGATAATATACTGGTGGCTTTTGAGTTGCTCCACCATATGAAGAATCAGAAGTCTAAGAAAGCAGGTTTTATGACCCTTAAGCTAGACATAAGCAAGGCGTATGACAGGGTGGAGTGGCGTTTTCTGTTGGAAATTATGAGGAAGATGGGGTTTTGTGATAGTTGGCTGAATCTCATTCATGAGTGCATTAGCACGGTGTCCTACTCAATCTTGGTAAATGGGGAACCTAAAGGTGAAATTTTCCCTTCTAGGGGAATTCGCCAAGGGGACCCGTTGTCACCATATTTATTCTTATTATGCTCGGAAAGGTTGAATAGAATGATTCAGAAGGCTACAAGGGACGACATTATTAGAGGCTTTTCATTATGCAAAAATGGTCCAAAGATTACTCACCTATTTTTTGCAGATGACAGCTTATTATTTTGCCGTGCAAGGAGGGAAGATTTGCAAGCCATCCAAAACATCCTAACTAGCTTTGAGCATGCATCCGGCCAGAAAATAAACCGTGAGAAGACAACACTTTTCTTTAGTAAAGCTGTGTCTGATGATATGAAGAGAGAAATTATGGATTTGTTAGGGGTTGCAGAAATAAAGGAGTATGAGAAGTACCTTGGGCTGCTTGCTGTTGTGGGGAAAAATAAAAAGGCGAGCTTAAATTACATCAAGGAAAGGGTGTGGGCGAAACTTCAAGGGTGGAAGGAGAAACTTTTATCTCAAGCAGGGAGAGAAGTCTTACTAAAGGCCGTGGTTCAAGCGATCCCTACTTTCGCAATGAGTTGCTTCAAATTGCCGGTGGGTTTGTGCAAAGAGATTGAAATGCAAATAAGAAAATTTTGGTGGGGAAAGCGGGGTGGCCAAAGGAAAATCCATTGGAAAAGTTGGGAAATTATGTGTAAATCGAAATCTGAGGGGGGAATGGGATTCAAATATTTGGTTAGGTTTAATGAAGCTATGTTGGCTAAACAAATTTGGAGATTACAAACTGAAAAGGAGTCCCTACTGTACAAGGTTTTCAGCACCAAGTATTTCCCTTCAGGCTCGGTTTTTGAAGCAAGAAGCTCCACGGGTTCGTTTGCTTGGCAAAGCTTGCTTAAAGCTAGGCATGTTATTAAAAAAGGAATGTTGTGGAGAGTTGGAGATGGCACACAGATTCGGGTGTTCCATGATAAATGGATTCCTGGATGTTTCCCAACTGGAGCTGTACCACGCACACCAGGCTTTGAGGATGATTCCACCGTTTCCTCACTCATTAATCAGACCACAATGGAATGGGATGGGGAGCTGATTGACCTCAAAATTGCACCATTTATGGCTCAGCAAATAAAAGCCATTCCCCTATGTACATCGGTGATGAGGGACTGCTTAGTATGGCCACGAACTAGGGACGGTAACTACTCGGTAAAGATGGGTTATCAGTTGTTGGGAGAGTTAGAAAATAGAGGAGAAGCTTCGGGGTCAAACAGCAACAACCTGAGAAATTTTTGGAAGGGAATTTGGAAGATAAGGATTCCAAATAAAATAAAAAACTTTTGTTGGCGAGCTTGTACTGAGTCCCTCCCAACTTTGGCGAACTTACATCGGCGCAATGTTATCACCTCTCCTGTGTGCAACAGTTGTGGTATGAACGCAGAAACCATTTTGCATGCACTATGGGAATGTGACCAAATTCAGGTTTGTTGGGGTCGTGTTTTTAATAAAGTAAGACAAGCTTAGATGCAATTGGGTTCCTTCAGTGATCTGGTGTCTGTTGTAAGACAATATGAGGAAGACATAGAACCGTTCACAGTGATTGCATGGTTCGTTTGGTGCAGACGAAATAAATGTCACTTTAAGGAGCAATGCTTACCACCTGAGAAGATAGTGGATGCGGCAGAATCAGTTTTAAAAGAATTTCAAGATAGACCCAAAACCATGACAGTGAGACTACAGCCACAGCCACAACTATGGTCACCACCGGAATCCGGTATTTACAAAGCAAATTATGACGGGGCATACTTTGCAGAGGAAGAAGCAGCAGGAATTGGTGTCGTAGTGCGAAATGAACTGGGACAGGTGATGGTGTCCTTAGTAGAGAAGTTCGCCATGCCTCAAACGGTGGAAATTCTTGAGGCGATGGCAGCTAGGAGGGCTATGATCTTCATGGAGGAATTGGGATTGCGTAGGGCCATTTTTGAAGGAGATTCAGAGACTGTTGTAAAGGCCCTAATAGGGGACTGCCCAGACCGGTCTAGTATTGGGCACATTGTAAAAGACTGCAAGTCTTTAATGGGTTGTTTTCAAACCTGTTCTTTCTGTCATGTGAGGCGGCAGAGCAACGGAGTAGCTCATGCTTTAGCTAGGAGAGCAAGAAAGTCTTCCCCTTCGTCCGTTTGGATGGAATCTGTTCCACCAGACATTTCCTATTTAGTGTATGTCGATGTAAAGACTTAATTTGCTTAATATTTTAATAAAAGTGCATTCATTCCTTTCTCAAAAAAAAAAAAAAAAAAAAAAAAGATGATCAAAGTAATACATCAATTTGGACTATCTTCATTATCCAGTGAAGAATTTCATCTAACCAATAGCTCTACTCACTCACACTTAATGATAATTTAGCCAAATAAAACCCCACTTTGTTTCTTAAGTCTTGGAACAGAGCATAACTCTACCTAAATAAACTAATAAGTAACCGCAAGTCCTCCACTAGCATGCCTTCCACATAAGTTTTAGTGTTTCCAATATTATATATTTACATGATGTGCATAAAGTGCATATATCTTATACAAGTTTTGCCTCCCCTCAACTCAAATCCTAGCTCCGCCACTAAGTACAATAGTAAATTAGTTTCTAAGTCTCATGCATCATGCAACTTGTTAACCATCAATTGGGTGTATGATTTAGTTTGAAAAAAAAATTTATGAATAGAATATCAGTTCTCACAAGGCAATTCTGTAATCACCAAGAGGACGTGGTTCATGCTCTTTTCCTTTTCCCAAATTTGGCATTTTTTGGAATACAATTCCAATATGAAACCACGACACTCTTAAGCAAAGTACAATATGATTTAATCTCTGGTTGGGTAAACAAACTATCACCCTCGGCCAATTGTTGAAACAAGCGAAAGAATGAATACTGGAATTTTCAACCCTCCCTATGATTGCACCTGTACACCCGACTTGACAAGTACCCTTATGGATAGCTCCTGAATCTCCTTGTTACAATATAAATTTCGATGGAGCTATCTTCGATAAAGATAACAATGCAGGTCTGGATGTTGTCATTCAGAATAATGAAGGTTTAGTCATGGCTTCTTTGTCACAACTGATACCTTTGCCTCCCACGGTCATTGAGGTGGAAACTTTGACAGTAAGACGAGCACTTGAAGTGGCAACAAAAGATATTCACTTCCTTAACTCACACTTTTCAGCTTTCAATTTATCTCATATATGTAGGCATTGTAATAAGGTTATTCATTCATTTGCAAAAAACTAAATAAATAAATAAAAAAGAAGGCAATTCTTTTCCACCCTTATTAGTTTGGATGGAGGATATACTACCAGACATTATTTCTGTGCTACAAGCTGATTTGAACAACCTCTTTTAATAATATGCACTAAACTTGTATAAAAAAAATTAATAAAAAATTTAAAAAAAAAAAAAAAAAAGATTACCAATCGGAATTTTTCATAATTTGGGATGTGGAGTGCAAGTTTTCCTTAGTTTAGAGTGATATTTTATTAATTAACCCTTTTTATTCAGTAGTCATCAAATTTGTATTATTATTGTTGAATCTTCAATAAGGAATAGCTCGCACAAGTAAATCTTTTAAGTTAAGCATTTAGCTCCTTCTCAAAAAAAAAAGAAAAAGAAAAAAGAAGAAGCATTAAGCATGTGAATGAGCCTTTAATTGCAACCTGCACGATTACATATGAGAATTCTAAGTGTGTGACATTCGAAAAGTGATGAAGACTTCAATTTTATGTTGCAAAATACAAATTCATAAAGACTTCAATTTAATGCTACAAAATACAGTTCACAAATCATAAAGAAGAATAACTTAAAAAACAATTAAATATGGTTTCCATGGTTAGAGTTTGATTAGTTTTAAATTTAAATGTAGTATTATATTTAATTGTTGATTATTGATTTAAATTTTTAACCAAAATTTGATGATGATTTTATTACATTAATAAATATGCATTGTTAGTTTCTTTTTGCTATATTTGGTTTGATATCCTCATTAATTTTTTTTTTTAAATTTAAAATTTAGTGTTTCTAAATTGACATTTGTTTTGTATTCAATTTTCCCTTTGATGCTTTGGGTGTGAGAATGAATGTGTCCCTACCATTCCTTCACTTTATGAGGACAATTTTATTAATTGAATTTAAGTAAAATATTATATGTTTAATTTTTTAAAAATAAACGAATAATAATATGCCGAAGATAAACTATATTTTAATCTCACTAAGTTGAAGGTACTATTCTATTCAATCATTTTGCCAAATTTTCATATTAAAGTTATAGATTCTATCTTCTGATAGACATTTGTGTTAAATGATTTATATATATAATCTGCTGCTTAAATTAAGAATTCTCTGTCATATGTTACATTTTAAAGATATTATTAGCAATATAGATGATACTTTTGGTTTATAAGACAAGATCAACAAAATGTTATTGTAGGGACACAATTTTAGTTGACCCGATCCTTGTTGGTCAAGTCTTGGCCCAAAGAGTCCCACACAATGAATTTTTTTGTAGAGTATGGGCTAAAGAACTTAGTTCCAGTTGGCTTAAACGGTTTGTTGCATGGGCTCAGGAGATATAGGAACAAGAACAAAAGGAAGTAACAGTGAAAAGAGATTCTGCTCAGATGATAAGGTCTCAAACTTGATTAGTGGGCACAGATTCATAAAATTTCCCTACAATGTTCTCTCCTCTCTTTCTCTCCCTTTTTCCGTCCCCTTCTCTTGGGGGACTTTTACATATTATATAGACCCTCTCCTATCATCTGGGCTTTACACTTGTTGATCATCCAAACCCCTACTTGAGCACCTGTCCCATCAGACACCCTTATCAGTTCTTTGTGAGTTGTAGTGACCAAGGTAGCACTGTTTAGGGGTCTTCTCTTCATTAATGCGGCCAGGAGAGTAGTTGTGGTGCATTTAATGTGGTGGTGGCAGCCTTTACTGAGATATTTTGGGTTTCCTTTCTTTTTACGTGCTTGGAGGGAGGGCTACAATAGCTGGGATGCACCTTCAACCTAGATTTTGGAATTTCCGAGGAGGGATTACTCCTCGGACATATTCTCTTTGACCCAGTGGCCCTGAATAAGGATTCTGGGCCGCGATGTCTCCTTGGACAGACTGGTCCTCTTACGAGCCCAGGGCCCAGTCAACCCATTATTCTGGGCCGGTCCCCACAGTTATTTTTATATAATTATATCTAGACGATATTGCAATGCCATGATGGTTAAGTTGGTCTTATTTTACTATATAATCTAAGTAATCATGTGTTTTATGAATTTGAAGAGTTATATATTATGGGATTTATTCATATGTTCATGTGATGAAAAAAAAATTTCTTTTCATTTTATTTCATTTTATTTTTCTACTTTATGATATATGATTTAATGATTATGAGAAAGAAAGAGATGTCGATCTATGTTTTGAAGGAAAATACACCTATAAGAGTTGATTTGCATACATATTTATAGTACACATGGTTATAAGGTTGTATAATAGTTCTCGCACTATAAAAGATAACTTTTTTATTGCATTATGTTTTCATACTAATCTTACTATATATAATATCCAACTACAAAATATATTATGTTACACTACAAAAAACTTCTAAATTAAAACATTATTTCAAATAACACATATTGACTTTTAAAAAAATATGCAATCTAATAATAATAATAATAATAATAATACTTGAACATATGGAAGATGTGGTTGAATTTAAATGCTGAATAAAATAATATGAGAAAAGAAAAAGAAAAAGTAAAAGATATAACAATAAATACCAAATTGTCCAAATCATGTTATGTAATATAATAATATTACATTCTTATATACTATCTTTAATTCTTTATAATTCAATATGATAAAATTTAACAATCAAAGTTAACAAAAAAAAAAAAAAAAAAAAACTCAAAAAACAGTTAAATCGCATCAACCTAAAGTAGAGTTCAAAAATACACAAAAATTTATAAACCTAAAGTAGAGATGCAAAAAAAAAAAAAAAAAAAAAAAAATTTGAGAGAGAAAGAGAGAAATAATTTTTTTGTTAGAAAAAAGTATGCATATAATAGAAGAGAGAATGTCAAATTTATACTAAAAGGATAATAATAAGAAGAAACAAAATAAATGAAGGTAAAAGATAAAGAGTGATATTAAGATAGAGGGTAGTTGGGAGATGAAGAGGTAAAGGGAAGACGAAAGGTTAAAGAAAGTGTAAACGTTAAAAAAATGAGTACAATTTTTATTTATTTGAATTTAAATAAAATATTATATGTTTAATTTTTTAAAATAAAAAATAAAAGAAAATATAAATAATTTAATTATATGGAGGATGTGGTTTTTGTTTGAATATTGAAAAAAATAAGATGAGAAAAAGAAAAAGAAAAAAAAAGATATAACAATAAACACCAAATTATCCGAATCATGTTATGTAATAGAATAATATATATATATATATATATATATAATATATTTATTTATTTATTTATCATATTCTTATATATTATCTTTAATTTTTTATAATGCAATAGGATAACATTTAACAATCAAAGAAAACAAAAAAACTTAAAACACAAAACTAAATCACATAAACCCTAAGTAGAGTTATAACGAACACAAAAATTTATCAACTTAAAGTAGAGATGTAGAAAAAAAAATACTCCAAAAAATATTGAGAGAGAGAGAGAGAGAGAGAGAGAGAAATAACCTTTTTGTGAGGGAAAACTATGTAAAGAATGGAAGAGAGAATGACAAATTTATAGTAAGATTGTGTGGATATGAAGAAAAAAAATAAAGTAAGATGAAGGGCAAGATGAATAGTGATATTAAGGTTGAGGTTAGTGAGGAGATGAAAAGGTAAGGGAGGGAAAGATGAAGAGACAAAATATTGGAAGATGAATGGAAAGATGAATAGTGATATTAAGGTTGAGGTTAGTGGGGAGATGAAAAGGTAAAGGGAGGGAAAGATGAAAAGACAAAATAAAGGAAGATGAATGGAAAGATGAATAGTGATATTAAGGTTAAGGGTAGTGGGGAGATGAAAAGGTAAGGAATGGAGAAAGGTTGGATAAAGTGTAATTATTATAAAAAAATTTAAATGTTAAAACAATTATAGGAAAATTGGAAAGAAAAAAGATAATGACATGGATATTGATGTGGCTCAACTAAAGCATAGCAATAATAAATGCTACACTTCAGGCCAAAGTAGAGTTATATCGAACACAAAAATTTATCAACTTAAAGCAGAGATGCAGCAAAAAAAAATACTCCAAAAAATATTGAGAGAGAGAGAGAGAGAGAGAGAGAGAGAGAGAGAGAGAGAAAGAAAGAGAGAGAGAACATTTTTCCAAGGGAAAACTGTGCAAATAATGGAAGAGAGAATGAAAAATTTATTGTAAAATGGCATGAATATTAAGAGATAAAATAAAGGAAGATGAAGGGAAAGATGAATAGTGATATTATGGTTGAGGTTAATGGGGTGATAAAAAGGTAAGAGAGGCAAAGATGAAGAGACAAAATAAAGGAAGATGAATGGAAAGATGAATAGTGATATTAAGGTTAAGGGTAGTGGGGAGATGAAAAGGTAAGGGATGGAGAAAGGTTGGATAAAGTGTAATCATTATAAAAAAAATGTAAATGTTAAAACAAATTATAGGAAAATTGGAAAGAAAAAAGATAATGACGTGAATGTTAATGTGACTCAAATGAAGCGTAGCAATAATAAATGCTACACTTCAGCCCAAAGTAGAGTTATATTGAGCATAAAAATTTATCAACTTAAAGTAGAGATGCAGGAAAAAAATTACTCCAAAAAATATTGAGAGAGAGAGAGAGAGAGAGAGAGAACACTTTTCTGAGGGAAAACTGTGCAAATAATGGAAGAGAGAATGAAAAATTTATAGTAAAATGGCGTGAATATGAAGAGATAAAATAAAGGAAGATGAAGGGAAAGAAAAATAGTGATATTATGGTTAAGGTTAATGGGGAGATGAAAAGTTAAGGGAGGGAAAGATGAAGAGACAAAATAAAGGAAGATGAATGGAAAGATGAATAGTGATATTAAGGTTAAGGGTTGTGGGGAGATGAAATGGTAATAGATGGAGAATGTGTAATTATTATAAAAAAAAATGTAAATGTTAAAACAAATTATAGGAAAATTGGAAAGAAAAAAGATAATGACGTGGATACTGATGTGACTCAACTGGAGCGTAGCATTTAGGAGCGTAGCAATAATAAATGCTACGCTTTAGCCCAAAGTAGAGTTATAACGAACACAAAAATTTATCAACTTAATGTAAAGATGCAGGAAAAGTTAAAAGAAAAATAAAAAAAATAAAAAAAACTCCAAAAAATATTGAGAGAGAGAGAGAGAGAGAGAAATAACATTTTTGTGAGGGAAAACTATGCAAAGAATGGAAGAGAGTGTGGCCGACTAAATTTTGAGTTTGAAATAAATCAAACAAGTAAAATAGTTTCACAAATGTGTATTTGTATTGATGAATATGTGATACAATTCTCTGTGATTACAAATGAGTGATCCTCTGATTAGATCTTCTTGCAAGACTTGTTGATTGGAATTGTAATAATGTGATTTTGACTTGAACACCAAATATCCTTCAATTTGGCTAAAGGATGGATTGAAGACCCTTGAAATAGAAATAAAATGAATCTCTGGCCATGAGCTTGTTAGAAATTATTTGTTCTTCGTGTTCGTCGTCTTCGAAGGTTTTGTGGTGGAAGTTCTTTAGGCTTTTTGAGGCTTGAATTTGTAAAGCTTCACTGATTTTTGATTTCTTGAAATTGTTGGAGGCTTTTGAACTTGATTCTAGCAAACTTTAAGATCTAGGAAGGTAGTTTGGATGGTTTTGCTTCAAATGTTCTTCAATTTTCAGGTTGAAGTTCTTGAAGGCTTTGAGACTTGATTCCTGTAGAGCTTCTGTACTTCTAAGTGCTTCTGAATCTTCTTTGATGTTACTTGTGCTCTGGATTCCTTGGTGTGTTCCAAGATATCTTGGTGTGTTCAAATGCCTTAGGAAGGCTTCTATTTATAGGAGTTTGAGGGTGGGCGAGCAACATGTGGTGGAGTCTGATTGGAGAAGCTTTAAGACTTTTTTCTCCAAGACACGTGGAATCTTTTGATTGGCTGAAATGTCTCAATTTTCAAGGTGACACATGTCAGCACCCGACTGGACTACTTATGTCATTGCTTACACCCGCTAGTGTGTGATTGGCATTTTGCATGCTTTATATGTTTTTATTTCTATGACACTTGGCAAAATTTTGCTGGTTTCTGAATGGTGATGGTAGAAACTAGTAGTAGTACATTGCACTTTGTAATTGGTTGTACTTTGTGGACTTGGTAGTATGATGTGTCTGCTTGTGATAGGTCGGGAATTTTCCCTTTCTACAAATGCCCCCTCAAGACTCGTTCACGCACATAGTTTCGAAGTGTGGTGAGGGAATGAGTCTCGAAAATGGATTTTGACACTTGACTCTTCAAGTGAAGTAGTTGAAGGTGGTGAAGCTTTCAGCAGGATGAAGTAATTTCAGAAGAGTAGACCCACCTACATGAAAGGTTTTGATGAGACCGAAAAGTGGTCAACAAGTAGTTTCAAAGGTTAAGTTGAAGTAATTTCAAAATAGTGTTCCATGGTGTTTGAAATAGATAAGTAAGGCTGAAAGTTATTTACAAGTAGTTGGATGTACTTGTGTGATTGAATCATTTCAGCAGAGGTTAAGTTAAGGTAATTTTAGAAGAGTGTCCCATGGTATTTCGAATGGATTAGTGAGGCAAAAAGTTATTTGCAAGTAGTTGGATGTACTTGCGTGATTTAATCATATTGGCAGAAATTAAGTTGAGGTAATTTCAGAAGAGTATTTTGGATTGTTGGCGGTGTTCACAGGGTATAGAAGATGGTGATGAGGCGAGGATGTTGGCTGGGTACAGCATGCAGAGCTATAGGGCTATCCTCACGTTTTTAAGAACTCCAGGTGAAGTGATCTCAGAAGAATATACTTCGGATTACAAAGAGGACATGTGGGAAAGTGGTTGAGTGTGCATGTGTTATTGTATTGCTCAGGTTAAGTTAAGGTAATTTCAGAAGCATATGGATTTTGGGTTTGTTGGTGGTGGTTGTGAAAAGAAGACGATGAAGATGAAGTGGAGATGGTGACTGTGTGAAACATACGACACTATGGAGTTGGACCTGTACGTTGGGGAATTTTTGGTGTAGATGTTTTTGGGGAGTATATTTTGGAATATGAGACTAGTTGTATGCCGAGCGGAGTCCGTCAGCAGATAGTAGAATGTGCCTATGTGATAGGACCATGTCGATGGAGGTTAAGTTGAAGTAATTTTAGAAGTATACTTTCTGAAATACTACAAGCAGAATTTAAGTTGGAGTAATTCCAGAAAAATGTGTTTTGAAGTACTAGCAATGATGTCTTTTATGTCCTGAACTGGTGGCGACATGGAATGAGGTTTTGGTGGAAACACATTTTTGGTTAACTAACACTAGAGGTTGATTTTTGATGACCTAGGACCTTAGAGGTCGCTGTGAGTGTTGGATGGGAGAAAATTTGTAGGGTGGCCCTAACACTTTCCATAACCCCTAACTAATGACATATGTTGAAAGATATGAACAAAGTCAAGCGGTTGGTTGAGAGATATGGGGTTATGGTCTTGAGTAAGTTGGAAAACCCAAAAAATGAAAGATGGAGCTAACTTGTGATCCTGGTTTTAGAAACCAGCCAAGTTGCTGTTTGTTCTAAACCTCTACTTCTGCTGGAAGACCAAACAACTTGAGAAGGACTATGGAGTTCTTAAAGCAGTTAGGAAGCTCTTTGAGTTAGGGTA
Source organism: Quercus robur (assembly GCF_932294415.1). Classification (NCBI taxonomy): domain Eukaryota; kingdom Viridiplantae; phylum Streptophyta; class Magnoliopsida; order Fagales; family Fagaceae; genus Quercus; species Quercus robur. Next base: position 51,070,569 of record NC_065536.1, read on the forward strand.
CATGTGATTCAGTTGGGCTTAGATCTCTTGGCTAGGTAGATCTGAGACTACAAGGAACAATGATGTGGGCTATGTTATGTGAAATTTTATGGACAAATGAGGTCGTTAAGTGGAGAGACAAAGTTTGTTTAGATCTCAAAACTACAATGATGTTGTGAGGAGGGTTTCTATTGAACAATGAGAAGGTTGAGTTCAAGCTGATTATGAAGCAATATTGGTCGCTAGGTGATGAGTCAGAAATTTACGATCGTCATTAAGCTAAAACCGTCATTAACCAAGAGATGATGTCACACATTTATTACACTCATTGATGACAAAATGTAACGGACGGAGCAGCGGTCACAGAATGAGCTGTGAACATCAAACCAAGATTTTGTAATGTACTAGCCATTGGGCATAAATACAGTGATTCATTTCCCATTAATGAGGCATACAACTATAAAAGAAAGAGCAACAGAAGTGAAAGGTACACACAAATACTCGATGAAAATCACTCCCTAGTCTATTCTCTCCAGAACCCTTCTTCCTTACTAACTTAAGCACAGAGGCAGTTTGCCTAACGCTACATCAGCGTGTTACCCTTCCACCAGTTCATTTTGTAGGTTTTTCCTCCAACAGAGACAACCCAATCATAGCTTCGTCCATCCGCTACGACGAGGAGCTCAACTGCTAATTTTTTGCATTATTAGTTTGGCGCCGTCTGTGGGAAGTGCTAATCATTCAAGCCATCTTTCCCAGTGACAAAAGAGTTCCTCGAAGTACGAGATGGAATCAGAAATTGCACAACAGCAAGAAGCTATGAAACAACAACAAATCCAGGCCCTCCTAGCTAATGTGGAAGAGCTAACTTGCCAGAATGAAGAGCTGCGAAAGACAATGGAATCCCAAAATGCAGAACGTTGATGAACAGGCAAAAACCAAAATGAAAAAGAATCAAACTCTTAAGCCAACAGGAGAGACAAGACCTTAGGAGAAGATTCTTTCAGGATGGAGAATGAGCTTCGCAACATGAGGAAGGAGATGGACGAGTTAAAAAGTACCATGAAGGACAAAGGCGGGGAGAATTTGGATGGGATGATTCAAAGGATGGATTCACCATTTACTACAGAAGTACTAAACCGTCCCCTCCCACCAAAATTTCGTCTCCCACAGTTGGAGTCATATGACGGTTCCAAGTATCCCTTGGATCAAATTGAATCGCTTAAGACACTGATGCTATTGCAAATGACCCCAGAAGAGGTGATGTGTAGGGCATTCCTAACAACACTAATGGAGCAGCCAGAGTATGGTTCAACAAGATACCCCTAGGAACTATTGCAGATTTCGAACAACTCAGCAAGGGTTTTGTTCGTCATTTCATTGGGGGGAAAAGACACAAAAAGCTAATTGGCCATCTTCTCAACATTCAACAAGTAGAAGGAGAATCACTAAAACAGTACGTTACCCGATTCAATAGAAAGCTACTGTAGGTAGACAAAGCTGAAGATCAAGTTATCCGAACAACTTTCCAAGCAAGGTTGTTGCCCAGGGATTTCTTCTTCTTAATTACTAAAAGTCCACCAAAAACAGTCACGAAGTTACTTTGAAAAGCTCAGAAATACATGAATGCAGAAGACACGGTGCTCGTAAAAGAAATGAAAGGAAAAAGGAAGAGAGACAAAGGAACAAGTAGCAATCACAATAAGAAGAAAGAGATGCGAAGCGGTGGGTAGAGCACAGGGAAAAGGAAGGAACTTTCAGAGAGGAAGCAAAAGTTCACTAACTTTATTCCTTTAATAATGCCAATTGAGCAGATCCTTATGCAAATAAGGGAAGATCCCTCCCTGCAATGGCCAAAACCAATCAGTACTCCAGTAGAAAAAAGAGACAAGAATAAGTACTGTAGGTTCCACCAGGACCATGGGCATTGCATCGACGAGTGTAGGCATTTGAAAGACTAGGTGGAGACTTTAATCCAGCAAGGAAAGTTACAGAAGTATATCAAGAAGACAAAGCCCCACAGATACCAATGGAAGGACAATCAAAACAGAACTGAGCAAGAGATAGCAAACTTCCTGCAGGAGAGATAAAGAATGGCAAGCGGAACACTGAAGTCCCTGAAGAAAACATATGGGAGAGAAATAAATAGTGTCCATTCGTGGCTCCCTCCAATGAAGATGCCAAAGAATGACGAACTTGATATTGTTTTCTCAGAGAGAGACGGTCGCGGCATCAGGCAACCCCATGACGATCCACTAGTAGTCATGCTCAAGGTAGAAGAATTCAACATCCACCAGGTGCTCACTAACAACAGAAGCTCAGCAGATATCATCTAATTGCCTGCGTTTCAACAGATGAAACTGGATAAGAAAAGGATCAGACCTTTCATCTCTCCTCTAGTAAGCTTCACAGGGGATAGAATCGTCCCCAGGGGCATCGTCACTCTAACTGTAATTGCAGGAACTTACCTAGCACAGGTCACCAAGGAAATTGATTTCCTCATAGTTGATTGCCCTTCAACATACAATATTATCTTAGGAAGACCTGCACTCAATAGGCTAAGAGCAGTGATGTCAGCATATTACTTGAAGATGAAGTTTCCAACAGCCCATGGAGTAAGAGAAATCAGAGGAGACCAAGTTCTAGCAAGAGAATGCTACCAAGTTGCCTTAGCATCTGGGGAGAACCACACATGGATAGGATCAACACCCATCCCTAAACCGTCAGAAACACCACAAGAAGTTGAGATCGTCCCAGGGGATTCAACGAAGGTATTGAAGATAGTATCAGCACTCCCAACTATAGAGAAAGAAAAGATGATTTCCCTCTTAAGGGCAAACCAAGATATTTTTGCTTGGAAACACAAGGATATGCCCAGAATTGATAGGAAGATCATACAGTATCGTCTCAACGTCAACCTAGAATGCAAACTTGTACATTAGAAGCGGAGAATATTTGCATAAGAGTGCAAGAAAGCTGTAACTGAAGAAGTAGATAAGTTACTAGAAGTTGATTTCATCAGGGAAGTCTTCTATCCAGATTGGCTAGCAAACATGGTAATGGTAAAGAAGAGTAATGGAAAATGGAGAATATGTGTTGATTTCACAGACCCAAATAAAGCCTGCCTAAAGGATAGCTTCCCCTTGCCGAGGATTGATCAACTGGTAGACTTAATTGCTGGACACAAGCTCTTAAGTTTCATTGATGCATTTTCTGGATACAACAAGATTCTTATGGATGAGGACGATCAAGAGTAGACCTCATTTGTTACCAGCCAAGTGTTGTACTACTACAAGTGATTCCCTTTGGATTGAAGAATGCAGGAGCCACATACCAAAGATTGGTGAATCGCATGTTCTCTCACCAAGTTGGACGGAATGTGGAAGTATACGTAGACGATATGCTGGTGAAAGGTAAGGATGAAGTCAACCACTTGGTCAATATAAAAGAAACCTTTAGCACACTATGTAAGTACAATATGAAATTAAACCTTGCAAAGTGTGTTTTTGTTGTTGGATTCATGGTGTCCCAACGAGGTATAGAGGTAAATCCAGACAAAGTAAAAGCGATAATCGAGGTTAAATCAACAAAAATAGTGAAGGAGGTTCAGAGCTTGACAGGAAAGATCGCAACCCTAAACAGATTCATCTCTAGGGCAATGGATAAGTGCATGCCATTCTTCAAGGTATTAAAAAAGGCCTTTTAGTGGACTGATGAATGTGAAGAAGCCTTTACCAAATCAAAAGAGTACTTGACGAAGCCACCACTGCTAAGCTCCTTAGTGATGGGAGAGAAGTTGTACCTTTACTTAGCAGTATCTAACACTGTAGTATCAGAGAAGAAGAAAATGTCTAGAAGCCAATCTACTATACCAGCCAGGCATTCCAGGGAGCAAAGGCAAGTTACCCAAGGATGGAAAAGATAGCTTTCGCATTGTTGGTCACTTCCAGGAAACTCCGTCCATACTTCCAAGCATACTACATCGTTGTCATGACAAACCAACCAATAAGAATGACGATGAACAAGATAGATGCAGCAGGATGACTCATTCAATGGGCAATTGAATTGGGCCAATTTGACATCGAATATCGGCCTTGAGCAGCAATCAAAGCCCAAGTACTAGCGAACTTCATTGCAGAATTCACTTACCCCTATAAGGAAGAAGAACTCCCCATGGAAACATGGACGGTCCAAACAGATAGGTCTGCCATGAAGAAAGTAGGAAGAGCAAGAGTAGTGCTCATATCTCCAGAAAGAGAAACATTAAAGTATGCAGTTAGATTGCAATTCTCAGCAACGAATAATGAGGCAGAATACAAAGCATTGCTAACAGGGCTAAGTCTAGCAAAAGCTCTAGGAGCAAAGAATCTTATCGTCCAAGCTGATTCTTAGCTAATAATTGGACAAATGAAGGGAGATTATAAAGCCAAAGAAGAAAGGATGCAGAAGTACCTGAATATCCTCTAACAACTCTCACAGCATTTTCACAGCCTAGACTTTGTGCAAATCCCTTAGGCCAAAAACGTAGAAGCTAACTTCCTAGCAAGATTGGCCTTGTCAGACGACTACAATGCAGCCTTCGAACTATCTATAGAGATAAGGGGGCAACCAAGCACAGAAGGTGAGCAGGTTCTGGAGATAAAAGAACAAGCTGAGTGGATGACTCCTATCGTCCATTAATTGAAAGAAGGATGACTCCCAAAAGATAAGACGGAAGCAAAGAAGATACAAATCAAAGTGGCCCACTTCGTCATTATTGACGATGCACTGTACAGACAAGGGTATTCACTCCCATATCTAAGATGTGCTAGCTCAGAAGAAGCAGATTATGTGCTCTGCAAGATACATGAAGGAATTTGTGGAAATCAAGCTGGGCAAGATCTTTAGCAGGAAAGACACTTAGAGTTGGATATTACTGGCCGACCTTAAAGAAGGACGCACTCGACATCGTCAAAGCATGCGATAAGTGTCAACGCTTCGCAAATGTCCAAACGAGACCAGGAGAGATGATGACACCCATATCCTTGCATGGCCTTTCACCCAATGGGGGATTAACATTATTGGCCCATTCCTTTTAGGGAAGAAGCAACTTAGATTTCTGATTGTCGCAATTGATTACTTCACAAAATAGGTAGAAGTAGAACCAGTGACAATGATAATAAAAGCTAAAGTCACAAGCTTTGTATGGAAAAACATCATCTGCAGGTTTGGAGTACCACGTGTCATAATATCAGACAATGGAAAGCAGTTTGACAATCCCAAGTTTCAAAAAATTTGCCAAGACTTAAGAGTCAAGAACCACTACTCTCCAAAACACCTTCAGGCTAACGGGAAGACAGAAGTGATGAACAGAAGCTTGCTCAAAATCATCAAAACTCAGCTTGAGGGGGCAAAGGGGGCATGGCTTGAAGAACTACCAAGTGTCCTTTAGGCATATAGGACGACCACATGAGTTCCAACAGGAGAAACACCATTCAAATTGACATTTGGCACTGAGGCCATCATACCAGTGGAAGTGGGATTGACGAGTTTTCGAGTCAAAACTTATGAAGACCAGAAGAACCAACAGGAGCTTAACAGCAACTTGGACTTAATTGATGAAGTTAGTGAAGAAGCAATGAAATGAATGGCCAAACATAAGGAAGCAATGACCAGATACTACAACAGAAAGGTCAAGGTAAGAAGGTTCAACACAGGTGACCTCATCCTCAGGAAGGTATCACAGGCAACAAATGACCCATACCAAAGAAAACTGGGACCAGCCTAGGAAGGCTCCTACTACCAAGAGTCTTTAGATGGCCAGGAATTGCCTTGATCATGGAACATAGAACACTTGAAGAAATACTACTAGTAAGGAATACTTTACATTTCAAGTTGCTTAAATCTTCATATCAATATGTACGACAGTTATTACTTTCATCATTCATAGATCAATAATACATAAAAGCATTATCCATGCATATTTATCAATGATTATCCATGAATTACTTGTCAATAAAAATATGTGCAACGCTTAGGAGTTATCCTTGGGGGACATCCCAAGGATCTCCATCGTTACAATTTCAAATCAAAAGTTGTTCATACATAGCCAACGGCGTCATAGCCATCAAAGTTGTTAATACACAACTATCAAAGTTGACTAAATCAAAGTTGTTTAAACACAACTAATATGACCATCATTCAAGCATGAATAAATGAAAAAAAAAATGGTTAACCTTAAGACGCTCCAATACCATGACTTTAAGTCACGAGTACAGCGCAACATCATCAATCAAACATGACTTAATAAAAAGCTGTTCAAACATAGCTAAAAATAAAAAGTTGTTCAAACACAACTAAAATCGTCATTCAAGCATGACTCAATAAAAAGCTGTTCAAACATAGGCAAAAGTAATAAGTTGTTCAAACACAACTAAAATCGTCATTCAAATATGACTCAATAAAAAGCTATTCAAACACATTAAAAAGTAATAAGTTGTTCAAACACAACTAAAATCGTCATTCAAACATGACTCAATAAAAAGCTGTTCAAACACAGCTAAAAATAATAAGTTGTTCAAACACAACTAAAATCATCATTCAAACATGACTCAATAGAAAGTTATTCAAACATAGCCAAAAGTAATAAGTTCTTCAAACACAACTAAAATCGTCATTCAAATATGACTCAAAAAAGTTGTTCAAACACAGCTAAAAATAATAAGTTGTTCAAACACAACTCAAATCGTCATTCAAACATGACCCAATAAAAAAGGGTAGCCTCGTCTGCGGCGATCTCTTTATCCATGGGTTCAAAGTCGAAGTCCTCCAAGTTCACAAGGCTGGCATGGAGACTATGGGATGTCCATACTTGACGTATTTGAGTGGATGATGAGCTATGGAGTAACAACAGAAGCTGCTGAGGATGCAGAAATCGTCAGTCAAGTAGACTCATCCAAATGAGTCAGCAACCTCGTTAGTTGTTCCTGTAATCATTTTTAGGGATCTTCCTTAGGTGGTCATCAGTGTGGTGCCTGCCACAGAGTCTCCAATGGTATAGTTAGAGTGTGAAGGCTTTTTTAGAAAATATTAGAGCAATAGCGTATTGGAATATCAAAATGTGTACCTGTTTTGGTCTTAGGGGGTGCTTATATATGGCTTCATTGCTCCTAGCCGTTGTGGCCTTTATTGTGGCTTTAGTGCCTCTTTGTAACACCTCCAGGCTTAGGGATGTAGGTTTTAATGACCTTCCAACGGTTTGACAGCCTGTCTTGTAACTGCTCGAGGCATTAAATCCTTCATTGAATGGCTTGTCTTACTCCGTTCATGACGTGGTAGGATGGACGAAGGCAACTTATATTATCGTCTAGGCAAGAAGGTTCGTTGGTCCCATCAGCTACTTACAAATACTAGGGGTTTATTCAATCCTATATTCCACAAAAATTTGTAAGTTTTTTTTTCCCCCCTTCTTTTTTGAATTATTGAAAACAATGAGACATTATTGTGGGGAATAAAATGTGTAATGAACATATGTAAGTAACAATATTAGAAATTTTTTAAAGTAAAAAAATGAGATTTGATAATATAATGTATTAATGCTAATCTTTCAGGGGATGCAAGTGTCATATCTCCATGACTTCACAATGATAAATACAGAAAATGAGGAACTAATAATGACGATATTCGTTAATGGAGTTTGCTTGTATGCAACAATTCATGAGTTTCTAAACCTCTCCAAATACAAATATAAAGAAAATGATGTGAAGGTACTATCGAAGATTAAGTGCTACTGGGCAATATTTGGAATCCTCCACAATAAAGTACGAGGCATCAATTGGACTACACATACAGTTGCAATTACAAGCTGTGGAATAACACCAATGACAAGGAAAAATTTTGGTGGTATAAAAATAGCTGGGGTGAAGACTGGGTAGACAACGGTTTTGGTAAATTATACAAGAGGTTTAATACATTTCACCCAGAAACAGGTCAGAAACACCTTAACCTAGTCATCGATGTAAGACTAATTGGTCTTGATGATGACAAAATGGGCATCAATTCTAATAAGGCCTATACTTATTAGGTAAGGCCTATACTTATTAGGCAATGATTGTCTCACATTGATTTTTTATATTATTTTCAATTTTGGATAAAGTTTAAGGCCTATACTTATTAGCCTTACAACCATATTTGTGGCCAAACTTTGTCCTTCATATTTTAAATATTGACATTTTATTTTAGCATTTTACAATGTGAATATTAAAGCATTAATTATATATGAATATGTGAGATATAGTTGAATTAAAATTTGTAAAAGAGAATATATTTCCTAATTATTATTAAATGCCTAATTTTATTACTTTTCCTCTCTATCTTCATTTGTTAAATATTTAATCACCTCCTGTTCGGAATTTGGTATTGGGCAATGGCAATCGTTTCAACAATGGAGTATATGATTGCAAAAAACTACCCTAACGCAGATATTCCACTATCATCATAAGAAATTGTAGACTCACTACTAGCCAACCAAATCATTAAAAAGTCTACTCCATCTTTAATAGGTTGGCATGGAGGCTATGGGATGCCCATACTTGACGTATTTGAGTGGAAGATGAAATATGGAGTAACAACGGAAGCTGTTTACAACTACAAGTGGTTTACACAATCCTAAATTCCACAAGAATTATTATTATTAATATTATTATTATTATTATTATTTGCATTATTTGCATTATTGAAAACAAGTAGACATTATTGTAGGAATAAAATGTGTAATGAACATATGTAAGTAACAATATTAAAAAAAAATTAAAGTAAAAAATGAGATTTTATGATATAATTTATTAATGCTAATCTTTCAAGGGATGAAAGTGTCATATCTCCATGACTTCACAATGATAAATGTAGAGAATGAGGAACTAGTTAATGGAGTTTGCTTGTATGCAACAATTCATAAGTTTCCAAACCTCTCCAAATACAAATATGAAGAAAATGCAGTTTGTGAAAGTACTACTGAAGATTAAGTGATATTGGGCAATATCTGGAATCCTCCACATAAAGTATGAGGTGTCGATTGGATTACACATACAGTTGTAATTACTGGTTGCAAAATAAAACCAATGACAAGGGAAAAAATTTGGAGGTTTTAAAATAGTTGGGGTGAAGAATTGGTAGACAAAGGTTTCGGTAAATTATACAAGAGGTTTGATTCATTCACCAAAAAATTGATCAAAAACACCTTAACCTAGTCATTGATGTTAGAATAATTGGTCTTGATGATGACAAAATAGGCGTCAATTCTAATAAGGCCTATACTAAGGCCTATACTTATTAAGTAATGATTCTCTCACATCAATTTTTTATACATACTTTTATTTTTGGATAAAGTTTAATTTTTAAAGGAACTTGTAATCTAACAACCAAGTTTGTAGCCAAACTTAGTCCTTTATATTTTAAATATTCACATTTCTTTTAGCATTTTACAATATCAATATTAAGGCATCAATTATAAATGAAAATGTGTGAAATAGTGGATATAAAATTTGTAAAATATTCCTAATTATTATTAAATGCATTATTTTATTACTTTTCCCCTATATATTCATTTGTTTAATATATAATCATCTCCCGTTGGGAATGTAGTAAACTTCAATGTTGTTGTATTTCATGTTAAATTATTTTGAATTTTTAGTATGATTTTTATTATTAGTATTATTATTATAGAAATTAATTTAATATTAGTATTATTATCTTTTAAAGATAATAATATAGGATTAATCTTGCAATTGATAATCAATAAAGATGGAAATCCCATAAAAAAAATAATAATAAATAGTGACATGTCTGTTATTTATGAATCAATAGGAGTGTAACAATAATAAATACTACACTTAAACTTATATATATATATGTATTTATGTGTGGGTGTGTTAGCAGTGTACCAATTCGCTGAGCACCCAAATACCATTGTTTTTAAGTTAGTGACCAGCAGATGTTCTTTTCGCATCCACATTAATTAAATTTATAATTTTACCGTTGGTTAAACCAACATATTTAGTGGGTAGAGATTTCTTGTAAATTAATACCATTAGAGTTGCCCATAATTGTATACCATTTCATTGAGCACCCAAATACCATTGTCTTTGATTTAGTAACTCCACTATCATTGCAAAGAAGAAAATGAATGCAAGAATCAAACCATAGTAGGTGCTTGAATTATCTTCTTTTACCAACAAGAAATTCCCAAAGTTTGTGATTAGGAGGGGACCCGTATAGGATGCAATTGTGTTAACTCCTATAGGGAAGAAAAAGAACAAAAACATATAAAATATGTGGAAGAGAAAATAAAATAATTATAAGACTAGAAGGATTGAGTGGTACCTGCAAAAGCTGCATTCATGAATAAGGATTTCCATATGGCATAGGCTATGGCCTTTGGCAATGACATTGCATCAAATTCCTATTTTCTGATCGATTCTTCCAGCAACAAGGAATCATTTTTTGTTGTTTCTGATTTAGTAATTAAAGGAATATGAGGTAATTCAAGTTGTTTATCTTTATGTTTACGTTTATGTTCGGTTGCAATAAAGGCTTTAATGCAAAATTGCATTAGTGAAATTTGTTGCAATAACTTAAATTAAAGAAATTGTTGCAATAACTTGATACCAATTATTTTTGCAATCTATTGCAATGAAAATTTTAAAGTGATATCTTATTTTAATAAATATATTATTGCAATAACTAAATATCAATTATTTTACAATCTATTATAGTGACAAACATGAAATTGTAACGAAAATATTTAAGATATCAATTATTTTATAATCTATTGCAATGACAAACATAAAACAATTATCTATTACAACGAAAATATGATTGCAATAAATTAACCAGCAGAAGTCTCCAATTCTTTTAGCATCCACATGAATTAAATTTATAATTTTACCGTTGGTTAAACCAACATATTTAGTGGATAGAGATTTCTTGTAAATTAATACCATTAGAGCTGCCCTTAATTGTATACCATTTCGCTGAGCACCCAAATACCATTGTCTTTGACTTAGTAACTCCACTATCCTTGCGAAGAAGAAAATGAATGCAAGAATCAGACCACAGTAGGCGCTTGAATTATCTTCCTTTAGCAACAAGAAATTCACAAAGTTTGTGACTAGGAGGGGACCCATATAGGATGCAATTGTGTTAACTCCTATAGGGAAGAAAAAAAAAAAAAACATATAAAATATGTGGAAGACAAAATAAAATAATTATAAGACTAGAAGGATTGAGTGGTACCTGCAAAAGCTACATTCATGAACAAGGATTTCCATATGGCATAGGCTATGGCCTTTGGCAATGACATTGCATCAAATTTCTATTTTCTGACCGATTCTTCCAGCAACAAGGAAACATTTTATGTTGTTTCTGATTTAGTAATTAAAGGAATATGAGGTAATTCAAGTTGCTTATCTTTATGTTTACGTTTATGTTCGGTTGCAATAAAGGCTTTAATGCAAAATTGCATCAGTGAAATTTGTTGCAATAACTTAAATTAAAGAAATTGTTGCAATAACTTGATACCAATTATTTTTGCAATCTATTGTAATGAAAATTTTAAAGTGATATCTTATTGTAATAAATATATTATTGCAATAACTAAATATCAATTATTTTACAATCTATTTTGGTGACAAACATGAAATTGCAACGAAAATATTTAAGATATCAATTATTTTATAATCTATTGTAATGACAAACATAAAACAATTATCTATTACAACGAAGATATGATTGCAATAAATTAACCAGCAGAAGTCTCCAATTCTTTTAGCATCCACATTTATTAAATTTATAACTTTACCGTTGGTTAAACCAACATATATAGTGGATAGAGATTTCTTGTAAATTAATACCATTAGAGCTGCCCTTAATTGTATACCATTTCACTGAGCATCCAAATATCATTGTCTTTGATTGAGTAGCTCCACTATCCTTGCGAAGAAGAAAATGAATGCAAGAATCAGACCATAGTAGGTGCTTAAATTATCTTCCTTTACCAACAAGAAATTCACAAAGTTTGTGATTAGGAGGGGACCCGTATAGGATGCAATTGTGTTAACTCCTATAGGGAAGAAAAAGAACGAAAGCATATAAAATATGTGGAAGAGAAAATAAAATAATTATAAGACTAGAAGGATTGAGTGGTACCTGCAAAAGCTGCATTCATGAACAAGGATTTCCCTATGGCATAGGCTATGGCCTTTGGGAATGACATTGCATCAAATTTCTATTTTCTGACCGATTCTTCCAGCAACAAGGAAGCATTTTCTGTTGTTTCTGATTTAGTAATTAAAGGAATATGAGGTAATTCAAGTTGTTTATTTTTATGTTTACATTTATGTTCGGATGCAATAAAGGCTTTAATGCAAAATTGCATCAGTGAAATTTGTTGCAATAACTTGATACCAATTATTTTTGCAATCTATTGCAATGAAAATTTTAAAGTGATATCTTATTGTAATAAATATATTATTGCAATAACTAAATATCAATTATTTTAAAATCTATTAAGTGACAAACATGAAATTGCAACGAAAATATTTAAGATATCAATTATTTTATAATCTATTGTAATGACAAACATAAAACAATTATCTATTGCAATAAATTAACTAGCAGAAGTATCCAATTCTTTTAGCGTCCACATTAATTAAATTTATAATTTTACCGTTGGTTAAACCAACATATTTAGTGGATAGAGATTTCTTGTAAATTAATACCATTAGAGCTGCCCTTAATTGTATACCATTTCACTGAGCATCCAAATACCATTGTCTTTGATTGAGTAACTCAACTATCATTGCGAAGAAGATAATGAATGCAAGAATCAGACCATAGTAGGTGCTTGAATTATCTTCCTTTACCAACAAGAAATTGACAAAGTTTGTGATTAGGAGGGGACCCGTATAGGATGCAGTTGTGTTAACTCCTATAGGGAAGAAAAAGAACGAAAACATATAAAACATGTGGAAGAGAAAATAAAATAATTATAAGATTAGAAGGATTGAGTGGTACCTGCAAAAGCTGCATTCATGAACAAGGATTTCCTTATGGCATAGGCTATGGCCTTTGGCAATGACATTGCATCAAATTTCTATTTTCTGACCGATTCTTCCAGCAACAAGAAAGCATTTTCTGTTGTTTCTGATTTAGTAATTAAAGGAATATGAGGTAATTCAAGTTGTTTATTTTTATGTTTACGTTTATGTTCGGTTGCAATAAAGGCTTTAATGCAAAATTGCATCAGTGAAATTTGTTGCAATAACTTAAATTAAAGAAATTGTTGCAATAACTTGATACCAATTATTTTTGCAATCTATTACAATGAAAATTTTAAAGTGATATCTTATTGTAATAAATATATTATTGCAATAACTAAATATAAATTATTTTACAATCTATTATAGTGACATACATGAAATTGCAACAAAAATATTTAAGATATCAATTATTTTATAATCTATTGCAATGACAAACATAAAACAATTATCTATTACAACGAAGATATGATTGCAATAAATTAACTAGCAGAAGTATCCAATTCTTTTAGCATCCACATTAATTAAATTTATAATTTTACCGTTGGTTAAACCAACGTATCTAGTGGATAGAGATTTCTTGTAAATTAATACCATTAGAGCTGCCCTTAATTGTATACCATTTCGCTAAGCACCCAAATACCATTGTCTTTGACTTAGTAACTCCACTATCTTTGCGAAGATGAAAATGAATGCAAGAATCAGACCACAGTTGGTGCTTGAATTATCTTCCTTTACCAACAAGAAATTCACAAAGTTTGTGATTAGGAGGGGACCCGTGTAGGATGCAATTGTGTTAACTCCTATAGGGAAGAAAAAGAACAAAAACATATAACATATGTGGAAGAGAAAATAAAATAATTATAAGACTAGAAGGATTGAGTGGTACCTGTAAGAGCTGCATTCGTGAACAAGGATTTCCTTATGGCATAGGCTATGGCCTTTGGCAATGACATTGCATCAAATTTCTATTTTCTGACCGATTCTTCCAGCAAGAAGGAAGCATTTTCTGTTGTTTCTAGTTCAATAATTAAATGAATATGAGGTAATTCAAGTTGTTTATCTTTATGTTTATATTTATGTTCGATTGCAATAAAGGCTTTAATTCAAAATTGCATCAGTGAAATTTGTTGCAATAACTTAAATTAAAGAAATTGTTGCAATAACTTGATACCAATTATTTTTGCAATCTATTGCAATGAAAATTTTAAAGTGATATCTTATTGTAATAAATATATTATTGCTATAACTAAATATCAATTATTTTACAATCTATTATAGTGACAAACATGAAATTGCAACGAAAATATTTAAGATATCAATTATTTTATAATCTATTTCAATGACAAATATAAAATAATTATCTATTAGAACGAAGATATGATTGCAATAAATTAACCAAAATTATTTTTGTCAACTATTTATAAATAATAGCCTATTGCTACAAGATATTTGAAATAGTAAATTATTTATTGCAACAACAAATATATCATTTTATCAAAGTTCTTATTAAAATATCTAAAGTTTATTGCAATGAAATTTGTTGGTGCACAAACTTATTACCTCAAATTTTATTGCAACACTTTGCATCAACTATTGAAATGATTCTAATGCTATCGGAACTATTTTTTTTTAAAAATATTTTTTTTCTTGTAGTGTGTGCTCATACTCAAGTGGACACACACTACAACAAAAATGGGTTATGGTGACGAAATCTAGTGAGGATAAACAATTACGTCACTGGATGTTAGCATTAAGTGAGGAAAAGAAGATTTCGTCACCAAATAGTTTAAATGGGTGACAAAATCAATATTTTGTCACTAAAAATGTTCAAATTGGTGACGAAATATTTATTTGCATCACCAAAGACTTACCTTAGGTGACAAAATATTTTTTCGTCACCTGTTGTTAAAAATGATAGCGGGCTCTCAATTTTTTTGCGCGATGCTCATGCCCAATTTTCGGCGCCTTCAAATATTTTTAAAACTTAGTCTTTCAACCTTTCAGCCTCACGCATAAACAAAACCCAATACCCACCTTTTAGCCTTTCAGTTTCAGTTTCAGCTTCCCACCTTCTCAAAAAAATAAATAAATAAATAAATAAAATAAGCTCTCAACCTCACGCCTAAACAAAACACAATACCCACAAACCTCACGCCTCTTAGCCTCCCTCATCAATCGTAAGCTCTCTCTCTCTCTTTCTCTCTCATCAATCCTCTCTCTATTTGTAGGAATCGTTTTTTTCTTCGCGCCATTTTCAGTAAGGAGGAGAGTTCATTCGTCGACTTCACCGACGTAAGGAAAAAGGGCTTTCCAATGGCTCCAATCGAAACCCATTTCAGGTATGCTTCGACTTTCCCCCAAAGTTTATTAGAGGATGGGTATTAGGAATGGGTAATATGAGGAACCAAGAGATGGTGTTTCTTCCTTGTCCTTTTGGGTTTGGTGTTTATATTCTTGTTAATGAGGAAAAAATTAATCAATTGATAAAAAAAGAGTTAGATTAATAGCAATGCTTCTGATAAGTAATCGAATTAGATTATTAATAATGCTTAGATCTGTCTAAAAAAAAAAAAAAAGAGTACTTCGTGTAAAAATAGATACTTTAGCACTGCATCAAAGGTTCAATCTTGATAGTTTTTCATAATTTACTCGAGGGAGACATGAGAATCGTGAGATAGTTGACATTAATCCTCTTGGTTGGCAAAAAGATAATATTGGCGAGTAGATCCCTGTGTAGAATCTTCTGAGGAGCCAATGCCCCAAAATGCCAATCCCTATGTGATTCTATATATATATATATATATATATGTGGGTTTGTTTGTAAAAAGAACACAGAGTGAGAAAAAGAAAAGTAATAAAAGAAGAAGCAAAAAAGCAATAAAGAAAAACAAGTAAAAAATCACATACAACTATACAAGTACAACAAAGGCACAAGTGCTTTTTTTGGCTAAGTGCAGAGGTGTCCAAAGAATAAGGGATTGGTATCGGTATATACCAATTTTCAATCAACATCAAAAGTAGAGATGTGATGAGATAGTGTGTATTTTAATAATTAATTCAATGGTAGATGAGGTAGTCTAGGCCTCTTTGGTTGGATAATATTAATGGGTTTACATTAATGGGCTGTCATGATTATTTTTTATTTATTACAATTAATTACTATCATGCATATATATATATATATATATATACACTTACAGTTCTGCATTTTTTTAATGATAATTTTGCAGTATTGCCGAAGAATATATAACATGCATCTATATCAGTTGAGTCTCATTAATTATATAAGAATCCTAAATTCCAATAAGCACAGCTTAACTACTTTCTGCTAGGAGTAAGGATCTCTGAACCCGTTAAAAAATCCTGAATGAACAGACTCTATATAACCAAAGATTGTGACAATTAATGTTAGATCCTTTTAGGCTAATACCCAAGCTGTTGGATTGGTGCCTAGTTTTCTTTAACATGGACCTATGTACGTGGTTACTTAAATTAAAACACAGGTTGCCAAGGAACCCTTAGCAGTAAATATATATATATATATATATATATATATTTTTTTTTTTTTTTTTCCTTTGGCCATTTGGAGCCTTTGGCTTCACAAAAATAGAGTGATGTTCAGAAATTCTCTGGTAAGTCATGATTTGTTTAAAGAAGTGAACCATTGTGCTACTAATTTCTTCTATTTGTGCTACTCGGTCTCACATGAACAAGAGCATGCAATTAATTAGATTAGACTAATTTTACATTCCAAAAAGGCCAAAACCTAATCATTTAGAACAGTTTTAGAAAGCTACATTTGGTTCACTTTCTACAAGAAAAAAAAAATTTGTGTAGGCTGAAATTTTTTTTGTATGAATAAATAGTTTGAAGAGAAAATATGTTCTTTTATTTTCTCTTTGGTGTAGGATGAAGAAAAAAAAAGGTATTAACACATGGTGATACTAGTTGTTTTTGTCATAGTTCCAATTATACAAAAATGAACATATTAAATTATTTGTGTTTTTGCCATTGGTTTTGCAAAATGAAGTGGCTGGTAAGTAGTTTGGATATGATTTGCATAAAACTAGACTATCTTGAAGCATTTAAAAAAAGAAAAAGATTATTATTATCAATAGTTTGATGATGCGTCTATTCAAATGTATGATAATTTCACAATTTGTCAATAATGAAGTAAGTGGGAATTCCTTGTGTTTGTGCTTAGTGTCATATATTTTGTTTTTGGTTTGCTATTAAAAACTAATAAAAAAGGTTCTTTTGGTTTGCTCTATTGGTTCTTTTTGACAGTTGAGTTTGTTTGAATGAAAAGGTTCAAAAGAAAGTGGCTATTAGAAACTTTTGCTAATAAGAGTACTTTGGTTTTGTGCTTAATAGGAAAAATGAAAAGATATATAGGTGCAAGTGCAACTGGGTTCATTCTCAAAAATTAGATTACTATCACTTAATTTTTTTTTGCTATTGATGAGCTATGAGCCTATGAGAAATAAAACAGCCAAAATTCCTTGTGGGATATAGGTGCAAGTGCAACTGGGTTCATTCTCAAAAAGAAAGGCAAATAGATTATAGAGTCATAGAGTCCCACAAGCCCTACACTTTTGGGACTGGCTTCCATTGTAGTAACTTTAAGTCTTCAACAAAATGAAATAATGACTACTTGCAATTCAAACGGGTGTGATGATTGGGGGCTTGACCACATGTAGGGGTAGTGGTAGTAATGCTCATAATTGAGTAGTTACACACAGTCCACAAAACCTAAATTTAAATTCTTCAATTAATTTAATTTATGGTTAATCACCTATGATATATATATATATATATATACACACATGCATGTAACCTTATTACTTGATATGTGCATGCACATCTTATTACAATCTATGATTCATTTTTCTTAAAATTATTTGTAGTGTACTAGTGCACTAAAGCAAAAAGAGAAGGGCAAGTGGATTAAGATGAAAGCTTGTGCAACTGACTTTAGTATATAGTAAGTACTCTATATTGAATATTTGTAAACTTGTTTAATGAAATTAATGATGCTTGATATTTTGGTGGGCAACATATTCGTTGTATCAAACTTTATTTTTAAATTGGATCCATGATAGTAATATACTAATATCAATGTATCAAATTTAGCTGAACTTTGAGCAATCTTGTGATTAGTTGTACAAGTAGTTGCTTCCAGTAGATACAGTATTGATGTATTTTTCTTTATACTTGTGCAGATATGAGATTGGTGGCAAAGAGACAGTTTTTGTGGTGCAACTTGAACTCAAATCACTTTTTATAAAGTATGAGAAGACATCATTTATATATAAATGGTTGTAATTACTTTGTGAACAACTCGGTTCAATGGTTTTAAAAGTATAATGGTTCTTTATTTCCTTTGTAAATTGTATGGATGATTTTTTTATGGATTTGGTTGGAAATGAATGGATGATTTGTTTATGAATGTGGTTGGAATTGTGTGGATGATTTGTTTATGAAAGTGGTTGGAAATGAATAGGTTAATGTAATGGCAAGTAACAATTGGTGACGAAATATTTCATCACCTTATATGGTCAAATAAAAAAAATAAAAAATGAAAAATCATTGGTGATAAATTTATTTCGTCACTAAAAGTAAGGTCTGGTGACGCAAAATATTAGGTGATGAAAAAGTTTCATCACCTATTATTTTTTATTGGTGACGAAAATATTTTGTCACCTATCATATTTTTATTGGTGATGAAAAATTTTCGTCACCAAAACATTCTGTGACGGGGCTTAGGTGACGAACGAGGTTTCGTCACCATATGTCTTTGGTGACGAAATAAGGACATGTGGTGATGAAACGTTTTGTCACCATAGCCCACTTTTGTTGTAGTGACATGATGAATTATGGTAGGAGTGTGGAGAGTAAAAGCCATTCAGTAGTAAAAGAAAAGTGTGCACTTCTTGTGCCAATATAAGTGTAACTAGTAATTATAGGCCAATTGGCTTTTTATTTTATTTTATTTTAAATATATATATATATATATATATATATTTGTAAATTAATATTATTATTATTGTAATGCATTAAAACTTATAACAAGTATTGTTACTTTAAATATGAATCATGATAATGGTGCCCTTAGAACAATTGTTAATAATCTATTTTATAAAAGTTTTGATACTACTCTTATGTGAAATATAAAAAGCCATCAAAATTTTTTTTTCTTTTCTCATAAAAGAATTTCTAAAAATATTTCCTAAACCAATGCTCTTAGGGCATTTTTTAACTTTTCCTTTTAAATATTGGATAGAAGTAAAAATTTAACAAAAACAAAATCATAATAAATGAATAAATAATATTAGTGAAACAATGAATAAAATTTTATTTATATTATTTGAATGAATAATATGACATAAATGGTCCACAAAAATCTTTCAATAGATTAACATTATTCATATAACACTCAAAAGGTTATTATATAAAATATGGTACAATACGTTTGCTTTATTTAAACTTTTTTAACTGTATATTACTTTAAAAATACTAAGATATATAAAAATTTAGTATTACAATATTTATATCATTCTTAATGTGAAGGAAAGAAAAAGATGTTACAGTAAAATTTCTTTGATAATGAGGTACAAATTATGGGAAAAATAGAACATTTAAAAACAAATTCCTTCAAATGTATAACGTCAATTTTTTCCCATGTCTATTAATAGTGAGTTTCAATAAGAATATATGTGTGTGTATTTTTTCTTTGAAACTTAATAAGATTGTATAAAACAGTATGTAACTATTATTTAGGAGGTCGCTCTTGCATAAAATGGAAATAAAACTTCTTATTCGAAATATGAAGGAAAGGGTTGTATATAACATTATAACTTAAGGATGAACATAAATAATTCTAACCCATATATTGGATAGTATAAGAGGGACAAAGAGAACATATTTATATCTAAAAATATGAAGTGGAAGGGGAAAAATAAAAAAAGCAGTCCTTTTTGTACGCACGTAACATTAGTGTTATATTGTTAAGTTATTTCATTTATTATGTGCATTTATGGACCTAGGAGCCTTAGGTTATCATTTTTGCAATATCTGAACTTACTAATTTTTTGGATTTCTTTTATGTTACTAGCGTGTTTAAATGATTTAATACACGTGAAAGATCTTATATATTGTCATGTAATGTGATAGGGGTGATTCCTGCAAACAAGAGAAGTCATTTTTCATTTTTTTTCCTTTCCGTTGAGAGTTGTGTATTAAGTTCACCAATAAATTGTACTTATATGATACTCGAATATATTTCAAACTAACAAAAAGTTTTATTTTGGTGGAGTTTTGGGCTAAATCACTACTTATGTATGGTTGGTTTGTGCCATATAATGAACAATAACTGAGTTTTTGCTAAAACATTTGTAGCTCAGTGGCATAATGTAGTCTCCTTTAAGAGGAGAATTAAGCTTTGAATCTCCCTCACCTCATTTATAGTAACAATTGAATTATAAAAAAGAACAATTGAGATTTTGTATTTTAAAGAAGACAAGTTGTTGTTGTTGTTGTTGCTTTTTTTTTTTTTTTTTTTTTTTTTTTTAATATAAGATAGAAATTCTACTCTAACTTAATTTAAGTGTATATGTGTGTGAAGCTCTCTCCTAGACAAGGGCGAAGCTAGGATTTTTTGTTTGGAGAGGCCGAATTTTGGTATTAATATATTAGTTTTGAGTCAAAAAAAAAAAAAAAAAAAAAAAAAAAAAAAAAAAAAAACCTCCTATGAGTATACAAAAGCTATCTAGTTTGATATTAAACATGTGCAAAAAACGAATTAGAGAAAACAAAAACTACTTTGTCTTTATAACTACTAGACCAATTGACAAATTCTATTGGTTTTTAGGAGCATTACTGGACTAACTCAAACATTTGGGGGGGCCAACTTCTATTTTTGTAACTAAATATTTAAATTTTTAATACTTATACATAATATAAAATAATTTTTTAAAATGTTGGGGTGGGGGGGGGGGGGGGGGGCATGGCCCCCCCTAAGCCATGCTATAGCTCTGCCCTTGCTCCTAGAACCCTGGCCCTTGCCCCCCACACTCCACAAACACTTGTACTTGTGGAGTGACCATCACACCAAGGGTATGCAGTGGTTAAAGAAGACAAGTTAAAAGAGAAGAATTGGTGCACTTATTTGGTGGTGGTTTCTTGGTGGACAGTCAACAAGGAACAAAAAGAAAAAATTAATTGAAATTTAAAATAAAATTTTAATTAATTTAAAAAATAATAATCATGTTAATATTATGTTTTCACGTGTCTAGTGAGCACACAAAAGTAAAAGTTAGGGACTTTTATTAGTTTCAAAGGGATGAGTTCGAATTTGATCCAGTTCTAGTGTATTCTTTACAATTTTCTAGCAATAATTATTTTATACTCTTATAAATTTGGTTAATAATTAAAAATTAATTGAGACTTTTTAATTGCATGAGGTATAGCCTTATAGGTAGGGATGGCAATTTTGCCCCGCCTTGTATTGCCTGAGAATATTAATTGCACATCCGATTTCACAACTCATTTTAACTTTTGTTTCAAAAGACTTTCTAAAAAAAAATATTTATAAAGTTCAAGTATGTTTGGTATGTGGTAATAGATCTAAGAGTAATGCTACGGGCACAAAATATTCATGTGTAATATAGTTATTCAATTGCATTTTATTACATGGAAAAATTATTCTTTAAATTGAAAAATAATTATTTCTTTACAAAAAAGATGTAGTAACTATTCTTTAATAAGTCTAAGTTGTACATGTAATAATTTTTTAAATTAATATATTTTCAACCATGGGTGAGTATGGTGAGTGGTAGGAAGCCCTTGAAATTTGAAAATACCTATCACTTCGAACTAAGGACCAAGAGATTGTGGGTTTGAATATTAATATTAACTCATACTTCCTAATTTGCAAAAATCATGGTAATGTGGTCGAGTAGTGGCACACTATATTGTGCTCTGGTGGTATCCATGGGTTTACCAAAAAGCCCAAGTGACAATGTATCATGCATGGTTTTAAAAACCGGATCGGACCGCTTGGTCCAACTGGTTCAACCGGGAACCGGCCTACAATCCGGTCCAATTATGGGTAAAAACCGAAAATAATTGAAAATCGGCAGGTTCAACCGTAAAACCGTGCACCGGTATGGTTGAACCGGTTTTGCAAAATGCAAAGAAAATGACTTTGTCTCTCTTGATTTCTTACCCATTCGGCCTCTTTTTGGTGCAGCAGTTACTTTGTCGTTGCGATTGATGGGAGTGAACGATTTCTCTTCCTCATTTTGGGAATCTTAGATCTATTGTAAATGAGATATTTGGTGAATGAAGTTTTCAAATCTGTGGTTAAAATAAAATTTGGAGAGAAGGTAAGAGAAGTAACATGAGAAGGGTGGAGGAGGCTATTTTGGTTTGAAGTTTGAGCTATTGATAATTGATATGTTGCAAAGAGATGGACGAGCTTGGCAGACAAGGTGAGAGGAAGAGATAGATTAGAGAGAGAGAGACGAATGAGAGGTTATGGCCTTATGGGAAATTGTCTACTTGAATTCTGATGGATTTCTATTAGGAAAGTGGAAAGGTTGGGAGTCTTGGGACTTGGGAGTAGTAAATGATATGTCATAAATGCCAAAAAGTGGGTGGGTGTTAAATTGTTACTTTGTTATTTTATTTTTTATTCTTTTGATAGGATTACTTTGTTAATTGTTAGTAATGGCTGGGAGAAGTAACAAAAGTGGGGTGGGTGTTTTATTTATTTATTATCTCTTTTCCTTTTTCCGTGGAGCTTAGAAAGTCCTGTAGCTGTAAGTGCCTCTTTTAGAGTTTTAGCCATATTTGTGAATAAATATAGTAACCTACCTTTAATATTTAAATAATATTCATTATATAAGTTGTGAAAAATTATTAACATTATAAAAATTAAATATATTCATCATCATTTATTTATATAATTTAAAAATTATTAATTAAATTATTTATGATGTCATCGGTTCAACCATCAGTTGGACCTAAATCAGACTAGAAAACCGATAACTAGTCTCTTTTCCAATTCTTTCACCATACCAGCTTTTAAAACCATGGTATCAAGAGACATGGGGTAATGATTACAAGTGATCCTTTTTTTCAAAAGTAAAAATTATCATATGCATAATCATTTTCAGACTTTTTATATATAACAACCAAATATATGTGTAAGGTTGAATTTATTCAACCATCTAATTGACTTTATTCCGTGCCAAATTTGCTTGTAATTCAGCATTTAGTAACCCTGTATTTAGGTGGGTTTGTTGTAAGGGTAGTGAGTGAGATAGAGTGAAGATTGCTCAAGAGTGTGCAAGAAAACAGAGACTCGCGGCTGGGACTCGCGGGTGACTCGCGGCTGCAAGCAGCCAGAAGCAGCACACGTGCCAAGCATGTTGGAAGATGAACAGTCATGCTAGCTAGAGTACTACAGGACAAAACAGGACAACTGGCCATACGGTTAACTTGCGACTGGATCTCGCGACTTGGTCAAGCCGCGAGGTCAAGCTGCGAGCCACCCCTGTTTTGTAAAACCTGACGTTTCACATTCCTCTCCCACTCCAGTATAAATATCCCTTTTACCCACGATTGAAAGAGAGCTTCCAGAGAGAATTTTGAGAGAGAAACCCTAAAGAAAAACCAGATTGCTTCACCCATAATCTCTACCTTAGAGTCTCTTCAAATTCCTCAACTCTCTTCCTCTCCATTGTCAAATCCTTGAGAGGCATTATACCAAACCTGGTTCTCACCATCATCATCACTGTGAGACAGTCGTTTGGATTTCTGGGAAGCAGTTAGGAAGGAACCAATCTTCATTGGTTGATGCTATGGTCTAGTAGCGGAATCCGGGAAGCTAGAAAAGAAAAAGGTTCGGCACAACCTCGTTGGAGCAAGAAGCTTGGAGGGCTTAGGTGCACTGGGTAGATTAGGCTTGGAGGATCTATTGCTGTCCTTGTATCCCAACTGTATTTTCTAGTGGATTGATTACCGCTTGGAGGGCGGCGGAGAGGTTTTTCGCCGAGGGCTTCGGTTTCCTCTTCGATAACACATCGCGTGTTGTCTTTGTGTTTGCATCTTCCTTCCTCTCTATCTTTGCCTTTATATTATCTGCTGTGGTTTTATTTTGTTATGGCTTAGATAGTCTTTAACCAATTTCGTATTATAGCATGTGTTAAGTTTCCGCACACTAGTTGTTTGACATATTGCTTGTATTGGTTAAGTTGTATTTTGGGGGTCTAAACGTTCAAAGGTGTTTTGTACACGTTTTTTGAACTTTCAATATGAATAGAAATTTTTTTTTTTATTACAATATCTTTTATTCTTATTGATAGAAATTACCATTCCTATTGTAGTCTCCATTTAGTGTATCAAAATTTCACTTTCTTTTAGTTTTTATTCTAAGTTCACCTTGTCTATATTTAGCACAATAAAATTTCAATTACTCTATTTTTTTAAAAATAATTATGTTATTAAAATATTATCACGTTTCTAGTGAGTACACAAAATTAAGAGCCCGTTTGGTATAATATTGTTCTAATAACGTTATTTGTATTTTTTGAAAATACGTGTGAGGGAAAAAGTGTGTGGAAATACATATAATGTTACTTAAACACTAAAAACTGTTGCTCAAAATATACTACCAAACACCCCCTAAATGTTAGGGACCTTTATTAGTTTCAAAGGGATGAGTTTGAATGTGATCCAGTTCCAGTGTCTTTTTGCAATTTTCTCTTAATAATCATTTTATATAAATTTGGTAACGAAGTAAAAATTAATTTAGACCTTTTAATTGCATGAGGTTACAGAACTTACAATGTAGTTAATTATATGGCATTCAATCTTGTGGATCTCGTTAGATTTCATATTTTATTTCTTCCCTTCCTCTCAACCAAAATCCAAAGTCCTATCACCACGCGCACTTGACACGATGGTCACTTCACAAATATAAGTGCTTGTGGGGTGTGAGGGGCAAGGGTCGAGGGTCAAGCCTCTAGGAGGGAGTTTCACACACATATACACTTAGATTAGGCTACAATTGAATTTCTATCTTGTAAAAAAATAAAATAAAAACACCAAAGTCCTAAAGCATGTTTTGCCTAAGATCATATATAGGGACACTGAGTCTCAGACATTGCACGCCTGATTTTACAACTTATTTCAACTTTTGTTTTAAAACACTTTCTAAAAAATATATATTTATGACATTCCATAATTGTTTAGTATGTAGAAATAGATCCAATAGTGGAGTGATAATTCATGTGTAAATTGTAATATCCAGCATTTACCCAAAATATTCAAAAAAAAAATTAAAAAATTTACAGCAGATTTCATTATGCGTAACACATATAATTAGTTTATTATAATTAATTAATAATTAAAATTATATGTTCTATGATATGAGATCAAAAATAAGAAATGACAAGATAATTTTTGTATAGAAATGAAGTTATTAGGTTATTTTGACGCAACTTTATTACATGGAATAATTAGGTTATTCTTTTCCAAAAGAGATGTAATGGCTATTCCTTAATAGGTGTGAGTTGTAACAACTTTTGAAATTAATATATTTTCAACCATCAATGAGTGTGGTGCCGCGGTGTGAAGCCCTCAAAAAGACCTATCACTTTGAACCAAGTGCCAAGAGGCAAGAGGTCGCAAGTTTGAGTGCTAGTATTAACCCATACTTCCTAATATATAAAAATCGTGGTAATGTTATGAACTGATAGTACCCATGGCCTATGGGTTTACCAAAAAGCCCAAGAGGCAATATATCATAGGCCATGGGGTTGATTACACACACAAGCCATTTTTAATAAAAATTCTCATATGCATCAAAAGTTCACTTCCTTTTTATTTTTTATTCTAAGTTTACCCTATCTTTATTTAGCCAAAATAAATAATAAATAACATCCCGTCTTTGGTCAGTAACAACAACAACAATAACAAGCTTTAAAGCCAAATCATTTTGTAATTGGAAGAGTGTGGTACTATGATTTGAAGGATTCACTTCTTGTCTGAGCTAATAATTTTACTCTTTTTAAAAAAAAAAAAAAAAATTTATTCATGTTCTGTTTTTCCTAACCTTTTTGTGATGAAATAGAGTCATGTTATTCAACACCACAACATGGTATAGCTTGCCATTATAGGTAGTCAAAGCAGGTTTTTGAGTCTCCCTCAACTATGAATGATATGACTCCAAGCTTTGCCCAGTTACACGGAGGGGCAGCTAGGCTCAAAAACTCCAAACACTTGTGATGAATCTGCTTGATGGAGCCATGAATGTCAGCCAAGCCTCTGTGATTCAGGACATAGTTTCGCAGATACCAAATGCCATTGAGGGTGAACAACATACATAGGGTGACTAGCCACTTGTTGCTGTCTGGACATATAGAGATTTTGGGGGGAAATTTGCCATTTAGCATGTTTTTAGCAACTATTTCATTAGTTGTCAAGTTTGCAAAACTATTTTGCAAACTAGCATCTAGAGGATTTGAGACTTGAGTTCAGTGAAGGAACTCAGGGCCAAGTTGTTGCAATCTGATGTGGCAGAAAAATAGACAGATGGAACTCTAAGTCTTGAGTTCCTTCAAATCTGGGTTTGCACAGGTGTGGGTTTGTTCTCTTCTTCTTCTTCTTTTTCTTTTGTACGCCTTCTTCTTCACTCTATACACAGCTCTATGGGAGACTTGAGTTCCATGTGGATAATTTTATCCACATTAGCTTGGAAGTGTTTAAGGCTCAATTTTGACACTAAACTTGAGTCTCAGAGACTCGAGATGTTAGTTTTCTAAATAGTTTTAGAAACCTACTAACTAACAAAATTGTTAGCAAAATGGTGATAAATGGAAAAGAAAATCGAGATTTTGGAGGGTCCAGAACCAATTTGACACATTCTTCAGGTGATTGAATAGGGATCTCTTCGGCTCTAAATCCCCAGCAAGTGGAGTGCCAAATTGCTTTGGTAACAGGACATCTGAAGAAAACGCGCCGAACAAATACGATGCATCATGTTCTCTCTAGTGGGAAGGACATTGGCACCTAGTTTCCATAAAAACATCCTAACTCTCTCCGGGGCATTGGGGCAACCATCTTTCATAGCTTCTTCCAGTGCTCTTGAGACATGAGTGGGTTGTTAGCTTGATGTATGGTTGAGTGATATGCTGATTTGACAGTGAACTCTCCCTTAGAGTTTAAGACCCAGATAAGCTTGTCTTCCTTTGGTGTGATGGGCAGGGGAATAGAGAGAATTGCTTGAATATCCTCTAGATCAAAAAGCTCCTGAATAAGAGAAACGTTCCTGGCAATGCATGTTGATCAGCTCTAATGAATTGGGAAACCATGATAGGGCACTGAGCTAGGGGCTGATTTCTTGGCTTAGGTTTAAAACCTGGCACCCACGGGTCTATCCATACATTAGTTGAAGCTGCATCTCCTATGAGATAACATGCACCCTTTAAAATAATCAACTTGGTGCTTTCGACAGCTCTCCAGATTGGTGAGGCAGACTTTGGAGACTTTGTGTAACCAATCAGGTCTGACCTTGTATTTGGCCCTCAAAATTTGCATGCACAAGTTGTCCGTCTTCGACGCAACCATCCATGCTAGTTTGACTAGCATAGCATTATTGAAGTTCTTTGCTTTTCTAAACCCCAGCCCGCCTCTAGCTTTAGGTTGACATAGCTTATCCCAGTCATTCCAAGCTAGGTACCTGCCCTCCTTCTCTTTGGGTCTCCACCAAAACCTTCTGGATAGAGCATCCAGGTTATCACAAATTTTGTTGGGAATATCGAAAGATGACATGGAGTAGTTAGGGATTGCTTGCGCAACTGATTTTATGACCGTGCTTCTGCCAGCTCAAGATAAACATTTACTCCCCCATCCATCGAGTTTTGATTACACCCTATCTTAAAGGGCTCCTAGATACACAACGTCTTTCTTCAGTCCCTTCATATGGAGCATATTCTTGAGACATATGCGAGTTTGGATTTGGGTGCTCTTTGAGGAAAAAAAAAAACCCGGATTTGCCTCTGTTAATCATTTGGCCAGACCACTTGCAGTATTTATCTACACATGCCATAATCCTTGCAGCTTCAAGCCTGTTGGCTTTTGAGAAAAGCAAAATGTCGTCGGCATACATCACGTAGGTAATGGCAGGGCCTCCACTACTAGCTTTGATTCCACTAATGCTATTAGAAGAGTACTCATGCTCTAGCATTCTGGATAGGACCTCCTGCCCAAAGATAAACAAATATGAAGATAGGGGGCCACCTTGACGTAGAGTCCTACCAGGCTTGAACTGTTTGGATTTCCCTCCATTCACTAGGACCTCAAAAGACACCAAGGATACACAAGGATCCAACTAATAAATATGTAACTGAAACCATACTGTGGGCAGCTTTTAAGAGTCTCCAATTGACTCTATCATACGCTTTTTGAAGGTCCAGCTTTATAGCCATCATGTTGGATTTAACTTTCCTTGTTTTGAAACTATGAAGCATCTCTTAGACGATAACTTGATTTTCTACTACCCATCTATCCTGTATAAAAGTTAACTGGCGGGGGATATGGGCTTGTGGAGGAGGGGTCTCAGCCTTGTCACCAATATTTTAGATATGATCTTATATATCACATTGCATATTTAGCAACGTCACTGACTCGTTAGACAACATACATATGTATCCAATGTGCACAATCAGTCAGGCTTTGAAAGCAATATCTTATCATCCTCAGTTTTTGCTATTGTAATCTTTGTGTGAGATGAGATACTTCTGCAAGAAATTTTATTCTATCTTGCCATAGTCTTGGGGATATATACTGTGTTTGAAACAAATTCCTAGCTTCCTAGGTTTCAGTTCGAGGAGTATAAGTCTTATAGTAAGATAGCTAGGCCGATTAAACTTCTTATGCTATAAGATTGCCCATTGACCAATGTGCTAAGTTTTTTCACTACCAGTCAAGACCGGGTTTTACACTGTAAGCTTCTCTCAATTTTTTTTCCCATTTTATAGCTATACCCACTTTTTGCAGCAGTTGGTGTAGCTGTTGGCATTTGTGGCATGCAGCTTGTAAGGAACATCTGCACCAACCCTGAAGTGAGGTAATCTATTTTATGCTACCTTGATTCCAAGTCTATTATGATTTTTTCTGCTATTTAAGCTTAAAGTGAACTGCCAATCTGAGTATGTGAGTCGTGTGAATTTTGGTAATTGATTGGAAAGCCTCACTCCAGCATCTTATAGTATTATAGTTATTCAAGTCTTCTGTTTCTGTCCATGCGAATCAATCATGTTATAAGATCTTTGCTGATATTTAAACCAAAAACAACCTTCTGTCTTAATACTCAAGTCCTTGTGAATTACTTGTATTTGATTAGATGCCCCCATAGAAGTGTCTTATAGTTATTTTTTTGATTATTTAATTGTCACAACAAGTGGGTAAGGTGGAATTTGAACCCTAGTTCTCCTTATAAAGGAGACCAAGTAACGACACTGAGTTACAAGACTCTTGTCAAGTGTCTTATAGTTCTTTGAAGATACAACACTGCATCTGCAGGGATTCATCTTGGAAGATAAGTTGGACAGCACAAAAAAAATTTCCATAGGAAAGAAAAAGGAAAAAAGTCTCCACAATAGTTTAACATATCCAAATTTGAATATGCTATCAGGTTTACCAAAGAGCACAGAACTGCAGGAGTGCTTGACAACTTCGAAAAGGGTAAGAAATATTCATAATATGCTGTCAGGACTCAGGAAGTTTGTATGCAACAGATCCCCGCAGATCATGCCATCCATCAACAAGTTCTTCTCGGATCCAAAGATTCCAAACTGAATCAAATGTTGTGATTTGAAGATTGCTAGATATTTGAATTTTGAAAAAGGTGGCTGTCTGCTTAAATATTTGATTTGGAGAAAAAGAGATGCTATTTTTTTAGAAGAGGCATGAGATAATTGTGTTCAACAGGGTTCCATCATGTTGATGCATGAGCTCAACCATGGAGTAATAAAGTCAATATTTACAAATTGGACATCATCTTTCTTGTTCTCCCCACCCCCCCCCCTCCCTCCCCCTTTTTTCTCTCTGTGTTGTGTGTGGTGCGGGTTAAAAAAGAGAGAAAAAGAAGAAGAGAATTTAGAACACGACTCAGACTCGGTTATTTTTGTTCTCTAATAGCAGGCAAAAGTTTGAAAATCTTTTGCAGTCAATAGTTTCTGTGACCGAATAGTTTGTGCATAAAGCATTTAAAAAAAAAAAAATTTAAAATCAGTACTTACTGTGCAAAACCATGTTTTGTTGTCAATGAAAAATAAATATATTTTTTTCCAGAATTGGCAGAGATTAAACTTTTGCAATGTAAAAAAAATGTGAAAATCACATAATTTTTCACAGTTACAATTTGACCAGATATATCTCCAAATATACAAAGAATTTGAGTTTAACTCTGAACTAAATTTTTTGGTATCAATGCAAGGAGAATTCCAACCAATTCATCAGGATTTGAAATTTGAAAACACACACACAAGAGAAAAAAATTTAGCTGAGAACCCCTTTTAGTTTTCCTAACCTGTTACTACCTCACCTCTGGCTAAGCATTATAGATTGCTCCTAACTTGAATTTGAGATTATCAACTTGCTGAATTTAATGCCTCAATGCCATGAATCCTTTAGTTCAGATTAAGATTGGTCAACATGTCTTCACTAAAATAAAAAAGAGGTTAATATATCACAAGTCAAGAACTTCCATATCTTACAACCTTAGCACAGTGACTTTTGGATGATCTCCTCAAGAATCCATTCACCAAATTTGAGAATGTAGAATTCTTGAGTGACTGAACTGGGGAGTCCTACTTTACAGAACTCCAAAGAAATCAAAAGGTGGCCATTAATCTTGTTTCACTGTATCTTTGATTCAGTTTCTCTCTCCATTTACATTAATCTCGCATTTGAAATACATAGATTTGAGAATTCTTTATGAAAGCCTAACATATTTGATTTTCTTTCATTTCCTTTGTCTATGGTTGTTTCAATGCTTTAACTACCAGTTGTACAAATAAACACAATGACCTAGTACAACCTTTACTGCAAGAGGTAACTACAAGTTCATTGGTGATGAGTGTGCATTCACCAATGCTGGAATTTTGAGACAGTGGATTTACTATCTCAAAGAAATTGGTATTATGGTGCATTGCATTGGTATACACGCAGCTCTTATGGTATTAATTTACAAAAATTCTCTATCCATTAACTATATGTTCTTGTTTAAACAACAGTGAAATCATTAGTTTCACCAGTATGGATTCTGAAAGTATTGGAGACTTGTGCTGATAAATCCATGGAGTTTTGTTGCTTCCTGGCCCTGATCATCTTTCACAGCAAAATCAAGTCTCTCTCTAGTAATATAGATCCTTTGCGTGGCATGTCCTCTTCTCTTCATTGCCATTCTTGCAATCTCCATGTGGTATCAGGCAAGGACAAATTTAAATATTTATATGCTTTTTAACTGCTTCTCAATAATTATACCTATATATATAGCACCACACTACGTATGATACTCAATGAATAATATTTTATATGTATTATCTCACCATAATGATAATTCATAAGCATGTATGCTTCATGCATCATTTTCTTTTATATGTAGTTTGTGCTTATTTCAACTTTTCTGTAGGCTTATGGCATTACCGCTGCCAGAGAACTAGCTCAAATGGATGGAGTTCGTCAGACTCATATCACTAGCGCAGTCATTGTTTCAATCAGGAAGAACACTTCTTGACAAATGATTTGAGTATACGCATCAATAGCAGTGAAAGGCTTGTCCTGGAAATATGCACTGACATTACTATAGGCCTTTGTTCTAAGCCCCCTCTCGAACGACACTCAAATCTCTGCCTAGCTAAATTTTGATATCTTAGTTCAAAGCACAGGCTTCCAGTACATCCTCATAAAAGTCGTTGTTCATCACCTTGCCAAACCATAATTTTAGTTTAACGACAAAAAAAAATGTATATATATTTTTTAATTTTGAGAATTAACACAGATTGCATATCATTTACATAGCTTCTACAATGTGAAAATGTGCAGATCACAGAATTTTTAACAATAAAAATTTGCTCAGATAAGTTTCCAAATATATAAAGCATTATGATTTCAATCCTGAACCAGTTTTGTGGTATCAATGCAAAAGCTCGACCTACAATTACTTCAGGAAAAAAAAAAAAAAAAAAAGAAGAAGAAGAAACACATATGGGAAAAATCTCTATCTGAAATTGCCTAAAAATAGAGTTTGAAATTGTCAAGTTGGCTGATTTAATTGCCTGAATACTACGGATTCTTTGGTTAAGAATTAAGATTGGCTAACATGCCACAGGTAGGTAGCATTGTACCTTACTCATCTACTACCAGAATTGTTTTTGCTGCACTGAGTACAGTGCAATTATAGGGTTCATGCTTTGTGTTCATAACTTCAGCCCCATTTTTCACCAATATGTAAGGATCTCGAATTCTGATTCCTTGACTTTCTTTCATGTTAGAACTTAGAAAGTCGAATAAAAGAATTTCCGTTGATAGCTTTGGCTACAATGATTTTATCTTTTTTGAGGCTTTCACAAAAGGCTTGGATCATTAATTACCTAAAGCTTTTGAGCATGGATTTTGAGAATTTTTTCTTTGGGAATGGATCTCTTTGATCACAACGTTAACACACTCATACATTTGTAGTGGAAGTGTTGTAATATCCTTTTTCCTATCTCTCAACTGCAACAGAGGTAATTTACCAACAATTTTCTTGCTTTAGCTCACATTGCTATACCACATTACAGAGGCAGTATTTGGTAGTCCATAGATTTTAACCATACCAATTAATTTCTTGTAAACAAGAAAAGATCAGCTTCTCCAATCCAAATAGTAGTATACCAAATTTCATGAGAGAAAAAGTTCATTGCAGTTATAGGTTTTATCAAATTTGCAATTGCATTAACTGTAACTCTTTGGTTAAAATATTTCATTACTTGATGGTGTTGCCAAAGCGTACACAGTATCATTCTCTGGCAACAATGCTGTTAGAAACTATATCAATGGTGTCATCGACAGTGGCGACACCACGTTGGAATCAGGGTGTTCCCAAGAACACCCTGACTTGAAAAAAAAATATATATATATATATAATAATTAATTTTTTTTTATTTGTTTACCCTTAAAAAAAATTGAGGAACACCCTCAAGAAAAATTAGGAACACTCTCAAATTTCAAAAAATATATAAATAAATAAATAAAATATTTGTTCTACTTTCAAGCAAAAAATTAAATTTAAAAAAAAAAAATTGTAACAGAGCAAGCCCACAAAAAAGCCCAACATCAATTCTAAATGTAAAGCAAACCCAATCTAAACAAAAAAAACAACCTAATAAATGGTAAACAGGTAAAGCAAACCCACGGATTCACAAAAAAAAAAACAAAACAAAACAAAACAAAACCCAATATACACTGCAAATCACTAAATCAGAAACCTCAAATCACTAAATCAGATATCACTAAAGCAAACCTAAAGACAAAAACATCAACAGAGCAACGCAGCCAACGTTG
Source organism: Quercus robur (assembly GCF_932294415.1). Lineage (NCBI taxonomy): Eukaryota > Viridiplantae > Streptophyta > Magnoliopsida > Fagales > Fagaceae > Quercus > Quercus robur. The sequence goes on from NC_065536.1 coordinate 51,104,240, forward strand.
CAACACAAGCCAAAAGACAGATCAGGCATCGCCGCATCGAAGATCGGTCAGCCAACACAACTCGAGCTCTAGTCCAGTGCACATCGCATTGGGATTCGGGTATCAGAGATCGCCAATCGGTCACGTCACTCGCTCCGTTGCTCGTCGCTTGGCTTGGTCACGTCGTTCGCTCCGTCGCTCGTCACTCGGCTTGCTCCGTCGCTCGTCTCTCGGCTTGCTCTAGTGCTCCCTCAACCTCAACCTCAACCTCAAGGTATTTCATAACTTCTCTATCTTTTTCTCTCTGACTCTCTCAATCTCCCTCTCTTTATCTGAAAAATGAAAATGAAAGTTGTAAGGTTGAATTTTATCAACCATCTTGTTGGCTTTATTCCATACCAAATTTGCTTGTATTTTAGCAATTAGTAACCCTGTATTTAGGTGTGAATCATGTAAGGGTAGTGTGTGAGAGAGTGTGAAGAAATGCTCAAGACTGTGCAAAGAAGCAGGGACTCGCGACTGGATCTCGTGGGTAGCTCACAGCTTGCAAGCCGCCAAAAGTTGCACACGTGCCAAGTATGCAGAGAAGCTGAACCGTCATGCCAGCTGTAGTACTACAGGACAAAAAGTCCAATCTAGCCATTCAATTACCTCACAGCTGGAACTTGCGGCTTAGTCAAGTCGCGGGGCCAAGCCGCCAGGCAGCTTTGTTTAGAAAAAATGACTCTACGCATTCCACTCTCACCCTAGTATATATACCCCTTATACCCACGAAATGTAGAGAGCTTCCAAAGAGAATTTTGAGAGAAAAACCCTTGAGAAAAACAAGATTGACTCATCCCCAATCTCAGATAGTGACTCTTCAAATTGCTCTACTCTCACCCTCTCCATTGTTACATCCTCGAGAGGTACATTACCAAAACCTTTTCTCACCATACCCACATCTATGAGAAGGCCATTTGGTCTTTGGGAAGCAGTTAGGAAGGGACCAATTTCATATTGGTTGATGCTATGGTTTATAGCGGAATCCAGTAAGCTAAAGAAGAAATAGGTTCAGCGTAACCTCGTTGGAGTAGGAGCTTGGAGGGCTTAGGTACACTGGGAAGATTAGGCTTGGAGGGTCTTCTGCTGTTCATGTATCCAAACTACATTCTTTATTAGATTATTTACTGCTTGGAGGGCGGCGAAGAGGTTTTACGCCGAGGGTTTCGGTTTCCTCTTTGATAACACATCGTGTGTTGTCTTTGTGTTTGCATCTCTCTTCCCTTAATCTTTGCCATTTAATTTCTGCTGTGAATGTGATTTTATTTGGTCTAAGATTGTTTATCAATTCTGCTATATGCTTATGTTCATATTCCGCAGATTAATTGTTTGATAATAAACTTGAATTGATAATTTGTAAATTGAGGGTCTAAACATTCATAGTATTTTATACACATTTTGAACATTCAATTGGTATTAGAGCGGGTTCACTTATATTGGTTTCATTACCTTAATGTGATCCTTGACCCTATATTGAGATGGACCAGTCTCAATCTTTAAATGTTCCACCATATTTTGATGGTAGCAACTATGCCTTTTGGAAGGTGCGGATGAGAGCATTTTTGTGTTCAATAGATGAGGCTGTTTGGGATGTCATTGAAATATGTTGGACAAAGCCGAAGGCAGCCAAATCCACATGGGATAAGGCAACCCTCGCGGTGTCAAAGCACTTAACGCTATTTTTTGTGGCGTGTCTCCAGATAAGTTCCACCGGATTTCTCACATGACCATTGCCAAGGAGGCATGGCAGATATTGGAGGCCACGTACGAGGGAACGAAGAAAGTTAAAGACACCAAGTTGCAGAGGCTGACCACTCGGTTTGAGGAGCTGAGAATGAGTGTGGATGAGTCTTTTGACTTTTTCTATAGCAAGCTGAATGAAGTGGTCATCGGCAAGTTCAACTTGGGAGAGAAAATAGAGGAATCGAAAGTTGTACGAAAAATTCTTCGTTCATTGCCAGAGAGCTTCCATGCAAAGGTGACTGCAATTGAGGAAAGTAAGGACCTTGATGAAATCAAAGTCCAAGAACTGATTGGTTCTCTCCAAACGTATGAGCTTTCATTACCAAATAAAAGAAAGAAAAAATCACTTGCTCTTAAGATGATAAATGAAAGGGTCGAAGCTCACGGTTCATCGGATGAGGATGTAGTCAAAAGGGATGTTGCCTACCTTGCAAAGAATTTCCGCAAATTTCTAAAGTTCAAGAACAGTGAGAAATTTGGTGATAAAGGGAAATTCATGAGTTCCAGATAGAAGATGAAGGATTTCAAAAGGAGAGAAGGGAAGGAGTCCCAATCTACTCAAGGAGTCACTTGTTTTTAGTGTAATAGACATGGCCATTTCAAAAAGGAATGTCCTAATTACTTGAGATCGAAGGGCAAGGCGTATGCCACCACTCTTAGTGACTCAGATTCCTCCACCTATGATTCGGAGGATAGCTGTGATGAAGAAAGGAATTTCTCAACGTTTATGACTGTTGCCCATGTTGAGTCTTCGAAGGACTTGAATTTGCTTGTGGAAGAGCTTGGAGAGCATAGTGATGAGGAATCCATGGGAATTGTAGAAGAATCAGATGCTGAAGAAAATGAAGATACAACTAATCTTCAAGAGAACTACAATTCACTCCTTAAGAAGTCAGGAGAATATGCAAGGGTGGCCAAGGCAACTGTGAAAAAGATGAAGAAAGCTGAAGAGGACTATAGAAGTCTCCTAGTAAGATATAAGGAGGCCAAGTGTGAGATAGAAACGCTAAATAATGAGCTAACCGAAGCTTACACTAAGGTGAAATTCCTTGAGCTTGAGGTGGTTCAAGCAAATGCCAAGGTAGAATGAGTATCCACAAAGAAACTTGATGATGTCATTTCCTCTCAAAAGACTTTCTCCGACAAAACCGGATTCAGATACACCGGAGAAAGTAGTTCAGCTGTGAACATCTCCAAAAAAGTGAAGTTTGTGAAGGCCAAAGAGCCAGTTGTAGTTGCCCCTACTGTGGAGAAGGCAAATGTTGAGAAGAAGAAGAATGTGGCTGACCAGCGGGTGTTGAACAAGCCCCGTAATCAATCTGTGGTTAGGTCTGAAGTCAGAGCAAAATCTCTTCCACGATCACAAAGAGGTCCTAGAATAAACCATGTATGTCATCACTACGGACTTCAAGGGCACACCCAACCCAATTGTTATAAGCTGAGAGTATTGAGGAATGCAAGTGATCAAAGGTCAAGAGGACCAAGAAATGACAAGAGGACTTGGACTGTTGAGCCATCAAGAGATTGAAATGGTGATCCCAAAATGATGGACGTGATGAAGATGATTGGTGCATTCACCAACTACTTGGAAAGCTTCGCTAGAGGGTTTGAAAGTCCTCACTCTCGTACCCAATCCTATAGGGATATCATCCCAAATGCACGTGGCGTGTGGGTGATGAAGGGTACTCATGCATAAGCATTACAACATGTCCATGCATTAATACTTCCTATGTTGTGTGACTATGTTTGGTTGTGTACATGTTGGTTGTTGAGTTGATTATTGGTTGTTTGTTTGCTTTTGCTTTAAATGCTTTTACATTGTTGGTTTTGATCATTATTTTTTTTTTTTTGTCAAAAATCCAAAAACACATAAAAAGTAGAAAATCAAAAAGTTTGATCGACTTTGTTGAGTTTTGTCTCATAGCATGTTTTGCCTTGAACCTTTGTACTAATGGTCTTGTGCATCTACGAGCATAACTTGTTCTCTATGCATTTATATCATTATGGGAGAACTTTTGACATCTATGTGACTGTTGTAAATAGATCTTCAAACTTGTCATGAATGATTAGTGAATGGTTTTGTTGATCTTGAGACATGCATAGACTTATGTCTATATATCTTCCCATTCATTTATTTTATTGTTTTTGTAGAGCTCTCAAATATAAATCTCCAAATGAAAAGAGATAATGAGCTGCAAAAGCCTGTCGTACATACTAGTATTTGACTAGGAAAAAGGAAAAGCGACCTAAAATAAAATATTTGATGCCCAAAAAGTCAAAGACTTACTCATTAATTGAAATAACAAAAATTTTAGGCATCAATCTCACAATGAGATGTATTTATTCAAAAAGATCAAATGATATGATATATATGGAGCAAAATGAAAAGCTTCAAAGTTATGTAATCAAGTTATGTGGGAGGTCATATATGCATATTTCTATAATTGAGATAGGTCACATTATCTAGTGCTAATTGTGTATGCCTTGGTTGAATTGATCATTGAAGCTTTACATTAGACTAAGGATTATTTCATTTTTGATATCCACACACATCACACATGTCTATGTTCAATGAATACCATATTCATTTGTGTGATTGTACTTGATTAAATGTGTTTTCACATGCTTAATTTTTGTTGATCAAACACAAAAAGATTTTTGAGTTTTTTAGTTGTTTTTCGAAAGTATTTTGTTTTTGCAAAAATTGTCAAAATCTTCAAAAACAATGTTGCCCTGTTCTGGTGACTCAATCACGGGTTGATCTAGTCGCATGCCCCAGTTGCGAGTCCACACAGAAATTTTCCGCGACTCACTGGTGGGTCAATGTCCAAGTCGCGAAAAATACTTAGTATATTTTTCAAATTTTGGGATTTTAATGTTTCTCGCGGCTCAGTCTGGCGACTTTTTTGAGGGTGGAGGTTCCAGTCGCAAGGGTACTTAGAGATTTTCGCGGCTTACCTCGCGAGTAGAACTTCCAGTCGCGAAAAACACTTAGAAATTTTTTTCAAAATTTGTGTCTTGAGTGTTTTGGCGACTGGCCCTAGCGACTTGCACGTGACTTGACTCAGTCCCGAAAATCGCGTGTTTTGCGCAAATAGGTCAGTTTTTAAACATTTTCAATTCTTCCCTTGAATTTTTGTGACTGTTCATTGTCTTCCCCATTTCAACTCTCTCTCAAACTCACCGTGTCACTCTCAAAAACCTCCATTTTTGCTTCATTTTAACTTCAAATCTTTAAGAAAAAGGTATGGGTCTTCTCTCTCTCACTACATATTTCATGTTTTGAGCTTTGTTTTCTTGGATTTGTGAGTCGTTACTGAGTCTTGTGATATCTGTGGTTTCAGATATGGGCTGGGTTCATGTTTGTTGAGTTTGGGTGTTTGGGCTTGGTTGATCTTGTTTCTAAGATGTTAAATATGGTTGTTATCATGTGTAATTTCACTGTTAGAGTTTGTAAACTGATCTATACTGGTTGGTAAATCTCATACCCATGTTTATAGGTCTCATTATCATATGCTATTTGTTTGTTTTTTTTTTTTTTTTTTTTTTTTGTGATATACACTGTTTGTGAGTATTATTGGTTCAATATGGTTGAGTTCTGATGGTTAGGTTATAATGTTTTGACTTTTAGTTGCTATAGATTCTTGATATCATGTATGCTGCTTCTGCCTTGAGGATGCTGTCTGCTCTGTGTTGGTTTGATCATATCATAATCATTAAGATATGTCTCATAGACATATACTTTCTTTTGGATAAATGTGGTATACATTGCTTCAATATAGCTGAGTATTGCTTGTTGAAATTTGTGCTTGGGAATGTGCCCTAGAGTGTTCTTGTCTGAGTTGTTGTATTGATAGGTTGTTCTATACCTTTCTGATTTGAGCTTTCTCATTCAACACCTGACTCTGAACTGTGGCTAGACTGATTATTTTGGTGCAATATTTTTTCACTAACATGTTACTAATGTTCTAAGTGTCCATCTATTGTGCTTTGTTTTGTGGCATTTTCTGTTGTGTTTACAGATGGCTCCTTCTCCTACAAAGAAGAAGACTACAACCAAGAAGAGTGATAAAAGGCTAAAAATGGACAACACCAAGTTCAGGTCTCTTCAACATTTTGAAAGATATAGAGATTTCTACTTAAGGGCAACCATCATTCAGGAAAGATTTGTACACTTGATGGATTTGAAGGACACCTTCATTCCAAGTTGTTTTGAGGGCAGAGGTTGGGAAAGGTTGCTGAGTGACTTACCTGGAATGTGTGAGCCTCTTATCAGAGAATTTTATGCAAATGTTGTGCTGAGAGAAAATGAGTTAAACTATTGGATTAGCGGAAAGGAATTCACTATAGATGCTGATGATATAGATAAGGTGCTTGGTCTTGAAGGACTAGATGAACATGACTTCACCAACTACAAGGACAGGATGCTATCCATAGAAATTGTCCAATCTCACATTGGTGGAGCAAGAGAGGGGAGATGCCTCAACACTACTGCCTTCCCAGCTGACATAAGGTGTCTAACCACCATCATGATGTTCAACTTGTACCCAGTTAGGAAACTAACTACAATCAATAATGCCAGAGCTATATTTCTCATGGAGCTCAAGGAAAACACCTTAATAGACATCAGCTCTCACATCTTTAACACCATTGTGGATGAGACTAGAACAATCTCTAGAGCCAAGTTGATTTTTCCCGGCCTTCTTATGAGGCTATTTAGACTAAAAGGAGTTGCCATCCCTCAAGATATCAGTCTCATGCCTACACCCTCAGCCATCAACAAACTGACCATCATAAGGATACAGGTTCGTCGCCCAGGTGATGAAGAGGAAGAAGGTGACCAAGCTGAAGGTGAACCCATGGACACTGAGACAAAGGCTGCAGGACAAGCTTCAAGCTCAAGAGGTCGAGGCAAGAGGAGCAGAGCTTCATCTTCATCAACTGTACCTCCAAATGCATTTCAAATCATCCTAGAGAGGATAAATGGGCTCAGAGAGGTCCAGAATGAACACGATGACAGACTGGCTGCACTTCAAGATCAGATGACTACTCTTTCAGCAAAATTTGATAGCTTCACTACCCAGTAGTGACCCTTTGGCCATTTCGGTCAAAAATGGGGAGATTTTTTGGGTAGCTGTTGAGGGGGAGTGTCAGTTTGAGGGGGAGCCTGCACAAAACTTACATTTAGCAGTCTTTACTTTATAATTATGTGTTGGTGTTAGTATTATGTTTTGGTTATTTGGTTTATGGGTTTGCTATGTTAAAACACTTTGGTTAATGTTTTGGTTTAAAACTCGTGGATTTGTTTTACTTTTAAAACTCTTATGGTACCTTGGTTACATATATATATTGATGATGTTTTTCAGAATGACCAGTTTGTTTTTTTTTCTTTGTTGGTACGTTTTGTACCCATGTTGCTTTTGTAAGCTTTTAGGGTTTGATTCCATGTTGTGTTTGTAGGCTTTTATGGTTTATACGATTCTTATGCAGCCTTTGTACTTTGTAGCCTAGTACTTCTAACTAAATGTTATGCATTTTTTTTAAATACTCTCACTCTTGTGCCATAGTAGGATTTTGTTCCTAAATGCATATACTTCATGTATTGTGCATTGGTTGAGTGTTGGACATGCAAGTAATTTGCATGGAGCTTACTAGCTTGTATGTCCGGATGTTCATTCCAAGTGTGAATGAGCATTGTGGTCACTATCTTATAGTGATTGCTTGTTTGGTCAAGCCATGGTTTATTACTTTATTCCATTTTGCTTGATCGTATTGTGCTTGCCTCATATGTATTACAAGTTTTTCTACATACAATGATCATATTGTGCTGTTGTGTTTCAAGAGATACTTAGTCATATGATTCAAGAGCTACATAGATTCTAGAGTTAGGTGTGAATGAGTTTTGTTCAACTATTCCTAACTCACATGTTAAGTCTAGAGTTTGTTTGTTTTAGGGTTTTGTCACGGAATAGCCAAAAGGGGAGATTGTAAAGTTGAATTTTATCAACCACCTTGTTGGCTTTTATTCCGTACCAAATTTGCTTGTATTTTAGCAATTAGTAACCCTGTATTTATGTGGAAATCATGTAAGGGTAGTGTGTGAAAGAGTGTGAAGAAATACTCAAGATTGTGCAAAGAAGCAGGGACTCGCAACTAGATCTCACGGGTAGCTCGTGTTTTGCAAGCCGCCAAAAGTTGCACACGTGCCAAGTATGCAGAGAAGCTGAACCATCATGCCAGCTGTAGGACTACAGGACAAAAAGTCCAATCTGGCCATTCAGTTACCTCGCGGTTGGAACTTGAGGCTCAATCAAGTCGCGAGGCCAAGCCGCCAGCCAGCTCTGTTTTGAAAAACTAACTCTTCGCATTCCACTCACCTTAGTATATATACCCCTTATACCCACGAAATGTAGAGAGTTTCTAGAGAGAATTGTGAGAGAAAAACCCTAGAGAAAAACAAGATTGACTCATCCACAATCTTTACATAGTGACTCTTCAAATTCCTCTACTTTCACCCTCTCCATTGTTACATCCTTGAAAGGTACATTATCAAAACATTTTCTCACCATACCCACATCTATGAGAAGGCCATTTGGTGTTTGGGAAGCAGTTAGGAAGGGACCAATTTCATATTGGTTGATGCTATGGTTTATAACAGAATTCGATAAGTTAAAGAAGATATAGGTTCAGCGTAACCTCGTTGGAGTAGGAGCTTGGAGGGCTTAGGTACACTAGGTAGATTAGGTTTGGAGACTACATTCTTTAGTGGATTATTTACCGCTTGGAGGGCGGCGGAGAGGTTTTATGCCGAGGACTTCGGTTTCCTCTTCGATAACACATCATGTGTTGTCCTTGTGTTTGCATCTCTCTTCTGTTAATCTTTGCCATTTAATTTCTGCTGTGAATATGATTTTATTTGGTCTAAGATTGTTTATCAATTCTGCTATATACTTATGTTCATATTCCGCACATTAATTGTTTGATAATAAGCTTGAATTGATAATTTGTAAATTGGGGGTCTAAAAGTTCATAGTGTTTTATACACATTTTGAACATTCAAAAGTGAAATCTGAAATTAGACTGAAATGAAATAAATGACTCTCTCTCTCTCTCTCTCTCTCTCTCTCTCTCTCTCTCTCTCTCTCTCTCTCTCTCTATTCTTTTAAGACTTTAACAGTTTAACTTTAATAATTTATCTGATTCTTTTGAACAACTGTGATTGGCTCAACTTAGCTTTAACTTTATTAATATTTTGGTCTTGTTCTTGACCTTTTCTTTTTGGCTTTATCTGTTGGTGTTGGTGAGACTTGGTGAGATACAATTAATTGTTTTATTATGATTTATGATTGTGAAATTTTCTGATTGGCAATTAACTCTTGTGATTGGGGGCCTTGTCTCATTGTCTGTTGAGTGGGGTGGGGGGTGGATGGGCACAGGGCACATGGGGCCTGGTGGGGAATTTGAATTGAGGAAAGTAAATGCACATGGAATGTGTGCTAGTGCAACTAATAAACAATAATTTAATTAACCAATAATTAATTAAGGGAAGCAACTAATAAACAATAATTAATAATTTGACTAACCAATATATTATAAAAGATAAACAAATTAAATTATGTTAGATTAAATAACAATTAATAATTTTATAATTAATGAAACAACAATATAACAAATTATAGTTTATAAAAGACAAACAAATCAATAAAACAACTAAATAACAATAATTAATAATTTTATTAATATTTCAAATGAACTTATAGTTTATTGTTTATTCTTTTGCTAGAATTATGGACAAATATTTGATAAAAAAAACAACGTACCCAAGATTCATCTCCTGTGCATGATTCGTCTTCGTCTTCTTGATAATGGCTTTAGATCTTTCAACTAAAAAAAATAAATTTAGGAACCCCTGGGAAAAATGCCTGGAGTCGCCACTGATCATTGATGATCTAAAATTTATTCAAAATAATGGTTTTGCTTTCATGAATCTTGAACGTGTCAATTGTCAGAGCTGTTTGCTGGAACTCTCATTTTGGCTGTTCAGGGTGTTTTGGTATGTAAGATGGTTCCCAAGCGCTTGGAACATGAACGATTCTGTCGATTCACTGTCTGACTTTCAAGGGGGCTGCTATTATTGGTTTGCATCATAATCTTGACCTTCGTTCAAGAAATATCCCCATGGCAGTTACTCTTGGATGATCTCCTCAAGAATTCAACCACCAACTTTGAGAATGAAGAGGACTTATCCTTGAGTAACTGAGCTGGGGAGTCATACTCTACAACATTGCCTGTATTAAGCAAAATATCAGCACTAATAAGCTCAAATCGTACACAGTTGAATCTAATATTAAGTAATTCTATAGTGCTAATTTATGTTTTTTGGATTTTAATTCGTCTGAATCTTTTATAGTTAGTGAAATTAAATAGATAGTGGTACTAGTTTCTGTTCTTGTAAGCATTTGTGTGTGTCATCTACTTGTATGCTTGCTATCAATAAAGTGAAAAACTAAATATTACGTCTTTAGAGACCAGGAATTGAGTTCTATCAAATTTTAAGAAGGAATGAACTTAAAGTTTACCGGATTTCCTAGATTTACCTTCATCAAGAACCAGAACCAATTCATTGTCAATAACAGTGGGTATACGATGAGCTACAGTAATGACCGTGCATCCCTTTGTCTCTTCTCTTATTGTTTCTTGAATTAAATTATCTGTTGCAGTATCTATAGAAGCAGTAGCCTCATCCAACACTAGAATTCTTCTCTTCTTGAGGAGAACCCTGGCCAGGCAAACAAGCTGCCTCTGTCCAACACTCCAATTTTCTCCATCTTCTGCCACTGCATCATTACCCACATTCCAAAATTAAAATCCAAGCAATGAATAAAAGATAAATGGCTTTGTGAAAGAGTGGGAAAAGGAAACAATAAGTTACTTTACTAAAACTTAGTTCTATACCTGGTGCATCAAGAAGCCTTTGGTCCTGTTTCACTATCTCTGCAAGATGACACTTGTTGATAACCTGACATAACAAGCTAAGTTAGTGAAGGAAACCCCCCCAAAAAAGAAGAAGAGGAGAAGCTTCAGTGATTCTTTCAAAAGAGTGTTTTTGAGTTCCAACCTCCCAAATTTCGTGATCCGAATGCTGTTGCAAAGGATCTAGATTACTTCTCACGGTTCCTTGAAACAATGTTGGGTCTTGTGGTATTATACCCAACCTAGACCTTAAATCCTGTAAACCTACTTTACAAATATCAACTCCATCAATCAGAATCCGTCCTCCTGAAGGCTCCACCACCCTAAAGAGTGCTTGAATTAAAGTTGACTTTCCACTTCCTGTCCTCCCCACAACTCCAATTTTCTTCTCTCCCGGGAAGGTGCAAGTGATCCCTTTTAGAACCATTGGAAGTGCAGGATTATACTGGACATGAAGGCTTTCAAGCTCTATCCTTCCATCTGTTGGCCATTCAGGCTTTGGCCTGTGATCTTCAATCACTAGGGGTGCTTCACTTGGTATATTTGTAAATTGGAGAATTCTCTCAACTGATATCATTTTGTTCTCAACATTGCACAGATTCCATATTACCCAAGCTTGAAGAACATTTAGGTTCAAGCCATAGGCAGCTGCCAGTCCTGCTAAGCCTGATTTAGTTCAACCAGTGCATTAGTATAACATTGACATTTAATGGATTTAGTCAAATGAATTAAAGGATAACTTGATTATTGAAAAAAAGAGAAGAAGAAGATCTGTTGAGCACTTTAGAATGGATGGTATCAGGTATCAATAGTTGGTAGAAGCACACTTAATGTGTACATTTCCACACATTATCATTGAAGGGTCTTAATCTCGAGTAGAAATAAATGTAAGATTGTCTTTCTTTGTTTGAGTTGTATGTAGTTGCCAATTGCTACACTTTTTCTGTTTGTTTATTAATAAGAAGAGAGGCAGGAAAACTTACTGGGGTCAACAGCTGACCTAGGCAGGCTCACCAAGATTATCAGAACAAGGAAGAAGACAATATTAAAGAGAAAGTTGATCCGAACACACAACCATTCCATTGTGGCAGAATTGTGAAAGGCTACGCGAGAATAATCATCAATCAGGCTTAGAATTCTTGTCACAAAGCGCTCTTCCTGATTGAAGCAATGAATAGTTGCTGCCCCAGAAACTGATTCTGAAAAGTGATGCAAGATTGGCGCCTTTCGAATTCCAACCATTCGGGCTAGTTCTCTAGCAGTGGTAATGTAATAATCCTACAGAAAGGTGAAATGAACACCACAGTTTAGTGATGCACCATTGTAAGAAACATGAAATTTTTTAAAGATTAAAAGAAAATGATGCGTGCAGCGAATATCTCTAAAAGAGTATTGTTAGATAAAACATGTATAGTCTTTTTCATTAAGAATTACATGAAGTGTGATGCTTTGGCATGTTTTATTTCGAAACATATATAGCTTATATCTTGGTGAAGCTGTCAAAATGCAAAATAAAATTTTAAAGCAGGATTTGTTCTTGCCTGATACCACATAGAGATGGCAAGAACTGCAAGGAAGAGAAGGAAGACTTGCCACGCGACCTGGGACATTAGGATGATGATACTTAATAGCTGAATAAGTGCAAATGCCAATCCAGCTAATCTGAAGGGAATGTCTGTGTCTACGGTGCTTTGATCTGTAGAAGACTGCAATGGTGAAAGGAAAAAAGGGGAAAGTTATTCTGGAGTTTTCATACAAACTTCAAACAAAACAAAATCTCTTGAACTTCAAAATAAACAAAAACATACCCTACTAAGGATTCGACTTGAAGGTGTAGAATCAAAAAAGAAAATGGGTGCTCGGAAAACTGATGTGATCATTCCACAGAAGAGACGCTGAGCAGTCTCAACAGCAATAGTAGCTAGCAAAACTGCCCTTCCGAATATGAAGATTGAGCTCCCACCAGACATCAAAACGAATATCCCTATCATATGCTTTCTACTGACTTTGCCTTCCACCTCTGTTGCCCATGCAATCCAATAATTGCTGCCCATTTGTAGTCCTTGAAAGAGAACTTGACAGAGAAGAATAACAGGAACTAGAGTTCCTTTATAAGCAGAAGTAACAAAGGTCGAGTAAACACTCCATTTCACTCGACCAGTTTCTGTCTCTTCTTCTTGAGTTCTTGCTGTTAGTTTTCCATAATTGATGGGAGCTTCAAAATTTTCTTCTGTAACTTCTATCTGATTTATCTTACAGGGTCTACTAGTTAAGGTATTATCATCTTGGAGTGGGTTAACTCGGTCTAGTGATTTTCTATGAGCAGCCATTTGTCTAACAAGTTCACCATTTGGATCTACTATCAGATCTTCATACTTTCCAGACTGAACTATCTTTCCAGCTTTCATCACCTATCAAATTATGCATTTAAAAACAAGTGATAAGAAGCTTGAGAGGACAATGATCTTAATTTCATAGAGGGGCTGGACAAGGATTTCAATAACTTACCAGAACAAGGTCGGCATCATCTAAAAATTCCACTTGATGAGTAGCATAGATGACAGTCTTTTGGGACAATAGTTGCATGAGACACTTCTGCAAAAAACCATCCTGTATTTAATTGAAATCCACGAATGGTGCATGCATAACAAACAAGAAGTTAAGAAACAATGAAAAAAATGTAACTTGCCTTGAACAAATAGGTTCCAGTATGTGCATCAACAGCACTGAAAGGATCGTCCAAGAAATAAACATCGGCATCACTGTAGACAGCTCTTGCCAGTTGGATTCTTTGCTTTTGTCCTCCACTCAAGTTCATCCCCCTCTCTCCAACTACACTCAAATCTCTGTCTTGCCAAATCTTGATATCCTGATTCAAAGCACAGGCTTCTAGTACATCCTCATAATATGCCTTGTTCATTTCCTTGCCAAACAGAACATTCTCTCTAATCGTACCTGTTTGAATCCAAGCAGTTTGGGGCACATAGGCCTTCCTTCCATAAACTGCTATTCCTCCCCCAGAAATCCTAGGAATTTCACCAAGTATACTAGAGATAAGACTTGATTTTCCTGACCCAACCGGACCACAAACTGCAACCTTGTAACCTTTCATTATCTTCATCTTCTCCAAAAACTTTATTGTAGGTCTCCTTAATTTTTCTTCACTTGTTTCCCAAGCATATTCCCCTATATCAATTTCAATTGCGATATTCAAAGAATTTGAAGTATGATCATGTATTAGCTTCTTTTGATCTTCTTCTCCAATGAAATCTTGGATACGATCAATTGAGACCTTTGTTTGAGCAATCATTGAAATGAGCTCAGGTAGGTTGTAGATAGGTTCTTGTAAAATTCGAAAAGTGGCCAAGGCTGAGAGGACTGTACCTGTTGTTAATGGCGTCTTCAATACAATGCAGACACCAAAAGTGACAACTGAAACAAAAGTTGGTGAAGCCCAAAAGAGAAAGGCCACTGCTGAGCAAGAATATAGGTATTTTTTCAGCCAGCTTTTCTCAGTTTCCCTGAGATGAAGGAGCTTCTTTAAGAATGAGGGTTCCCATGAATGTAGTTTCAAAACTCTCATGCTCTTCAAAGTCTCTGAAGTCACTTTGATTCTTGAATCCTTAGCTTCCATGATCTTGGAGTGAAGCCTTTCTTGCATGTTGGCCAAAGGCGTGTTGCATACCATCACCAAAACTGTGGCAAAAAGAGCAGCAATGGAGGGGGCAGCTCCTAGATTCCTGTAGAGGATGATCAAGGCCAGAATGACCTGGACTGGAAGCAGCCAAACTCCATGAATGTACCAGCAGAAGTCTCCAATTCTTTCAGCATCCACATTGATTAAATTTATAATTTTGCCGTTGCTTACGACATACTTAGTGAATAGAGATTTCTTGTAAATTAATACTATTAGAGCTGCCCTTAGTTGTATACCAATTCGCTGAGCACCAAAATACCATTGTCGTTGAGTTAGTGACTCAACTGTCTTTGCAAAGAAGAAAATGAATGCAAGAATCAGACCATAGTGGGTGCTTGAATTATCTTCCTTTACTAACAGGAAATTCACAAAGTTTGTGATTAAGAGGGGACCCGTATAGGATGCAATTGTGTTAATTCCTATAGGGAAGAAAAGGAACAAAAGCATATAAATTATGTGGAAGAGAAAATAAAATAATTATAATACTATAAGGACAGGGTGGTACCTGCAAAAGTTGCATTCATGACCAAGGATTTCCATATGGCATAGGCTATGGACTTTGGCAATACCAATGCTTCAAATTTCTGTTTTCTGAGCGATTCTTCCAGCAACAAGGAAGCAATATCTGCTGTTTCTGATTGTGGAATCGAAGGAATATGAGGTAATTCAAGCTTTTGAACTCGACCTCTTTTAAAAATCGGGTTTAACCATTGGAAAGTAAGTTGGCTCCAAATTCCAGCATTTGTGAATGCACCATCTTCACCATGGAAAGTTTCATTTTCCTTTTGCAGTAAAGGCTCTACTACGTCACTGTGTTTCCTAGTACAACTAGTAGGGAAAGCATTGAAACAAAGAAGTATTGCCAAAGGAAAGGAAACAAAATCAACTATGTTAGGTTCTGGCAAAGAACTTGGGAAATCTATGGATTTCAAATGTCTGATAGTGTAAATGGAGAGAGAAACTGAATCAATGACGAAGGAAAAGACCCACCAGAGGATAAGGATTAATGGCCACCTTTTGTCTCCACTAAGAATTCTATTTTTTGATAGGACTGCTACCAAAGTAGCTAAAACCCAAGTCATGAACAAAAAGACAGATTTAATAGTGATAATCCTATGATTCCAATATTCATACAAACCAAAACCAAGGTACAAACTTGAGATGATGACATTAGATATGACAGTGATCATTGTAAAAACTCTAGACCCTCTATCTGGCCCATGTTTCTCATTTATATCACCATCTCTCCTTTGTCTCCAAACATTATGCAAAACCCATGTCAGAAATGCTATGACAAATGTTAAGTTGAGAAACTCTAAGGAGATACCAATCATGACAGGCTCCATATTCTACAAGTGTCCCAGTTCAAGTGAGATGAGTAACATGGCTAAGAACTAGAGCAAAGTGAGTCTGCAGAGAAAACAATACCTGCATATCAATGCCTTGATAATACAAAACAATGGCAAGTAAAGCAACCGAATTGAAATTGAAATATTCATAAGTAAAACAATAGCAAAAATTCAGAGGATATGGATTTAAAGAACTAGTACCGCCAGTAAGGACGTGTTAAAGAGAAGAAACCTGTGAAGGACCGACGTGATTCTTTTAAGGGTAGGGACAAAAGACTGTTGAAGTATTTGTAGTTTGTACACAGTACAGGTCTGAGAGATTCTTATATATAAATAAACACACATAAACTGTCCCCATCACCACAACCACCACACCACCTTGGAGCCTATCTCTGTCACTTTCAATTCTGAATGGAATAATATTTATGAAG
Organism: Quercus robur; assembly: GCF_932294415.1. Taxonomy (NCBI): domain Eukaryota; kingdom Viridiplantae; phylum Streptophyta; class Magnoliopsida; order Fagales; family Fagaceae; genus Quercus; species Quercus robur. Next base: position 51,120,454 of record NC_065536.1, read on the forward strand.
GAAAATTGAACGGAGACCAGAATCTTAACAGTCATTGCATCTCTTTGATTGGATTGACCATATCTATTTTCCAAATATCAAGCTGTCATTTTTTGAGCATTAAGAAAGTAAGAATGTGTTCATGTATGTCTTCATTACAATGTCATACAACTCTTTTTATAAATCTTTTATTTTTTCAGTTTTTAAAGGAAAAATAAAAAAGAATATATATATATATATATATATAAAAGTATATATATATATATATATATATATATATATAAAAGAACTTACTATGACATTATAGACTAATAGAGCAAATATATGTACAAAATCTATTTCAAATACTTTCTTTTACAACTTGTTTAGTTATAAATGGAAAACAATATTGGTATTGATTGGAGTTATGGACCATGTTTCTTTCTCAACCAATTTCAACATATTGCCTAAATAAATTGTGAACTCTACTGTATTCTAACATTGATCTATTCTAAAATAAGGTTTTGAAATTTATGCACCCTTATTTATTTCTTTCTTGCTTTATATATAAATATATATATATATATATATATTTTTTTTTTTTTTTCTCTATCTCTCTCTTAGCTGACATAATTTTTTAAGGAAAGGTAAACACCACCACAGGTCCACAGGTCCACAAGTGTCAACGTGTCTTGGACAAACTGGAGTGTGCTCATGCCCAAGTGGACCCATGTTTTTCTACTAATTAAAAAAAAAAAATGTTCAAGTGGACCCCAATCCATGCTATTGTCGGCAAAACCTACGATGAAAAAATAGCCAAAAAAATTGGAATTGCAATTCTGCCACTGATATAGTTCACTCCTATTCCCGTGACTTAGTACCTATATCACAAAAGAAATCATAGCCGATGGTCCTGCCAAGTGGCGGCCATTGAGTTGTAGATGACTACCCAGATTGGACTGGACACGTGGTAAATTAGGGTAGGAGTGTGGAGAGGAAAAGCCAGTCGGCAGTAAAAGTGTGCACTTCTTGTGCCATCTTAGGTGTAATGGTAAAATGGGAAAAAAATCTAAGAAATTATTACAATATTTCGAGCTCCTTATTGTGCGTTGTGGGCACTATGTTAAATTAGCCGCTCTTACTGTTTATTAAGATATCAAGTTGTGATTAATATGTGTATATATATGCACACATACACACACATATACTTATCACTTTCATTATTTGTTCATTCATTATTTAAAACTATTTTAGTACTTTTCCCTTGAAGAAAGTTTTTTTTTTTTTTTTGGTGTATTATTGCTTTTATTTCTCACTTATCTATGTAAGTTTGTAACTATTTTTTTTTTTTTTTTAGAATACTAAAGGTATGTTTGGTAACTATTTTTTCTTCTTATTTTTTTTTTTCCAAAAATAATTTTCTATTTTTGAGACTAGAAAACTTGTTTGGCAAATCAAAATGGATAGAAAACAAAAACTGTTCTTAAAACTCAAATTGTGAAGGAAAATGAAAACATGCAAAATGTTGTTTTCAGTTTCTAATTTTCAAAAGTTAATGAAAACACCCATTTAATGTAATGAATTTTTCTCATTTAATGAGTTAGCATTAGAGTTCAAATCCTAATAACAATATATTTTAGTATTTTCTATTTTTTTCTTCAAAAAACTATCTTTTTAATTTCAACTAACCAAACATGTTTTTTATTTCAAAAATACAAGAAAATTGTTTTTTTTTTATATTCCCAAAAACAAGTTTTTGAAAATAAAAAACAAAAAATGTTACCAAACATAACCTAAGTATTTTTAACACACACACGGGGAGAGAGGAAGAAGATTTTTTAAAGAAACTTACAGTGATGTATATCCAAAATAGCCTAACTCTTGGATACACAATACAGACTTTAAACCTTTTTAACTTACACTCATTTTTCAATGTGGGATCAACTCACTTTTTTTTCTTTTGAGAATACTAAGTATTTTTAACACTTTTTTCTTTTGAGAATATTAAGTATTTTTAACACACACACACGAGAAGAGGGAGAGAAGGTTTTTTAAAGAAACTTACGTAAGTTTGTAACTAAATTGGGAGGAAGTAATTGTGATTAGAACAATGATATCCAAAACTAAGGTTATATACATGGGATTCGAATCACCATAAACCAATTGATATATTAACCTAATAATAAGACATCTCATATAATTATGAAAAATGTATGAAATATGTTGTACATTCATACTTTATTGAATCAATTGTATTTTTTTAGTACTTTTCTCTTGAGGAATTTTTTTTTTTTTTTTTTTTTTTGTTTATGTGTGTATTATGACTTTTATTACTCACTCATCAATGTGAGTTTATAATAAAATTAGATGATATCCCACGCAATACGTGAATTACTTTACAATTTCATTTGAAATCATTTTTATGTATATTAAAATCTACATATAATACTTAATACTTATTTTGTTGTATAATATTTATGTTTTCCCACAATATTGTTAAATACTTTGAAACTTGATTTTTTTTTAATTCATAATTTATTTTAAAAAATTGTATAACATTGTAAGATTATAAAATATTATAATATTTACCGTTAAAAGTGGATTTTATTTTTCAAATTGATTAAATGATTTTGAAATCTACAAATAAGAATTCAAAATATAATATACTTTTATATCCTAAAATTATATAAATTTAAGCAACCTCCCAAACACTTTCTCAATCACTCTATTCTCACAACCAAATATGGAGACCTTGATCATAAACACCCAATTAATTATCTTAATGGAATTAAGAAAATCATTCGTAAGTATCAACAAAAAGAGAATGTGATTAAACAAAGAGAAATTTGCTAAAAACATATTCATTTATCAAAATTCAATTAACTTTAGTTGGGCTTCTGTATCCTTTAAAAAAAAGTGAAAAATACTTTTAAGTCACCATCGATTTTTGTTTTTACCACTATGGCTACATACAAAGAAACCTACAAATTATGAATTCTAACACAAATAATAATAATAATAATAATAATAAAAGCTAACTTCATAAATAATCAATTATAATGTTTCTTTTTCTTTTTATTTAGTTCTAAAATAAAATACATTTATATCTTCCCCAAACCAAAATTTCAAACACCCAAAGACTCCAATCAAATCATAACCTTCACAAAATCTATAATGTTTGACTTCAACATCAAAACTATAAGTTACTGTCATTGAATAAAAAACGCAAACCTCCTTCCTTGGTCATAGCCTACTTATACAGGTTACAATCAAATGATACCGCAACGTTGGAGTTATGAAGGTGTCATTGAAAGGTTGAATCTAAATGACATCATCTTCTTCTAAGTGTATTTGGATAGGATGATATGAAAGGTTATGGACATGTGTATATAAAAGAGTAAAAGTGAAAATGATGAATGGAAATGCAAAGAGTTTTTTGTGTGTATGTGATAGATGAAAGGTCTTGAAACATTGAATACAAAATGTAAAAAAAAAAAAAAAAAAAAAATCATATATATATATATATAGTCTTGAAACATTAAACCAAAGGAAATAAAGAGTCTCCGTTTTTAAATTTGTTCTTATCTCTAATATAGCTTAAGGGTATCTCAATTTTCTTCATAAAATGCGTCACATGACAGGACCTCATGCTTTCTCGGATGAGGTCTCTGCTTTTATATATATTGATTGATTGATTGATATTGATGATTAGGAGGAAGTAATTGTGATTAGAACATTGATATACCAAACTAAGGTTATATATATAAGGTTCGAGCTTAGCATGCACAAAAAATTTATTAATTTTTTAGTTTAATAATAAGAGTAACTATTTTATTTTGGTGGTTTTGTAGTTTTCTGAAATAAAATAATGGTGTCTAACCTTTTATAAAAACAAAAACAAAAACAAAAGGGATGGTCGCCCTTTCTGTCCTCGAATTTAAAAAGAGGTCCTTTTGTAAACACGTAAGTTAATGTTATATTGTTATTTAATTTATGTGCATTTATGGAGTTACGGACCTTAAGTTATCCAATGTGCGTTATCCGAACCCACATCACTCTTTACAACTTTTTTTTTTTTTTTTTTTTTTTTTTTTGAGAAAGATCACTCTTTACAACTTGATTTAGCACCACAACTTTATTCTGAAATATTAACACATGACACCCACTTTCCCCACTCAATAAAGTTTCTGCTTTCTGGCGACTTGTTTATTTATCTTTTCTTTTTCTTTGTTTAAGAAAGATTTTGGATCAAACTTTCTGTTTATAGAAATAGTACTGTAGTATATTTTTTGTTTTGATTGAATTGAACTTATATATTATATTGAGTTGAGAGTGCCTAGTGCATATAAGGACCCGGATTGAAGAGAGAGAGAGAGAGAGAGAGAGAGAGAGAAATGATTTTACTAAGTCTGTCTCTCACCTATGATGGTGATTTTATTGTGCAATATAGGATTCCTTGAATGGGAGAAGGAATTCCCTGCATCATTGAGTATATCTTTCTCTTCTCTCACAATGGGTAAATCCCATTTTTTCTCTCTCATAATTGGTGGCTCAATGAGACCTGCTAGTTGTGAGAGAGGAGAAGCTTATACCTAATACAGGGTATATTTTTCTCTTGATGGACTGCTAGAATAATTCAATTAATATAAAGTTGAACCTATTTTTCTTTTATTTTATTTTACATAGTTACAATATGCTACTAACTTCTTGAATTATTTTTCATTAAACCTTCAAACACTTTATAGATGGAGAGATGCCAATTAAATTATAAGACTCTTGATCTAAGTTTAAGTAATATCCATGATTCATGTTGGAGTAATTCGGGCCTATTTGGTTAGTTATCTCTAACCAACATTTTCACATTTTAAACAATCTTACACACTTTTCAACACACTTTTTCACTCACATGTATATCAAAAAGAGAAATGATATGTCTACAACATTTTTACAACAAATTCTAAGTGGCAGGTTGTTACTGGTTGTTATTGTTGGGTTAAAGAAGTAATCTCAGTGCTAAATTCAAATTTGAACCAATAATAACTAACACCCTATGCAGGGCCGGCCCAAGTGTTTCAGAGGCTTAAGGCGAAATTTTCAAATGGGGCCTTTATGTTATCACTTAAATAATATTTAACTAGCATTTTATATACTAATTTTTTTTTTAAATCCATTCTTTTTACTTTTAATATGATTTTTTTTTTAAGAAAATGCTAAAGTTATAACAAATTGGTGTTATAATAAATATTATTAATGACATAAGGCTTACAAAAATACTAGAAATATTATAAAATTTACAACATGAGAATTACAAAAATATATCACCTATCACAAATATTCATTCAAAAATGCATTCAATAGTTTGTTGAAATCTAACTATCATATTCATTGTCACATCAAATTATAAAAGTTATGGAGACCACCATACACTATTGGTACAATGATCACTTCACAAGTATAAGTTTTTGTAGAATGTGGGGGGCAATGACCGAGATTTAAGTCTCTAAAAGAGAGTTTCACACATATATATACTTAGATTAGGCTAAGGCAAAATTTTTATCTTGTATAAAAATAATTAAATAAATAAAAGTTATGTTGTAAAATTTATAGTATTTTTAACATTTTCTTATTTGAATTACTTGTGATTAGTAACACACCTATTTGTAAGACCTATTTATTTAAATTTGTCTTATCTCTATCTCTATCTCTAACATTATTTAATTCTTTGAATCTTCTTAATAGTGAAAAAAATGTAAACTAAAATGTTTTAATATCTCCCAAAAATATTTATATATAAAAAAAATAAAAAATTTTGCCACAAAATTTGGGGCCTTTTCTAGTGAGGGGGCCCTAGGCAATGACTTAATTGGCCTAAGCCTAGGGCCGGCCCTGACCCTATGATTTGTTGTAAAAATGTTGTATAAATGTTATGGATGTATCACCTCTCTATCAAAAATATTCAAAAAACATTACTCAAACTAACTTACCAAACAGGCAAGAGTTTCTGCCATATTTAACTCCATGATACATGTTGGGTCAACTAATATTACGCTAAAAATGTAATAAATTTACCAATAACAATGGCCTCAATAATAATAGTAATTATAATAGCAAGAAAAAAAAAACAGTTAACTTCAAAAACATGGTACACTAACTGTTACCAAAAATGATGATATCAATGAGTACATGGTGTCGACATTTCTGAGCAAGGGAGGGGGAAAAAAAAAATAGAAGACATGTAAACTTTTCCTTGGCAGCCTCAAAGAGTCAAAGCCTCTTAACTTGGAAAGGACCACTTACTTCACAATCTTTTGAATTTCGATTCACGCCTACTAGTCACATGTACTATCTTCTGGAAAGCTCTGGACCTCCACTTCATTTTCCTACTTTGATCATTCATGTATGATGATTTTGATTTGACAATGCAAACTTCTTTCCTTGGCCAGAATTATTTTACACCACCATGAAGATTTTGATTTGATAATTTCAACTATTTTCCTTGGCCAGAATTATCTTACACCAACATGAATCATCAATCGTGGTGTTACACGTGCTCCTTTCATCTTTCTCCCTCATAAACATAAAATCATAAATACAGAATCCTATCCTAATCTTTAGAGAGCTAGTGTATTAGTGGACAGTGGTTGAAGGAAGCTGATCACACATCAAAAATTGATTAGATGTTTCATCCTTCTTTCTTTTGAACCAGAACACTTTTGACAAATTGTCATCTTGTGCTGACACTAATTTTCTCTGCTGATAAAAATAATTCTGTCAGTCCTTTATATATCAAAAGCTTTTTTTTTTTTTTTTTTTGTGTGGCTGAATAGATATCCTTAGTTTGTTTTTTTTTTTGCTGAATAGAATAGATATCCTTAGTTGTGAGCGGGAGGATTTGAGTTTTGAATGCTTCCCATTGAAAACACTAGGAAATCCATGCGTGTTGAACTAAAAAGCTTTTGATTTAATTAGTCTAAACACGTGAATGTTAGCCGTCTTTAATTGAACGAGCTCATTCATGTATGACCTCTTTACGTCCTATCACAATTAAAAAATTCCCAAATTACTGAAATTCGAGCACGTTTTCCAACAAACGTGTAAAAAGGTATGTTGCACCTTTTGTCTTAAAGTTCAATTATTATGCAGGGGGCTCACTTGAAAAAATGGAATCAGAATGGTGGAGTATGACTCACATGCTTTTATAAAGATAGATAAGATTTACTGCCAAGTTCCCACATTTTATGAGGGCAATGATTATCTCAAGCGCACTATTACACATTTCATATACCTCTTTGAAATTATATCGACTTTAAAAAATATTTATGAAGTTTGAAATGATGAGTATGTAAAAAGATTTTTCCTTTTTGGAGTACTTGAATAATACGTGGTACAATTGTTCATGGGTTGATTTGATTAGGTTTGGTGTTAACCCATCACTTGACCCAATTACATTGGGTGTTACTGTTGGTTAGTTGACAAGTCTGCCCAAATTCAAATGACCCAAACCGATAGTATTATTGTAAAGTTATGATTTAGAACTATATTTTTATGTTGGCTTTAATTTCGTATCAAATTTTATTGTAATTCTATTAAATTATTTCTTTGAATTTTTGTGTAATTTAATGTAAAGGTTGTGTGTGAGAAATTGGTAAAGATTCTGTGAAGATGAAGAATTCGCGACTAGCTCGCAAATGCCAACCTGCAAAAAGGCCACATGAGAAGAACATGCTGGAATTTGAAGAGTCTTTGCTAGGTTGGATTTCACGAGTCAGGCCAAGTCGCAAGTGACTTGCGAAACTCTCTGCCTGATGATTTTGAGTGTATCTTTTCACATACCTTTACCAATACTATATAAACCCTTATTACCCACGAAATTGTAAAAATAAATAAAAATAAAAAAGAGTTTTTTCAAAGAAATTTTTGAGAAAGAAAATCCTAACCAAACACTTGAGAGTTAGAGATTGTTTACCCACAATCATTTACACCATTTCTCTAAATTTTCCTTTACTCCTACCTCTCCATCTACACATCCTTGAGAGTTCTTAGCCCAAACACTTATCTCACCCATTTTGAGTGTTGAGAGAAGTTTTGGTGTAGTATATGGGAAGTATTGGAAGAAGCCATTGAGTGGCGGATGCAATTTGGAGCTAATTGTGGGATTCGAACAACTAGTGAAGATATGACTTCGTGAAACCCGTTGGTAGCAGGAACTTGAAGGGTTCAAGTACATTGGGTAGAATAGGCTTGAAAGGCCTCTTCGTTATTCATGTACTCCAATTTTGTTTACTAGTGGATTGATTTCGGCTTGGAGGGTTGCAGAGAGGTTTTTCGCCGAGTACTTTGGTTTGCTCTTCAATAACACGTCTCAGTGTTATCTTGTGTTTGCATCTCTCTTCCATACTCTTTAAGCTTTACATTTATTGTTTATTGTACTTGCTTATGCCTTAGAGTAGTGTTCTGGTTTTGTTGCGTATCATTTACTCTTGTTCCACACTTAGTTAAGTTAAAGTAAAAGCAACTAAGCCATAATTTAATATTGGGGGTTTAAATTGGCTATAGTGTTTCACACTATTTGAGCTTTCAATTGGTATCAGAGTTGGTACACTTTTTGGTTTTCGTTATCCTTGTGTGATCCTAAACCCTATTTGAGATGGATAGATCTCAATCCCTCAACACACCTCCTTTCTTTGATGAGAGTAACTATGCATTTTGGAAAGTACGTATGTGTGCTTTTCTATGTGCTATTGATGAGACCATTTGAGACTCCGTTGATAATGGTTGGGTGAGACCAACAACACCCAAGTCCGAGTGGGACAAGGTTGCCCTTACTTTAGCAAATGCCAATAGCAAAGCTATTAATACAATTTTTTGTAGTGTTTCAACTGATGAATTTCATAGGATCTCTCATGTGAAGACTGCTAAAGAGGCATAGAAAATTCTCGAGACCACTTATGAGGGAACCAAGAAGGTCAAGGACACTAAATTGCAAATGGTCACTACCCGATTTGAGGAAGTGAAGATGAGTCTTTCAACTCGTTCTATGGTAGACTCAATGAGATTATCATTGCCCAGCTCAATCTTGGAGAAAAGATTGAGGATGCCAAAGTTGTAAGGAAAGTCTTAAGATCCTTACCCGAAAGCTTCCTAGCCAAAGTCACTGCCATTGAGGAGAGTAAAGACTTGGATGAGATCAAGATCCAAGAGCTTATCAGTTCTCTTCAAACTTATGAGCTCAGCTTGCCTTTTCACAAGTCTAGGAAATCACTTACTCTCAAAACTATAAATGAGAGAACCGGTGATTCCTCGAATGAGGATAATGTTGAGAAAGAGGTGGCTTATCTTGTAATAACTTCTGCAAATTTCTGAAGATGAAGAACAATGGGAAGTCATTTGGCAAAGGAAAATTCTCATCCTTCAAGAATTATAAAAAAGACTTTAAGAAGAAGGATGTAAGAGAGTCATCACCACCCCAAGGCATTGTTTGCTATGTGTTAGGGTACTTTTTTTTATTACAGCTAATTTTATTTAAGTACCACCTATTCACTTTCAAATACACTTACCTTATTATATTTAAAGCCCAAGAATACTTATGTTTGGCAATATTTGAAAAGCTCATGATTCAAGTCCATGGCAAAACAATTTTATCAATGGAATTCAAATCCATAATCAAATCCCAATTCTCATTGGCAACATCAAAGCCCAATTCTCATTTGCAACATCAAAACCCAATTCTTATTGGCAACATCAAAGACCAATTTTTCATTGGCACTACTTCATCAAAAAGAAAAGAGTCCAAGATTATCAGCGCTTGGCAAAGAAAAAAAATATCATGTTAAAATGTTACCATGGCAAAAAAGGACCATGGAAATCATCTTATGAAGAAACTCATTGAGAGCTATCTTGAGGATTATGTTCTCGTATTATAAACCTGTGAAATACATGGACATCATTTGCATCACAACATCCATAATATACACCTTCAACACTCATGGTAAACATTCAAACCCACGAGATCATCATTTAAGTCATGATGCGATTATTAGAAACCATGAACATTATTTGCAACATAGAATTCATCAAAGTAAATATTATTTTGAAACTTGTCCTATTGTTTCAAACATTACAACAAATTGTCCAAAGGCCCATTGCAAGTATTTATGAAAAACCCAAAAATATTTACTAATAAAAGTCCATGAGGAATGAAAACCCATGGCAATATGTGCACACAACCCAACCCATGAGAACAGCCCTTGTTCATTCCTAACCAAAAAGAGCAACTAAGGACTCATACAAGGGAACCAAACCTTTGAGAATCGACTAAAGGCTATCCCATTAGTTTTTTGTCACCCTCTACCTGACGTGAACAGTACCCAAGGGCTGTCATATCAGCTGGAGTCTAAAGAATAATGGAACTCCATCATCTTTCTCAAAACAACACCTCCAATGGAAGGAGAGCTGAAACCAAATTATTCAAGCTCTAACAAATTGATGTTAAAAATACTAAAAAATGTTCAAAGCGTGATTCATGTGCCAAGCCCATGAATCCTAAAGGGGGAAAATTGGGAACATGTGGTTTGGAGGGCATAAAGGAATCTCCAGTGGAACCCCTTTGAAGTAGACTAGAACTTGACACCTAGCTTGGGGTGTTAAATCTTACTTCTCAGGGGTCCGAATCTCAGTTGCAGCATTAGGATTCACTCATGATACACGCCTCAAATCACAATAATCAAGCTCAGCCCTAAGAATCCTGGCATTTAATGCAAAAAGCCCTAAAATCTCATCATTACCCAAAAAAGCAAAGCAACCCCCTAAATGGATTTTCCTACTTCTGAGCAAAAATCCCAGGGAAGCTTGACTTTGATTCATCATCTTTGAGTGGTCACACGTTTTTTTGGAGTTTTGTCAATAAATGCTTCTCTGAAAACTCCATTATAAAAGCACAAGCAAGCTAACCAAAAAACCAACTAAGCCACCCCTCTGAGACTCTGAAATTCGTTGGCCATTTTTACTAGTGGTTCAACTCTCTTCTAGCTCACCATCCATCACCTTCAACCCATACCCATTTGATCCCAGATATTCTTCTCCTCCCTTTACACTACCACAGCTCATAAGTATCATCCAACTAGCCACAAACAACCCATTATCCACAAAATACTTCAGTCTCAGTATCAACCCCATCTCACTAACTCAAAAGTAGCCCACACTCATCTTATTCACGCCTTACAAATTTACACTCACTAAAGTCTTACCTTAAAATTTGCTGCACTAAGCTGGGGGTTTTTCTCTCCCTTCACATCACGCCAATTAATCCTCCATTTTTTCTTCCTACGGAGCCTTTAATTTTTATTTTTTACTTTACTGTTGAAGGGTATGATGTATTTGTAACGATTGAACTTTTTCCTCACATTGATGTAATAATGGCTGAAAGCACAATAAATTCCTCTTGAATGAGACAAATAAGGACCTAAAATTTGCCTAAATCTATCTAATTATTGATGGTTGGACCGTGTAATTCCACATCTACTGTTGGACAATTTACCTTTTGGACTTAAGAACAACTTCACCCTTACCGCTAGAGAATTCGTTTTCCCTTGGACTATCAAAACAGGACCACTAATATACTAATTAAGTATTGTAACATAATTTTTATTGGGCCTTTGTTGCTGTTTTGTTAAGTGCAGTTCTTGTTTCTTCTTACTTGGATAGGCTTGTCATCACACCGAAAGCCTATGAGTGTCATCTCAAGAGCCCATAGTTGAGTCTCAGTTTGGTTTCCCAACATTTCATTCAAAGGCATCAATTTCTTCCCCCAACACTATGAATGCAATGGACATGGGCATTTGAAGAAGGAGTGTCTAAACTATTTGAGAGGGAAGGGTAAGGTGCTAACAACCACCCTTAGTGATTCGAAGAGCTCAAACTCGGATTCTAAAGAAGGATGTGATGGTGATGGTAACTACTTTGCATTTATGGCAATTACCTCGGTTGATTTAAAAGAAAAATTGAGAGAATTGGTTAAGGAACTCGATGTACAAACTGATGTTGAAGAAGATGAAGTTTCGGATGGTGAGGAAGTGTACCTTAATGAAGGTGATAAGAAACTTCAAGATGTTTATTGTAAAGTTGTGTTTTACAACTATGTCTTATGTTGGCTTTAATTCCGTGTCAAATTTGATTGTAATTCTATTAAATCATTTCCTTGTATTTTTGTGGGATTTAATGTAAGGGCTATGTGTGAGAGTTTGGTGAAGATTCTGTGAAGATGAGGATTTCGAGACTAGCTCACAACTGGCTCGCGAGTGCCAACCCATGAAACAGACCACATGAGAAGCACATGCTGGAATTTGAAGAGTTTTTGACTGACTAGATTTTGCATGTCATTCGTGACTCAGGCCAAGTTGCAAGTGACCCGTGAAACTCTCTGCTTGATTACTTTGATTGTGTCTTTTCACATTCCTTTACCAACATTATATAAACCCTCATTACCCACGAAATGTAAGAAGAAAAAGGAATCTTTACAAGAAGCTTCTGAGAGAGAAAACCTTAGCCAAACACTTGAGAGTTAAAGATTGTTTACCCATAATCGTCTACATCATTTCTCTAAAGTTTCCATTACTCCTACCTCTCCATTTACACATCATTGAGAGGTTCTTAGCCAAACACTCACCTCACCCATTCTGAGTGTTGGGAGAAGTTTTGGTGTTTATGGGAAGCATTGGAAGAAGCCATTGAGTGGCGGATGTAATCGAGCAAATTTGCGAGATCTAGATAACTAATGATGACAAGACTCCGAGAAGTCCATTAGTAGCTGGAGCTTGGAGGGCTCAAGTACATTGGGTAGATTAGGCTTGGAGGGTCTTTTTGATATTCGTGTACTCCAACTTATTCACTAGTGGATCGATTTCAACTTGGAAGGCCATGGAGAGGTTTTCGCTGAGTACCTCGGTTTCCTTTTCGATAACATATTTTGGTGTTATCTTATGTTTTCATCTCTCTTCCTTATTCTTTGAAACTTTACATTTATCGCTTATTGTACTTGAATATGCATTAGAGTAGTGCTTCGGTTTATTGCGCATCTTTTAGTTCTGTTCTGCACTTAGTTAAGTTAGAGTAAAAACAACTAAGCCGTAATTTAAAATTGGGGTTCTAAACAAGCATTAGTGTTTCTACACTAATTGAGCTTTCATTTATGAAGTATTGCTTGAGGATTGTGGCAAGTATGCCAAAGTTGCTAAGAGTGCGGTCAAGAAGATGAAGAGAATTGAAGAAGACCGTAAATCGACTCTTGCACAACTCAAGGATGCCAAATGTGAAGTTGAAGACTTGAAAGAGGAATGCTTACTTAAAGATCAAGTTTCTTGAACTTGAAGTGATTCAAGCTAATGTTAAAGTAGAGCACATCACAACCAAGAAGCTTGATAATGCCCTTTCATCTCAAAAGCCTTTTTCAGACAAAACCGAACTAGGTTACACCGGTGAAGGAAGTTCAAGTGAAGAACCAAGAAGGGAGATGAAATTCGTATCAGTAAAGGTTGTAGAAAAGCCCAAGATTGAGGTCCCTATCATTAAGAAGTAGGACATTGAGCCAAAATCAAAGGCAAAAGGAAAGTCACTGCCTAGGAGTCAAGGGGGACCTCAAGTGAAGCATTTTTGTCACTATTGTGGTATTCGAGGGCACACGAGACCAAATTGCTTCCAGCTTCACACTCTCAAAAGGGCTGATTCTCAGCATGCTTAAGGAAATGAAAGAAGAATGCCAAGAGGAAAGCAAGCTAAGGGAGAAAATGATGGTCAATTCATTGGAGATGTCATGGAAATGCTTAAGAACATCTCATCATGCCTAGCTAGCTTCACCTTGAGGTTTAAGAGTTATGTTGGTCGTACCCCTCCTTCTAAGGATCTCACCCAGAGCACCTGTGCGGTGTGGGCGAAGAAGGGTACTTAAGCATGATTCATCCACTATGCCCATGCATTAATACTTCCAATGTCTTAGGGTTATAGTATCATGCATAATACCATGGGCACTCTTCTTGCTACAATGCTTCTTCTCTATCATGTTTCTTTTAATGTTTTTTTTGTTTAAAAGGTTGTTTTATTTGTTGATCTTACTTTATTGCTTTTTTTTTTTTTTTTTTTTTTTTGTGAGTAAAAATCCAAAAACTCATAAAAAGTAAAAAAATCTCAAAAAGTTTGATTGCTTGTGTTGTGTCATATCACATGTGAGTTTGGCTTAGTACCTTCATACTAATGGCATAGTGTATTTACGAGCTTAGCTTGTTATGTATGCATATATTGAATGTGAGTAAAATCTAGAAATCTATGTTTGATTGTTGTAAATAAATCTTCAAGCTTGTCATGAATGTCTAGCCAATAGTCTTAATTGATCTTGGTACATGCATAGACTTGATCCTATATATCTCCTCACATTTATTTTTATGTCAAAAAACTCTTCAAACATCAATTTCTAAAAGGAGAAAGAGCTAAAAAAGCCTTGTTTCGAAAACTAGTCAGACTAGGAAAAGGTGGAGCAAAAATGTATTCAAATTGTTTGATGCCAAAGCTAAAGGCTTATTCTTCAAAGAAATATAAAAAATTTCATGGCATCGTTGCTCAAAAATTGAGTTGTATTGATAAAAAAGTATAAAAAATGGAAGTAAAATGAAAAGCTTTCAATCATTGTAAACATTTTGGTGAGGAGTCATATATGTTCATATCTATTAATGAGATTGGTCATTTGACTTCATGCTATTTGTGTATGACTTGATTGAATTGACCATTGAAGGTTCATACTAGACTATGAACTAATTCATACTTGATACCCACACACAACACACAAGTCTAATGTTCAATAAATATCTATTTCATTTGTGTGATTGTATGTGTTTAAATGTAATGTGTGTATGCTCAATTGATTGATGATCAAACCCAAAAAGATTTTTGAGTGTTTTATTTGTTTCTGGAAATGATTTTTGCCTCTTTGGTTTTGAAAGTTTTTCTCAAAATGTCAAATTATTTATGTTGAAAAACTTTGTGTTTAGCTGTTTTGCGACTCCTTTCGCAAGTGGTTCCAAGTCACGAGATTTTTTAGATATTTCAATTTCTTAAAAATTTCAAGTAGAGAGTTTCGTGGCTCCCTCGTGAGTTCTTTGCGACTCAGCCCTGACTCGCAAAATTCTGCCCTATGCATCTGTACATTTCGTAAGTAGGCTCACAACTAGTTCACGAGTCACTGACTCGCAAAATGCAGAAAAAAACAGTTTTTAAAGGGCTCGAAAATTCAGTTTTCAAAAATCTTGTCTTTTTGTACTCCACGACTCACACCCACCAAAACTCAAAATTTCTTCCAAAACTCAACCAAACTCTTTTGGATTTCTATTCTAATACTTCTCTAAGGTATTTTTCATCTCTTTTAATCTTTCAATTCCTTAGATTTTGTTTTAGAATACTTAAAACTTAGGGTTGGGGTTTATTTGTGTTGGGTTGGGAAATCTTAATATCTTGTAAAAGTTTTAAATTTTGTTGATTTGGCTTAGTCCCATTTGTGTTGATGTTGTTTGTGTTGGCCCCTTGTGGCATTTTAACATGTATTTGAGGTATATTTTCATATGTTCATGCATTTTTTTCTTATATAGGGTAATTGTATGCATGCAGAGTTTTTGATAAAATGCTTTTTAGGCATTTTTTGCACATGTTTGGACTCCAATGATTACCAAACTTTGGGGATTGTCATGTTTACTTAATTGTAACCTATTTCTATCATTGCTTGTGTGTTTTACACACTTTGCCCCATTGGTGCTTGTTCATGCTTTGCTCATGCATCACATTTGATGCACCCTATCACAATTGACATGTCATGCATATTTTCATGCCCTTTGTCTAATTAGACTTCTAGCATTTTTTTTTTCATGTCTTTGTGTTTTAGTGTATGCTCTTTTACTTAGTTTTTAAGAGTTGTTTACTTGGTTTTTGTTCTAACTTGCATTTAATCAAGTTTGTTTCCATTTTTGTGTATGGTTTTTGTTTGTTTCTTTTTGTAGATATCTCCTTGCAAGAAAACCACTGCCAAGAAACCTCTTAAGTGTCAACGATATGAAGAGCATCGCTTCCGAAATAGAGATGTATTTGAGGCATTCTCGAAATTCTATAAGGAAGTGGTGATTATTATGGAGAGAGAGGTCGACCTTGAGTCTCTTGAGAGCACCTTCATTCCTAATGTGTTCAGAGACCACACTTGGGCTCCTCTTCTCACAGGATTAGTAGAGGTGCATGATATCTTAATTCAAAAGTTCTTGTTGAATGCCCTTGTGGAAGGAGATCACCTCAATTGTTGGATGAGAGGAAATGAGTTCTCTATCTCAACCATGTCAATCCAGTACTTACTGCAAATTTG
The DNA here is from genome assembly GCF_932294415.1 of Quercus robur. Lineage (NCBI taxonomy): Eukaryota > Viridiplantae > Streptophyta > Magnoliopsida > Fagales > Fagaceae > Quercus > Quercus robur. The sequence goes on from NC_065536.1 coordinate 51,136,799, forward strand.
ACCAGTGATCCCTGAGTCTTTTCTTCCTCATGACAAGAGAAAAACACCAGTTTTGGAAGAAGTTCCGAATCTTGGGGGAGAACGAAAGAGACAATCCCTACACACTACTAGCTTCTCTCCAGATGTGAGAACATTGGCCTACATCATGCTCTTCAACCTCTACCAGTGCAGAATCTGACAACTCTTTCTCAACCACGAGCATTATTTCTTCATGACTTATACAAGAAGAAGGACATTGACATTTGTGCTCATATCTATCATCTTCTTGCAAAGTGTGTTAGCAAGAAGAAGACTTGGATGACTCTTCAATGCCTGGGATTGATTATGTCTATCTTGCATCAAAAGAGGGTTAAGATTCCTTTAGGTTTGCCAATCATAAAGAGGGAAGATCCTATTTCTGCTCAAACCATGACTAGGAGTAGAGCTTGACTTCATGGTCTTGAAGAGGAAGAAGGAGCACTAAGTGAGGACACTGCTCGTGAGAGTGGCAACATTGATGATGAGATTGACGACTTCACCCTTGGACTAGAAGATATGGATGCCTAACCTACTTAGGCTCAGCCCCAGGAGCAGCCACAGGCTCAGCCTCAGGTGTAGCCACAAGCACTAGCTCATGCTCCAAATCGCCTTGATCTTATTCTCGACCGTCTAGATCACTGGTAGCGATTGTTTGATGAGCATTCTATCTACTCCACATATCAATTCACCTACCTCCAAGAGCAAAGCACCGCTCTCTCTACCCAAATACAAGATATGGGGAGCAAAGACTAGCATCTTTGGCCATTCTAGTAAAAAAGGGGGAGTGGTATTAGCTTGAGGGGGAGCAAAATTTTGAAACTTTTACTGCTCTTATAGCTTATTTACATTACTTTATTTAAAGCTTTAAGTACTTTAGTCTAAAACTATGTTTTCTTTAGTACTTGTGTATCTTGGTTTTTATAGCCGTTTCTTCGTTTCTTGATGCTTTTAGTTACCTATTGCCTCTTGCTCTAGTTTCTTTAATGCATCATGTGTTTGTTGGACATGTAATTAATTTTTGCACTAGTCTTAATTGCTTGTGTGTTTGGATGTTCATTTACTCATTAAAAGTTCGTTGTGGTCATTTCTTAATAACTGTTCATGTTTAAACAAGCTATGCTATATGTTCATATATCATTTGTATTTACTGGATCACATTTTACTTGCTCTATATACATGCCTTGTGTTCTACTTGTCTTGAACTTAATGAATCTATTTGTTATGTGCAAGTGTTTCAAGATATATGTGTACATGGTTCAAGTGCTTCATAGGTTTTAGATTTAGGTATGAGTGAGTTTTGCCTCTATTCCCAAACTCGCATTTTGAGTTTAGAGTTTGTTTAAGGGTTTTGTCACGGAATAGCCAAATGGGGAGATTGTAAAGTTGTGATTTACAACTATGTTTTTATGTTAGCATTAATTTCGTGTCAAATTTGATTGTAATTCTATTTAATCATTTCTTGTATTTTTGTGGGATATAATGTAAGGGTTGTGTGTGAGAGATTGGTGAAGATTCTGTGAAGATGAATAATTCGCGACTGGCTCGTAAGTGCCAACTCGTGAAAAGGCCATGTGAGAAGCATATGCTGGAATTTGAAGAGTCTTTGCCAAGTTGGATTTTGCGAGTCATTCACAAGTCAGGCCAAGTTGCGAGTGACCCACGAAACTCTCTGCCTAATAATTTTGAGTGTGCCTTTTCACATACCTTTACCAATACTATATAAACCCTCATTACCCACGAAATTGTAAAAAAATAAAATAAAATAAAATAAATCAAGGAGTTTTTTCAAAGAAATTTTTAAGAGAGAAAACCCTAACCAAACACTTGAGAGTTAGAGATTGTTTACCCACAATTATCTACACCATTTCTCTAAAGTTTCCTTTACTCCTACCTCTCTATCTACACATCCTTGAGAGGTTCTTAGTCTAAACACTTACCTCACCCATTCTAAGTGTTGAGAGAAGTTTTGGTGCACATGGGAAGCATTGGAAGAAGCCATTGAGTGGCGGATGCAATTTAGAGCTAATTGCGGGATCTGAACAACTAGTGAAGACATGGCTCCATGTAGCCCATTGGTAGTAAGAACTTAAAGGGTTCAAGTACATTGGGTAGACTAGGCTTGAAGGGTCTCTTCGTTATTCATGTACTACAACTTTATTCACTATTGGATCGATTTTGGCTTGAAGGGTCGCAGTGAGGTTTTTTGTTGAGTACTTCGATTTGCTCTTCAATAACACGTCTTGGTATTATCTTGTGTTTGCATCTCTTTTCCCTACTCTTTAAACTTTACATTTATTATTTATTGTACTTGCTTATGCCTTAGAGTAGTGTTTTGGTTTTATTGCGTATCATTTACTCTTGTCCCACACTTAATTAAGTTCGAGTAAATTGACTATAGTGTTTCACACTATTTAAACTTTCAGCTATGATACATTGATACATTTATCAAAGTCATTTGTGAATGATCAGGTCAGACGATTTAGGCAAAGTTGGCCAGGTATATGAGTAGCCCTACTTTATGAGGTGTAATGTGTCGTGTGATGTGAGCATCGTTTGTAAATCTTGAGGGTTTTTTTTTTTTTGCCCCAAGAAATGAGGCATTAAATCAAGGGCTAGTAACACTTTGAATATATTTCATAAGTACTCAAAATTCTTGACGGGCAGAAGGGCCAAGATTCATTAATTTCTTATATTTTTATTAATCACAATCAATACGTTATATGATCATCCATGATAATAAATATCATTTATTTGAGAATGTTGGTGAAATACACATTATTTCCCATTCATAAAATTATATATTTAATTATAATAGAAAACCTCATTACAGGTTCCAAGTTCATCACAGGTTTTAGATTTAGGTATGAGTGAGTTTTGCCATTGTTTCTAAACTTATGTTTAAGTCTAAAGTCTATTATAAGGTGTTTTTGTCATGGAATAGCCAAATGGGAAGATTGTTAAGTTATGGTTTTTGACATAACATTTATATTGGCTTTATTTCATGACAAAAATTGTTGTAATTTCATTAATTTATTTCCTTGTATTTTATGGGATTTAGTTGTAATGGGTTTAGTATTAAGTTGGCGAAGATTGCTCAAGACAGTAAAGTTCGTGACTTGCTCACGACTGACTCACGAGTGGACAACCTGTGAAAGGTCACGTAAGAAGCACATTTTGGAATTTGAACAGTCTTTTGCCAGACTGTATTTCGCAAGTCACTTCACACTTGGCCAACTCGCGAGTGACTTGCAAAACTCTTTGCCTGGATGATTTTAAGTATGACTCTTATACCCTTTACCCATACTATATATACCCTCATTACCCACAAAATTGTAAGGAGGCTATTCAGAAGAAAACCTTTGAGAGGTTTCTACAACACCCACCTTGTTAGAGAGAGCTACTCATCCTCAAGAGAGAAATCCTTGTGGTCTCTTCTCCTCACCTCTCCCATTGTCATACCTTGAGAAGAGATTTGTACCTAAACACAACCCACACCTATTCAAAGTGTAGAAAGTGTTTAAGAGCTTGGGAAGTATTGGGTATTTGCCAAAATAAGCTGATAAGGCTTGGCGGATGCAATCGGGCGGTATTGCAGGATCTGGATAACTAGTGAAGACAAGACTTTGAGAAGTCCGTTGGTAGCTGGAGCTTGGGGGGCTAGAAGTACTTTGGATAGATTAGGCTTGGAGGGTCTTTTTGGTTTCCTTATACTCCAACTTATTCACTAGTAGATCATTTCGACTTTGAGGGTAGCGGAGAGGTTTTTCGCCGAGTTCTTCAGTTTCCTCTTCGATAATACATTGCCATGTTATCTTGGGTTTGCTATTCTTTTACCCACTGCCCTTTCCATTTTAGCATTGCACTTATTTGTTCATCCATTCAATTTTTGAGTGCTTTGATCAATTAATTTGCTAATCATGTATATTCCGCATCAAGTGTGTTTAGATTAATATTAATCAAGCTGTAATTAAGAATTGGGGGTCTAAATAAGCTATAGTATTTTACACTATTTGAGCTTTCAATTAGCATTTATTGTTGTCACGATCTTGTTGAGTCACATCAACTAGCATTTCGATCCACTTTAGTCCATTTTTGTCCAATTTGATCCACTTAGGTCCATTCAGTCCAATCTGGTCTACTTTGACCCATTTTAGTCTAGTTCGGTCCATTTTGGTCTACTTTGATCCATTCTGTCCATTTCGATGAATCTTTGCGATGAGAGATTTTTGTAGAAAGAAGAGTTGTTTTATTGAAAATTATGTTACATTCTCAGTGTAATGTTGATAGTTTTTTTTTTTTAAATAAAATTACATTTTTCTTATGTTATTAAAGTCTTGTAATTTTTTTTTTCTAATGCAAATAATGGATTTACTTATATCCGTTTCCTCTTTATGTCATTTGAGAAGTATAGAGGAATGAACCGTTTGTAAGGAGCACTAGAAACAAATTCTAACCACACATTACATTATTTACAAATTATCTCATTTTATATAATAATTGAATGTAAAATCCATTATATTTCCTATTATTTAAAAAAAAAAGTTTACTAATTTAAAACAAATTCAAATAAAAAATAAATAGTTTAATTTAGAAAATCTAATATATCGTGCCAAATATAATTTGTTATAAAATAATCACATCATTTTAAGTAGGGTTTGAGACAAACGGGCAAAATGGCGAAATAGAACTTTTTCGTGAAATACTTAGTAAAATAGCATTGTTTGTAAAATATGTAACAAAATATCACCCTTTTGTAACTCAATTTTTAGAAAATCGTGTTCCACATATAACTCAATTTTAAGGAGATCGAGTTCCATGAGTTTTTAGCCACGGTGGCAACTAGTGATGTGGCTTTTCGCAATAAAAAATGCCACATTGAACTCGATTTTTGTGAAAATTGAGTGGAACTCAATTCTTAGAAAATCAAGTTCTTGTAATTTTTTTTTTGTTTTTTAAATAGTGGAAAATGCCTATGAGGCATTTTATCAAACACCTTACATGCAAATATACCATCTGTATATGAAGCAATGCATGAACATGTGAAAATCTACCTTTTCTACATGTTTAACTATTTGACAATGACCAACATTCAAAGAACTTCATAAAATAAAATAAAATAAAAAATGGATAGGAAATTTGACAAGAAATTATATTCCCATAGAGTGAAGTCCAACCGAGAACTCAAAATCTCAAAAACGAAAGGATTGTGGTCAATGTAAATTGTTTGAAGGTACCTTAAATATAGTTGGGGAATGAAATGTGAATGATCGTGGTTGAGTATTGCCGAAGAAAATAGAGGGTTTGAAAGAATGGCAATCGTGAGAATGAGCAGGGTGGTTTAAAAAACAAAATTTGTCAATTGCTCTTTAAAAACCAACTTAAGTGGTTTTGGCGGGTAGTCTAGTCGCGAGACACCTACCAGACCATCTAATTGAAGACATTACTTAAACAACTTAAGTGGTTCTGGCGGGTAGTCTAGTAGAGAGACATCCGCCATACCATCTAATTGAAGACTTTACTTAACCAACTTAAGAAAGAACTTGATATTCAGGAAATGAAGTTCTACATTACACATAATTCGATTTTCCTAAAATCAAGTTCTACGTGGAATTTTTAATTGATATAAGCCAGATGACCGAGTGCTACTATGGCACTTCACTAAAGGAACTCAATTTCTATAAAATCAAGTTTTGTGTAGAATTTGATTTTTTTGAAAATTAAGTTTTAAAAGAGTGGTATTCTACTGCTTCATATTTCTCGAACAGTGCTATTTTGCTAAATATTTTGCAAAAAAAGCTATTTCGCCATTTTGCCCTGAAACTAACTCTTATTAGTCTAATATACTATTTTCATTTTTCACTTTACAAAAAACCAAATCGTCAAATTTTTTCGTGCATCGCCCTGCGGCCGCGGGTATGTGACTAGTTCATCTAATTTTCAAAACAATCAAATGATTTAAACATAAACAACAATCTTAAATAACTCCTTACAAAAGCTATCTTTTGAAATTTGAACTTAAAAGCTTAATACATAAGAAACTTTCTTAAAACAACTATGTGCTTTAAATCCCAACAATAGTTCACCTACAGCACAATGATCACATTCTAGCACCAATTTGTTACTACGAAACTGAGTAGCTAATCTGGAAAAATATAGGAACAATAAGAATGAGCTAAAAGCTCAAGAAGTAGTAATTGATATACAACCATACAAGTTTATATTTAGAACGCTCCAACATAAAAATAAAGGGAAACAAGGTGACAGTTGTGTACTTATATATTCATAAATGAATGATCATACTATATGCATAGCAAAATTATAAGCACAATGTCAAAAACATAAAATTCAATATGTCATGTACTGAGTCTTGCCCCCGCAACAAGGGTCACTTTCATGTGTTGCCCCCATGGGTAAGGCCATTGAAAAACATGTAACCACCAGTCAAAACTCAAAATTACATCTACCACCACATTATCCTAATCTCCACAAAACCAATCACATTCACTAGATCATGACCCACGCATTTTCCCCATGGGTGGGATCACTGAAATTAATTTATAGAAAATTGTACAATCAAAGTTTCATATAAACACAATCAAATGAGTTTCACAAATGAATGACTCAAAGATATAAGAATTAAATGTGAGATGTAAAGACAATGACAATGAGTTTAAGGATATCCAATAAGCACGGAAATTTATAATATAAAAAAATGGACGTTCAAGTGGTTTTATCAATGAACATGCAGAACATGCAGAAGGTAAGGAGGGTGGTGTATGAAGTCCCAATTGGCTTAATGCGCGAATAATTCTAATGAGGGCACAAATAATTCCACACTCACACAAACACAAAATCTAAGAAATATTATTAACCCCAAAATTTCAAATATTCATCTTATACATTAATAATAACTAGTAAGATCCTTATACTATTTTTGGCCACTTCACCAATTAGATGTTCATACTTGAAATTAGATATCTTAATTTGATAGTTGCACCTTCAATTTCACATAAAAGCATTAAGAACACCAAAAGCCCCAAATTGCCCTAAACTCCAATCTTAGCAATTTTAATTCTTTGATTAATCCCAAATCTATGATGATTTCATCCCATTGGTGTTAAAAACCCTCAATAGATATCCTAGTTTCATTTATTTCATCCAATTTAATTAAACCCCTTACCAGCCTGAAAAACCTTAATTCTCATAATAAACATGTTGCTTTAAAACCCATCTTCTATTAAATACCTTAAAAACTGTCAAACTATGACCAAATTGGGAGTTTAAATCTTTAATTGGGACCCTTAATTGCATTCTTGAGCAACCAATTTTAATGTATCAAAAGCCAAATCACAAAACCCTAATTTTAAGAACACTAAAGGCCCCAAATTGGCCTAAACCCTAATTTTAGCAATTTTAACTCTTTGATTAATCCCAAATCTATTATAATTTAGTCCCATTGATGTTAAAAACACTTAGTAGATATCCCAGTTTCATATTATTTCATCCAATTTAATTAAACCCTTAGCAGATTGAAAAACCTTAATTCTCATAATAAACATGTTGCTTTAAAACCCATCTTTTGTTAAATACCTTCAAAACTATCGAACTATGACCAAATTGGGAGTTTAAATCTTTAATTGGGACCCTTAATTGCATTCTTGAGCAATCAATTTTAATGCACTAAAAGCCAAATCACAAAACACCCAAATTTAAGCATAAAAGCCTAATTCCAATATGCAAGATCTCTAATAATATGTTAATAAGCAAATTTTCTGATCAATTGGTTGTTTAAATCTTTAATTTGGGTGCTTTTTTTCATTATTTATTTATCAATTGAATGAAAATATAAGTGTAACATAGAAACCCCTAAATCATGCCTTATGTGTAACCCTAACTTAGGGTTTCTCTAATTCTAACCAAAACAATAGGATTTAAGTAAAATTAACCTCAAATTGGGTTTTTTGGGGGGGGGGGGGGGGGGGGAGCTTGATTACTTACCAAGGGAGTATTTGATTGAAATAAATACACCAAGGTGCCAAAAATGGGAAAAAAAAATATATATATATATATATATATATATTTCAAAATGTGGTGACCGAAACTCAAGGGACAGCGGTGGAGGGCTGGGTTGAGATGAACGGAAAATCATTACCGAGTAATATAATATTATAACCAAAGAGATACTGTTAATGCAATTGCAAATTTAACAAAACCTATAACTGCAATGAACTTCTGTCTCATGAAATTTGGTGTACCATTTGGATTGGGGAAGCCAATCTTTTCTTGTTAACATGAAATTAATTGGCATGATTAAATTCTGCCTCTATAATGTGGTTTAGCAATGTGAGCTAAAACAAGAAAATTGTTGGTAAAATACCACTTTTTCAGTAAAGAGATGGGGAAAAAGCCATAACTCTCCCATGTCCTTCCCACGTTTTACAAATGTATTATGTGTCAATGCTGTGATCCTAGAGATCCAATCCTAAAGAAAAATTCTCCAACTCCACGCTCAAAATCTTTAAATAATTGATGGTCCAAGCCTTTTGCAAACGCCTTAAAAAGATGAAATCATTGTAGCCAAAGCTGTCAACAACAATTTTTTCTTTCGACCTAAGTTTTAACATGAAAGGAATACAAGGTGTCAGTGTAAGGTTGAATTTAATCAACCATCTTATTGGCTTTATTCCGTACCAAATTTGCTTGTATTTCAGCATTTAGTAACCCTGTATTTAGGTGGGTTTGTTGTAAGGGTAGTGAGTGAGATGGAGTGTTGATTGCTCAAGAGTGTGCAAGAAAATAGAGACTTGTGGCTTGATCTTGTGGGTGGCTCGCGGCTGCAAGCCGCCAGACGCAGCACACGTGTCAAGCATGCTAGAAGGTGAACAGTCATGCTAACTTGAGCACTACAGGATAAAAGAGGACAATTGGCCATACGGTTATCTCGCGACTAGAACTCGCGACTCAGTCAAGTCGCGAGGCCAAGCCGCGAGCCACCCCTGTTTTGTAAAACCTGACGTTTCGCATTCTCCTCTCACCTCAGTATAAATACCCCTTATACCCACAAATGAAAGAGAGCTTCCAGAGAGAATTTTGAGAGAGAAACCCTAAAGAAAAACAAGATTGATTCACCTACAATCTATACATTAGAGTCTCTTCAAATTCCTCAACTCTCTTCCTCTCCATTGTCAAATCCTTGAGAGGCATTTTACCAAAACCTTGTTCTCACCATATTCATCACTGTGAGAGGGCTGTTTGGTTTTCTAAGAAGCAGTTAGGAAGGAACTAATCTACATTGGTTGATGCTACGGTTTAATAGCGGAATCCAGGAAGCTAGAAAAGAAAAAGGTTCGGCGCAATCTCGTTGGAGCAAGAAGCTTGGAGGGCTTAGGTGCACTGGGTATATTAGGCTTGGAGGGTCTATTGCTGTCCATGTATCCTAACTACATTTTCTAGTGAATTGTTTACCGCTTGGAGGGCGGCGGAGAGGTTTTACGCCGAGGGCTTCGGTTTCCTCTTCGATAACACATCGCGTGTTGTCTTTGTGTTTGCATCTTCCTTCCCTTTTATCTTCGCCTTTTATTATCTGCTGTGAGTTGTGATTTTAATTTGGCTTAGATTGTTTTTCCAATTCTATATTATAGCTTATGTTCATTTTCCGCACACTAGTTGTTTGACATAAAGCTTGAATTGGTTAATTTGTAAATTGGGGGTCTAAACGTTCAAGGGTGTTTATACACATATTTGAACTTTCAATCAGCATTCGGAATCCTTACATATTGGTGAAAAGCAGGGCTAAAGGTATCAACACAAAGCATGAACCCTATAATTGCACTGTATTCAGTGCAGCAAGACAAATCTGGTTGTAGATGAGTGAGGTGCTATGCTACCTATACGATGTCACTGTTCTAAGGATGTGAGATATGGAAGTTCCTGCCTGTGACATGTTAGCCAATTCTAATTCTTAACCAAAGGATCCATAGCTATCAGAAAATTAAATCAGACAACTTGACAATCTCAAACTTTAGTTAGAGGCAATCTTGGATAGAGGTTTTTCTCATATGTGTTTGTTCTTATTTCTCCCACTCCCCCCCCCCCCCCCCCCCGTAAAAGTAATCATAGGTTGAGCTTTTGCATTGATATCATAAAACTAGTTCAGGATTGAACTCAGAATTCTTTGTATATCTGGAACCTTATCTGAGCAAATTCTTATTGTTAAAAATTCTGTGATCTGCACATTTTCACATTGCTATGTGAATGATATATAATATCCACTAATTCTGGGGAAAAAAGGGAAATTAATCATCCTTGTTGCCATTCACCTCAAATCAAGGTTTTGTACAGTAGCACTAACACTACTTCAAACACAAACACACACACACAAGGACTTTTTTGTACAATTCTCCCCATGTAGAGAAAACCTAGTTAGGGGAGACATGGTTGCAAAAGATGAAATTTTACAATGAAAATTGGTAAGTGTTATTGATACCACACCCATTCAGTATTCACATGTCAGGATTGAATTTTAAATTTAAACAATCAAATGAGAAGAGACAAGGGACAAGCGATACTCTGCAATAAAATATTATTATTCAATTCCACCCACTCCAATATTATAAGTCCTTAATTTGTATACCCTGTAAGATAATTTTGAAGGTCCAATCAACAATGGAAAACTTACAAAGAGAGCTCAGGAAGAAGAAACAGAAACTTGTAGAGTGAAATGGATTGTTAACTCAACCTTTGTCACATTTGCTTATAAATGAGCTCTAGTTCCTGCTAATTGTTATCCTTCTCTGTCAAGTACTTTTTCAAGGACTATAGATGGGCAGCAATTACCAAAGTGCATAGGCAGCATAATGTAGCATTACCCTTGTAGTATAAATTTCAAGATCCTTGTAGCATGGACTAATGATAGGAATTTAAATTATATATTTCACAATTTTTTGATGGAAACATGATCCATTGTTGGCAGTTGCCACTATTTTTACATTCACCATTGACAGTTAATGTAAATCGATATACTCAATAGAGTCAATATCAAATGTGATTTCTTCTATTTTAATTTCCTTTCAAAACTGAAAATTAAAAAAATAAAAATAAAAAGGACTAAGGAGTTATACAACGTTGAAATGAAGACATATATGAGCATATTCTTAGTGCGCAAAAATTGACAGCTTGAATTCAGGAAAACAGATATGATAAATCCAATAAAGGGGAAGCAATGACTGTTAAAATTCTGGTCTCCATTCGATTTTTTTATTTTTTTATTTTTTTTTTATAATAATATTCCATACAGAACTAAAAGGTACAGAGAATACTGGAATCAAAGAATTATCACTATCAAATCATTCTTCTCCATGACTTGGGATTTAGCAACTATAGTTACAGTCTTGCAATCATTTTCTTCTTTGCAAAGACAGTGGAGTTCCTTACTCAAAGACAATGGATAATCAATGCTCAGCACATTGGTGTATGAATACGAGTAACTCTAATGGTATTGATTTAAAAGAAATCTCTATCAATTAAGCATGCTGGTTCAAGCAATGACAAAATCATAAATTCAATCAACTTGGATGCCAAAAAAAATTGGAGGCTTCTGCTTATACATTCACGGAGTTTGTTGTCTTCCAGTCCAGTTCCTTCTGGCCTCAATCATCCTCTATAGAAATCTAGGAGCTGCCCCCTCCATTGCTGCATCATCTGCCACAGTTTTGGAGATGGTATGCAACACACCTTTGGCCAAAATGCAAAAAAGACTCCACTCAAAGATTATGGAAGCCAAGGCTGCAAGAATCAAAGTGACTTCAGAAACTCTAAAGAGTATGAGAGTGTTGAAGCTGCATCCATGGTAACCCATGTTCTTGAAGAATCTCCTTTATCTGAGGGAAACTGGCTGAAAAGATACCTATTTTCTTGCTCCGTAGTGGCCTTCTTTTTCTAGGCTTCACCAACTTTTGTTTCTATTTTCACTTTTGGAATTTGCATAATATTGTACATACTGTTGATAGCAGGAACAGTCTCCTCTGGTTTAGCCACTTTGTGTTTTACAAGAACCCATCTACAACCTACCAGAGTTCATTTCAATGATGGCTCAAACAAAGGTCTCTGTTGATCGTGTCCAAGAGTTGGAGAAGATCAAAAGAAGATAAATTATCATACTTCCATAGATTCCAATATTGCTATTGAAATTGATATTGGGGAATATGCTTGGGAAAGTGATGAAAAAATACAGAGACCTACCGTCAGAATTATGGAGAATATGACAGTATTGAAAGGTGAAAAGGTTGCAGTATGTGGTTCTGTTGAGTCAGGAAAGTCTATACTAGGTGAAATTCCAAGGATTTATGGGAGAGGAGTAATAGTTTATGGACGAAAAGCCTGTGTCCCACAGTGTGTTGGGATTCAAATAGTTACAATTAGGGAGAATGTCTTGTTTGGCAAAGAAATGAACAAGGCATTCTATGATGATGTATTGGAAGCTTGTGCTTTGAATCAAGATATCAATATTTGGCAAGGCAGAAATTTAAGTGCAGTTGGAGAGAGGGGGATGAACTTAAGTGGAGGGCAAAAGCAGAGAATCCAACTGGTCAAGGCTATCTATAGTGATGCGGATGTTTATTTCCTGGATGACCCATTCAGTGCTGCTGATGCACTTGGTATATTAGTCAATTGGAGAATTCTCTCAAACAATAAGATGTTGTTCTCAACGTTTCACAAATTCCATATCACCAATGCTCGAAGAACATTTATGTTCAAAATATAGGTAGCTGCCAGTCCTGCTAAGCCTGAGATAGATCATCAAGTGAATTAGTTAAGCGTTGATATTTAAAAGAAATCTGAAGATAATGTGTAGGTAGAAACATGCTTGATATGTGTAAATTTCACACATTAAAATTGAAGTGTTTCAATTTTGGGGAGACATAAGAGTTCAATTTCTTCCTTTCTTTGAGTTTTATGTAGTTGTCAATTTCTGCACACATTTTTGTAATTTACTTTATTAAGAACAAGCGAGACGTGTAAACTTACTGGGGTCAACAGATGACCTTGACAGACTCACCAAGATGATCAAAACAAGGAAAACAAGGAGGTTATGGCAGAATTGTGAAAGGCTACCTGAGAATAAGCATTCAGAAAGGTGCAATGAACACCATGTTAGTGATGTAGCATGTTAGTTGTAAGAAATGTGAAATTTTTAAAGATTAAAAGAAAAAAAAAGGTGTGCAACATATATGTTTAAAAGTATAGTTAGATAAAAAATATATATAATCTTTTTCATTACGGATTATGTGTAGTGTGATATTGCTGTACATTTTCTTTCCAACAATATATAAGTTTGATCATAGCAGGTATAACTGGATATCAATGTGAAACACGATAGAATGTGAAAAAGGTAAAAAAAAAAAAAAAAAAAACAATAAATATCAGAATGCATGTCTAGGCATCAAAATTGTAAGATCCCCACACAGGCTAAATGTTGCCTGGACAATTTAACACTCTTTTTCTTCCCTCTTCCATGACATATGAGGAAAAAAATGGCATTTCCAACAGGAATATCTTACTGATTTGAATATAAATGCAAGGAAAAGAGAGAGAGGAGATTGTGAGAGGCAACTTATTCATGAACTAGGTAGCTTTTTCCCTATTCCACTGTGAGACACAATGGATTCATATTCAACCAGTAGGTATGTTAGAAACCTATCCAATAATCATATCCTTCTCTTGTCATATTTGAAACAAGAACTTCATGAACCTTGACATTTATGAGCCATGTGACACAACTGATTCAGTCTCATATGAGATTTTAACTTTATAACCAACATAACGCCAGACACAATTGAACAAAAGTCCCAGACACAGAGTATTAGCTAAAAGTGTTTATGTTAACTAATTCATAGCAGTTACAGAAGAATGGGAAGAGAGAGATAGGGGTGGGGGAATGAAGGGACTGTGGAAGCAAGATGCAAAATCAGACTTACAATGTGGAAGCAGAAGCACTTTACAATAATAGACTTGCAAATAAAAGAACAATAAGAAGAAAAAATCACCACCTACTCACTCTTGAAGGTCGTTAACCCAAATATGTATACATTGATAATCCCATAAAGATTCAAAAACGTTCAGAAAAACAGGTAAGAAGCAGAAGACATAAAATAAGAGTGGACGCAAAGAGAGTACGAACCTAATTATCTAATACACTTATATGCACCTAATTATCAATAAGAGTGGATGCAAAGAGAGTACCAACCTAATTATCAATAATCTTTCTTCATAAAACTATAAACTTTGGTGCCTTACAACCATCTGATCCAATGTAGTACAAAATTTGAAAATAAATTCTATAAGATGTTCCAAAAGGCTCCTTGAAAAATAAGCAACCTACTTATGATACTTCCTGCCATGGGTAGAAATTCATTAAACGTAGGAACCAAAGAAGTATACAGGTTGTATACCCAACAATCCCTTACAAACAGTTACAAATACAATGAATCAATGAAATCAAATATTGAAAGTGGTCTACTCACATTTAAGGATAGCCAATAGCATAGTGACCCTAGGAACTGAAATTTGAATCTCTCTAGAGATAATTAATTTTCTTCAAACATCCTCCTACTCCTCTCCCTCCATACATGCATTAAACAAAGAGCAACTTACATGCTCTATTTCTAAAAGTCTTAAAACTTCGATGCTAGCATTGAAGCACTCCTTTCACCATCTTAGGCATCACCCTTTCACCCTCGTAGCTACAAATACAAATTTCCATAAACCCATAGCTACTGGACAATAATGAAGTAGCAAATGATCTACATTTTCATCACTATTTTTACATATTAGACACCATTTTTCCATCACCATGTCTTCTAATTAGATTATATATAGTGAGAATCTTTCCCCAAGCTACCTACCTCGGAACTTTTTAATTCTAGTTGTTCGAGATTCTATTTTCGCAGGAAAATATACATTAGAAGCCTAAAGACATAAATAAATTTGACATAAAGCAAATTGAAGATGGTTATTCACATTTACTCATTACCTAAATAATATCATCAATCAGAAAAACGTGCATAAAGGGATCCCATTTCATGGATAAGACCCTCTGCAAAAACCACAAGACCACCACTGTGCATAATATCCAGTCTAACAAGTTCACCATCTGGATCTGCAATCAGAACTTCATACTTTCATTTTTCATCACCTATCAAAATGTGCATTTAAAACCAAGTGATAAGCAGCTTGAGAGGAAATTTCAAGGAGGGGTTGGACAAGGATTCCAATAAATTACCAGAACAAGGTCAACAGTATCTAAAAATTCCACTTGATGAGTAGCATAGATGGCATAGGCTCTTGGGACAATAGTTGCAGGAAACACTTTTGCAGAAAGCATTCTATCTTTAATTGAAATACATCTAATGGTGCATGCACAACAAAAATCAAGTTAAGGCACAATGATAAAATGTAACTTGCCTTGATCAAATACGTTCTGGTCTGCACATCAATAGGACTGAAAAGTCATCTACGAAATAAACACTGGCATCAGTATATACAACTCTTGTCAGTGGATCCTCTGCTTTTGTCCTCCACTCAAGTTCATCCCCTCTCTCTCCAACTACATTCAAATCTCTGCCTAGCCAAATCTTGATGTCCTGGTTCAAAGCACATGCTTCCAGTATATCCTCATAATATGGCTTGTCCATTTCCTTGCCAAACAACACATTCTCTTTAATCATGCCTGTTTGAATCCAAGCACTCTGGGGCACGTAGGCCTTTCTTCCATAAACTGTTACTCCTCACTAAAAATCCTTGGAATATCACCTAGTGTTGTAGAGAGAAGGCTAGACTTTTCTGATCCAACAGAACCACGTACTGCAACCTTTTCACCTTTCAATATTCTCATGTTTCTTCATAATTCTGATTATCCGTCTTCGTATTTTTTCATCACTTTCCCAAGCATATTCCCCAATGTAAATTTCAACAGCAATGTTGGAAGCTATGGAAGTATGATTATTTATCTTCTTATGATCTTCCCCAATGAGCTATTGGATACGATCAATACAGGCCTTTGCTTGAGCCACCATTGAAATGAACTTTGGTAGGTTGTAGATGGTTTCTTGTAAAACACGGAAAGTGGCTAAAGTAGGGACTGTTCCTGCTGTCAATGATATGTTCTATACTATGTATACGCCAAAAGTGAAAACAAAAACAAAAGTCGGTGAAGCCCAGAAGAGAAAGGCCATTGCTGAGCTTGCAAAGGGGTATCTTTTCAGCCAGTTTCTCTTAGTTTCCCTCAGATGAAGGAGATTCTTCAAGAAGTGGATTGCCATGAATGCAGCTTCAACACTCTCATACTCTTCAAAGTCTCTGAATTCACTTTGATTCTTGCATCCTTGGCTTGCATAATCTTTGAGTGAAGCCTTTTTTTGCATTTTGGACAAAGGTGTGTTGCATACGATCACCAAAACTGTCGCAAAAGATGCAGCCGTGGAGGGGGCACCTCCTAGATTCCTATAGAGGATGATTGAGGCCAGAAGGACCTGGACTGGAAGCCACCAAACTCCGTGAATGTATGAGCAGAAGTCTCCTATTTTTTCAGCATCCATGTTGATTGAATTTATGATTCTGTCATTGCTTGAACCAGCATGCTTAATTGATAGAGTTTTCTTGTAAATCAATACCATTAGAGTTGCTCGTACTCATACACTGATGTGCTGAGCACCGATAGTCCATTATCTTTGAGTAAGGAACTCCACTGTCTTTGCAAAGAAGAAAATGGTTGCATGAATCAGACCATAGTGGATTTTGGATTTCAATTAAAGAATGCATCAGCATCACCAGAGGAACTTTCAACTTCTGTTTGCTGTGTAGGTTCTACTATGTCATTGTGTTTCCTAGTACAACTAGTAGGAAAAGCATTGAAACAAAGCAGTATTGCCAAAGGAAAGGTAGCAAAATCAAATATGTTTGGTTCTGGCAAAGGACTTGGCAAATCAATTGATTTCAAATGGGTGATTTTGTAAAGAGAGAATCTGAATCAAAGATGAAGGAAAAGATCCACAAGAGGATAAGGATTAATGGCCACCTTATGTCTTCACTTAGTGTTCTATTCTTTGAAAAGACTATAACTAAAGTTGCTAATACCCAAGTCATGACTAAGAACACAGATTTGCTAGTGATAAGTCTATGATTCCAGTATTCATAAAAACCAAAACCAAGGTTCAAAATTGAGATGATGACATTACAGGTGATGACAAGGAGGCATTGGTGATTTACACATGGTGGGTCTGTGAGATTTAGAAAAATGTCCTAGTTTTGAAGCAAAAAATGAAGTAGAACTGGTACAGCTTTGAGCTGTCCAATGCTCCAATTTTCTCTATCTTCCGCAACTGCAACCTTGCACTGATTCCAGAATGAAAAACCCAATTAGCAATAAAAGATAGATGGTAAATTTTGATAAAGAGAGAGTAAAAGAAACTAGGAGTTATATTGCAACGTCTTACTAATTTCTACACCTGGTGCACCAAGAAGCCTCTGATCTTGATTCACTATCATTGTGAGATTATGCTTGTTGAGATCCTGACATATCAAGTTATCTTAGTTGAAAAAAATGCAAGAGGGAGAAGGTTCATATGATTATTTTAAAATTATAATGTCTAGTTCTAACCTTCCAAATCTCTTTATCCAAGTGCTGTTGCAAAGGATCCATATTACTAGAGAGAGGGTTGATTTTGCTCTGAAGATGATGAGGGCCAGGAAGCAACCAACCAAATTCCATGGATTTACCAGCAGAAGTCTCCAATTTTTTCAGCATCCGTATTGATTAAACTAATGATTTTACTGTTGCTTAAGAAGCCGCCCGTATACCAATGTGATGAGCACCATAATACCATTGTCTTTCGGTAAATGAATCCATCCACTGTGTTTGCAAAATACAAGATGAAACATATTATTGTTGTGACTTCATTTTGATGAGTTCATGTGGAACTACATATTATTATAGACATTTCTTAATTATGGAAAAACACACACAAAAAAATTGTGGACTTGCCCATATAGTTTGTGCTAAAAATTACAGCGATCATGGCCATAGTATTTTACGTATATACTAATATCACTATAAAGTTTTAGAAAAATAATATGAATTGTTACAGAACTAATGATGAGACATTTACGTTCAGTACGATAATCTTATATACTTATTTTTTCAGACTTAATTATTTGTTGAAAGAAATAAAACCCAAATGTTTCCTTTTGGAAGGAAAAAATTGCTGAATAGACTATTTCCAACAAAATATTAGGCGTATGGTATGCATTCAAACTTATTAGCAGCGTTTATAGAAAACGCCAATTCAGAAAAAACGCCACTATAGTGTTTGCTTTCCAACCCAAAGTCGAGTTTGCCAAACTCTGACTTTCAAAAAGAGTCTAACTAACAAAATAAGTTTGAACGCATTCCATGCACCTAATATTTTGCTGCAAATAGTCTATTCAGCAATTTTTGCCCTTTTGGAATGTTTGATAAGTTTGCTTACGAGCATCTATCAGGAGAAAGGCTAAAGAAAGCCATGCTTTGTTGCAAGGTAGGAAACAAAGAAGAAAGCCACATTTGGTAGCAAGGAAAAGAAGTCAATATCTGGAAATAGTTATCCTCATTCTCTCCCTAAACGGAGCCACAGACCAAAAAATGCATATACAAACAGAATTATTTGGGTGCCTGCCATTTAGTATCACACCTGCAACCATGAAGACAGCTTTTCTGTTCCTGGCCTTTATGGAAACCATTGAAACATCTATTTTCAATGTCCAGTCATTGATACAGTACAAGCAAGACTATAAATGCTTGAATATAAGTATCAGTATTGGTATCAAAGTCAGATAAACAAAGCTGTGCACACAAGCTCATACGCATGGAGTGCAGTTCAAAGGCATGTAAACTAAGAATTAACTAGCCTCTCACCATTCACAATGCTTCACTGTCATAGCATTGTAAACATGCTTCCAGTAGAATAAGCAATCTATTGCCAGTAAAGAGTATGTTTTCACCATTTTCCTTAGTCCTTTTACCATGTTGCTATAATTAAAATAGATTTATCATAAGTGGCTGAAGTTATAACATTTGATGACTCTAATTAATATAAGGATTTATGTTCAAAGAAATTTTTTTTACACCTAAAGATTAAAATAACATTTATATTGCTGTGTTCAACATTACAAGTTCATCACCTCTGATTACCTACTAAAATATATACAAGTGTCTGTCCAGATTCCGCAAAATTAATGCCATGGTAAAAAAAAAAAAAAAAAAAAAAGCAAAAACATTATTTTGGTCCAAACATTTTTGAGTTACGGTTAATTTAGTCCCTACATTTTAGTAGTAGTCAATTTAGTTTCTATTATTTTCAACTTGCAACCAATTTGGTCCCTACCATTATCTCACTTACGAAAAATGCTTATGTGGTTAACAGATTGCATTGTTGGCATGTCTACATTAAAAAAATCAAATTTGATATTAGATGGCAAAAAAGCCATGTCAACATTTAAATTTTTTTTTTTTTTTTCTTACGGAATTTCACTTCTCTCTCTTAACATTCATCAACGGATAACCCAGAACTAAAATCTTCTCTAGTCTCTCTCTTTCTAGTTTATCTCATTCCTCTCTCTTGGCTCCTCCATCTCAAGCCCACCTAGGCTGGCATCCGCATAGCTCGCCACACTGACAATAAGATGCACGACGGCACCGCTGCGAGAGTCATCGTCTTGCTACACAGGGAGTGTGGTTGCTCCAAGTCAAAGCCGGAGACGTTGATTCCAACACTCGGGTCGCCTCTTGTTGGTCCAGATCACGATCTGGGTATATATCTTCGATTTTGTTATTACGGTTGTTGGCAGCTTGTAGGTGGGTTGAAATTTGAGTTGTTGTTGGTTGCCAAACTTCAGGCCATTGAGTTGTAGTTAATCTGTGAGGGGCGAACGGTGGTGACTTGGAGCGTCTTGGATTTGTGGTTGAAGTTTGATGTTTTAGTTGCGTCTTGAGTAGCGGTGGCGGGAAGGCTTAGATTTGTGATTCACAGCAAAGGGATTCACCCAGAGACATTAGCACGGATGTGGATTTTCTTGATTTTTTGGCACTGTATTGAGATTTTCTTTTTGTATTTGTTATTGTGTTTGGATGTCAAGAATTTTTTATTTTTTTTTGAAAGTTTATATTTTTTTATTTAAGAAACGGATGCCAAAAAAATAAGAAATTGATAATTTTGTTATTTAAATTGTTGTTATAAAGTTTTGAAATTTTATTTGAATGGTTATTTATATTTTCTAAATGCTGACATGCCTTTTTTGTCATTTTAAGTGCTGATGTGGTTAACAAAATATATACACGTCACCATCAGATTTAATTTTTTAATATTAGACATGCCAACAATGTAATCCGTTAGCCACGTAGACATTTTCCGTTAGTGAGATAACAACAGGAACCAAATTGGTTGCAAGTTGAAAATAGTAGGGACCAAATTGACTGCTACTAAAATATAAGGACCAAATTGATTGTAACCCTAAAATATAATGACCAAAATGATGTTTTCGCCCAAAAAAAAAAAAAAAAAAAAAACATTTTTGACACTCATACTTCATCCTGGTCAGATAAACTTACCACATGGACCACTGTTAAGATCGTCAAGATTCGATGATGTTGAATGAAACTTAGATAACAGCTGTTGCATTCCTGATATGATTGATCCATATGTCTGCAGTGCAAGAATAAACATGCTTCAAACCCTGCTGTTAAACTTATTTTCACTAAATTCTATACAGTAAGTTGGATATCCAAGAAGATCATATTAATCCATCTCATTTTAGTTGGAATTTAAGCACACAAGTTGGTGAGGCAAGGCAAAGAAATCACCAAGGTCATCAAAATATACTGAAAGAAGGTCATTTATTGAAATTTGAAAATGTTCTTGTGTCAAACAAGCTCTAATTAAGAAATACAAAATGAGTTGAAAGCAACAAATAACATGCAGGATTTGTCTCCAATATAAGGTGAATCACAATGGATAGATTCAATCTCCATGGGACATTATCAATCTTTAACCAAAATATGGAATATCAGATAAGTTTGCTTACTAGCATCTACATGTGTTTCTGTATTTATAGTTCGACCTAAAATACATAGCCACACTAAACAGCATTTGTCAATACAAATGAATGAATGATAGCATCGAACCTGAACAGCTCAGACCTGTGATCCACATAATGCATCCTCTTAATGTTGGTCAATTTTCCATTGGTGGATAACTGGCTGAGGTTTTTCCATAAGAAAAACATATTAGAAACCTGGACCATTACAATCAAAACTACTTGCTATACACATGGGCACTTTAGAGTTTAATTTATAGTGATAAAAAAAAAAAAAAAAAAAATCTATCTTTAAACCAATCAAAATCAACATCACACCCAAAAAAATAAGTTTCAAATTTTCATCCTTTTCACTGAATACATAGCTATGAAAAATTGTTAACAAAAAAATAAGCTATTAGCAATTGTTCAAAAATTAATTAATTGTCTCTATGTAAATGAAAAGACCAAAGAATACAAACATTGTGTTAATTTCAACTTGGTAGAATATTAAAAGAATAAAAATAAAAACACAAATTTTTTTATCCCAAACAACAAGCTACCAAAAAAAAAAAAGAAAAAAAAAAATCAGAAACCAAATTATCCACAAGGAAAAAAAAAACCCAACATATAGAAATTAGAAAGTTTCAGAATTAACAGCAAGGCCATTGGTGAACTTGTCGTCCAAATCGTCCAGCTGAATTGGCATCAAGCCACTCGATTGCAAGTTCATGAGCAGCAACATAGGCTTGTTTGGTTTGATTTGTCATTGCACAAGTCTTTAAAAGATTACTATGTGCCAGATGATGCCAGCACAGCCACTGAATCCCATGTGCCAGAAACAAAATGAGATAGAATAGACTCAGGCACAAAAATAAGTAAAGCCAGGTGAAACTAAATTACTCGAACAGAAACTGATCATACCAAGCTAAGAACTTTGGACTGGAAACTGATCCTTCAAGACTAATCCTCCAATGAACTGGAAACTTATCAACTGACTTAAATAATGAAGGATTGTCAATATCATCCTCTTCAGCATTGTGGGCATCACGTGCCATCAAAGATAAGCATTTTTAGTGCATATAAAACATTGTGCCAAAGCAATAGTTAACTTCTTACCAAGTTGAGAGCAACCTAACAACCTTGGCAGCTGAGTTACATAACATGAATGATACTTATAGACGAATTTTAACTTCTCTGGTAAGTGGTAAATGGTAAGAAACGAAGAAATTATTCAAAGCAAACAAATCCACATGTGAACCCATGTGGATTCATTCAAGGCCATTTGTACCAAAACCGAAGAGGCATAGAGATGTCATTGCTATGCCATTGCATCATTTAACAAGTTTTATTCTTAAATTGAGTAAATACAAAAACACAGAGAATCTGCACTGACTTGAATTAACTTCTAGTAGGTCCTTTGAAGTTTAAAATTGCGAGTAATAGGATATAATACTACCTTCTACCTTAATATCACTATTCATTTTTTTCTTTATCTTCCTTTGTTTTGTCTCTTCTTATTCACACCCTTTTATTCTCTGACCTTTCTCCCTCTCTTACATTTTCATCACCCCACTAACATCTAGCTTAATATCACTATTTATCTTTCCCTTTATCTTCATTTATTTTGTCTCTTCTTATTCATACACTCTTATAATAAATTTGTCATTCTCTCTTTTATTTTTTACATGGTTTTCCCTCACAAAAAGGTTTCTCTCTCTCTCTCTCTCTCTCTCTCTCTCAATTTTTTGGTTGATTTTCAAAACTCTAATTTGAGTTGATTTGATATAGTTTTGTGTTTTAAGGTTTTTTTTTTTTTTTTTGGGTTAAATGTTATCCTATTGCATTATAAAGAATTAAAGATAGTAGATAAAAACATTGTATTATTATATTACATAGCATGATTTGGATAATTTAGTGCTTATTGTTTATATATATATATATATATATATATATATATATATTTACTTTTTTTTTCTTCTCGTCTTATTTTATTCAACATTAGACTAGGCTTGGTATTAAGTTATTAACATGTCAAAGATGGTTGCAAATTCAGAATTCGAGTTGGGTCATGACATGTTTTTGTGATGATAGATGCTAATGATCTTTACATGGTATATATGGAGTCTTCTTATTATTTTATTTTTCACTTTAACAATGTAGAAATTGTTTCATCAATGATCAAGTGTTTATATGTTGCACATTTTTGCAAATCTTTTCAACGCATTGCATAGATTAGCGATTACTACAAATAATAATTGTTCAATCTGGGTTTGGAAAAGATTAAAATCCAACTTATATATGAATACTTCTTAAATTATTTCTTTATGGGGTGTACAACTTTACTCTTATATAGCTTTTTAAAATAAATAAATAAAAGCAATCTCAAACGGATGTAAAATCATTGAAAATTAATATTTCATCATGAAATTTCAATTAGTGTATAAAACACTATGAACGTTTAGACCCCCAATTTACAAATTACCAATTCAAGCTTAATGTCAAACAATTAATGTGTGGAATATGAACATAAGCTTAAAACATAATTGATAAACAATCAAAACCAAATAAAATCACATTCATAGCAAAAATTAAATGGAAAAGATTAAGGGAAGAGAGATGCAAACACAAGGACAACACACGATGTGTTATCGAAGAGGAAACTGAAGCTTTCGGCGTAAACCCTCTCCGCCGCCCTCCAAGCGGTAAACAATCCACTAAAGAATGTAGTTGGGATACATGAACAGCAGAAGACCCTCCAAGCCTAATCTACCCAATGTACCTAAGCCCTCTAAGCTCCTACTCCAACGAGGTTACATCGAACCTATTTCTTCTTTAGCTTATCGGATTCCGCTACTTGACCATAGCATCAACCAATATGAAATTGGTCCCTTAACTACTTTCCAAACACCAAATGGCATTCTCATAGATATGAGTATGATGAGACAAGGTTTTAGTAATGTACCTCTCAAGGATTTGACAATGGAGAGGAAGAGAGTAGAGGAATTTGAAGAGTCTCTATGTGAAGATTGTGGATAAATCAATCTTGTTTTTCTCTAGGGTTTCTCTCTCAAAATTCTCTCTAGAAGCTCTCTCAATATCGTGGGTATAAAGGTATATATATAGTAGGGTGAGAAGGAATGTGAAAAGTCAGTTTTTCCCAAACAAGGTGGTCTGGCAACTTGACCTCACGACTGGGTTGAGTCACGAGTTCAAGCCGTGAGCTAACGGCCTAGCCAGCCTAGGACTCTTGTCTTGTAGTGCAATAGCTGGCATGACTCTTCAACTTCCTTGCACGCTTCACAAGTGTGCTACAGTTGGCGACTTGCCAGTCGCGAGTCAACCGCGAGTCCCAACCGCTAGTCTCCGCATCCTTGCACAATCTTGAGCATTTCTTCACACTCTCTCACTCACTACCCTTACATGATTCTCACCTAAATACAGGGTTACTAATTACTAAAATACAAGCAAATTTAGCATGGAATAAAGCCAACAAGATGGTTGATAAAATTTAACCTTACATATCACTAAATCAAAAAATATATATAATATATGAGAACATGGTATACAAACAAAATTAGGCAAAAACTTATTGAAATTACACAGTTGTTTGAATGAAAAGAAAACAATAATTATTTGTCTCAATATTGATCATTTCTAAAATCAAGAAGAAAATAATATTTCAAACAAATAACAACTAAAGCTACATAGGAATTTATTCAAATTACAAAAGAGCCATAATAAAAAGAAACTAATGGTTACATTCTTTAAAAGTGATAAAGAAAAAAAATTCAGAATAAATGGTTTGTCTTTTACTTTTACATTTTTTCTTCTCATATTATTTTATTCAACATTTAAATTTAGTAACAACCTCTATATCATTATATTATTTATATTTCCTCTCTTTATTTATTTAAAAAAATTAAACATATAATATTTCACTTAGATTTAATAAAAAAAATTGTTCTCAAAAAGTGGAGTAATGCTAGGGAAACAATCATTCTCACATTCAATATGTTAAAGGAAAAATGGAATACACAAAAAAAAAAAAAAAAAAAAAAAAGCCAATTCAGAAACACTAAATAAAAATAAAAAATTAACGAGGATATCAAACCAATAATGCATATTTATTGCCATAGAATCTTCATCAAATTTTGAAAAACGATAGTTTGTCGAGAGAGAGAGAGAGAGAGAGAGAGAGAGAGAGAGAGAGAGAGAGAGAGAGAGAGAGAGAGAGAGAGAGAGAGAGAGAGAGAGAGACAAAAAGTAGATAAAGAAAAAAAAATCAAACGTCATTAGTAACTTTTAATTGGAAAACAAAGAGACTATAAGGAGAAGTAAAAAACAAAATAGAGATGACCATATGAAGAATATTAAAAACTTTACAGTGTAGTAAAATAAACCGTTACATTCACTTAAAAAATTAAATCAATAATCAACAATTAAATACAATCATAGTACTAAATTTAAATTTGAAACTAATCAAACTTTAACCATGGAAACCATATTTCCAATCATAACTAAAAAAAAGTTGTTCTCTAGTAATAATAGAAATTTTATAAGAAATTGAGTTAGAAAATTTTAAAATCCTTTTTTTGACATTTCATATATATATATATATATAATTTTCATACACTATTACTTTTTGAAAATCTAATGAACGATGCTACTTCTCATTTAACTTCTCTGTTATGAAAATCATCAATAAATATATGCTAATGGTTAGAAGCATTACAAATGAGATCATTAAAAAAATTATAAAATTAATTAGCAACTATCATTATGGAGTAATTAATAGTCTATGGTTTTATGCATCTAAAGAAGTGAGTAAAGATTCACATTAAATATATATTCAAGTTATATATGAGATCATTAAAAAAATGATAAAATTAATTAGCAACTATCATTATGGGTTCAAGTTACACCCGATGTAATTCTAAGTAATATTACACCATCAAATAACTTATTATTGAATTAATATTTTGAAAATCTAACCGTTGAATTACATATTCTATATGTTCTTAACATGCATGCCGATTTTCATATCAATCGGATGCTATTTACCATTTGATCCATAAACTTATATTTTATGCATTATTTTAAACTACAAAAATTTAAATTTTAACAATTGATTGATGACACGGATATTAATTTTTGATCACCTTGAAATTTTTCAAGCATAAAAAATATACAAAGATAATGTAATCTAACGGTGGATTTGTCAATATTCGCATCCAATTAAAAAATATTGAGTAGTGTAACATTGCTTAGAGTTACACCAGGTGTAACTTAAACCCAACCCTTATATATATATATATATATATATATATATATATATATATGTAGGGACACGATTATTTAACGGCCCAGGAATGACGTTGGGCTCGTACATAAAAGATCCCTCACAATATGATTTGTAGAGAGTGGGCTTAAAAGGCTTGTCTTTGATCACGGGGCGATGGTTCGGTCCTGATTTTAGGGGGGCTCATGTAGAAAAAAGGGTTCGGTTTGAACATCCAAGCCCTACAGCGTCGTAGCCTGAGGGGTTGGACTCCTCGAACTTAGTCCGAGGAGCATCAAGTTCTTCCCCTTCTTCCCCCCCCCCCCCCTTCCTTCTCTTGGCTTTCGTTTCCTTTTATACTCGTATTCCTTCCTCTCTTTAGGGTCCACGTGTAAGCTTTACCTTCAGGGAAGATGACTTGTCATATCAGCCCATACCTCAAGTGGTTGGGAGTCGACGTAAAGGTTGAATAGCATGGTCAAGAATAGGGGCCTATCAGGCACAGAGTTCTCCACTACAGTATTGGCAGTCTTTTCACTTATCTTATCCGTGCATTAAACTCATCTTTGACAATAGGTCTCCTCAGATCAGGCCCTGGGCCTTGATATAGAACGGGCCTGGGCCATGAATTTTCTGGCCCACAATAGCCCCTTAAAATCCTGCTGCCCGACTTTTAGTTGGGGAGGAGGGTTTTGGTGACTTTGGGCCCACATCACGGCTCGTTCAAGTTCTGCACTCCACTCATACTTGTGTTTTTACATTCACATGGGAGACGTGCCAAGTCAAGAGTCATCCCTTCGTTCGTGAGTACTCTGAAGTTTCAACAATCGAAGCGCGTCTTCCCGAGGATCTTGAGATCCTACGGTTGTGGATGGTGTGGGAAATTGAGCCGGAGCTGCCTTGTCTGCAGCGCGTCTTGGGAATCTGCTCAAATTAAATTAAATGACACCTCCTTACCCTTTATATAAGTAGGACAGGTGGTTGCTCTCCTGGCATACAAACCCTTCTGCTCTCTTCAGAATCATAACCCTTTGTCCATACCCAGTTCTCTCCTCCGGTGTCATCTTCCCTTTGCGCCATATGTTTGAGGCTTGGGTAGAGATGGAGGAACTTCATCCGCCACAGAGGCACCGGACCCTTCCAAGACGTAAAGTGATGTGGCCTGGGCAGGGGAGGCACAGATTTAAGGTGTCTTCCCGCTTAGACATGGTGGGGACGGTACCCTCCCCTCTTTTAGTCAAAATCCGAAACAGGTTCTGGTCACGCCAGATTTTTGGTGTGTCAGAAGAAAGATTTTCCGCCATCAGCGCCGTCTGCCTTGTCGCAGGCAAATTTTGGTGTAGGCTCCTCAACTTCCGGTTCCCGGCACCTTCTCTTCAACGGTGTGGGCCTCAAGTTGGGTTCCCTGCACCTTTTCTTCAGCTGCGCTAGCCTGAAGCTGGGCTCTCTCTGCACCTTTTCTTCAATGGTGCAGGCCCCGCGTTGGGTTCTTTTGCTGCCTGAGTTATGGGCATGTAAAAGTGTTGAGGAAGAACAAAGTCTTGAAGCAGCAGCCAACCTCTCCTCTGTACTACCTCCTCGGCTTTATCTTATTCTCTTGTATCTTTCTTTTCGATTATGTAGTTAGCTTTAATATAAGCTGATTCCAGTTTTTCATTGTACGCTGTACTATTTATTTGTTTTAATAAAAGGGAAATTTATTTACTTGTTTTGAATATTTTTCTTTTTTGCAACATTACTTTGTGAATGGGTGTGTTCCAGGTGTGTTTTTCTTCAATGATACTTAGAGCAGGAAACCTTGAAACATAATCCAACTAATTTTAATTTACCGACATTACCAGGCATAATAATGATAATTCACAGTAAATTAAACTTAGGAAACTAACCGAGATAACAGCTGAATATTCTGTAATAAGTGCGAGGAGACCATTCGAGAACGATAAACTCTAAATAATTCATCCGAGGGGGTAACCGAGCAGTAAGGGACTCCGATTGTGTTTTTGGTAACATATTGCTCTACATTGCACCAATCCCTTTGGTACTAAGGATCTGAAAGCAGACTTGAGAGTCCATGCAGTTTAGGAATTAACCCAATTGTTAATGGAGAGTTCTCCTCAGATAGATTCTAAGGTCCATGTAATGTAGTTTTTTTTTAAGTACTTGGTTTCCCCATAGGCTTGAGTCCGAAGACCATGCAAGGCCTTGGTTCTGTCCAAAACTTGCGGTTTTTCTTTTGAGTACTTGGTTTCCCCATAGGCTTGAGTCTGAGGACCATGCAAGGCCTTGGTTCTGTCCAAAACTTGCGGTTTTTCTTTTGAGTACTTGGTTTCCCCATAGGCTTGAGTCCGAGGACCATGCAAGGCCTTGGTTCTGTCCAAAACTTGCGGTTTTTCTTTTGAGTACTTGGTTTCCCCATAGGCTTGAGTCCGAGGACCATGCAAGGCCTTGGTTCTGTCCAAAACTTGCGGTTTTTCTTTTGAGTACTTGGTTTCCCCATAGGCTTGAGTTCGAGGACCATGCAAGGCCTTGGTTCTGTCCAAAACTTGCGGTTTTTCTTTTGAGTACTTGGTTTCCCCATAGGCTTGAGTCCGAGGACCATGCAAGGCCTTGATTCTGTCCAAAACTTGCGGTTTTTCTTTTGAGTACTTGGTTTCCCCATAGGCTTGAGTCCGAGGACCATGCAAGGCCTTAGTTCTGTCCAAAACTTGCGTTTTTTCTTTGTGTACATTTTTGTACTTATTTGCTTTTTCGAAGGTCAGCCCCTTGACCATGGCGGGGAGAGTTGGCTTGAGGCCGGAAGCCCTTAGAGCTGCCCGCGCCGTCGGTACTGCAGGGCGTAGCCCCTGGCAGAAGTTTATGTCGGAACAACAACTGCATGTCGCCGGAGATGGAGGAAAACCCACGAATCTCTACTTGCTAGAGAGTTGACTCAAACGCCACCTACGCTAACGCGCAAGCCTTCCCACAGACGACGCCAATTGTAGGGACACGATTATTTAATGGCCCAGGAATGACGTTGGGCTCGTACATAAAAGATCCCTCACAATATGATTTGTAGAGAGTGGGCTTAAAAGGCTTGTCTTTGATCACGGGGCGATGGTCCGGTCCTGATTTTAGGGGGGCTCATGTAGAAAAAAGGGTTCGGTTTGAACATCCAAGCCCTACAGCGTCGTAGCCTGAGGGGTTGGACTCCTCGGACTTAGTCCGAGGAGTATCAAGTTCTTCCCCTTCTTCCCCCCCCCCCCCTTCCTTCTCTTGGCTTTCGTTTCCTTTTATACTCGTATTCCTTCCTCTCTTTAGGGTCCACATGTAAGTTTTACCTTCGGGGAAGAGGACTTGTCATATCAGCCCATACCTCAAGTGGTTGGGAGTCGACGTAAAGGTTGAATAGCATGGTCAAGAATAGGGGCCTGTCAGGCACAAAGTTCTCCACTACAGTATTGGCAGTCTTTTCACTTATCTTATCCGTGCATTAAACTCATCCTTGACAATAGGTCTCCTCAGATCAGGCCCTGGGCCTTGATATAGAACGGGCCTGGGCCATGAATTTTCTAGCCCACAATATATAATATGTATGTATGTATGTATGTAAAGGTTTTTATTTTTATTTTTTAAGTTATATATAAGGTTTTTATTATCTTAAAAGATAATGAAAACCAATTATTAATAACTAAAACAATAATATTAATAAAAAATATATTTAATGAGAACACCCAAAAAAATTTATCACACGCAATGCGCAGGTTTGCAACTAGTTGAAAATAATACATGAGAAAAGTGTTCTAATCAGAAAATGTCTCAATTAAGTGTTTTTTTTTTTTTCAATAGAAAATGAATCACATTTTTTAGGATCAGAACATTTGCATAAGGTTTGGTAAAATAACATTTAACCCTAATTTTCCCAATAAACCCAAAAAAAAAAAAAAAAAAATACTCACATTAGTTTATACATGTAGTGTGTAAAATGAGATTTCACTTTTAATTCTTTTTTTGTGTTTCTTGAGAGTGAAAGAACAGAGTAAATAGTGGTTATTGTGTATGAAGAGAAAAACGATTAGAAAATTGGTATTTTAATAAAATATAATATAGAATAAATATTACGATGTGGGTGTTTAGAAAAAATGATTAGTTAAAAGATATGCTGAAATACAAATTGAACCCTTTAAGTTTGATTGAAATTCATTTCATTCTTTTAACTTTATTTTCTTTCAATTAAGTTCTTTAAATTTCAAATTTATTTAATTCAGGCTTTCCGTCCAATTTCATTAAAAAATTTCCATTAAAAAAATATTGTACTCAGATGAAGAAAAATATCTATAAAATTAATAAAAATAATTTATAAATTTTTTTATATAGGAATTTTTTTTCAATATTTTTTTCATTAGTTAATTGCATACTTAATGTAATTTTTTAACAAAATTGGACAAAATACCTGAATTGAATAAATTTGAAATTTAGAGAATTCAATCGAATAAAAGTAAAGTTAGAGAACTGAAATTAATTTCAGTTAAACTTGGAAGATACACTTTACATTTTAGCCACTAGAGAAAAAAAGTTCTTTTTTTTTTTTTTTTAGAAGAAAGAACGTGAACTTTTATTGAAAAACTTAGTAATGATTAGCTAAAAGAACAACGAAAAGGTGGAAAGGAATATCCTTTATCCACACTAATAAACCATTCACATGTCTTGCATGTTGAATTAGGTTATGAGCTACATAATTGTCTAATCTACGAGTATGAGAAAAAGAAATACTACTGAAGACATCTAGAGTAGTCTGCACAGAATCAAGGAGATGATTGAAGTAAGCTAGGGATTCATCCTCACTTTTCAGAGAATTGATCACCACCTCTGAGTCGCCTTTGAGGATAATGGAATAGTGGCCAAGATCTTGAGCAAAGAGAATGGCTCGCACTGCCGCTAAGGCCTCAACATCAATGGAGGAGGGAGGAAGAATGACTTTTTCCAGAAGAAAAGCTTGAACCCTTCCCCTATAATCTTGTACCACTACTCCCAAAAGTGCCTCCTTTGAATTTCTAAACAACACTCCATCAAAATTGACTTTGAAAAAGGGAGTGGGAGGAGATTGCCAACGAATCCGGGAAGGAGGATGGACTAATGGCTGCACCGAGGGACAAGGAGCATGACACACAAGATCAGATAGTGCTTGCCAACTCATCATTCTTTTGCGCTCATTGAGTGATATTCTAGCCAAATTAGTGTACCTACGATTTGGACAATCACAAGTGATGTGACCATATCCTAGGCATTTGTTGCATCTAAAAAAATCTCTCACCCTTCACTTAGTGTGAAGTAATTTTTAAGACTTGTTGATAATTGCTTGAATAATATGGCTTATGTTGAAAAATTTAGACCTCAATTAAAAGAATTAACAAGTTTTAAACCTAAGTTATTAATTAGATTTTGTTTAAATTAAAAAGCGATACATTATATTGTTTGACAATCCTACACACCGTTTAAAAGCCTCTTATTATAAATATAAAAAAATTAACCGGTTAAAATTGTGCGCCAAGATAGAAATAGAAAGGAGCGATGAGGGCACGGAGAGTAACAGAGGAAGAGAGAGGTGATGAAATCAAAAAGCTTCAAAAAACGATTTTGCAGACCCAAAACACCGTTTACCGCAAAACAAAACCCAATTCTCTTCTAAAAACTGAAATTAAAACCCGTAACTCCTCTGTCTTCTTAGAAAGATTGCTACATGGAGAAAGGAGAAAGAGAGATCGACAAAAAAGAGAGACAGAGAAATAGAGAGGCAGAGATAGAGAGAAAGGCGCCGCCCAGATCTCCTGCCATCACTGTAAGGGCGCCTTCCATTTTTCCTACTATACAGAGATGAGAAGGAGACAAACATTGAGAGAACTACCACTGGTAAGCTTTTCGTCTTTTTCATTCTTTCTTAGATCTGGGTATGGGTATGAAATATGAATTAGTTTTGAGAAATTTGGTTGGATTGATTTTTATTTAGGTATTTGGGTAACATTAGGTTTTGATTTGATTTTTTGAAATTTGGGTTTTATATGATTTAGGTTAAAAACGGTTAAAATTAAATACGAACGAAAGGTCAATTGAGGAATTGAGAGATATGGAGATAGAGAGAGACAGATACAGATACAGAGAAATAGAGAGACAGAGATAGAGAGAGAAATAGATACAGTCCGGTAAAGGTTTTCAATTCCCTTTTGTTATTTCACGTGACATACCCCCTGACCAACATAATTATTCACGCAATTGCATTTTTTTTAACTTTAAAGTTTGATCAACTATATTAAGGGTTTGCACTAAACACCGTTTAAAGGAATAAGAGAGATTTGTTTTCTTATTAAGGTCTTGCTTTTAAATTGGTTTTGATCAACGGTCACAATCATAACTAGAGAAGAAGAAGAAGAGAAAGGCGGTGGAGCAAACACAGGCAAAGAAAGGAAAATATTTTTTTTATTTTTTCAAATCCACAACTCTTATAATATTGCCAACAGGTATAACCCCAAAAAATTGCAAAACAAAATTGTTGGATATTGTTGTGTTTTGCTATATAAAATTATGAATGAAATAATTAATTTTTAAATGTCAGTTTTAAAATATTTTTATGTATTTCTCTTTTATTTAATAAAACTCAATTACTGGATATGTAAATTCAAGTGCTATTTGGGAAGATAGGAAGTAGTTTGTTTCTCTTAATATTTCCCAAGTTTTTTCTTTCTTAATTTTTGAAATTTAAATATGCTTGATTAATCTTTTTCCTCCTATAACTGATGCTTTGATTTTAGTATTTTTTCTGTTTATTTGGTATTAATTTTTCAATCTACCTAGAGAGGTTTAATTAATTTTTGGTTGGTTAGAGTGCTTGGTAGACCCCATAGCATTTTCTGCTAAACATGTTGAAATTCTTCTTCTCCTTTATTATATGAGACATTTGGTAATTTTTCCTATTTGTTTGTACGACTGATTTTTCTATCTGTGTATAGAACAGAAAGTAGAAAAGGTGAAGAGAGAATCAAAAGCATGTCCAACAAAGGATGTAATTTCACCATGATTGGTTGGAGATTTGGAGTTGACGGAATACCCCTTCACTTTCTTTAAAACAATCTATCACTAACACAGGTTGTATTTCTTCTTCACCTTTCTTATATGAGACACTTTGTACTTCTTTCTATTTGTTTTTAGGACTTCCATTGTTTCTGTTAAATACCTCTTCACACTGATCTTATTTTAAAATAATTTTTTATGCCATTTTTTAGTGTATATTGCCATGAACAACATGAAAATTAGTTTTCTGGTGCTTATTAATTATATGTTACTGAATCACACTAATACAGAATACTTCTTTGGCCTTTAAATAGTAATATGCATTGATCTCACAACTGATATGGTTTATGTATATTGTTTATCTTAAATTTTTTTTACAAAGATTGTTTTATCTTAATTGATTGCACCTTGAATTTTACATATGATGTGATTGTTAGATGCAAAGATTGTTTTATCTTAATTGATTACACCTTGAATTTTACAAATGATGTGATTGTTAGATTACCAAAATCTTCAATTTTTTTCATTTTTTTCTCTTGGAATATTTGGATTCATTTTTTTAGGGTACTCCAGACTTATAATTCAAAGGTTACGATATTTAGATTGTTTTAATAGTTGGACTTCAATTAGGTTTGTTGTCAATTTAGGGATTTCATTGAAATAAGGGAAACAACCTAGAAGATCAAATTCTAATTGAATTGTTAGTAGGAATTTTCAGTTTTGGGGTTTTGTTCCTTTGCTTTCATGAATTTCAGTTTCATATTTTGTTTTGTTCCTGTTTTTTTGGCTTGCTATTTGGGTCATTAGAGAAGAAGGGCTATTAGATAAGAAGAGAAAGGTAGTGGAACAAACACAGGCCAAGAAGGGAAAAGGTTTTTATGGTGATTGTTGGACGTGCCCAACAACATGGTTTTTATGGTATAACGTGGACTGATTTTTTAACAACTTAAACCGTTTCACGCCACTTAATAAAACCCTTGAATTGCCACACCCTTAATCAAACGGCACCCACCTCAAAGAAAAGATGAATCCCCTTCATTCGGTAAAAGAAAAAAACGGCAAAATAAAATCTCTTCCTCCCAATTTTCAATTTGACACCCACTCTGTTTCGCTTCTTTTCTGCAGCACCTACATCCAAGGTTAGCATTTTGTTACTTGATGTGCTATACTCTTTATTTTGATGCTTTCTTCCTGATTGATCATAATCCATTTTTTTTTTTGGTGGCATCATGGGGTTTAGCTCTTGAATATGTGTAGAAAAAAACACGTTTACCCTTGAATAATGGTTGATTTTTCAATGTTGCTGAGCATCTACTATCTGAAACTAAAAAGTCTAAAACCCCTTTAATGATTGTGCTGTTTTCCGTTTGATTGTATATTTGTTTAAAGGAATGAATGAATATTTTTTGGCAGTAAATTATGTTATGTTATGTTATTTATTTATTATTGAATTTGATTAACGCTTTTATTTATTTATTTTAATTTTGGGTAAATTAAATAGCCAACATATTGCTTAAAATTATGTCGTTGAATATTGAGGGATTATTTACTAAAGATTGTTGTGTGGTGTACACATTAATGTTTAGATTAGTTTGTTAATCTTTAGAAAAAGCTTTTTATTTTAAAAACAAATTGTTATGTGTGATTAAGTTTACATTTTTTTTGAATAAATCCAAATTAAAACATTTACGAAACTTTGCATACATCTATAGTTTCTTTTGTAGTCTCTCTTTCTTCTTATTCACTGTATTTAAAAAAATCCTTCTTTTTCCTGTCCTTTTGTCGAAGCACAGATTTACACAGTTCTCTACCAGATACAATGGTTTGGTATTTTGCAAGAAGAGATACCGAATCATATTGAGAGGTTTAGGTTAGCCTGATTTTCCTTTTGTTTCTCTATTTTTTTTGGGTTACGTTTTTCTCATTTGATGTCTTTGGGTTTGAATTAGTTTTTTCCCTGCACAATATAGTCAGAATTGTTTTTGAAGTATTTGGTTTCAATTAAATTTTTTTTCTTCAGTAAATTGACCTGTAAAAGTATTGTCTGTCTTATTTTTCTTAAAGTCTGGAACTTCACTTTTTAATTCCTTTGTACCTTTTCCTTTGTCTTGGTATTTTAAAAGTTTATATGTTTTCATTATAGATAAAAGTCTATGTTACAAAAAATATATAACGAAAGCAGTTGATGAAGAAGAAATTAGTAAGCATGTATTTATATATTTTTTTTGTGTCTTAGTAAATAGGTAACATTTGGTCAATGGGATTTGGATCTGAATTTAACTTGGTAGCTGTTCCTAATTGGTAGACTCTCTTTTGAGTCCAGATTGTTCGATTAAAATTCCCAAAGGACCAAAACAAATTTTTGTTACTTGCCAAAACTTGCAAATCATCCAATCCTATTTCTTAAGATATGTGGATTAGTTTTGCCAATTGAATAGTGGTTAATAGTATTACTATTATATTTGTACTCCAAGTGATTTTACTGACAATGTAGTACCACCTTAGTACCATAGGTTGCCTGTTCTCCATAACGCAGGCCACTACCATCTTAATTATTCTCTACATCATTTTGCATATGTGACCAAATTTACTTCTACATTTTTTGTGGATGGAACGTGTATAGGAACTCGGTTTGTATTTTGTAGAACCTGTTTTACATTGATGTTTATTAGGATTTATGTATTTTCAATATCTTTTTTTTCTTTTTCTTTTTTTCACGTGTTTTTGTGGTAGCACAGAAGCAGATAAGATCATTGGTTGTTGTTCAAGAAGAGTTACTAAATTAAATTGAAAGGTCAGGATAGCATAATTTTCCCTTTGTTGCTTTTATTTTTAAATGAATGTCTTTCTCATTTGTTAATGCTTGATAATTAAAAAAAAAAAAAACCAGAAACAGCATATGCAGATTTTCACATATGTACTTTGTAACCAAAAAAAAAACTATTAAAATTACTTTTGATCCTTTACAATGTTATCATAGAAAAAAGAATATATATATATATATATATATAATGCAATAGTAGCATGTCAAAGATTATATATAATGCAATGGTAGCATGAGAAAGAAGGTGCATGATAACGTTTGAGAAGAGAACCAAAAGAAAATGGCATGGAAGACGAAATAATTTCCAAACTGTGTGTATTAGAAATGGTCCTACACTAGCTAGGAAAAACAGGAGAATGGTCATGGGAACAATTGGAACCATCTTCTACTAGAGTTTCATTTATACTTATGTTTGATTTAGTTGCTCTAATGGCCTGTTTGGGAGTTTAAAAATGGAGGGAGAGTAGAGTAAAGGGAGGGAGAGTAATCCAATTACCTTGTTTGGAAGTTTTTTTAAGGAAGGAGGGAGAGTGATTTGGAGGGGTTTCATCTACCTCCAACCCCTCATTTTTAATTCCTCCAAATTGGAGAGATTTAGAGGGAAAGTAGAGTAAATAAATTATTGATCAAACCAATTTCCTAATTTAACCTTTTTAAATTAACAAAATTTCAAACAGATTATTCAAATAATATTTGTTTGTTTCCCAAGAAAATACGAGAAAAAAAATTTGAATCTGACTATTTACCTTTGTTACTGACTTTGCAAATAAGGCAACCCAACAAGAAAAATTCAAGCTCACGATGAAATACAAATTCCATTAGAAATTGAAACCCTAACAACAAAATCAAAACGAAAAAAACAAAACAAAAATTAAAAAAAAAAAGGAAGCAAAACGATTCGGATTGAACCTGCAAAAAATTCGAAGCAAAACCAAAACCCACATCCAATCTGAGAGAGAGAATCGAAGTGAGAGAAAGAGAGGATCGGAATGAGAGAAAGAGATAGAATCCACCATCGCCACAGCTCCAAACCACCATGCCATCGCCGCCGATCTCCAAACCACCATGCTGTCGCCGCCGATCTTCAGTCCCTGCTGCCGATTTTGATATCCAATCGACGCCGATCTGAGAGACCCACAACAAAAATTCAAAGCAAACCAAAACCCACATATAATCTGAGAGAGAGAATCAGAGTGAGTGAAAGAGAAAGAATCCACCATCGCCGCTGCTCCAAACCACCACGCCATCGCCGCAGCTTCAAACCACCACACCATCTCTGTCGATCTCCAATCGCTGTGCTCTGACACGACGGTGGCTCGCTCCGACGGGTTCTCCTTGGGGTTCGCTGGGAAAACCTCTTTCTTCTTCCATTTTTCTTTTTGGTTAAACGCTTGCTTCTTCAACCCAACACAGGTACATACAATAAAAAGAAAATTTAATTTAATTTTTATTATTATTATTTTTTTTGAGGTAATAAAAATTATTTTATAATAGTTAATAGTAGTTTTATATATATATATATATATATTATATATATATATATATATTTGATGGATATTAGTGGTATTTAATGGAATGAGAATGTTGATTAAATAATTATTTAATTTAATAAAATCAATCTTAGACTAAAATGTTGTTAGTCCATTTTCAAATAGGGGTAAATTTGTCCATTTAAATTATTTCCTCTCCTCTTCATCCTAATTTTTAAAACATCCAAACAATGGGAAGTGCTAATTACTCCCTTCCCCCTTACTAATTCTAAAAACATCCAAACAAGGTGGAGGGGAACCATTCCCCTCTACTCTCCTCCCCACTACTCTCCTCCCCTCTACTCCACTCTACTCTCATCACTCT
This sequence comes from Quercus robur, assembly GCF_932294415.1. Taxonomy (NCBI): domain Eukaryota; kingdom Viridiplantae; phylum Streptophyta; class Magnoliopsida; order Fagales; family Fagaceae; genus Quercus; species Quercus robur. The sequence goes on from NC_065536.1 coordinate 51,174,925, forward strand.
CTAAACTTCCAAACAGGCCATAAAGGAATGGCCAATATGCACATAATATGCTATTTCTTGAGGTGCCAGTAAATTAAAGCATCAATCATTGCAAGAAACAAAAAAGTCCATCAACATTTAGAAAATACAAATGACACAAACCTTTGAAAGTTTTCTATAAAATATTTTAGAATTGTTATGATATAATGTTTATACAATTAAAGTTTGAAGTTGGTTGATTTCAACACTCAATTAAATTGTATTATGCTATTGCTAGAATTTCATTGTATTTAGAATATAGATCCTTAATATTAGTTTTAATTTTGATCCCCGATTACAACTAATTGTGCTCTAATGTGTTTCTTTATTACATTACAGGGAAAGTTTTTCTTAGGCAATCTGACAACATTCTTAAATTTCTTGGATCAATGGTTTGCATTTAGGCGAAACTCAATGATTTTTTTTATCCTGTATTTCTGTTTGTTGTTCTACATTTTCCTTTGGTGTAGAATTTTGTAAGACTATTTACTACTGTAGTTTGATGCATTTCATGGATTAATACTACAGGATTTGAGTATCATAATATTTTAATTATTAATTATTGTTTGTGGAAGTCACCTATATTTGCTTCTACAAAAAACAAAGACAATTATAATCTCTATTGGACCGCCATAATTTTATTTTGGTAATATTTTGTACCTTTGGAACATGTTTTGAATAATAAATTGTTGGAGTAAAAAACACATAAAAAGAAAAAACACTTTCTTTTTGCTTGAGTGCATAGGTGGTAGAGGAATACAAATTTTCTAAATCTATTTCTAAAAGGTCTATATAAAATTTTGGTGACCGACCACAAAATTTCAAGATTTTATTTTGGAAGTCTCTATGAAATACTCTCAAGATTCACGTCTTTTTTTTCCAAGTAATTATTTGATTTTTTTTTTGGTATTATCTTAATGAAAAAATGTTTATATTTTTAGTCACCATGTCTTTTGTAATAAATAAAAGTATCCCGCACATTGTGCGGGTTATAAGCTAGTACATATTAATAGGCAAAGTTCAGAGAAAATTCAATTAGATTTTAATTGGATTCTCAATTTTGCACCATGCGTTTCATTTAATTTTTAATTTTGTGTTAAATGAATTATTGAGTGTAAAAATCGAAAAGTCCAAATCCAATTAAATTCTAAATTGGATTTCAATTGGAGTCCAATTTTCCGCCACGTGTTTATCTAAGTTTTTAATTTTTGTGGCAAATAAATTATTGTGTGCAAAAATTAAAGAGTCTAAAACCAATTAAATTCTAAATCATATATATATATATATATATATATATATAATATGAGAAACCATTTCATATTTTAGAAATGTATGGTTTTTAGAAAGTGTAAACTAATACCAAGCATAATTTGAACTTTTTTTTTTAAAATGTATAATTTGAACGTTTTTAATTGTATTCGTGCATATGCACGGTGCTACACACTAGTATATATAAATCATCCAATACAAACATCTGTTAGAAGATGGAATCTATAACTTTAACACAAAATTTTGGTAAAATGATTGAATAATATACTACCTTCAACTTAGCGAGAATAAGATATTGTTTTATAGGGAGTGTACACGTTCAACCAAAACGAATTAATCAATGAATTTTTAATCACTATCAACTATGTTAGTTTGCTCTTTGTTTTTCATGGTTTCTCACTTTTTAGAATGAAGATGGCATTGACATATTTAAACTACGACAATTATATAGTAGTTATACAAAGCTATTCAAAACTATTGTTCATAACTTTGTACAGACAAATTTATTTTCCTGTTCCATGTGTTGTACATTCTTATGGAATTTAAAAGTTCATTCTCCCTTAAGACTTGCATTACACACCAATTTCTTCATCTTAAACACCAACCCTATTGAGAAATTTATGTGGTGTAATGCTTGATTGGGCAAAAGTGGGAACACCTTAGGCATTGCATCTGTTGTTTCCACAACATAAGCTTAATATGGTGCTATGCAATAGAATTTGTGCAACTTTAAAATCACAAAGAGACTGGCCAAAATAAAAATGACAAACGGATTTGAGAATAACACATAAGATTTCTAAAATGAATTTTACCAAATACATAGAATGCAATAATAACAAAATTACTACACTGAATATCTTTTTTACTTTTCTAATACTCTACAAATAGAAAAATAAAAAATCATTATCAATATGTTTCATATCAACATCAAGAATTTCCACAACAATGATAGGCCAAATAAAATTACTTTGACAATTCTAAGTCAATTAAGAATAACAAAAGTCAATACCATTAAAAAATTGAGGAAGGAGAACAGCAAAATCACTTCACAAAGAATAAATGCAAGAAATCAAAAAGAAAGGGCATAAGCTTAATCACGTGCTATGTAATAGAATTTGTGCAACTTCAAAATCTCAAAGAGACTAGCCAAAATAAAAATGACAAACAGATTTGAGAATAATACATAAAATTTCTAAAATGAATTTTACCAAACACATGGGATGCAATAATAACAAAATTACTACATTGAATATCTTTTTTACTTTTCCGATACTCTACAGATAAACAAAAAAAAAAAAAAAAATCATTATCAATATGTTTCATATCAACATCAAGAATTTCCACAACAATGATGGGCCAAATAAAATTACTTTGACAATTCTAAGTCAATTTAGAATAACAAAAGTCAATACCATTAAAAAATTGGGGAAGGAGAACAACAAAATCACTTCACAAAGAATAAATGCAAAAAATCAAAAGAAAGGAAAAAAAGACCTCAATGATCATCTTATTGCTAACTTAACTTTGAAAATCTCTGACAAAAGCAATCAATGTCTTCTCAAAATGGTGAAAGCTAAAGCTTGATTGAAAAATGTGGAGAACAATTAGTATTGAGCTAATTTTTTTGTTGTAGATGATGGGGTGATCGTATCTAGAATGTATGTTGGTAGATATAACATTGTAAAGCTTAAATAGATAATTGAAGTGTGAGTGGGAGAGATAGATAAGGTTGTGAAAAACTAAAAATTTGGAAGAGGAAACATTGTAACAGTAGATAAACGAAAAGACACAAAACTTATCTTTGGGTTGGACATTATACTTGAAATTTTAATTCTATCCACTAAACAATGATGAAGTATTCAATTTTAACAATTACTTGAAATTAGAAAGAAGAGAATGAAAAGTTAAAATCAATTTGGGTAGTTGAATAGTCAAACATTTGTATCTAATATATAGTAATGTTTGTAATTTGGAACAAAAACATTATCATTTAAGGCAAATAAATAGTAACAATTGAATAGTAATAGAGTGCATCAACATGTTTGTCCATAATCTATATTTAACTATTTTCTTAAAAAAAATAGAGAGAAATCAAAAAGGAAAAAAAGATTTTAAAAAAAGTATTACATGGAGGATGAGGTGGCTCAACAAAAGCGTATGTTACGTAGCAACATTAAATGATACACTTCAGTTTTTAGATATAAAATTTGATAAAACATAAGCTGCCTTTTCCCAAAGTCCCCTACACCCTTTTATAATAGAAACTCACCTAACTTACGACTAGGTTTCCTAATTAAACTAGGAAACATAATAAAGATAGAAATAAATTAAGAAAGCAAATAAATCTAAATCCTAATTCAAATTCAAATACAAATAAAACTCCTAAATCAACTAAAATACTAATAAGAGATAAATATAAAAGCAAATCCATTAGGGATGTGATTTGTTACCTTCCAACTTCTACGCGTGATCTACTGCTGAAGATAAACATCATCATTAGCCTAAGTTTGCTGTAAACTTCTAAATAATTCCACTGAACATACTACAATATCTCCCGCAAGACTTGTGCATGATTGGCTGATTAACTTTAAATAAGGAACGTAATATTCTAGATATGTTGGCCTCTTATTATTCCTCCCTAATTCCTGCCGTGGAATGCCATCAATTTCTTGGCTTTCACTAAGTGCCTAATCTCCAAGGTCGCTGTCACAGAATGCATCATCTTCATCAGATGTCCCTACATCAGTTCGCATTTATCTTCAGTAAGATTTCTACAACGACACAAAATAAATGCTCCAATATCTATGCTTCATTGCACTCTCATAAAAAAGAGATAATCACGTACAGCCTGTTTGTTCTCAAGTACAGTGTGCCTAACTGTCTATGTGATGAGTTTGCCACGTGCTGGAAACTTTTATAGAAGCCAACAAACACGTGTGCACAAATTCATCATCCACTCCCAGCGAAAACAAAAATCTAGCCGTTACCCAACTTTTCCTTCTATTTCCTCAACTCTCCCCTAATCCATCATAGATTGGCTATTGCTAATTTATTGCAAATTTCTTTTCGAATCTATAGAGTGAAAAAATCCTAACCCATTTTGCCTCTTCGATAATTGAACAAAACCCTTGTCTTTAATTCAAGAAACAAGTAGAAACTCTCACCAATTTTGCCCTTTTATTATCCCAAATAAACACTTTCCTATTGTCCTAGAATTACAACATCTCCCGTTTTCAGTTTCCATTGATTTCAAAATTTCCATTTCTGTGTGATTTGTTTCACCTTTCATTGAACGAATCTCAATTTTCTTCACTTAGAGTAGAAATGGTGAGATTATGGCTTCAAGAACAGTTGTTAAATATATTATCTCCCTTCATTTTTAAGTGGCTATTGTCAACGAGTTTGTTGGTATATTATTGTGTCTTATAGACTTCTTATATAATGATATAGGACAGAATTTACAATTTAATTTTTGTAATTATTTAATTTTGATATCTTTATGTTAAAAAAAAAAAGAAGTTATTTTAGGTTTAGGTGATTTATTTCCTTGTTTTAAGATGCTCTTAATGTTTTTTAGGTTAAATTTGGTTCTTGTTATGGTTAGGTATTAATTAGGAGTTATTTTATTTTCTTGTTTGTTAAGTTTTACGGAGCCCTTAAATAGACCTCTAACCCTAAATCTGTAAAAAATTTTCATTATTATTGATATTAATAAAAACTTAGACTTTTGTCTATTGTTTCTCTGGTGGATTTCAAAACCTTTTTTTCTTGTGAATTCAAAGAACCCTCGTGGATTCAAGGTTATTTTCAAAAGAAAACGTGTTTTGTTTCTTATTTTTTAGAAGTAGATGTGTTCTTCTTCTTGACACTTTCGCATCCCGCATCAGTAGGTATCAAAGCCTTGACTTATCATGGTCTAGTGGCTAATGAGATGGTAACAATTTCGGTGACAGAAAACTTAGCAAGTATTTTGTGACATACAACTAGCACTCAAAAATATCTTTGCTTGGATGTCGTCGGAGTATGGAAATAATAGGGATAACTGTCGTGGAGACATAACTCACGAGCAACCTATTGGTAAGCAAATTTCATATATGCCTTATAGAAGAATTGCAAGTTTTAATGGTTATTTTTATAAAGTAGATTTTTTTTTGATAAGTTACTTGATCTAGAGGATTTATTTGACTATAAAAATATTTGTGATGAGAAAAAAGTTAAACTTGCTTTGTATAAACTTAGAAAGTACGCCTTACATTGGTGGGAATGAATACAGACTGATAGAATCCGACAAGATAAGGACAAAATTCGTTCATGGCCAAGGATGAAAAAGATGCTTGCTATCAAATATTATCCTTTGGACTGTGATGAACTTTTGTTGTATACAAAACAAGATTATTATTAACCAAGAAGTTCACACTTGAATTATTTTGAAGAACCATATATTCCACCATCAAAAGAAGAATTGTGTGTTGAACAACACATTTTTCTTGAAGAAAATATAGAAGTTTATGAGGAAGTTCATGAAGATCTTACTATAGAAGAAGAATCTAAAATCAAGAATTTGGAGGAGATTAATGAAGACCCTATTACGGAGAAAGATTTTAAGTTTGAGATAGTAGAGACCATTAAAGAGGAAATTGTAGAGGAAGTTGTCAATGATCTCGATGAAGTCAAGTTAGATGATTGCAACATTCAAGCTTCTATTATTTTGGTGGTAGACACCGAAACAAAGTTTATTGATTTTATTGGGGGTGGAAAGATTTGATTTTATCAATGACTCTCATTTGGTGAATATTGTCAATTGCATGAAAATCAAGGAAGAAGAAGTTCAAGTTGCCCAATTAAGGACTTTCAATTTTGGCAAGAAGACAAAGAAGATGAAGTATTCAAAGTATTTGTTCTCTTGGCATAGAAGATTTCAAATTTCAAAGATGAACTCGAGGACATGTTTGTTTCAAGTGGAGGGATCTAATGTAGAACAGAATCTACAATTTAATTTTTGTAATTATTTAATTTTGATATTTTTATGTAAAAAAAATTATTTTAGGTTTAGGTGATTTATTTCTTTGTCTTTAGGTGCTTTTAATGTTTTTTAGGTCAAATTTGGTTCCTGTTATGGTTAAATATTAATTAAGAGTTATTTTAGAATATATTTTCTTCTTTGTTAAGTTTTAGTATTATTGATAGGCCCCTAAGTCTGTAAACGTTTTTCAGTATTATTGATATTAATAGAAATTCAGACTTTTGTCTATTGTTTATCTGGTGGATTCCAAAACTCTTTCTCCTTGTGGATACAAGCAACCCTCGTGGATTCTAGGTTATTTTCAGAAGCAAATGTGTTTTATTTCTTATTTTCTAGAAGTAGACATGTTCTTCTTCTTGACGCTTCCGCATCCGACATCAGATAAACCCTCTTTTCAAATTTAGTGTTCGATATTCTTTGTTGGGTTTTGGGTTTTGTAGAAAATCTTTGCTTATCTTTGTATTTCTTTGCAATTCTTCTTTCAAGGTATACTATGAATAGGAAAATTTGGATATTAACATTTTTTTATTTTTTGTATTGGAACGTAATTGTTGGGTTTTAAAGATAAATGTTGAATAAAAATTTTTAGGATTCTCTACAATCGTGGAGTTTATCCAGAAGAAAGTTTTGTGAAGGTGAAGAAATGGCGTCCAATGTTGCTTAATCAAGAAGAGGGTGTTAAATCCATCATTGACAATCTAATCTCTCAGCTTTCAGGTAAATTCTGCCTTTGTAAAGAGCATCACCATTGGTCGTGGTAAATACCTCAAATTCCAATTAGTGCCTAATATTGGTGGAGCCAAAGACAAATTTTTTTGCCTTCTTGTTATAGTGAACTTGCAAGAAGATCTAGAGCAATTCACCGTAGCAAGGAAGGCATGAAAAAAAATATTATTTTATCACTTATTGGGTTTCGTGGCAGAGGAGAAGAGAAAGGAAGTGAGAAAGAAATTAATAAAAAAATGAATAGTGTTTAGTTGATGGGAAAAATAAGAGTATTAATGTAGAATGTGTTATGAAGTTGTGTGTTAAACTAGATAAAGTAGTTTTTTGAGGTGTTAAAATGCAAAAAATTTTAGCTTCACCGATGTAGACGCTGGGATATTGCACATTTTTAGGTGAAAATCTTTTGTCATGGACTCATGGTTTGCTGTGTATGATTGTTTAACCTTTTTTTCCTTTTCATTTTTAAAGAAAATGAACTATTTTTAAGGCCCATTGGATTTTTTTTTTTTTGAGAAAGGAACATAATTCATTCAATCATAATAAAATCAAATCCTGATACAAGGCTTCCAAAGCTGGTGGGGGAGAATCCGCCAACCAAAATAAATCAAAATCTAAGTGCCTAGCATGTTGAGCTAAAACATGTGCTACCTTATTGCCTCCCCTCCAAATCTTACTAGTTGAAGCCCACTGTAATCCCGACATCAAATGGCGAATATCATCCACCACATTGCCAAGGAAGGAGTAGTTAACCGCATTAGAAGAAATTGCTTGCATAACATTGGAATTATCTCCCTCTATCACTAGGCGAGTAAAACCAGCTTCCACAGCAAACTCTATTGATCGCCTACACGCAAGAAGCTCCGCCTCTTCACTTGTATCCACCTTCGGCCCAATAGCAGACATGCCAGCCATGACCTCACCTTTATCATTCCTGATGATAGCGCCTATACCAGATTTCTCCAGCCCAGAAAAAATTGCAACATCAAAGTTTAACTTATATTCCATAGACGAAGGCGGCTGCCATATATCACCCATTGCTTGCTTCCTCATACTGTTATCCAGAGACACCTGTGCGTGTTTAAATTCCTCTAGGAACTCCGTTGCCCGTTTATTAAGACTGGTCGGATGCTTCAACTGACCTCCATACAAGACATAATTGCGCTGATTCCAAACCAGCCAACATTGAACCCAAAGCAGCTCGATCTCATCAGTTGAAAGCCGAGTCACCACATGCTCCATGAGCTGCATGAAATCACTGAAGGCCAAGACACCCTTTTGTAGCTTTGGAATACTCCCAACCCACACATCTTGCACCGCTGCACAGCCCCATAAAGCATGGGTTACAGACTCCACTTCCCTAGAGCAAATATGGCACTTGTCATCATTAATAATTTTCCTCTTCACCAGATTACACTTTGTTGGTAAGATGTCATTACATGCTCGCCACCCGAATATTTTTATTTTGTTTCGAACACAGAGCTTCCACAAAACCGGCCAGACCAGTTTCCCAACACATCCCCCTGAAGATTCAGCCCGAGACCCTTCACCTCTCATTCTTCGTGCAACCTTGTAGGGAGACTTGACCGAGAACACCCTATTTTTATTATGCAACCAAATGATTGAATCTGACACAACCCTTCTACCAAGCGGAATCTTTGTAATAGCAGCAGCATCGTCTCTATGGAACAGATTTGTGATCAGATCACCTTTCCAGACATGTAGCTCCAGATCAATTAATTCTGAAACAGCCAGCTCATGAATAGGGTGAAGAACTTTGTTGGTAGGGTAGTTAGGGATCCATTTATCACCCACAACACTAATTAAAGACCCAGTACCAACCCTCTAGCAATAGCCTGACTTGAGAATAGGAAGAGCAGCCACCAAACTTCTCCAAACATAAGAGCATCCGGGAGACTCTTTTGCCTCAAGAAAAGTAGACCGAGGAAAATACCTTGCTTTGAAGCAGTTTGATAATAAGGAATCATGGTCTTGAAGCATTCTCCAGCCTTGTTTAGCCAACATAGCTAAATTGAAATCCCTTAAGTCTTGAAAACCCATACCACCCTCTCGCTTTGATGTAGAAAGCTTATCCCAACTCCTTCAATGAATCTTCCTTTCATTACCTACTTGACCCCACCAGAATTTGGCACATAAATTATCCAGTTCATCACATAATTTCATAGGAAGTTAGAAAACACTCATGGTGTATGTCGGTATGGATTGAGCAACAGCCTTGATAAGGACTTCTTTCCCAGCACTAGATAACATCATTCCCTTCCAACCCTGTAGCTTATTCCACACTCTATCCTTGACATAAGAGAAGGTATGGTACTTAGCCCTACCAATCAAGGTTGGCAGGCCTAGGTAAGAGTCAAACTTCAATACTTCCTTGAGACCCAAAATCTGCAACAACTGCTGCCTCTGAACTCCTGTTGTGTTTGTGCTAAAGTAAACTGATGACTTTTCCAAATTTATGCATTGACCTGAAGCATTTGCATAGGTTTGGAGAATCTCCATGATAGCCTCCCCTTCAGTCTGTGAAGCCCGGCAAAACAACAGAGAATCATCTACAAACAATAAATTAGTAACTTTGGGTGCACCACTACAAATAGACACTCCCCTTATCCTCCCTTCCAATTTCGCTTTTGCCAACAAAGCTGTGAATCCTTCTGCACATAACAAAAAAAGATATGGAGACAATGGATCGCCCTGCCTAATTCCACGCGTAGGATGTACCATTCCATAGGGTTTGCCATTCACCAAAATAGAAAAGGATGGAGTGGTAATACAACTCATCACCCTCTCTATCCACACTGCTGGAAAGCCCATTTTTTCCATGATCTTTTGAAGGAATAGCCATTCCACACGATCATAAGCCTTGCTGATATCTAACTTCAATGCCAAAGAACCTTTCTTGCCCTTCTACCTGGCATGCATTGTATATAGTGTCTCATAAGCCACTAACACATTGTCTGTAATCAATCTCCCTGAAACGAAGGCACTTTGTGTAGGTGAGATAATATGTGGTAGGACCTGTTTCAACCTGTTGGCCAATACTTTGGAAATAATCTTGTAAATTACATTACATAAACTGATTGGCCTAAAATCAGACATTTTCTCTAGATCTTTCACTTTAGGAATAAGAACAATATTTGTGTGATTGATTTCAGGTAACATATTACCATTATTCAAAAAAACTAACACAGCAGAAACCACATCATCACCCACTATGTGCCAAAATTTTTGATAGAAAAGGGCATTCATACCATCGGGTCCAAGCGCCTTGGTAGGTCCCATTTGGAATAAGGCCACTTTTACTTCTTCAGCAGTAAATTCACTAGATAAGATCATCAGCATATCTTCAGTCACCCTACTTGGAACAGCATCCAAGCACTCCTCCATTTGATCACCAGAACCGGCAGGGAAAAGAGTGTTAAAATAATCTGAAGCTACTACCACCACATTCAATTTCCTCCACCCACTACCCTTGAGCATTTTTAATGCCCCTAATGTGGTTCTTCCTTCTCCTTTGAGTAGCTTTGGAATGGAAAATTTTTGTATTTTTATCACTATGTTTCAGCTAGGAAACTCTAGACCTCTGGGCCTAATAAATTTCTTGTTTCTGAAGAAGTTCATCCATCTTTTTGCTCAACTCCAAGTACTCGGCCTTACTAGCATCAAAGACTTCTGCTTCATTCAACTGGTCCAACCGTTTTTGAGTTACTTTAATTGCTTCAGCATCCAGATCAGTCCTGGCCGAACCCCACCTCAACAATTCTGCTCCACACGTTTGAATCTTCTACTTAATAAATTCAAGGCCATGTGTATCAGAAAGATCTCTACCCCAAGCCTCCTTCACCATCTCGTCACAGTCATCCAGTAGCAGCCAAGACTCCTTAAACTTAAAGCTTTTCTCCCTTCTTTGTCTTTGGGGATCAAAAGATTGTACTTGCAACAACAGTGGTAAATGATCCGATGCATGGGTAGATGAGTGTGTAATTCTGCTCAATGGAAACTTCCCTAACCAAGCTTCATTAGCCACACCTCTATCCAACCTAATTTTTGTATTTGCTGCCCCTGGTCTCTTATTGTTCCAAGTAAAAGGATAACCCTTAAACCCAAGATCTTGAAGATGACAAGACTCCAAAGCTTCCCTAAAAGCATTAACCTGTGAAGTCTGTGGCAGCCTTCTGCTTTTTTTTCTCTGAAGCATGTAAAAAAGCATTAAAATCCCCTATAACCATCCACGGTCCTTCCACAAAAGTCCTCAAATATTCTAATAATCTCCACGATTTCTCTTTCTGCTGAGCCTCTGGCCACTCGTAAAAATAAGTCAGGAACCACCTAAACCCATCTTCCTCTATTACTACTGCTAAGACATGGTTTACAGTATAATTAATAACCTCCAAATTAATAGTATTCTTCCACAAAAAGGCTAAACCTCCACTAGCATTAGGATGCTTGACAATAATTTTATTTTGAAACGGCAAATTACTATAAAGATCCTCAAAACCATCCTTATCCAGTGTAGTCTCCATCAGAAAACAGACTAGGCCCATTGGATTTTTAGATATAAGTATAACTAGAATTTTTCCTAAACTTATTTTTAAAGGAAAATAAATCAATGAAAATAAGTTATATCAGACTAACACTAAGAAACAATAAACACTCTAGAGATCCAACATGAAATCAAACAACATTACTCTTTAGCATTTAGTGTGACTTATCTGGGATACAATTTAGGTTCACCTAATATCACCTCATGTATATGTTTTCTTTCCAAGTCTATAATTTTTTCATTGTGATAATATTGGTGGAACATATATATGTCCAAGGGCGGCCCAACATAATTTGGGAACTAAGGCGAAAAATTTATGCGGGGCCTTTAATATATAAATATTAATTAAACAAAATTATTTAATACTAATCACATTAAGGTTAATTTGATACATTAAATACATAAATAATATCAACTAGGCTAATGTTAATTTCATATAGAGAATTGAATATCATAGTTGAACTATAAATATTAATAAAAAGAAATAAAAATATATTGCGATTAAAAAAGATACTTTATTTTGGATATAAGATGATGTATAGTTAAATAAAGTTGTAATCTAATATTTAATTTTATATTTTGATTTTAAGAGAGAGAGAGAGATAGATATTATTTGGTGTGTGACTTTGTAGGATATTAGTTTACAAAAATCAAAGTCTCAAACTGGTAGGGGAGATTAATTTATAATTGATGATTTAACACATTTGCAACATCTTTTTGAAATATTTTAGGGTTTCAATTGAGTTAAGATTCTATTGGTCTCGTATTTTGAGAGTCTTAATAGAAATGAAAAAGAAAAATGCGCTAATTAAAAGCACTATAAAATGTTCAAAATATAATGTGACATTGTCTCTCATTGATGAACTTCATCAATTTAACTAATGAATGTTTATATCACTTTTTTGTGATTAATAACATGGTAATTTGTAAGCCAATAGTAAAATTTGTAATATTCTTAACATCACTAATAAAAAAAAACATGTACAACATTTAAAAAATATATATTATTTTATAAAAATTTGAGCCTTTAACTATGAAAAGCGGAGCCTTTTTCCTCAAGGAAAATTTTGTTTTTTGGTGGGGCCTTAGGCCTAGGCCTTGGGCCAGCCCTGTATATGTCTATAAAGCTCTCTGTTTCAAGCTAGGAGGAAGCATGTTAATATTGTTTTTTATTATGTGAAGAAAAGGGTTGCCAATGGTGGCATTGTGTATGCTATGTGCCCCACAAAAGAACGATTAGTTCATATTTTTACCAAGGGGCTTCCTACTGCTAAATTCTAGATGATCAAATTCAAGTTGAACCTTCTTTCAAATCGTGCTTAGGTTATTGAGCCAAAAAAAAAAAAAAAAGTACACAACATATTTTATGCGAAATGTTTATACGTATTTGTATTGAGAACATATATTTATGTAATTGTATGTGTCAATACCCCAATACTTCATATAGTTGTTATTTATCCCCTTTATATAGTTGCTATAGATACATACAACCCCAATCATTGTTGGGCTGATGGAGTATAAAAATTTGCGCTAGTCATTCTTTGCCTATTGATACTAAGAGTAAAGATTTTTAAATGCATAACATTTCAGATACATTTGTTCATACAAGATTTCACAACGTCAATATGAATGATCTTTATACCAGAAATTAAAAGCCCGACATATTAACTTCAAATGCTAATAACTTGGGATAATTTTGGTCCTAAGTAACATACCACTTATAAGTAGTTTACAGAATCATAGGACATACAAAAGCAAGGGTCACAAAATTATAACTAGAAATAATAATAAAGGAAAACAAGCTTTAACAAGGTACTTGCACGATATGAAACTTGAACAATAACACAGATATCAGACACCATTTTTTCTATTTCCAAGTATTGCCAATTTGATTTTGTTAACTTGGGTCACCACAGCCTTGATGTCAAGCCTTTCATCTGGTAATTCTTCAGAACACCTTAAGCCTAGTTCTAAGATAGATGAAAGAATAGTTTTCATGGCAGTTACATCTCTTCCATCTTCAATGTTAAGCAAACCATCGTCCACAACTTTCATTCGATCAGGAAGTGATGCAATCCATTGCCTCATATTTAATTCTCCAACAAAATTTTCATCAGTGGGTTTCTTTCTTGTGAAAATCTCCAACAATATTATCCCATAACTATAAATGTCACATTTGGTAGATACTCTTCCTTCAGAACCATACTCTGTCATACTCACATTTGTCAAGAAATTATTAAGTTAGGATTCACACGCTTGTCATTTTTTTTTTCTTTCAAATTTAGTAGTACACTAATATCTTTACACATTCATACTTAAAAAAAAAAAAAAAAAAATTCATTGTATCCATCCATGATTCGTCTACCATGTATATACGTACACTATATATATATATATATATATATATATATATATAAAATCTTCAATTGTGCCATGTCTAATTCTTTGTGTCTATTTGCTATTATGTCCTTTCATTTTACTTGTGTTATTGGGAATGATTATCTAACTTAAAAGTATGAATTAATGTTATTTTACAATTGTTGACATGATTTATCATCTATTTACTGTTTTAAAAATTAGATCAAACCGATTAGTTGAATTAGTAATCAGACTCAAAATTGGTCCAATAAAAAGCGGTCAAGAACCAGGAAAAATTGAAAACCGTCCTTTTTTTTCGGTTCTTTAACCACTCCAATTTTTAAAACCATGGATGTATTGTAATTTATGAATAATAAAAGTGATATTAATGACAGATCTATGTAGAAATAAATTTTTATTTTATTTTGTTTTATAACTTGATAGTTGGGGAACTAAAAATTGAACCTTGGATGTTTTCGTTAAAAATACCAAAAGATACCAACCAATTGACCCACAAGGCTAATCATGTGAAAGTAAAGTTGAAATTTTGTAAAATAAGTTATTTTCCAAAATATTGCGTATACACTTTCGTAATTATTTTCAGCTCCCAACTTCCAAACCGAATATGAACGCCCCTACGTATACCTACATATTCATTTATGTCTTCATTCAAAGATAAGACTTTGAAATGATTTGTATAAGACTTGAGACTAATCATCATGGCTAGAACTTTTTTAGTCAATTTCAGTATAACGATCTACTAAGACCTACCATGTATACTGTATGGCTATAAAATATGCCATACGTGGGGATAAGGCAAGTCATATCAAAACCATGGTTGCTTTAACAAGTCCAATATTAAATTACCTACTTAATTAACTTATATTTTGCATGTGAGCATGACACATAAAACAAATAATTTAACTGTAAATTCATCAGAATCTAATGCAATTACATTACTGAGTTGATGATAACTGCCATGCACTTTGTTATTTCTAAAATTAGCAATTATTAATGTTATTCATGAAATTAGACTACTAATTAAATTAACAAAGGTGAATTCATGTATACCTGGTGCGATGTAGCCAATTGTACCAATGGTTTGGGTTTGGGTTGTGTCATTTTCAACTAAAATCTTTGCAATGCCAAAGTCACCAACATGTGCAACTAGGTCTTCATCTAAAAGGATATTGCTAGGCTTCAAATCACAATGCACCACAGATTCTGATCTACCATTGTGGAGATATTCTAACGCTAATGCAACATCCATCATAATGCTTACTCTTTGAACAAGATTCAAGCAGTAGTTGTGAGAGTATAACCACCTTTCAAGGCTACCATTTGACATGTATTGCAGCACCAAAGCTCTAAACTCAGGGTTGGAGCATGTACTAATGACTTTAACTAGATTCCTATGTCGGATTGACCTCAGCACCTTGCATTCAGCATCAAAACTTCTAAAAGCACCCTCCAATTGCCGATTAAGAACTTTGACAGCAACAATTGTACCATCAGATAGTATCCCTTTGTACACAAAACCAAAACCTCCAGTTCCAAGCAAGTTGCTTTCACAAAAATTGTTTGTCCCACGACAAATCTCGTGGTATGATATCATTCTATGATCCACTTCACGCAATGTGATAGGTAAACTTGGAATGTGCATGTTACATTGTCGATCTCTTCTCAGCATAATGACTAGTGCTGCAAAGATTATAAGTGATGCAATGACAGGAACAATATATATGAGCAAAATTTGTTTTACCCTTGATCCATGAGAACTTGGACTTGTGCAAGGTGGAACTCCAAAAATTGGATTCCCACAAAGTGCTTCATTACCTATAAATGATTCTGCCATGAAGTTTGCAAAAGGTCCACTGGATGGAATCTCTCCTGATAACTTATTGAAGGACAAATTCAAATACTTAAGATATCGAATTGCCTCAAGAGACTTAGGAATTTTACCAGAGAGATTATTATTTGAGAGGTCCAACTGATCCAATCCCTTCAATTGTCCAAAAGATTGTGGAATGTCTCCTTGAAATGAGTTCTTTGACAAATCAAGATAACGTAGGCTTTCAAAACTTCCAATGATACTTGGAACATTTCCAGTAATTTGATTATGGGATAAATTTATGTATTCAATAGCATCTACTTTTCTAAGATTTGGAGATAGAGGCCCACTAAGGGAATTCCATGATAAATCTAAAAACAACAGATTTTCAATACTCCATAAATTTGATGGTATTGATGGTGACAGTTGGTTAGAACTAAGGTTTAGCTTCTGCAAAAGATTGAGATTTCCGATGCAATCTGGGATGTATCCGGAGATATTGTTATTTGAGAGAGACAATTCTCCCAGGTTCTTTATTTGACAGAGTTGTTCTGGAATGAATCCTTCAATCTTGTTTTCATCAAGATACAATCTTTGCAAGCTCTCTAATCCCCCAATTGTTGATGGTATGGTTCCGGTCAAACTATTACCGTTCAACAAAAGAGTGTTCAAGCTCTTCAATCCCCCAATTGTTGATGGTATGGTTCCGGTCAAACTATTACCATTCAACAAAAGAGTGTTCAAGTTTTTCAGTGAACCGATTCCCATTGGAATTTGACCCTTTATTTGGCATTGATCTGCAACAAAGAGTTCAAGTGAAACTGAAAAATTTCCAATGACATCCAGGATTGCAATATTCAAGGGATTGGAAGATAAAGATAGCTTTTCCAAAACTCTGCAACTAGTCAAAGATGAAAGGAAACTATGTTCTTGATCTCCAGGTTCATCTGTCAGCTGATTATCACCCAGATTAAGTAATTGGAGATATTTTAAGTTTCCAAGATTTCTGGGTATAGGTCCAGAGAGTAAATTGTCAAAAAATTCTACCCGAATGAGGTTAGAACAATTTGAAAGATATGATGGGATAGGACCACTAATTTTGTTGTAATTAAGATACAGATTTTCTAGATTAGAGCAAGAGAGCCAAGTACCTAAAGGAAGATTTCCAGACAGGGAATTATCAAACAAGTGGAGCGTTTGTAGAGAGGTAATGTTGAAAATATTTTGGGGTATTTTCCCTGTGAGGTTATTCCGTAGACAAAACAATAAATTCAGATTTTGGAGACGCCCTAAATCACTTGGAATGCTTCCTTCTATGTGGTTATTTTCAATGGCAAAGTGCTGTAACATCGACAAGTTGCTAATGATAGGAGGTATATTTCCAGTTAAGTTGTTATGTCCAAGAAATAGCATTTCAAGCTTTTCTAAACTCCCAAAACCTTTTGTAATACTTCCATCAAACTTATTGTATGACAGAGATAATTCTAAAAGCTCTGTACAGTGGTTAAACTGAGAGGGGAGCTTACCACTGAATTCGTTATGGGAAATATACAGTAGTTGAATATCAGGAAAATTGCTGCAAAGATCTATTGGAAGGGTTCCTGAAAAATGATTATATGAAATATAAATAGCCATTAGAGAAGACAAGTTAAAGATGGCAAGAGGAGATGAACCAGTGAGGCTATTGGCTCTTAAATTCAAGAACTCTAATGAAGACATATTGCCGAGGGACAAAGGAATTGTACCATTTAACTTGTTTAATTCAAGAGAGAAATATCTAAGCTTCTGGCAATTATGTATAGTTGGAGGGATACTACCTTCCAATAGGTTGTTTGACAACTGAAGTTTCCTTAAGCGGCGCAGATGACTAATCTCATGTGGCAGAAAACCATAGAAGCTGTTGTTTTCAAGATTAAGTGAGACTAGGAAGGAGAGGTTTCCAATATGAGGGGAAATGGTGCCACGGATACCCATGTAAGAAAGGTTTAAGGCTGTGACTCTTTGTCTGCGTCGACTGCAAGAGACCCCAAACCACTCACAGAAGTTTGTTGTTGTGGACCAGTTACCAGCAGAGAAGACAGTATCGTTTGGACCAAAACTGATTTTAGATTTGAAGGCAAGGAGAGCTGATTGATCGATAAAGTTGTTGGAGGATTCTGTCAAGTGAAGTATGCATGGCTGCGCTAACAAAAAAGCCAACAGCAGGAGAATGGATGGCCTTTCTATTAGCATCATGAGCGTGCAGAGAGATAGACGAGGCACTTTGGAGTCTGGAGTTGGGATAGGAATTATACGTAGGATCGTAAATGCTTAGCATTCTTTTAAATTTTTAATATATAAAAGAAAGAAAAGATGTGGGTCCATAATCATGAATAAGTGGGGTGTAGAGAAGTAGAAAAAAAAATATATGTTTTTTTTTTTTTTTTTTTTTTTTTTTTTTTTATAATAACTATCTATATGTTAATTGGTGTTAATCAAAATGACATAAATGGTGAACCATTGTGAAAGTAATATTAGTAATATTACAATTTATCACATCAATTGTGTTTCTCAATCAGAGTACGTTTGGATTCGGCTAAAAGCGTTTGCGTCTGTGTCTGCGTTTTTCCTTTTTTTTTTTTTTTTTTTTTATTTTCACGCGTTTTAGGGCTGTTACGGCTACTGTTCATGCATTGTGCATGAACAGTAGCCACAAAATTTGACTTGTCAAACCATTTTCAGCTAATCAGTGCACACCATGCACTATTCACGGACCCATAAATTTCACTTTTCAACAACTTTTTCATTAAAAATGGGTCCCACGGTACTATTCACACATTTAAAAATTATTTTGCTATAGTATTTTTCAGTTTTCAACTGTATCCAAATGGACCCTCATATCAAAAAAAAAAAAAAAAGTTGTGTTTCTCAAAAAAATAATAATAATAATCACATCAATTGTGAAAAAGATAATAAAATTATTATGTAACTAAGCATTTTTTTTTTTTTTGATTGGATAACTAAGCATTATTTTGAGTTAACTTGTGGAGGCGATGGCCCGTAAGATTTACTTCTCATAATCTCATATGTTCTATGTTTTGTTGACTTGGTAGTTTGTGGCAACTGGCAAGTGTGCTAAACAACAAAACAAATTCATCAATAGAGAATTGGTTGCACCGGGTTACATGGGTACAAGATTGTAAGATTTACTTCTCATAATCTCATATGTTCTATGTTTTGTTGGCAAAAATAGTCAAATACCACGTTTTGGCAAATTTGTGACAAACTAGCACTGTTTTGGAAATATTTAGCAATTTACTACTTTTTTAGTACTCGAGTTCCACAAAATTGATTTCTAAATAGTACTCGAGTTTAGTGAACTCGAGTTCCTAGTGAGTCGCCAGTGTGGCATTGCTGACCTAGAATTTGTGTAATTAAAAAAATAATGTGGTACTCAATATTACTAAAATCGATTATCTCTTTATAGTACTCGAGCTTAGTGAAATCGAATACCTCTTTTTTTTTTTTTTTTTTTTTTTTTTTCTACTTTTTGTTTCTGTTGGAATGGCTTGAATAGTCAAACTTAGTGGCTTGACATTAGCCAGCAAATCATTAAATGGCTTTCATGCCCATGTCAAGAAGATGCATGATATTCAAGAAGTTTCATGCATGAAGAAATGCAAGAGCTTGCATTAAATGTTCTTCATGAATTGTCAAAGAAAATGGCCGAGAACAACACCTGACATGTAAACCAAATTAATGCTTCTTTTCTTTGGCCATAAATGCTTGCCATTTTCTTTGACTTGACAAGTTTCTTTGACTTGCAAGAGTGAGTTCCTACAGGAGATTAAAAAAAGGAAAAAACAGAAAGAAAGAAAGAGTGCCTCTACATGAGACAGAGAGATAGAAAAGAACTTGATTGTATGAAAAAAAAAAAAAAAAAAAAAAAAGGTACTTGACTATATGAAGCTTGAGTACTATCAAAAAGTACTCATTTCAGTAATATCAAGTACCACATTATTTTTTTAATTACACAAATTCCAGGTTAGCAGTGCCACACTGGCGACTCACTAGGACCTCGAATTCACTAAACTCGAGTACTAAAAAAGTGGTAGATTGCTAAATATTTCCGAAATAGTGTTAGTTTGCCACAAATTTTGCCAAAACGTGGTATTTGACTATTTTTCGCCATGTTTTGTTGACTCGGTGGTTTGTGGCACTGGTGAGTGTGCTAAACAACAAAACACATGCATAAGATTTGATTATTTTTCTAACTTTCAGGAAAAAAATTTGTTGTCGCAATTTGGTACTCGTGTAATAAGAGGCAATCTCATTCTCAGTTGGGGTAGGTCCGAAATGTTTTGCACATCCCAAAATTCCATTCCTGTAAATGAAAAACAAAAACTAACTAAAAATCCAAAAAACACAAAAACAAACGAACAAACAAAGAACTATCATACCGGACTTCCATAGTTCCACCACAAGACTAAGAATATATGGTGCACGCAGTGGTGGATAAGAAAATTTTCTCATAGGGCCAAACTAAATGAATTATATCTTTAATTTCTCTTAAACTTATAGGTGCATATAGGGCTGTCCATGGGTTTGGGTCGGATTGGGTTTGGGTTTGACCCGCACCCGACCCAATTGAAATGGACCCATGACTGACTGGACGTTCGGGTCGAGATCGATAGAGTAAGTCATCAATTGAGTGGGTCAGAGCACTGTGGTTTGTTTACCAATGGGAAAAATCTTCTCAAAATTCCAAAAAAAAAAAAAAAAAAAAAAAAAAACTTGAACAATTTTCTCAAAATACAAACCAAAACTCTAGATCTATGAGACTAAAACAAAATCAAAATCTAGAACAATCATTAAAAAAAAAAAAACAAAACAAAGAAATTAAAATCCAAACCAAAAACCTCAAATCTGTGACTAAAACGAAAAAGAGAAGATTAGACCAACAGCATGACCATCACTCCCTCCCTCACCACCAACCAACACATCCATCACAAGATCAGTACAATTTTTTTTATAAAAGAATAGAACCTTTTTTACTGACCCTCCATCAAAATGCACAGATCAGAGTATCAAGAGGAGATTTCAACTTGATTAGAGGAGGCTTGTAGAGTTTGAGCCTCAACCAAGGACAGTGAGTGTAACGACGAAGGGGCAACGTTGGCAATAGGTTTATGGAACTTGAATCACCGCCGGTGGACTGGGCAACATTGGCAAGGAAGCTAGGGTTAGGGGTAGCGACAAGGCCCACCTTGGTGATGGTAGTAGCAAGGAGGCTAGGTTAGGGATTTGAGTGAGAGATTAGAGAAAGTGAGAGTGAGAGATTAGAGAAAGAGAGAAAATTTTTTCTGGTTTTTGAAACTCAAACGTAGAACAGACCTTGACCCATCAGTGTTTTTTCTTTTTAAGAATTTTGGGTCAAGCGGGTCGGTTTACATGGTTTAGAAGTCAAGGGACCCGAAAACCCAAATTTTAAAATTAATTGACCCGCACTCGACCCATATGGACATTCGGATCCATCCATGGGCCTTCGGGTCGGATCAGGTCTAACAGGTGGGTCGGGTTAGTCAGGTTGCTGGATAGCCCTAAGTGCATATGACTTTTTTGTCAAACTAGGGGCCCAACCCCTCCCCCCTCCCCTGGGCGTAAGTAAACGAAAAACAAGAGGGTCAACCCAAACAACTTAAGGAACACAATTATTTTTTTGAAAAATGCTAAAAATATAACTTTTTTATAAATTGTGTTAGGGACTATAATTTGACTTCTTACAACCACTTTAAAAACATGCTCATATGGTGTGATGTCAAATGCCATAAAAGATTTGACTGTGTCTTCCTCATCACTGTTAGGATATATGTGTTTCACATGTTAAGAACATATGTCATGATTTTATGTAATTGGCTTATCCTTTGACAAAACGCACTTTATTTGTATTTGAGTAGATTTAGGATGTCTTTAAATACTTCAAGAAACCTTGTTTCAAGATTAAGTATTGAACTCTTTAAGTCTGTTCCAGAAAACAAGTTCAGAGTGCAAATTCATTAAAGCTCGATAGCTGGCTCGACAACTGCATCTATCGAGCTTAAGGAAACTGTTCTACATTTGATGTGCTCGACACCTGCTCGACACCTTCTACCTGTCAAGACTTAAGATTTTCAGAATTCCAATCTTATTTTCTTGGGATCAATGAATGTGTCTTTGAGTTTTCTTTTCTCCTAACCCTAGACATATAAAAGGATCAGTTTAAGGGCCGTCAAAGTGTTCACAAGTTGCACAAGCTTTGAGCAAACTCTGTTTAAGCAAATTGTGACCGGAGACAAAGTTCTTGCCTTAGTTCATCTCTTTCTCTTAAAGAAGTTGCTTTATATATGCATTGTAGGATTTTATGACAAAGCATCTTCTTGATCTTCATTGTGTGGATGAACTGAAGAACTTTACAACCAACAACCTTCTCAGTTGGTAATTGAAGTCGCGTACTGGGAGTTGTGCATCTGAAAGGGGAACTGTCACTATAGAACAAGTCCAATTGGGTATTGGGGTAAGGGTTCAACTATAGGTTGGTAAGGTACTTGGATTCCTTTACTTGTAACTGCTAGTTGTGATAATAGTGGAGTTTCGGGAGTGGTGACCTGAAAATCACCCGGTGGGGTTTTTGCCGTTAGGTTTTCCCCATTCGTAAACAAATCACCGTGTTATTTATTTTTTGCTGCATATTTAGTTTGTTGGTGATTTGTTTATGCTACCACGTGTTTGTATGATAAATTGATTAATTAATAACTTGGCTAATAAAATAATTAATTTCTATCACAAGGGGTCATTCAGTTTGTGGCCTATCAATCACCAATTGGTTTTAAGGTGGAATGACACAGCTCACAGTCCGTTAAATGGTATCAGAACCATGATCATGGGTTTGAGTCACAGGAGTGTCATTCTGAGGGAGAGATTGTTGGGGGGGGGGGGGGGGGGAGACCACAATTTGACTCCCTACATCCACTCTAAATACAGGCTCACATGGTGTAATGTTAAATGTCATAAAAGATTTAAGTATGGGTTCCTCATCACCAATTGGTTTTGAGGTGGAATGACATAGCTCATGGTCCGACAAATTGTTTATGTGATAAATAATTATTGGTAAGTGAAAAAGTAATGTTAACTTGTAAAATAATTTGTGACTATAGTCTTTAACATTACTTTTTTTTTTTTTTTTTTTTTTTTAAATCACAACTCTAATGTGGCATGTTTTGAGTGGTTGTCTATCATTTAATTATAAATATACTATTTTTTTTTCTACCACTCATAATCTGCCACAAATAAGTTATGATCTTTTTGGCCATGACATTAGACTTATATGGTACATGAGAAGGAATAAGTGAAGAGTACAAATAGTAATGGTCAGTGCATTGTGAAAGAAGCATCCAAATTCATATACACAGATGAAATGATTCAATTTGATAAAAGTCAATGGAATTGGATATGGAAAACCCCATGTCCACAAAAAAAATTCAAATTTCTATATGGAAATGCACCCATAACGGGACAAGGGAGCCTAATGGAACAAGGGAGTAGAAGAGTACAAAATTGGCTAGTGCATTGTGAAAGAAGCATCCAAATTCACATACACATATGAAGGGATTCAATTTGATAAAAATTGATGGAATTGAATATGTAAAACCCCTTGTCCAAAAAAAAATTCAGATTTTTATAAGGAAATGCATCTATAACGGGACAAGGGAGCAAAAGAATACAAATAGTAATGGTCAGTGCACTGTGAAAGAAGCATCCAAATTCATATACTCACATGAAGGGATTCAATTTGATAAAAGTTGATGGAATTGGATATGGAAACCCCCATTTCCACAAAAAATTCAGATTTTTATATGAAAATGCACCCATAACAGGACAAGGGAGACTAACAAGACGAGGGAGCAAAAGAGTACAGATAGTAATGACCAGTGCACTATGAAAGAAGGATCCAAATTCATATACACACATGAAGGGATTCAATTTGATAAAATTCTATGGAATTGGATATGGAAAACCCCATGTCCAAAAAAGATTCAAATTTTTATATGGAAATGCACCCATAACAAATTACAGTCACGTTCCTTTATTGCTTAACACCAACATGATATTGGCTTTGAATGTCTCTAATATCTAAATCTTGAAAGTAATTTACATGTCATTTAAGACTGCCCTTGGGCAAAGGAATTCTGGATTACTCTCCGAGGACAACAAGAAATATTTTTTTCCATAAATCACTGGTAGAATGTTTACACGAAAATTTAACTAATATATCTCCTAGCACTTTTCAAATGACGCATTGGAATATTTTATTTGCCTATGGAATTTGGCAACTTTGGCTATTTAGGAATAATAGGATATTCAATCCTCCTTCTGAAACACTAAATCAGCTTATGCACAAAACTTTACATTTGGCTGTAGAATTTTATCATCTTGCATGTAACAGAAAAACAAAAGGAACAAAAGTCACTAAAATAATATCTTGGTGTCCTCCACAACCCCCTTTTTTTACTTTAAATACAGAAGGTAGTTCTAAAAATAACCTTGGTAAAACAGGAAGTGGAGGTGTATTAAAAGACAACTAGGGATAATGGATAAAAGGTTTCTCAATTCACAATGGCAATTCCTCAAATAATATTACTGAAACATGGGTTATTTGATATAGCTTAAAAATTGCTTGGGAATCAGGATATAAACATATAAACCTAGAAATTGACTCTCAAACTCTCCTCAATTGGCTAACAATATATGGTGTTCTGCTCAACCAAGAATGGATCATCCTTTGGCATGACAGATGAACTAGCAAAGAGGGAATAAGAGGACCAATGCAATTTTAGAGAATATAATTAATGTCCAAATTTTGTTTATGTAAAATATGTGTGTGATATTTTGAAATTAGGCACTCCTCGCATGCACTCAATGGACAATACTTGTAACAGTGCTCCTTAGTTATTAAATAAATCCTCTTTTTATCCACAAAAAAAAAAAAAAAAAAAAAAGTGCTAAAGATAATAACATGTGTTGAGGACAAACATTTCACACCACATGGAATTTATTTCATTTGTAACCCACACCACATCAACAAATTATGAATTTTGGAAAAACCTCTTTTAAAGCCCAAAAAAGCCCATATTCACAAAATGGCGCCAAAGCCCATGGTCCAAAACCCATGGCAATATTATCTCACCAAAACCCATAGTTCAAGGTCATGGCACAACATCTCATTTTCGACTCATGATCCTAGCTCAAAAGTCTCATCAGAGGAACTTTAGGAGTCATGGTTTGGAGGGCCAAGAAGTATGTTTAATAAAGCCCCAACGGTTCAAAGTTGTTAAAGGAAACATGTTGCTTGGCATGTCTTCCCCAATTCCTTGAACTCTGATGAGCTAGTGTGCAGTAGGTAACAACATTAAATGCCCTCCTTGCTCTCCAAGATTTGATCACAATTTGAAGAGACCATAATTACATCTCTAAAACTTCATTAAATGTCAACCAACGAGTCTATTACATACCAAAATTATATTGTAATAAAACCGTGGACTAAATATATAATTTTCCAAAAGAGTAAACTTAGCCAAAAATACCAGCAACAATTCCAGCAGAAATTGCCCTAACTTTAGCAAAAGCTGCAACAGCTCTAGTAGAAGCTCCAACAACTGACACATGTCCAAAAGTGACATCATTAATCCATTAATGCCCAATCCAAGCAGTTTGCTACCATATACCCAAAGAAGCAAGGGTCCTATAAAAGAAATCATACCATTTTAAACTAAAGTCCTTAGCCTTCAGCTGCAGTACCAGAAATAGGAGGATCCCATAAAAGTTATCTTACCATTTTTAGCCAAACCCATGAATTTAATGCAAAGTATTTTGTCTAGCAGAAGACCTCACACAACTGACACCATCCAACTTTGTTAGGATAACTACTATTGTAAAGCTGTCAGCTATGTCAGCTACTGTATAGCTACAACAATAGCCTTAAAGTTTCAGGAATAGGTTTTAGGGATCTAAAGACATTTAATTTAGCTATGTTAGCTAAACAAGGGTGGAGGTTGCTGCATGACAATAATTCTTTAGTGTATCAATGCCTTAAAGTAAGATATTTTCCAAGATCTCATTTATTTGATGCCAAGGAGTTCCCAAATTGTTCCTTTGTGTGGAAAAGCATTGTGGTAGCTTTACCTATTTTGAAGTTTGGGTGTTGTTGGAGAGTTGGGAGTGGCCATTCAATTTGAGTTATAGGGGATAAATGGATACTAAATTATCCAATAAATGCTCCTATGCTTTTAGTCAAGGATGAAGTTAGAAAGGTGACTGTTGCCGAGCTGATTGATCAAGATTTGCATGCATGGAGGTCTAAATTTATTATGGACATGTTTGAGAAAGAGGATGCTGAAGCTATTTACAGAATCCAGCTAAGCCGAAGATATGTGGAAGATCTTATAATCTGGTTGCATCATAAGAAGGGGCTGTTTACTATTAAGTCAATATACAAGGTAGTGAAGGAAGTATTGAGAGGACGAAATGTGGCCGAGAGTTCAAGGGGCTGTGTTAGGAAGAGAATTTGGACTGCACTTTGGAAGCTTTGAATTCCAAATAAAATTAAAGTGTTTGGTTGGAGAGCTTGGAATGATATTTTGCCAACAAAGCTGAATTTGACAAAGAGAAGAATTATTGATGATGCTGTGTGTCCAATATGCATGAGGTTCCCGGAGTTAGCTACCCATATAGGAATGTGATGCGGCTTAGGATGTTTGGGCTAGAAGCTTGAAAATTCTGTAGAAAAGGGGTTTTGGGTATGACTGATGTGCTTCAATTAATGGAGTATTTGTTGGATTGGGTAGAGTCACAGGAATTGGAGGTAGTGTTATTCCAAGAATGGTTGATATGGAATCAAAGAAACCGGTTTGTTCATGGAGGAAAGTTTCATGACCGGGGTTGGTTGAACAATCATGCAAAGGATTATCCAGAGGAGTATCGGATTGCAATAGCTTAGATGGGAGTTGAACCAGAGATGTAGACTAGTCGGGATACCTGGCAGCCTCCTCCATATTCAATCTTCAAGCTTAACTTTGATGCAACTCTGTTTTCGGGCCTAAACAAATCAGGTTTTGGAGCAGTCAAATGAAATGAAAAAGGAGAGATTATGGCAGCCATGGCAACCAAGGGACCCAAGGTGTTCTACAGTGAGGAGGCCAAATTGCTTACATGTAGAAAGGCCATCGAGTTCGTAGTGGATGCTGGCTTCTCTAAGTTAGTCATTGAAGGGGATTATAGCTCTGCAATGAAAGCTATTTTAGCTTTGAGGGATGATTAGTCAATGCTTGGAAATATGATAGGTGATATTCAACATTTGATTAGAAATTTGCATTGGGTGAGCGTTAAATGTACTAGAAGAGGGGGAAATAGGGTGGCTCATGTGTTAGCTCAATTTGCAAGAAATATTATTGATGATATGTATTGGATGGAAGATTTACCTACAATAGCTAGGGAAGCTTTGTATCAAGATCCTAATTTTTCTGATTAATTGAATGGAATGATTCTGTTTCCAAAAAAAAAAAAAAAAAAAAAAAAAAAGATTTTAATTTTTTTAGGTATGTATGTCTAATTTTAATTTTGTCTCTTCACCTTCATCTTCAAAAAAATGGCCTTATTATTATTATTATTTGTTAGACATATGTGAACCATGTTAGGAACATATGTCATCTATAATTGTCTAATCCTTTGACAAAATGCACTTTACTTGTAATTGGGTAGATCTAGGATGTGTTTAATGCTTCAAGGAACAAGAGTTCAAGTCCAAGTGTTAAACCCATGAAAATTTGTCCAAGAATCAAGTGAAGAAATGCTGCATTTTAAAGCTCGACAGATAGCATCTATCGAGGTTTAAAAGGTAAACTTAGCCCGATGCTCTACAGCTGCTCGATAAATAACCTATCTATCGAGATTTACAAAAATTAGTTTTCAGATCTGATTTTACACAAAAATACGTGTATAGTTGTTTAGCCTTTCTTTTCTCACAACCTTAAACATATATAAGGATTATTTTAAAGGCCATCACAACTGATGCAAGTGAGTGCAACTTTATGCAAAGGTTTTTCACAAGCATATTGTGACCGGAGACATATGCCCTAGCTTAGT
Organism: Quercus robur; assembly: GCF_932294415.1. Taxonomy (NCBI): domain Eukaryota; kingdom Viridiplantae; phylum Streptophyta; class Magnoliopsida; order Fagales; family Fagaceae; genus Quercus; species Quercus robur. The sequence continues at coordinate 51,202,864 of NC_065536.1, forward strand.
CCCAGATGACTCTACCTTTCTCAAGATTGATCATGTCTATCATGTGACATGAAAGAGTCAGGATTCCCCTTAATTTGCTAATGATGAAGAGGGAAGACCAGATTTTTGCTCAAACGGTGACGAGGAGCAAAGTTCATCTTCGTGGTCTTGAAGAGGGATTAGAAAGAGTAGAAGGTAAGGACACTGCTCATAAGGGTGGCAATACTGATGAAGACATTAACAACTTCAACCTTGATCTTGAAGTTATGGAAGCCCCACCCTCTCAGCCTCAGAAACAGCCATAGGCTTAACCTCAGGGATAGCCACATGCACCACCTCATACTCCCAACTGCATCGATCTACTTCTTAATAGATTTGATTATTTCCAGTGCTCATAGGAAGCTATGCAATGGACGTTGGATGATCACTGTGCATACACCACCACTCTGATAACATATCTTCAAGAGCAAATCACTACTCTCTCCACCCAAATTAGAGACTTGGAGAGCGAGGACTAGCACCTTTGGCCATTCAGTCAAAAAGGGGGAGTAGTATTTAGTTGAGGGGGAGTACATTTTGAGGAGTAGAATTTTGAGACTTTTTTTTACTGCTTTTATAGTTTATTTATTCTACTTTGTTCATTTACATTGCTTTACTTTAAAGCTTTCAGTACTTTAGTTTAAAACTCATTTTACTTTAGTACTTTGTGTATCTTGGTTTTTATAGTCATTTCTTGATACTTTTAGTTTTCTATTACTTCTCACTTTAGTTTCTTTAATGCATCATGTGCTTGTTGGACATGCAATTAATTTTTGCACTACTTTTAATTGCTCTCACGTTCGGATGATCATTTACTTGTTAAATGTTCATTGTGGTAATTTCTTAATGACTTTTCATGTTTGATCAAGTTATGCTATAAGTTCTTATACCATTAGTTTGACTAGACCACATTTTACTTGCTCTTTATGCATGCCTTGTATTCTACTTGTCTCATACTTAATGAAGTTATTTGTTATGTGTAAGTGTTTTTGGATACAGGTGTATATAGTTCAAGTGCTTTAAAGATTTTAGAATTAGGTGTGAGTGAGTTTTGCCTCTGTTCCCATACTCACGTTTTAAGTCTAGACTCTGTTTAGGGGTTTTGTTACGAAATAGTCAAAGGGGGAGATTGTAAAGTTGTGATTTACAACTATGTTCTATGTTGGCTTTAATTCTATGTCAAATTTGATTGTAATTATGTTAAATAATTTCCCTGTATTTTTGTGGGATTTTATGTAAAGAGGCTATGTGTGAGAGTTTGGTGAAGAATCTGTGAAGAAGTGGATTTCGCAACTTGCTTGTGATTGTCTCATGACTGCTAACCTGCAAAACAAGCTGTTAGGTTCTAGGACTTTAGGAACTAATGTATTAGAACTTCATTTTGTATATGTTGACAAACCTTGATCAAAACATTTAGTTTAGGTTTATACTTGCCCAAAGTTTGGTTTAATGTAAATTTGGAATTGAGTAATTGCAGGAAATTACTATTCAATTTCTGCAAGACTCGGTCGATCGAAAATTAGACTCGATCGATCAAGAATCGTGGATTAGCAATTTTTTTGTAGAATTCTCAAACCAGCCCAAGCCTATATGACATGTAGGGTTAAGTGTTTCACTCCAAGTATAAAAGGAAAAAACCCTAACTACGTTTTAAGTAGTCTTTGTTGAGTTGTATGTTGAATATTTTGTGAGATCTGAGAGGTGTTTACCTTTCAACACACACATAGAGTTATCAAGATCAAGATTCACATCAAGAACTTGATGATTACTTTAGTTGTTGCATAAAGAACTTTTAAGAAGATCTAAAACCTTTGAGTGGAGTCTCAAAGTCACAAGTAGGAGAACTTGTGTTTGCTGCAGATTAAGGAAAGAAGTAGTTCATGGACTCAGAATTGTCATGTGGTCGTGGTAGTAAGTTTTCTACATGAGGTAGCAATAGGATGTTAGTGGTCTAAGTCTTATTGTACAAACTTCAATTCTTTCATAGTGGATCTGTTTTTACCTTGAGGATAGCTAGGTTAAATCATCTCCAAGTTTTTTATCGACTTGGTTTTCCTAGGTCATCAAATCTGTGTGTTCTTTACTTTCCACATTATATTTGTTTTACACATATTTGTTTAACCTAGTTTTAATTAATAAACTTGTTAATCAATCTGGCTTAATATTAGGTTAAACATACTGTATTAAGGGGTCTAAAACCTAACACAAGCCACATAAGAAGTATATGCTGGAATTTGAAGAGTCCATGACAGGCTGGATTTTGTGAGTCATTTGCGATTCAGGCCAAGTCGCAAGTGACCGACGAAACTCACTGCTTGATTGCTTATTGAGTGTGACTTTTCCCATTCTTTACTAACACTATATAAACCCTTATTACGCACGAAATGTAAGAAGGAGTACTCACAAGAAACTTTTGAGAGAGAAAACCCTAGACAAACACTTGAGAGTTAGAGATTGTTTTACCCACAATCCTCTACATCATTTCTCTAAAGTTTCCATTTACTCCCACCTCTCCATCTATACATCTTTGGGAAGTTCTTAGCCTAAACACTTACCTCATCCATTCTAACTGTTGAGAGAAATTTTGGTACCTTTGGGAAGTATTGGAAGAAGTCATTGAGTGGCGGATGCAATTAGGCGGAATTGCGGGATCTGGATAATTAGTGAAGACAAGACTTTGAGAAGTTTATTGGTAGTAGGTGGTTGAAGGGCTCAAGTATATTGGGTAGATTAGGCTTGGAGGGTCTTTTTGATATTCGTGTACTCTAACTTATTCACTAGTGGATCAATTTTGGCTCAGAGAGCCATAGAGAAGTTTTTCGCCGAATACTTCGGTTTCTTTTTCAATAACATGTCTCGATGTTATCTTTGTATTTGTATCTCTCTTCCCTACTCTCTAAACTTTACATTTATCGCTTATTATACTTGCTTATGGCTTAAAGTAGTATTCTGGTTTATTGCGTTTGATTTACTCTTATTCCGTATTTAGATAAGCTAGAGTAAAAACAATTAAGATGTAATTTAAAATTAAGAGTTTAAACAAGTATTAGTGTTTTTACTTTTTAAACTAATTGAGCTTTCAAAATTCCTTTTTTTTTGGTGGCTAAAAGAAAGGTTCGAATTCCTATCACTACCTGAACCCCTCCACTTCCATCCCCTTCAACAAGGAGGTGCCAAAGGACCATCTATGTGGTCAGCGTCCTTTATGTCTTTGTATTCTTCTTCTTCTATTTTATTTTATTTTATATATATATATATATATATATATATATATTTTAACTATAAAAGATGCAGAAAACGTTTTAGCCACGCAAAACCGCGCGAACTAAAACTCACTTGACTGAGCGGCAAAACAAAAAGGACTTTAAATCCACAGAGAAGAGGTGATAAGATTAGACTAGTCATGTAATGTAAAACACAAAAAGCAATAAATTCATATCAACATTTGACAGCTGCCCAGTCTGAGAATTTAGTACGCTTTAATTTCATAAAGTCAAAGAAAGTTGAAAGACTTAACTCCCACGTTGTACGCCTTGATTTCAAAGTCAAAGAAAGTTGAAAGACTTTGATTTCTCAAAGTCAAAGAAAGTTGAAAGACTTAACTCCCACGTTGTACGCCTTGATTTAACAAAGTCAAAGAAAGTTGAAAGACTTTGATTTCACAAAGTCAAAGAAAGTTGAAAGACTTAACTCCCACGTTGTACGCCTTGATTTCACAAAGTCAAAGAAAGTTGAAAGACTTAACTCGTGGATGTGGTGGTTGGGTTTGGTTGAGACCGTTCCAAATTGTTGCGAGAATTACCTAAAAGATGAGGAATGTTAATAAATCTAAATCTGGGTTTGGTTTAAGCCAATATCTAGTGTCTATTTGATGATTTTTTTAAAAAAAATTTATTTTACTATTTAACTTATTTTTACTATTATTTATAGATTTTACTATACTTTTTAGTATTATTTATAGATCTTATTATACTATTTCAACTAATTTTTTCTTTCATTTACAGTATTTTCAACAAAAAAATTTTAATTTCAACAAAATAAACTGATCTCAAACAAACAATGTTTAAATCTTCTCAACTACATTATACCGTCTTTAACAATTGTACCCAGATGCGAGAAAATTGTCGTTTTAGAAAAAGTCTTACTTGAAAGACCGGGAAAATCGGTGGATCGATCCAACTTCTGGAGGTGTGGTATCAACATCCAAGAAGGCGACTTGACCTCTAATAAGTCTGTTAACCCTGGAAGACGTAGTCACTTGAAGAAGACGAGAGAAAAACCATGCAATGCAATACCGCGTGAATTCAAGTCCTGATTCTAGAAAAGACTTTAAAAAGCTTACAATGACCGAGCTAGGATTTCACTTTATAACTTTAAAGGAATGCAAAATTAAATATTATTAATTAACTAATAAAGATTTTTAATTATCATTAGGGATTCAATTAGACTTTAATTAAATTATAATCCTATTCAATTTTTTTTTTTAAATAAGTGAAATATTTTTGGGTAAACTATATATTTGGTCTTTATCATTTACACCATATTTCAATTTGGTCCATAACATTTCAATTTGCTAAGGAACTTGGTTTTGATAGGGTGATTGTGGAAGGAGATTTTGCAAGCACTATTTCCTCAATTAATGGAGGTCACATGGATCACTCGGCTTTGGGACACGTACTGTTGGATATCAAATATTTATTTTCTAGCTTTTCTTATATTTCAGTTCAGCATATTAATAGAGAAGAGAACTGTGTGGCACATAAGCTTGCGCGGCCGGTTGCTAGGTTTCCTTTCCTGGTTTGGATGGAGTCCGTTCCACCAGACATTCTTGATATGTACCAACTTGATTTGCTGAGAATGCAATAATATGATCACTACCCTTGAGGGGATTTTTCTCAAAAAACAAAAAAAAATCCATAACCTTTTAATACCATGTCAATTTAGTCTTTGTCGTTATCTCTTGGACGGAAATTGCTAACATAACTAACGACCAAAATAAAAAATTAGTTTCTATTGATGTAACAATAAACTAATTTTTTATTTTGACTATTTGCCACGTCAGCAATTTTCATCCAAGAGATAGCGATAGAAACTAAATTGACATAACACTGAAATGTTATGAATTAAATTGGCACAATTGAAATGTTAGAAACCAAATTTAAATATGAAATAAAAAATAGGGACCAAATACGTAATTTACCCAATATTTTTTAACTTAATATATATATATATATATATATATATATATATATATAATTATTATCTGATAGCTTTGAATACATAATTATGCATCTTGTCTAATTTTGGTACATAGCGGTATTGACTCTTTCTTTTGGCCAATTTAGAGAGTTGTCGAAGGCTTTAAATGGAAAAACATCTCATCATTTTAGCTTTATAAAATAACAAAATACTTAAATCAAGAATAGATAAAATATATACGATACCCATTGACTTCTTCAATTCTTTTTTTTTTTTTTTTTTTTTTTTTTTTTTAAAGTCGTCTGTTTGTGACTAAAAAAAAAATAATACATGTATTTCCCTTTGAGTGTGTCATTATGGCTTGACTTTTTAGTAGGGGTGTTAACGTTCAACCCAACTTGCAAACACGACACAAACCTGACACGGGTTTTTGGGGGTTAGGGTTCGGGTTTAATGGGTTTGGGTCATAAATGGGTCAACCTAAAAGTGACACAATAAAAAATGTGTCATTAGTAGGTCAACCTGTGCAACCTGCAATAGACATGTTTGACACTCCAGTTTATTTGTGTCAACTCGAAATGACCCACTTAACATAACTTTTTTAACTTGTATAACAAATAAATATTCATTTTATTTTATATTTGTCAAATACCTTTTATATCCAACATATATTTTAAATTTAAAAAGAAAAGTGAGTACTTACAAAAACTTACATCTAGGGTTTGTTGGGTTTAAAGATCTAGGGTATGCATTGTTTTGGGGATGTAAAAAAAATTATTTCTAGATGGATGTTATATTTAATATTATGTAGATTGAAATGAGTTATGTTACATTCGTGTCAACTCAACACAACTCGTTTATTAAGCATGTCAAATGGGTTGGGTCAAGTCAACCCGCTTTATTAACAGGTCGGGTTAGGGTTGAAGGATCATGACATGATTATTAAATAGGTTAAGTTAGGGTTGAGCCATTTAGTCGAATACCCCTACCTTACATGACACAAACCCGACATACTAACCCGAATTGACACCCATACTTTTTAGATTCATTATGTTAGGTTTTAGAATTGACAAATTCGATGTAACAAATCACGTGTCAAAGAGGTTTGTAAATAATCTAACTCTTTGAAATTGATGAAATAAAGGTTTGGACAAGTGAAAGCTAGAATCGCTTGAACAATCATTAAAACTAGATAGAAATTTCATGAGATTCTCGCTTGATTCTTGATGGAGCAAGATAACGAAAACTTAATTCCTAATTCTTGTCCTAGAGACTAATTTGTGTTGATTTTTAACTTGCCTATATATGTACCCTTTCAAGCACAAATTTATGGGTGAGGGAGGATGCCATGCGGACTAGACCATCAAATACTTCTAAGAGAGTCATCGTTCAATTAAGCCTAAACCGAAGAATCTTGTGTTTATCCAAACTTGAGCCCAAATTGAAGTTCCTTGAAACCACAGTTCGATTCTTGCTAGTGAATTCAATGGTAGAAGACCTCCATAGAGTTATTTGGAGTGTCAGAATTTCAAGTCATTGTGGACGAGTTTGTTTGAGGAAGAGGTTCATATAAAAGAATTCTACAGTTCTAGAGTCATTACTGTGGGAGGCAATTGTTTGTTAAGGTTACATGAAGAGTATATGCTACAAAGGTTTTTTGACATTTCTATAGAATAAAAAAGTTAACTTCATTAGCATTTTTTTTACCCAAACAGTTAATTTATGCAGATCACGTTAATCATAATTTTTCAAGAAAATTATTAGGTATTTCCGGAGTACCATAAATGTGTAATCCCCCTCTCACATAAATGATATGTCATACCATGAATTTAATTAGTGGAACCTACTATTCATGTGAGATGAGAGAGTACGTATTTATCATACTCCAAGAGTACACAATAATTTTCCAATTTCTCATATATAAAAGCTCTTTTATCAATTTAGTTACCTAAAACTGCTTTTGTCTTTATCACAAATCATCAATATGAATTTGTGATATGTCAAGTGAAACATTCTTTGTTTAGACTTCCACCTCAACAAAAATTACATTTATGTTAAAATATTAATTTATTGAATTTATTCATAGATTAAATGCACATAACAATTATTTATAGGTGTGCACTAATTTTATATATATATATATATATATATATATATATAATAGTTTATTCGGTTATTTCTTTTATAAAAAAATTATATAAGAAAATAGAAATCTCATGTGGCTCATGTGGGAAATTATGAGGTTCTGTCATATGACACTTTATTAGAATAATTTTTTATTAAGTCTTCTACCTCACATTTTTTGCACTCTTCTCCACACACACACACACACAAAAGGAGTTTTAGGTCGTGTCAATCTTATTTAAATTAGCTTTGATGAAAGATTGTCCTTCATAAAGTCTAAGCTCGTTAAACTTTAAAAACAATTTTTTTTAATGGATATACACTAGCCTGAAGTATAGGCACAATAGAACAAGCAGAGGAAACAAGTTGTTTTTGAAAATTCTAAATGTGTTCAACATACTTCACAATACGACCCCAAGTTGAGAACTAAATCACTTTTTAATAAGAATTCTTTAATATTTCAAAATCTACATGAGCAATAAAATATGTATATTCATGGCAAAATACGTAAATATCATATTAAAATTCTGTTAGAAGGATATTTCATTTAACCTATCACTATCATACTCTAATAACATAAACATCACATCATAAAAATTCAAAGCTATTTCCAAAAGCAAACTAAAAATTAATATGATATCATATATATATATATATATATATATATTATGGTAACTCCAATTCATGAAAGAAACATAACCTATGATTAAGCAAACAAACAACTTATTACACCATATAATAAACATCAATAATATGGAATGAATTAAAATGATTTTATCATTATTTAAACTACAATATTCCTAAGTTGTTCTTTTATACTTTATTTTAAGTGAAAAAGAGTAATGGGCATGTGTGTGTAATTTTGATTTTTTGCTTTTCATGATGACTTCATTACTTCAACTATTTCTATGACAATTATGCTATAGTCTAAATTCTTTTATCCCCTTGAGATAAATATATATATATATATATATATATATATATAAAAATTATCCCTTAACTTCGTGTTACTTTAATTGAGTAGAAACATTTTCATTTTATTACTTTAACCTATTTTAAACACTCCATATAATCTTTTCGCATTACAGTTTTGTTAGGACATATGTGATTTACTTGTTAAGAACACATATCACTATTTTATGTAATTGGCTAATCTTTTGACAAAACGCACTTTACTTGTATTTGGATAAATCTAGGATGTATTTAATACTTCAAGAAACTGTGTTTCAAAATCAAGTGTTGAAGATATGCAAGACTGTCCAAGAAACAAGCTGAAAAAGTGTCTGTCATTAAAGCTCGACAGCTATTCATCTATTAAGCTTAAGAAGCTGTTCCAGCTCCATGGCTCAATAGCTGCTCAGCAGCATTTCGACAGATAGGCATCTGTCGAGTTTTATGAAAAACAGAATTTTAGTTTTGTTTTGACTCTAATCCGGGATAATGTGTTTGGGTTTTTTTTTCTCACAACCCTAGACATATAAAATGACTATTTTAAGGGCCATCAAGGTGGACACAAGTTGCACAAGTGTTGAGCAAAGTTTGTTCAAGCAATTTGTGACTGGAGACACAGTTTTGCCCTAGTTCATCGTTCTTGTAGAATTTGTTGTGTTTGTGCACTGTAGGGTTTTGTGACCAAGCATCTTCTTGATCTTCATCATTGGGATGAACTGAAGAATTTTGCAGCCAACAACCTTCTTTAGTTGGTGATTGAAGTCATGTACTAGGATTCGTGCAATTGGTTAGTCACGTACTTAGGAGCCGTGCATCAAAAGGAGAAATTTTCATTATAGAACAAGTCCAATTGGGTATTAGGATAAGGGTTCAACTGTAGGTTGGTATGAGGTATTGGGATTCCTTTACTTGTAACTGTTTGTTGTGATAATAGTAGAATTTCGGGAGTAGTGACCTTAAAATCACCCGGTGAGGTTTTTGCTGTGTAGGATTTCCCCATTCGTAAACAAATCATCGTGTCAATTTATTTTCCACTACATACTTATAGTTTAATTGATGATTTGTTTGTGCTACCACGCGTTTGCATGTTAATTTGATTAATTAATAAACTTAGCTAATTAATGAATTAATTCATCACAATGGGTCAATACATTTTTGGCCTATCAAGTGGTATCAGAGCAGGCACACTCAGATTAAGTTTTAATCTTTGCTATGTTTAATCCATTGACCCCTGTTGTCATGAATGCAACCGACTTGAAGAGATATTTTAATTCAAATACATCTTGTTTTTCTAATCTTTGTTTGTTTGAGTGTATCAGAAAATACAAGTCTAAAAGTTATTTGAATTCACTTGTGATGACCATTACAAAAGATCTCAGTTTGCCTAAGAAGAAACTAGACTGTCTTAGAATGAAAATGTGCAAAGAAGTTCGTCTGAGAAAAGTGAAAGTTAAAGGTTTAGCCCGTAAAAGGCACATGAGAGAAAGCACCATTTCCTAATGATTTGTCATCTAAGCACGAAGTGTGTTTTATGATGAAGTCCACATTTAAAGTTATGGACACATGTTTGTGGTACCTTGACAACGGTTGCTTAAGACACATGACTGGAGACCGATCTCTCTTCAAGGTTTTCGAGTCTAAGAAAGGTGGCAATGTCACTTTTGGTGATGGGAGCAAGTCACAGATTAAAGGAAAGGGAATCATCTCTCTACCTGGACTACCAAACATTGCAAATGTTCTATATGTGGAAGGTCTAAGAGTGAACCTGTTGAGCATAAGTCAGATATGTGATCAAGACTTTATGATGTTATTCTCAAAAGGAAAGTGTCTTGTTATGGATGAGTCTAGAAAGAAACTCATAAGTGGCGTTCGCACTCTAGACAACTGTTATGGATTGGTTCCTGATGCTGATATCCTGTGCAATAGCATTCTTTGCCAAATGAAGATCTATGGCATCAACGGATGGGACATGCTAATTACAAACATCTTTCTATTGTATCTAAGCATGAATCAATCTTGGGGATGCCAAAGCTTAGTAGGATGAGCAATGTAGTGTGTGGACCATGCTAGCTTGGGAAACAGACGAAAGCTAAGCATCCGGGTACTCAAATATCAGCTACATCTGGATCTTATTGGTCCAACTAGGACTGAGTCTCTTAGTGGTAAGAGATACATTATGGTTGTGGTAGACGACTACACTAGGTATACTTGGGTCATTCTCCTATGATCCAAGTCTAATGCTCCTGAGCACATTGAAGCTTTGTGCACAAGACTGCAGAATGAAAAGAGCCTGAAGATTGATCGGATTCAAAGTGACCATGGTAAAAAATTCGAGAACTCATAAATGGAGTCCTTTTGCATAAGATCAGGTATATCTCAAGAATTCTCTACTCTTATTACTCCTCAACAGAACGATGTAGTAGAAAGGAAGAACATGATTATTCAGGAGATGGCCAGAGCCATGTTACACAACAAGGATGTGGCTAGAAACTTATTGGAAGAAGCCGTTAACACTACATGTCATACAGTTAATAAGGTGTACTTCAAACCTGGTATCAAGAAGACTCCATATGAGTTATGGAAAGGAAGGAAGCCGAATGTGAAGTATTTCAGATTCTTTGGAAGTACTTGTTTCATGCTCAAGGATAGAGAGAATGTGGGAAAGTTTGATTCCCAGAGCAATGAAGGTATATTTTTGGGCTACTCCTCCATAAGCAAAACTTATCGGGTATACAACAAAAGAGCTATAAAGGTAATGGAGACAGTGAATGTTGTTATTGATGAGTCTTCAGATTCTAGTTCTGAGAAAGGAATCGAGGAATTCCCCAAAGAAATTCTTCCTCATGAGCCTAAGGAAAGTCAAGAAATTGTTGAACAAGAACTTGCATCTCCAAGTACTCCCATTACTCCTGGTGCTGTGGAAGATTCTGCAGCTATACCCACTTCACCATATTCTGAATCTCATGAAGAGAAAGGACCTTCCTCCAGGATTTAATAAAATCATCCTCCAGAAGTTATTGTGGGAAATATGAATGAACTCACATTAAGGAAACGTACAGTTGATAAATGTGTTGCTAACTTTGTGTCTTATTCTTGTTATTTGTCACAGGTTGAACCCATGAAAGTTGAGGAATCTCTTCAGGATGAAAGTTGGGTTGAAGCTGAAAGTTCAAAAACGTGTACAAAACACCTTTGAACGTTTAGACCCCCAAAAACAACTTAACCAATTCAAGCAATATGTCAAACAACTAGTGTGCGGAAACTTAACACATGCTATAATATGAAATTGGTTATAAACTATCTAAGCCATAACAAAATAAAATCCACAGCAGATAAATATAAAGGCAAAGATAGAGAGGAAGGAAGATGCAAACACAAAGACAACACGCGATGTGTTATCGAAGAGGAAACCGAAGTCCTCGGCGAAAAACCTCTCCGCCGCCCTCCAAGCGGTAATCAATCCACTAGAAAATACAGTTGGGATACAAGGACAACAATAGACCCTCCAAGCCTAATCTACCCAGTGCACCTAAGCCCTCCAAGCTTCTTGCTCCAACGAGGTTGCGCCGAACCTTTTTCTTTTCTAGCTTCCCGGATTCCGCTACTAGACCATAGCATCAACCAATGAAGATTGGCTCCTTCCTAACTGCTTCCCAGAACTCCAAACAGCTGTCTCACAGAGATGATAATGGTGAGAACCAGGTTTGGTATAATGCCTCTCAAGGATTTGACAATGGAGAGGAAGAGAGTAAGGGAATTTGAAGAGACTCTAAGGTATAGATTGTGGGTGAAGCAATCTTGTTTTTCTCTAGGGTTTCTCTCTCAAAATTCTCTCTGGAAGCTCTCTTTCAATCGTGGGTTAAAGGGGTATTTATACTGGAGTGGGAGAGGAATGTGAAACGTCAGGTTTTACAAAACAGGGGTGGCTCGCGGCTTGACCTCGCAGCTTGACCAAGTCGCGAGATTAAGTCGCGAGTTAACCGTATGGCCAGTTGTCCTGTTTTGTCCTGTAGTGCTCCAGCTTGCATGACTGTTCATCTTCCAGCATGCTTGGCACGTGTGCATCTTCTGGCGGCTTGCAGCCGCGAGTCCACCCGCGAGTCCCAGCCGCGAGTCCACCCGCGAGTCCCAGCCGCGAGTCTCTGTTTTCTTGCACACTCTTGAGCAAACTTCACTCTATCTCACTCACTACCCTTACAACAAGCCCACCTAAATACAGGGTTACTAAATGCTGAATTACAAGCAAATTTGGCACGGAATAAAGCCAATTAGATGGTTGAATAAATTCAACCTTACAGAAGCAATGCATGATGAACTTCTTTAGTTTTAAAGGAATGATGTCTAGACTTTAGTACCTAGACCGGAGGGTGAGCACATCATTAGCACAAAGTGGATATTCCGTAATAAGACTAATAAGGAAGGCAATGTGATTCACAATAAGGCTCGGCTTGTAGCTTAAAGTTACTCACAAATGGAAGGAGTAGACTATGATGAAACATTTGCCCCAGTTGCCCATATGGAGTCCATAAAAATTCTCCTTGCTCTAGCATGTCATTTGAAGTTCAAACTTTATCAGATGGATGTAAAGACTACTTAAACAAGATGTCTATGTGGCTCAACCAAAAGAATTCGTTGATCCACACTTTCCAGATCATGTGCTATATCTCAAGAAAACACTTTATGGCTTAAAGTAAGCCCCTAGAGCTTGGTATGATTAGCTCACACAATACTTGGTGTCACATGGGTTCACAAGAGGAAAAGCTGATCAGACTCTCTTCATCAAAAAGGAAGATGGCGAGCTGATAGTTGCTCAAGTCTATGTTGATGATATCATCTTTGGGTCGACTAAGGATGAACTTGCTCATGGATTCTCAAAGCTCATGCAAGCCGAGTTTGAGACGAGCATGATTGGAGAGCTAACTCACTTCCTTGGATTGTAGATTCGTCAACTAAATTCAGGTATATTCCTATCTCAATCTAAATATGATAAGAATCTTGTGAAAAAGTTTGGTTTGGAATTTGCTAGTTCTGTTAAAACCCCTATGAGCCCAAATGTTAAAATCCTTGTGGATTTGTTAGGCAAAAGTGTAGATTCATCTCTATATAGAAGCATGGTAGGTAGTCTTCTTTACCTTATTACTAGTAGGCTTGACATTAGTTACAATATTGGAGTGTGTGCTAGGTATCAGGCTAATCCCAAAGAATCTCATATGACTGCTTTAAAAAGAATTATAAAGTATGTCAAAACCACTACTGAGTTCGGTGTGTGGTACAGCAAGGACACAAATGATGTCTTAGCTGGGTATTCTAATGCCAATTAGGCTGGGAATGTTGATGATAGAAAGAGTACATCAGGGGATTGCTTTTATGTGGGTAACAATCTTGTCTCCTGGATGAGCAAAAAGCAAAACTCCATCTCTTTATCCACTGTAGAAGCTGAGTACATCGCTGCCAGTAGCTATTGAACCCAACTCCTATGGATGCAAAAACTCCTCCATGATTATGGTGTTTGTCAAGAGCATCTCACCATCTATTGTGACAATACCAGTTCCATCAACATCTCTAAGAATCTGGTTCAACATTCTCGAATGAAACACATTGAGATTTGACAGCACATCACTTCATTAGGGAGCTTGTTGAAGATGGTATTCTCACTCTTGAGTTTATTCACATTAATAATCAGAAGGCTGACTTGTTCACCAAACCTCTTGATAGGAAACATTTTGAAATCCTTCGTCAAAACATTGGTGTTATCTCCATGGATTGATCTCTTTCTCTCCTCCTTCTTCCTCATGCATTTGCATCTAATTTTTATGCTTTGCTTTGTTTAACATGTTTTTGTTTGTTTTCAGTTTTGTTTAATTTTTTTTTTCATATAAAAATAATAAAAAAATTGAAAAATAAGAAAAATACAAAAATAATGTGTGTTTATGTATATTGGTACTTGTGTACCTTGGATGACCATTGAAACAAAGTTTTCAAAACTTTGTATCTTTTGTAGCTTAGATGAGCATCTCTATGCACAACTAAGCAAGTAAGCTTTGTGGCTCTTGTTTGTGATGAGTAAGATTAAGTAATCTCTTGTACTTAACACTCGTATCACTCTTTTTGATGAAAAGGACTATAAAATCCTAAGAGAAAAACATAAATAACCATCTCATCACTGTTATCCACCAATCATGAAATGACATCTATATGCTTCGGCATAGCAAAAGTGCAATGTCAATGACATTTGTGTGCTTCGGCATGGCAAAATGGGAATGTCAAATACTTAACATCATTGGGTATTTGTTTTCTCTCTATGATATGTCCATGTATGATTTGCTTAAAAGGAAAAATATGCAAAGAAAAATAAAAAGAAAAAAGATCAAAATGCTTTAAATATGATTGCAAGCATGTATTCTAGGAGATGTAGGAGTTATAGGATGTACCTCGAAGGTGATAGTCCCCATCAAAAAATTATGATCGTGTATGAGTTAAAGTGATTTTCTCATATTTCAAATCATCATAACATGTATACACTGATAAATCTTGCGATGTTTTTCACACACAACACGCAATATTCTTTGCTACTCTTGATACATGTATAGGTACAATGTGATTTGGCCATCACAAGGTTTTTCATGTGTTAATGTATGCTCACTAAACTGTCTTAACTTGTTTTTGAAATATAAAATTGGTTAGACTTGTTTAGTGTGTGTGTGTGTTTTTGGGATCTATGTACTTAAAATTGTTGTTAAGAGATGATTTTGAGAACTTAAAATGTTGTTTGGATCCTTGGTTGAGTTGCATGCTTGATTGCATTCATATCTTTGCATTCATATCTGTGATTTTCCCTTCTTGGAAAACTGTTTTTAAGCAATCTCGATAGCTTCTCGACACCTGGCTATCTATTGAGCTTTTCATCTTCCTCTTATCTCAATAGCTTCTCGACAGCTAGGTGGATCAATCAAGATTTCTTCTGGATCCTCGATAGCTTCTTAATAGCTGGTGGATTGATTGAGCTTCCTTTAGCCTTTTGTTGATTTGTCCCTCAACAGATCCTCGATAGCTACATCTGTCGACTTTTTGTTTTCTCAACACCTGGCTTGATAGATATCTCGACACCTCCTAACACCTTTATCTGTCGAGATTTACTGAACCTCTATATATAAGTTCTGTGCAATCTGGTTTTCATCTCTCTCGATCTCTCTCTCAATAGCTTCATCTTTTCTCCTCCCAAACCTCTTTCACTCACTCCAAACTTCTTCCTCAAGGTTTCTTCAAGTTTTTACAAGGTTTTCTTCACTTGGTAAGCTTTGAATCTCTCATTTACATGCATTTCATGTTTTGAAACCTAGGTTTTAGGGTTTTTGAAAAATTTTGGGGTTTTTCAAAATTGATGAGTTTTTGTTGAAATTTTGGGATGGGTTTTTGCTTAAATGAGTTTAAAATCTCATACATTACATCATATAAGCATTATAACAGTATTGTCATGCATTTAGATGTGTGCAAATTGATTGTGTGCTGGTAGGATTGGATTGGGTTAAGCCCATGATGTCTTTTATATTGCATGTCACATGTTCATACATTTCCCATGCAAACGTACTCCCTTTTCAATATATTTTGATATATTTAAACTGCTTAGGACTTTTCTGATTGTTTCTCTTTCTCCCTTTCTTTTCATTTACATTAGTCGTGTTTATGGCACCAAAACGTAAGTCTACTTCGTCCCAGAACCCTCTTCGTTCTGAGGAATCCACTTTCTCTGATCCTACTCCTTCACATATTCAGTTTCGTGATGAGGATGCTCGAAAGGCCTTCTTGGAGAACTTTTCTCGACGAGGCATTCATTCTAAACATCGAGTCATTCTGGCAGACTTCGTCGACATTGACCTACCCGATGTCATTCACAATCAGGGTTGGGAGTCACTATGAGATGCCCCGGTCACATGTCCATCCATGCTGATCCAGGAGTTTTACTCCAACATGCATGGATTTGATTTTTCAGTTCCTTTCTTTCATACTTGCGTTCGAGGTACGCTCATTGCTATCATACCGTAACTCGTTACGGATGTGCTTCATGTTCCTAGGGTAGAGTTTCCTGACTACCCTAGTTGTGAGCATTCGAGGACTGTGTCCAAAGGTGAGCTCAAATCTGCTTTTTGTGAGTGCCCTTCTGATTGGGGTAAGCATCAGTTCACTTATTGCTTAGACTTTGCAAAAGTTCTCGGTTTTTTAACATGGTTATGACATTCGTTCTTCACCCTCTTTCTCACTATAACTCTATCACAGAGCCTCATGCTCAATTTTTGTTGTCCTTTTTTTAAGCATCTTACCATAGAATTTCCTTCTCATTTTATTTTGTCTATTCTAGATGTCTATAGGGATTCGATATCCCGTGATAAGCTCATCTTTCCTTCGACTATCATGAGGATTTTACACCATTTTTCTATTCCCTTTCCAGCGTCCGACCATTTCACTTGCATGTGTGTCATAGACCACGCTACCGTTAAATGTAGCGAGATGAGTTGAGGTAGAGGCAGTTTGGGTCAACAGCTCCTCCCTCCCGTTTGGCTCCATCTCGATCTGCTCCATCCACATCCACTCCCTCATCTTCTACTAGTGATGTGTCAGTTGGAGACATCATGGTGCAACTTCAACACATGGATGCTCTCCTTGATACATTCGCTACTGAGTTGTATCAGGTGAACGTTCGTGTCGGTCATATAGCACGACGGCAGGTGGCCATGGGTGGCTTTACTCCTATGGGTTCTCCTCTAGCTCCTCTAATGACTTCTAATTCGGAGGATGAGGATGATGATGGTGGTGATGACGATGACGCTTCTAATGATGATGATGATGGAGATGTTAGCTCTACTGATGAGATGTCTACTTGACACTCTAATTTTGAGTATGAGAGTAGTCATTCTTAGGGAGAAAGTTAGTATAGGATGAAAGTTCAAAAACGTGTACAAAAACACTTTTGAACGTTTAGACCCCCAAAAACCAATTTAATCAACACACGCAATATGTTAAACAACTAGTGTGCGGAAACTTAACATATGCTATAACATGGAATTGATTAAACAACTATCTAAGCCACAACAAAATAAACCACAGCAGATAATGTAAAGGCAGAGATAGAGAGGAAGGAAGATGCAAACACAGCGATAACACCAGATATGTTATCGAAGAGGAAACCGAAGACCTCGGCGAAAAACCTCTCCGCCGCCCTCCAAGCGGTAATCAATCCACTAGAAAATACAGTTGGGATACAAGGACAGCAATAGACCCTCCAAGCCTAATCTACCCAATGCACCTAAGCCCTCCAAGCTTCTTGCTCCAACGAGGTTGCGCCGAACCTTTTTCTTTTCTAGCTTTCCGGATTCCGCTACTACACCGTAGCATCAACCAATGAAGATTGGCTCCTTCCTAACTGCTTCCCAGAACTCCAAACGACTGTCTCACAGAGATGATAATGGTGAGAACCAGGTTTGGTATAATAGCCTCTCAAGGATTTGACAATGGAGAGGAAGAGAGTGAGGGATTTTGATGAGACTCTAAGGTAGAGATTGTGGGTGAAACAATCTGGTTTTTCTTTAGGGTTTCTCTCTCAAAATTCTCTCTGGAAGCTCTCTTTCAATCGTGGGTTAAAAGGGTATTTATACTGGAGTGAAGAGGAATGCGAAACGTCAGGTTTTTCCAAAACAGGGGTGGCTCGCGGCTTGACTAAGTCGCGAGTTCCAGTCGCGAGTTAACCGTATGGCCAGTTGTCCTGTTTTGTCCTGTAGTGCTCCAGCTAGCATGACTGTTCATCTTCCAGCATGCTTGGCACGTGTGCATCTTCTGGCGGGTTGAAGCCGCGAGTCCACCCGCGAGTCCCAGCCGCGACACTCTGTTTTCTTGCACACTCTTGAGCAATCTTCACACTATCTCACTCACTACCCTTACAACAATCCCACCTAAATACAGGGTTACTAAATGCTGAATTACAAGCAAATTTGGCACGGAATAAAGCCAATTAGATGGTTGAATAAATTCAACCTTACATAGGACATTTTTGTTTGGGAGAGTGTTGATATTTGAGGGATGTAGTGAGGATTATTTGTATCTTTTTCTTTTCTCTATTTTTGATACATTTATTCTTGTACATGGGTCTTGTGACCCTTATTGACATACATTGTACTTATCTTCTTTATATATGTTGATGTATGTTTCTTTCACCTACCCCTTACATGTGTTGTTTCTTTTCTATCTTTATGCATATGCTTCTTATTACTTGTATGCAATCTATTATTTCTGTTTCACACAAAGATGCCTTGATGAGTTTTGTTTGAAGTGTTTCGGAATTTTTTTTTTTTTTTTTTTTTTTTTTTTTTTTTTTTTATTTTGACTCTAATCTAGGATTATGTGGTTGGGCTTTCTTTTCTCACAACCCTAGACATATAAAAGGACTATTTTCAGGGCCGTCAAAGTAGACACAAGTTGCACAAGTGTTGAGCAAAGTTTATTCAAGCAATTTGTGACCGGAGATACAGTTTTGCCCTAGTTCATCGTTCTTGTAGAAGTTGTTGTGTTTGTACACTGTATGGTTTTGTGACCAAGTATTTTCTTGATCTTCATCGTTGGGATGAATTGAAGAACTTTGTAGCCAATAACCTTCTCTAGTTGGTGATTGAAGTCACGTACTGGGATTCGCATAATTGGTAGTCACGTATTGGGAGCCGTGCATTAAAAGGAGAAATTGTCACTACACAACAAGTCCAATTGGGTATTAGGGTAAAAGTTCAACTGTAGGTTGGTATGACATACTGGGATTCCTCTACTTGTAACCGCTTGTTATGATAATAGTGGAATTTCGAGAGTGATGACCTTAAAATCATCCGATGGGGTTTTTGCCGTGTAGGTTTTCCCCATTCATAAACAAATCACCATGTCAATTTATTTTCCACTGCATACTTAGTTTAATTGGTGATTTTTTTGTGCTACCATGCATTTTCCTGTTAATTTGATTAATTAATAATCAAAACTTTTAAGACTCCTAACCTGTCTTTCCTGAAAACACTCAAAAGAACACATCACCGCATGTGTGAAAAGAAAGACATATAAACAATAATATGAAACACAATATAAAAACAAAAGTAAACTAACTGCCCCCCTAAGTTAGATACATCAAAAATTTTTTATATTCTCCCCCTTTCGAAAATAATTTTATCTCCCCCTAAACAAAACATTTTAAAAACCTTTATAAACGGGATTCCCACCACATTTCATCTATTTCTATTTCTCCCCCTTTTGTCATGTTTTGACAAAGAAAACTCAAACAAAGAGTAAACAAAAACATACGCAACAAAAGTCAAGAGCAAATAGAGAATCAAGGAAACAAAAGAATCTAGCTCTATAGAGAATAGAGGCAACTCCCCCTATGAAGAGCAACAACTCCCTCTAAGAACAACAAAGGTTAAAAATAAACTTTTTTCCCCCTATAAAAATAGGAAAAACAAAACATGTTTTGGGAAAAACAGTTTTGGGGGAAAATTAGGAGGTGGGGGAAAAAAAAGACACACAAACCAAACTTAAAAAATTAAGTTGAGAATACACATGAAGAAAAATATTCTCACTTTCAATGAATGCAAACATGACACTATGTGATCCATAAACAGTTGCATGAGTAGTGAAAATATTTGCACATTGATTATCTATCATATTTCTTAAGAAAAATATTTTCTGCAGTTCACACATAAAAATAGCATATACTAAAAAGTACATAACTCAAAAATTAATCAATCAATTTTTAAATCAAGTTGAGTACCCAATTTAGCAAAGTGTATGCTGAAAGTTCAAAAACGTGTACAAAAACACTTTTGAACGTTTAGACCCCCAAAAACCAACTTAACCAACACAAGCAAAATGTCAAACAACTAGTGTGCGGAAACTTAACATATGCTATAATATGAAATTGGTTAAACAACTATCTAAGCCATAACAAAATAAACCACAGCAGATAATGTAAAGGCAGAGATAGAGAGGAAGGAAGATGCAAACACAAAGATAACACCCGATGTGTTATCGAAGAGGAAACCGAAGACCTCGGCGAAAAACCTCTCCTCCGCCCTCCAAGCGGTAATCAATCCACTAGAAAATACAGTTGGAATACAAGGACAGCAATAGACCCTCCAAGCCTAATCTACCCAGTGCACCTAAGCCCTCCAAGCTTCTTGCTCCAACGAGATTGCGCCGAACCTTTTTCTTTTCTAGCTTTCCGGATTCCGCTACTACACCGTAGCATCAACCAATGAAGATTGGCTCCTTCCTAACTGCTTCCCAGAACTCCAAACGACTGTCTCACAGAGATGATAATGGTGAGAACCAGGTTTGGTATAATGCCTCTCAAGGTTTTGACAATGGAGAGGAAGAGAGTGAGGGATTTTGATGAGACTCTAAGGTAGGGATTGTGTGTGAAACAATCTTGTTTTTCTTTAGGGTTTCTCTCTCAAAATTCTCTCTGGAAGCTCTCTTTCAATCGTGGGTTAAAAGGGTATTTATACTGAAGTGGAGTGGAATGCGAAACGTCAGGTTTTTCCAAAACAGGGGTGGCTCGCGGCTTGACCTCGCGACTTGACTAAGTCGCGAGTTAACCGTATGGCCAGTTGTCCTGTTTTGTCCTGTAGTGCTCCAGCTAGCATGACTGTTCATCTTCCAGCATGCTTGGCACGTGTGCATCTTCTGGCGGGTTGAAGCCGCGAGTCCAGCCGCGAGTCCCAACCGCGACACTCTGTTTTCTTGCACACTCTTGAGCAATCTTCACACTATCTCACTCACTACCCTTACAACAATCCCACCTAAATACAGGGTTACTAAATGCTGAATTACAAGCAAATTTGGCACGGAATAAAGCCAATTAGATGGTTGAATAAATTCAACCTTACAATCTCCCCCTTTGGCTATTCCGTGACAAAACCCTAAAACAGACTCTAGACTTAACATGTGAGTTGGGAACAGTTGATCAAAACTCACTCACACCTAATTCTAGAAGCTGTGAAGCACTTGAATCATATGAACATAAACTCCTGAAACACAACAATACACCATGATCATTGTAAGCAGAAAATTATAAATGCATATGAAACAGGCAATATGTGATCCAGCAAAGATGGAGTTAATAAACAAACCATGGCTTGATCAACCAAGTGAACACCACAAGGTAGTGATCACAGTGTTCATTCACACTTGGAATGAACACAAGGACATACAAGTTAACAAGCACAAGGCAAGACACTTGTATGTTCAACACTCAACCAATGCATACCACACAAGGCATATGCATCTAGGAACAATCCTACAAGGGCACAAGAGTGACAGTACAAAAATCACAATGCAGAACATTTAGATTAAAGTACTGATTTCAACATAGCATAAAGGCTGCACTTAAGCATGGTACATACCACAAGGCCTACAAACTATGCATAAAACATAAACCCTACAAGCTTACAAAAGCATATGGGTACAAACCAACAAATACCTGAATAACATCATCAACATATATTAAAGTTAAACCAAAAGTATATGAAAAGAGTTAGAAACAGTTATACACCAAAACACAGTGTATCAAAACCAAAAGAACCATAAGTTTAGAAGATAAGACGAAAAACAAAACAAAAGTATGTGTGTGTGTGTACTCCCCCTATCACTATGCACACTTCCCTTTGAACTTTTCTCCCCCTTACTGAATGCTCTCCCCCTTTTTGTCACGAATAGCTAAAGACTCTCGTCCAACTTTCGTTGAATCTCATCTAGCTGATTCTCCATAGTCTCGAGGCGCATTTGGACATGGTTGTTTGTGGAGTAGAGAAGTGCCACAAGCTCATCAACGCGTTTCTGAATATGCTCAAGAACACTGCCAACTCTGTCAGTATGAGAAGCAGTTTGTGCTTGCGGAATACCAGCCGGTGAAGCTTCAGGAATATCACGAGATGCAGATGTGGTATGTGCAGGTGTCTCTGAGTCAGGAGCAAATGAAGGAACCGGAGAAATGTGAGCACTTCTTGGTGATTTGGAGGAGTGACTTCTGCTCGCTTGAAGAGTGAACAAAGAAATGGGACGTTGACGAGTCAACATTTTACCATCTGCAGGAGGAGTAATGCCAGCACTAAGGATGAGTTTCATGACGAGACTGCAAAATGGAATGATTCCTCGAGCTGTAGATCGACAAGCGGTCTTCCTCAAGTTCTAGTAGATGTGAGCACATATATCAATGGGGGCTCCGGTAATGAGATCACACAGAAATATAGCTCTCCCAAGATTGATGAATGTAGTGTTGGACAGTGGGTAGAGATTGGTGAACATGATCAACTTCAGTGTGGTCAACTCAGGTGCAAACTTTGCGGTGCTGATGGAAGTTCCTGCACTAGACACCTCATGATCGTGTCCTAGGATTTGTAGAATTTCCCCAACCTCTGGATTTCGTTCATCATAGGGAGTTAAATTCACATTCTGAGGTCTGGTGATGCTGAGAAGATCTGCGATGGAGTCTGGGGTAACACTAAACTCTATTCCTCTGACCCAGAAAACGAGGACAGGTCCAAGATCAGATGCATTGGAGAAGCATTCTTTGACCAGCTCATCCATTGGATCATCAAAGTTTCCGAACAAGTTTGCCCAGTCTCGTTTCTCAAAGATTCGAGGGATGAATGTAGTCCCTAAGGTGTTGAACTCTACTACCCGCTCCACTATAGTTGTTGACTTGTCAAACACATTTGAGTAGGCGTGTGAGTTCAGGGGAACTCTGAATCTATCCTCATTGGGATCTTGAGATGCTTGAGATGATAGACGAGTCCTTTTAGCAACTGGGGATGCTGATTCGTCAGCAACAATGTCTTTACCCCTGGAAGATCGACGAGACATCTGCAAGAGAACAGACCAACAGAAAAGAACCAAGCAACAATACCCCACAAAAGATTGTCAACAAGATTCAGTAAAACCAATATTACAATATATAAACCCAGAAAAAAATTTCAGACCCAACCAATCCTTCCAACAAAACACAGAGGCACAAACTAGTACGTGCATCAAACTTGGTAAAAGTGCACCAAGACACAGAAAGACACCAGGTTAACATGACCATGATATGCAATAAGAAACAGCATTAGAACATTTTGAGCAAATAACATAAGTCACTCCAACAGAGACATGATCATGGGGAAAAATTTCAATCATAAAGAAATCAAACATCCACACTGGAGCACGTGGTTGAGAGACATACATTATGATATCAAAACCACTCAGTGACCAAAACAAACACCAACATCAATAATCAGGCAAGTGTAATGAGTAAGACAGATAAACACCAAACCCATTTCAGAAAAGATTCTCAGATTCAATAAGAGGCAAAAAAAAAAAAAAAAAAAAAAAACAGAACAATGAAATACACATTGTGACTGCTCAGCATGAAAACAGGTGAGAACAATATCAAAACAGGACACTCCATACCCAATACACATAGAGATAAGAATACCGAACACAATACCAGTCCAAACAGTAACAGAAATATGCAGGAAAAAGAAACTGAGATTGAGAAAGCAAAACCCATACCTTTTCTTGATGATTTGGAGAAGAAACGAAGCACCAAAAGGGTTTGAAAAATGGATTCACGAAGAGTTTTGGGAGAAAACAGCAGTTTTAAGAGAAGATGAACAGTTACAAAAGTTCGAGGGAAAACTGAAAGAGGTTTAAAAACTGCTCTTGTTTTTGCAAAACACGCGATTTTCGCGACTGGTTCAAGTCGCCACAAAGTCGCCAGCTCAAGCCGCCAAAGCACTCAAGAACAAAATTTTGAAAAATTTTTCTAAGTGTTTTTCGCGACTGGAAG
This sequence comes from Quercus robur, assembly GCF_932294415.1. Taxonomy (NCBI): domain Eukaryota; kingdom Viridiplantae; phylum Streptophyta; class Magnoliopsida; order Fagales; family Fagaceae; genus Quercus; species Quercus robur. The sequence continues at coordinate 51,227,006 of NC_065536.1, forward strand.
GTCTACCCGCGAGTGAGTCGCGAGCTAAGCCGCGAAAATCTCTGAGTGAATCTCGCGATTGGACCTTCCACTCGCGAACAAGTCGCCAAAACTAACCAGCGAAGATGCGACTGAGGCTCGCGACTTGACATACCCGCGACTGAGCCGCCAAAACAGGGCAAAACTGAATTTTTGAAATTTTCAGATTTTTCCAGCAAAAATACCTAAAATACTCAAAAATCTTTTTGTGCTTGAATTAACAAAGATTGAGCATGTGAAAACACATTTTATCAAGTACAATCACACAAATGTATATGGCATTTATTGAACATAAACTTGTGTGTTGTGTGTGGATATCAACACTGAGATAGTCCTTTGTCTAATGTGAAGTTTCAATGATCAATTCAACCAAGGCATACACAATTAGCACTAGATCATGTGACCAATCTCAATTATAGAAATATGAATATATGACTTCCCACACAATTTGATAATGTAACTTGGAGCCTTTCATTTGACTCCACTTTCAGCCTTAACATTTTATCTTTTGAGGCAATCATCTCTCATTGTGAGAGGGATATATAACACTTTTCTTTGAAGAACAGGCCTTTGACCTTTTTGAAAGAAATTTCACTTTTAATATAAAGTCGCTTACCCTTTTTCCTAGTCAAATACTAGAATGTGCGACAGGCTTTTGCAGCTCAATATCTCTTTTCATTTGGAGATTTACATTTAGTGAGCTCTTTTTAGCAAAAAAATAAAAAGTGGGAAGAGATATAGACACAAATCTATGCATGTTTCAAGATCGACATAACCATTCACTAATCATTCATGACAAGCTTGAAGATCTATTTACAACAATCACATAGATTTCCAGATTTTTCCCATAGTGATATGAGTGCATGACAACAAGCAATGCTCGAAAATGCACAAAGCCATTAGCACAAAGGTACAAGGCAAAACGAGTTTTAAGACAAAACCCAACAAAGTCAAACAAGCTTTTTGATTTTCAAATTTTTTATGTAATTTTTGGATTTTTGACTCAAGAAACAAAAAGATTGATAAAACACAATTAAGAAATATTCACAAACAAACACCCAAAATCAAAAACAACAAGCATATCAAACAAACATAGTCACAAAGCATAGGAAGTATTAATGCATGGACATGTTGTAGTGCTTATGCATGAGTACCCCTTTTCACCCACACGTCACTTGCGTTTGGGGTGATTTCCTTAAAGGATTGGGTACGGGAGTTAGGGCTTTCAAACCTTCGTGAGAAGCTTTCCAAGCAGTTGGTGAATGCACCAATCATCTTCATCACGTCCATCATTCCGGGATCTCCATTTTGCTCTCTAGGTTGATCCCCTGCCCAAGTTCTCCTATCAATTCTTGGTCCTCTTGACCTTTGAGGAGTAGCACTGTTCTTTGCTCTCAGCTTTTGGCAATTCGGTCGAGTGTGCCCTTGAAGCCCGCAATAATGGCACACATACATTCCTCTAGGACCTCTTTGTGGTCGAGGACGTGACTTGGTACGAGACTCAGACCTGCCCACATACTGATTACGGTGATTCAGCATCCGTTGGTTCACCACATTCTTCTTCTCCTCCACCTCGAGCTTCACACCAGTAGGGTCAGCTATAACTGGATCTTTGGCTTTGACAAACTTCACTTCTTTGGTGACATTTCCAGTTGAGCTACTTCCTCCGGTAAATCCCAGTCCGGATTTGTCTGAGAAGCTCTTTTGAGATGATATAACATCATCTAGCTTCTTGGTGGTGACCCTCTCTATTTTTGCATTTGCTTGAACAACCTCATTCTCAAGGAATCTTACTTTAGTGTAGGCTTCGGACAGCTCACCATTAAGAGTTTCAATCTCGCATTTGGCCTCCCTATAACTGATTAGGAGACTTTTGTAGTCCTCCTCAGCCTTCTTCATCTTTCTCACAGCAGCCTTGGCCACCCTTGTGTATTCACCAGACTTCTCCAAGAGTGAGTTGTAATTTTCTTGAAGAGTTGCTGTGCTTTCTTCTTCTTCAGCTTCCGATTCTTCAACAATTCCCAGTGAGTCATCCTCACTATGTTCTCCAAGGTCTTGAACAAGCAAACTCAACTCATCCGACGACTCAACATGAGCAATAGTCATGAAAGCTGAATAGTTCCCCTCTCCATCACAGCTTTCTTCAGATTCTGAGTCGGACGAGTCTGAATCACTCAAGGTCGTGGCATACACCTTGCCTTTTGATTTCAAATAATTAGGACATTCCCTCTTGAAGTGTCCATGCCCGTTGCATTCAAAACAGGTGACACCTTGTGTGGATTGGGATTCTTTTCCATCTTTCCTTTGGAAATCCCTCTTCTCCCTTCCAGAATTTTGGAATTTTCTCTTATCATCAAATTTTCCATTGTTTTTGAATTTCAAAAACTTTCTGAAATTTTTAACAAGATAGGCTACATCTTTGTCCACCATATCTTCTCCCGATGTGCCTTGATCTTCCACCTTCTCATTAGTGGTCTTTAGAGAAATGGATTTACCCTTCCGTTGATTTGGCAGCGACATTTCATAGGTCTGTAGAGAACCAACCAGCTCCTGCACCTTGATGTCGTCAAGATCCTTGCTCTCTTCAATGGCTGTCACTTTAGCACGGAAGCTTTCCGGCAATGATCGAAGGATCTTCCTTACAATCTTAGAGTCCTCCATCTTCTCCCCCAAGTTAAACTTGCTGACAACCACTTCATTTAGCTTCCCATAGAACGAGTCGAAAGACTCATCCTCACTCATCTTGAGCTCCTCAAACCGAGTGGTCAGCATTTGTAACTTGGTATCTTTCACCTTCTTCGTGCCTTCATAAGTTGTTTCCAGAATCTCCCATGCATCTTTGGCAATAATAATGTGAGAAATCCTGTGAAATTCATCTGGAGACACACCACAGAAAATAGCATTTAGTGCTTTACTGTTAGCATTAGATGCAGTAAGTGCTGCCTTATCCCATGTGGATTTGGCTGCTTCAGGTTTGGTCCAACCCATCTCAACAGCATCCCACACGGATTCATCAATAGAGCATAAAAAGGCTCTCATACGAACCTTCCAAAATGCATAATTACTTCCATCAAAATATGGAGGTGCATTAAGGGCAATAGACCTATCCATCTCAAAAAGAAAGGGAGTCAAGGATCACACAATGGTAATGAAACCAAACAGATGTGTACCTGCTCTGATACCAATTGAAAGTTCAAAAACGTGTACAAAAACACTTTTGAACGTTTAGACCCCCAAAAACCAACTTAACCAACACAAGCAAAATGTCAAACAACTAGTGTGCGGAAACTTAACATATGCTATAATATGAAATTGGTTAAACAACTATCTAAGCCATAACAAAATAAACCACAGCAGATAATGTAAAGGCAGAGATAGAGAGGAAGGAAGATGCAAACACAAAGATAACACCCGATGTGTTATCGGAGAGGAAACCGAAGACCTCGGCGAAAAACCTCTCCTCCGCCCTCCAAGCGGTAATCAATCCACTAGAAAATACAGTTGGGATACAAGGACAGCAATAGACCCTCCAAGCCTAATCTACCCAGTGCACCTAAGCCCTCCAAGCTTCTTGCTCCAACGAGATTGCGCCGAACCTTTTTCTTTTCTAGCTTCCCGGATTCCGCTACTACACCGTAGCATCAACTAATGAAGATTGGCTCCTTCCTAACTGCTTCCCAGAACTCCAAACGACTGTCTCACAGAGATGATAATGGTGAGAACCAGGTTTGGTATAATGCCTCTCAAGGTTTTGACAATGGAGAGGAAGAGAGTGAGGGATTTTGATGAGACTCTAAGGTAGGGATTGTGTGTGAAACAATCTTGTTTTTCTTTAGTGTTTCTCTCTCAAAATTCTCTCTGGAAGCTCTCTTTCAATCGTGGGTTAAAAGGGTATTTATACTGAAGTGGAGTGGAATGCGAAACGTCAGGTTTTTCCAAAACAGGGGTGGCTCGCGGCTTGACCTCGCGACTTGACTAAGTCGCGAGTTCCAGTCGCGAGTTAACCGTATGGCCAGTTGTCCTGTTTTGTCCTGTAGTGCTCCAGCTAGCATGACTGTTCATCTTCCAGCATGCTTGGCACGTGTGCATCTTCTGGCGGGTTGAAGCCGCGAGTCCAGCCGCGAGTCCCAGCCGCGACACTCTGTTTTCTTGCACACTCTTGAGCAATCTTCACACTATCTCACTCACTACCCTTACAACAATCCCACCTAAATACAGGGTTACTAAATGCTGAATTACAAGCAAATTTGGCACGGAATAAAGCCAATTAGATGGTTGAATAAATTCAACCTTACATATGCATATTATGTGTGAAAACAATGAGAGATATGACTACAAAACTGCAAGATAGATACAAAAAACAATGTAATGCATGTGAATCCTAAACATAAATGATGCATGAAAAAAATTTGGTCAAACACTTAAAAACTAAAAATATTTCAATTTCGATCAATCGATCGAATACCAATCAAGTCTGGTAGATTCAAACCAAAAATTTTTATCGCAATTTCGATTAGTCGAGAAACAATTTCGATCGATCGAAAATCTAGAAAAGTGAATTTTTTGAAAAACATAGCAAGTTAATGCAGAAACAACTCAAAACACCATATTTCATGAATAAAATGCATGAGTATGAGTTTAAAAGTTTTCCAAAAGCACATAAATTCGACCCAAATCTTCCTAAAACACATTTTTTTAATCAATTTTTCCTCAAAAACTCAAACATTAAATATATTTTGCATCAAAATCATGGAACATATAATCTTGGATGGCCAAAAAAAAAAAATTTCACACACAATTTCATATATTAAGTTTAGCAAAGAATAACTTGTAAAGTGTGTGCAACTAGTAAAAGCATAAGATACATGTGAGGTGATAAATAAATAGTGATCAATCACACTTTCTACAAAATTCATCACATAAATTTGAAAGAAATTATCACCTAAAGAGTTACATGATATAACTCTCACATCTTCTATAAAACAAGCTTGTAATCATGTAAGTTTCTTGATTTGCCTCATAATGCACAGACTAATTTTATTTCAATTTGAATTCATTATATCCCAATAATGTACACACCAATTTTATTATTTAAACCGAGGCTACATTTTATGTTTTTTTTGTGCATGTGCTACACTTTCTCGAGAACAAAATTTTATGATATGCACTAAAGTGTTCATGATTGGCTAATAAACAGTGGTGAGATAGTTATTTATACATTTCTCTTAGGATTTTTTAGTCCTAACAATCAAAAGCATGTGACTTCAAGATCAAGATTTTGTGATCAAAACTATAAACAACTCCCACACAACATGCACTAGAAAACTCAAACTAGTAAAGTCCAATAAAATAAGCTCATCCAAGCTAAACAAGGTACATAAACATGTTATGCAAAGATAATAGGCCAACCTCAATTACATATTCATGATGTATAATACAAAACACATAAAAATCTTTTTGGTTTTAAAAAAATTTATGACCAAAAACTAAAAGCACACATTATGCTTAATGAATAAAATGCAAAAACAATGCATGACAGTACTAAACTAAGCTATAGAAGGTACACAAACAAGAAATATCAATTTCTTAATTAACCTATGAGTACATGTACAAACTAGTACATACTCACACAAAATCAGAAATAGCTTAGCACTTATACAACACATACTATTCAAGTTTCTCCATAATGTCAAGCATATTCTAAATCAAGAAAGAAATATCATAATTCATGTAATCGTCAAGAAAAATAAAATGAGACTCAAAATAAAATATTTTTGTCTTTTTGAAAAATTTTCAATGTTTTTGATTTTTTTTAACAAAAAAACAACCAAAAACAAAAACAAAACATGTCCACAAATAATTGAAAAGAATTAAATCAAAGATAAGTGAACAACACTCACCTTAGCAAGTCTTTTCTCACCCATATAGCACGAGTCTTCAGTTTTGTAGGTGAAAATCCATGTGAAGCAGAGTGTATTTTGTTAGGACATATGTGATTCACTTGTTAGGAACATATGTCACTATTTTTTGTAATTGGCTAATCTTTTGACAAAACGCACTTTACTTGTATTTAGGTAGATCTAGGATGTGTTTAATACTTCAAAAAAATTTGTTTCAAGATCAAGTGTTGAGGTCATGCAAGTCTGTCCAAGATTAAAGCTAAAAAGTGTCTGTCATTGAAGCTCGACATCTAGCTATCTATCGAGCTTAAGAAGCAGTTCTAGCCCCATGGCTTGACAGCTACTCGACAGATAAGCATCTATCGAGATTTATGAAAAACAGAATTCCAGTTTTGTTTTGACTCCAATCTGTGATTATGTGTTTGGACTTTCTTTTCTCACAACCCTAGACATATAAAATGATTATTTTAAAGGCCGTCAAAGTATTCACAAGTTGCACAAGTGTTGAGCAAAGTTTGTTCAAGCAAATTGTAACCGGACACAGTTTTGCTCTAGTTCATCATTTTTATGAAGAAGTTGCTGTGTTTGTGCACAGTAGGGTTTTGTGACCAAGCATCTTCTTGATCTTCATTGTTGGGATGAACTAAAGAACTTTGCAGCCAACAACCTTCTCTAGTTCGTGATTGAAGTCGCATACTGGGATCCGCGCAATTGGTTTGTCACGTACTTGGGAGCCGCGCATCAAAATAAGAAATTGTCACTATAGAATAAGTTCAATTGGGTATTGGGGTAAGGGTTCAACTGTAGTTTGGTATAAGGTACTGGGATTTCTTTACTTGTAACCGCTTGTTATGATAATAGTGAAATTTCGGGAGTGGTGACCTTAAAATCACCCGGTAGGGTTTTTGCCGTGTAGGTTTTTTGCCGCATAGGTTTTCCTCATTCGTAAACAAATCACCATATTAATTTATTTTCCGTTGCATACTTAGTTTATTGGTGATTTGTGTGTACTACCACTTGTTTGCATGTTAATTCGATTAATTAATTAAACTTGGCTAATTAATCAATTAATTCATCACAAGGGGTCAATACATTTTTAGCCTATCAAGTGGTATCAGAGCAGGCAAACTGTGATTAGGTTTAATCTTTACTGTGTTGATTCATTAACCCCTGTTTGTCATGGATAGAGGACAATCATTAATTATACCTCTTTTATTTGATGACATTAACTATGCATACTGGAAAGTACACATGAGAGCTTTCTTGTAATATTTAAATGAGAAAGTGTAGCAAACTATTGAGATAGGCTAGACCAAGCTGAAGGAAGCGACGGTTGATTGGGATGATGCAAAGATCAAGGTGGCAAATTTCAATAGCAGGGCATTGAATGCTTTATTCAACAGCAGGGCGTTGAATGCTTTATTCAACGCAGTCATTAATGAGGAATTCAAGAAGATATCCTTTATTAAAACTGCTAAGGAGGCATGGACCATTCTACAAACAACCTATAAGGGAACCAAGGTTGTCAAAGATTCAAAGTTTCAGAGGCTCACTACAAGCTTTGAAGAAATCAAGATGGAGAAGGATGAGTCGTTCGATGAGTTCTATGCCAAGCTTAAGAACATAGTGAACTCAGCCTTCAATCTTGGGAAAACCATTCCTAAACCCAAGATTGTGAGGAAAGTGCTTAGATCTTTACTTGAGAGATTCCATGCTAAGATTACAGCAATCGAGGAATCAAAGGATAGTGACAAGATTCCTTTGACAGAGCTGGTTGGTAATTTGTAGACCTACAAGCTAGGGTTAACAAAAATTGGCAAGTCGGGTAAGGGCAAGAGCATGGCATTGAAGGCCAAGAGCAGTGGCATTGATGAGTTTTCAGATGATGAGGATTCTAAGATGAAGTCCTATATCACTAGGCAATTCAAGAAATTCATGAAGAATGCCAATGGGAAGGGCTTTGACAAGGACTGTAGGCAATCCAGTTCTTCTCAGTTCAAGAGTCAAGACAAAGGGAAGAAGGATGCTAGGGATGGCAATTAGTACACTGTTCCCGCAAGACCTAAGTGCTTTGGGTGTCAAGGTTTCGGTCACATGAAACAGGAGTGTCTTGCATATCTCAAAAGCAATGGGAAGAGCAAGGCACTTGCTGCTATTTTGAGCGACACCAAGCCTGAGAATGATTCTAACAATGAGGATAATGGAATCCTGAATGCCTTCACTGCCACTGTCAATCCTACTGAGGGGATTGTTGAAGATGTGGATGAAGAAGAGGAATTGGTGGAGTCCAAGTTTGAGAAGACAGATGATCAAGATGATATCCATACAGCCTATGAAAAATTGTACAAAGTTTCTGAAAAGCACGAGAAACTTTATAGGCGAGCCACTAAGAAGCTCAGTGATGTGGAACTTGATCATGAAGAGCTTTCCACAAAGTTTGATGAGGCTAATCAGACTATTGGAGCACTAAGATTCGAGAACAATTTCTTGGCTGAGAAAACCAAGAAGCTTCAAGCGAAGCTGTTTCAAGTCAAAGCTTAATTGGAGAGGACTTCAAGTGTAAAGCTTGATCAGATGCTCAGTCTTCAAAAATCTGCTTCCAATCAAACAGGTTTAGGGTATGGTCTCTCTTCTTCTAATATTGCTTCTACTAGTACTACTGTTTTTGTTCCTCTTAGTAACAATGTTGAAATTGAGAACAATGATGTTAAAATTGATTTAGCTAGTGAGAACTTAGATAAGGGTAAATCTATCTTAGGAGCACCCCCTAAACAGGATAAGAAAGATTTTAAAAACCCTAGAACTAAGAAGGCTAACTCTCAAAAGCCTAAACAAAAGAAGCAGCATCTCTGTCATCATTGTGGAGTTGCCGGTTATACTCGACTAAATTGCTATAAGTGGTTAGCCACTCAACAGAGCAACGACATGATAGCATCTGGAAGCCTTAACCAACTTCAATCCTCTCTTGCTCCCCTCAAAGATCTTCTCAAAGCCCTCATGTTCCTTTCAAACTTGAACGGTTTCAATTCTTCACCCTCACCACCGATTCAAGGGTTTAATCAAAGGAAAGGTTCTTCCAAGGTGTGGAAGAAAAAGGACTCCAAGTGATTCTATCACTTTCTTCTCTCTCTCTGTGTTTTTGCTTTGCATAACTTATGTGTTTTGCTTTTATTTTAAGTCAGTTTAGTTTTTATGCTTTGCTTTTTTAACATGTTTTTATTTGTTTTCAGTTTTGTTTATTTTGTTTTTGATATAAAATTTTTTTTAAAAAAATTGAAAAATAAAAAAAATAAAAAAATAGTGTGTGTTATGTGTACATTGGTACCTGTGTACCTTGAATGACCATTGAAACAAAGTTTTCTAAACATTGTATATTTTGTAGCTTAGATGAGCATCTGTATGCACAACTAAACAAGTGAGCTTTGTGGCTTTTGTTTGTAATGAGTATAATTAAGTTATCTCTTGTACTTAACACTCGTATCACTCTTTTTGACGGGAAGGACTAGAAAATCCTAAGAGAAAGGCATAAATAACCATCTCACCACTGTTGCCTGCTAATCATAAAATGACATTTGTATGCTTTGGCATCGCAAAAGTGCAACGTCAATGACATTTGTATGCTTCGACATAACAAAATTGGAATGTCAAATGCTTAACATAATTGGATATTTGTCTGCTATCTATTATATGCCCATGCATGATTTGCTTAAAAAGAAAAATATGCAAAAAAATCAAAAGCAAAAAGATCAAAATGCTTTTAAATATGATTGCAAGCGTGTATTTTAGGAAATGTGGAAGTTATAGGATGTACCTTGAAGGTGATAGCCCCCATCAAACAATTATGATTGTGTGTGAGTGAAAGTGATTTTCTAATATCTCAAATCGTCATAACATATATACACTTATACAATCTTGCGATGTTTGCACACACAACATACAATATTCTTTGCTACTCTTAATACATGTGTAGGTACAATGTGATTTGGCCATCACAAGATTTTCCATGTGTTAATGTATGCTCACTAAACTATCTTAACTTGTTTTTGAAATATAAAATTTGTTAGACTTGTTTAGTGTGTGTGTGTGTTTTTGGGATCATTGTGCTTAAAATTGTTGTTTAGAGATGATTTTAAGAGCTTAAAATGTTATTTGGATCCTTTGTTGAGTTGCATGTTTGATTGTATTCATATCTGTGTTTTTCCCTTCTTGAAAAACTATTTTTGAGCAATCTCAACATCTCCTCGACACATTTTCGACACTTGGCTATCTGTCAAGATCTTAAGCCTTTTCTTATCACAATCTTGACAGATCCTCGACAGCTAGATGGATCGATCGAGAAAGTTCCTAGATCCTCGATAGCTTCTCAACAGCTAGTGGATCGATTGAGCTTCTTTAGCCTTTTGTTGATGTGTCCCTCGACATCTTCTCGACAACTGAATCTATTGACATTGTTTTTCTCAACACCTTCCTCGACAGATGGCTCGACACCTCTTAACACCTATATCTGATGAGATTTACTGACCTTCTATATATTGGTCAAGTGCGATCCAGTTCTCATTTTCTCGATTGCTCTCGATCTATCCAAGCCTATTCACCTTCCAAACACTCTCTTTTCTCTCTAAACCTTCAACCCACGTGATTTTCAGCCTTTCCTTGCTTCAAATCACTTGGTATGATCACTTTTTCAATCATTTTACATGCATTTCATGTTTTGAAACCTAGGTTTTTGGGTTTTTGAAAAAGTTTGGGGTTTTTCAAAATTGATGAGTTATTGTTGAAATTTTTGGGTTGGGTTATGCTTATTTGATCTTAATGCTTCATACATTGCATTCCATGTGCATTATAACTGTATTTTCATGCATTTAGATGTATGCAAATTGATTGAGTGTTAGTAAGATTGGATTGGGTTGAGCCCATGATGCAATTTCGTTTTCATGTCACATGTTCATGCATTCCTCATGCATACGTACTCTTTTTTCAATATACTTGCTATATTTGAACTATTTGGAACTTTTCTGATTGTCTCTTTCTTCCACCTCTCTTTTCTGTTTACGTTAGTCGTGTCTATGGCACCTAAACATAAGTCAACTCTGTCCCAGAACCCTCTTCGTTCCGGGGCATTGTTTTCGTCTAATCCTACTCCCTCTTCTATTCGGTTCTGTGATGAGGATACCTGAAAGGACTTCTCAGAGAACTTTTCTCGATGAGGTGTTCATTCGGAATGTAGAGTCATTTTGGTGGACTTCGTCGACACTAACCTATCCGATGTCATTCACAGTCGAGGTTGGGAGTCACTATGTGTTGTCCCAGTCACATGTCCTTCCGTGCTGATCCAGGAGTTTTACTCCAACATGCATGGAATTGATTCTTCAGTACCTCTCTTTCATACTCGCATTAAAGGTACTCGCATTGTTGTCACACTACAACTTGTTGCGGATGTGCTCCATGTTCCAAGGGTAAAGCATCCTGACTACCCTGTATGTGAGCATCTGAGGACTGTGTCCAAAGACAAGATGATGTCTGCTTTCTGCGAGCGCCCTTCTGATTGGGGTGATCGTCAGTTTACACCATGTAAGACCTTTGCTAAAGGTTCTAGATTCATGAACATGGTGATGACTTTTGTTTTGCACCCACTCTCTCACTATAACTTTATCATAGAGCCTCGTGCTTGAATTTTTCTTTCTTTGTTAGAGTATCTCACTATAGATTTTCCTTCACATTTTATTCTTTCTATTATAGATGTGTTTAGGGATATGGCTACCCATGATAAGCTCATTTTCCCTTCAACTATCACTCGGATTTTATGCCATTTTTCTATTCCTTTTCCCTCTTCCAACCACTTTTCTGTCATGTGCCATAGACGTGCTACCATTAAACGTAGCGAGGCACAGTTTAAGTCATGGCAATCAGATCTAGTAGCTCCTCCCTCCAGTTTAGCTCCATCTCGATCTGCTCCATCCATATCCGCTCCTTTCTCTTCTACGAGCAGTGTAACTCTCGAAGACATCATGACGCAGCTTTAGTTCATGGATACTCGCCTTGATACACTCTCTACTGAGTTGCATCAGGTGAACAATCGTGTCGGTCGTATTGCTCGACAGCAGGCGGTCATAGGTGGCTTTACTCCTGAAACTTCTCTTCCACCTCCTCTAATGGCTTCTAATTCTAAGGATGATGACAATGATGGTGACAATGATGGCGCTTCTAATGATGATGATGGAGATGCTAGCTCTACCGATGAGATGTCTACTTGACACTCTTAAACTTTGTCACTCGTGAAAAAAGGGGGAGTAGTTTTGAATATGAGTGTAGTCATTCTTAGGAGTAGAGTTAGTATTAGACATTTTTGTTAGTGGGAGTGTTGATATTTGAGGGATGTAGTAAGGATTACTTGTATCTTTTTCTTTTCTCTACTTTAGAAACATTTATTCTTGTACCTTAGGTCTTGTAACCATTATTGACATACATTGAACTTATTTTCTTTATATGTTAATATATGTTTCTTTCACCTATCCTCGCATGTGCTGTTTCTTTTCTTTCTTTATACACATGGTTCTTATTACTTGTATGCAATCTATTATTTCTGTTTCACACAAAGATGCCTTGATGAGTTTTGTTTAAAGTGTTTCAAAAATACAGGTTGTCAAAGTCTACTTGCCATAAACTTTCTTCTTGCAAAATTTTACAAAAGTTTGTGTTAGGATAGATTTTATTATATTCAACAAGTGAGTATGAGTTGAGTGATTTATGACTTCCCTCATATGTTTATTTGTTTATTGTGGTTTTGTCACGGATTGCCAAAGGGGGAGATTGTTAAAACATATGTGATTTACTTGTTAGGAACATATGTCACTATTTTTTGTAATTGGCTAATCCTTTGACAAAACGCACTTTACTTGTATTTGGGTAGATCTAGGATGTGTTTAATACTTCAAGAAACTTTGTTTTAAGATCAAGTGTTGAAGCAATGCAAGTCTGTCCAAGATTCAAGTTGAAAAGTGCTTGTCATTAAAACTTGACAGCTAGCTATCTATTGAGCTTAAGAAGCTGTTCCAGCCCCATGGCTCGACGGCTACTCGATAGCAGTTCGATAGATAAGCATCTTTAATGATTTATGAAAAACAAAATTCCAGTTCTGTTTTAACTCCAATCTGTGATTATGTGTTTGAGCTTTCTTTTCTCACAACCCTAGACATATAAAAGGATTATTTTAAGGGCCGTCAAAGTATTCACAAGTTGTACAAGTGTTGAGCAAAGTTTGTTCAAGCAAATTGTGACCGAACACAGTTTTGCTTTAGTTCATCATTCTTGTGAAGAAGTTGTTGTGTTTATGCACTGTAGGGTTTTGTGACCAAGCATCTTCTTGATTTTCATCGTTGGGATGAACTGAAAAACTTTGCAACCAACAACCTTCGCAACCAACAACCTTCTTTAGTTGATGATTGAAGTTGCGTATTGGGATCCATGCAATTGGTTAGTCACGTACTTGGGAATTGTGCATCAAAAGGAGAAATTGTTACTACAGAACAAGTCCAATTGGGTATTGGGGTAAAAGTTCAACTGTAAGTTGGTATAAGGCACTAGGATTCCTTTACTTGTAACTGCTCGTTGTGATAATAATGGAATTTTGGGAGTGGTGACCTTAAAATCACTCGATGGGGTTTTTGCCGTGTAGGTTTCCCTATTCGTAAACAAATTACCGTGTCAATTTATTTTCTGCTGCATACTTAGTTTATTGGTGATTTGTTTGTGCCACTACGCATTTGCATGTTAATTTAATTAATTAATTAAACTTGGCTAATTAATCAATTAATTCATCACAAAGAGTCAATACGTTTTTGGCCTATCATATTTGAGGGATTACACTAATCTTCTGAGAAAGACTGAAATTCTACAAATTCCTTTCTCAAGCCTTAAAAAGATCAATTGAAACAATAGTGTTCTCTTTATTCAAAACATCATAATAAAAAACAGTAAGACACTTAGAAATAACCATGATAACAGGGATCAAGGATCTCTTAGATCAAAAGATCTAACACAAGAGCTACCCACTCTGTTACCACTTGTTCGTTTTTAGACCCCTCAAAACACAACCAGATTAACCTTTGTTTAACCTAATCAATTAACCAAGTGAATACTTAGGTTTATTATTCAAATCTAGGTTAAAACAAAAAAAAATTTATATCATGCAAAGCAACGGAAATAAAAGAACATAACGATATGATAACCTAGGAAAACCAAACCAGTAAAAAACCTGGGGAGGATTTAACCTAGCTATCCTCATGGTAAAACAAATCCACTATGAAAGAATTGAAGTTTACACAATAGCGACTTAGACCACTAAGATCCTATTGCTACCTCAAGTAGGAAACTTACTACCACGACCATGTGACTGCTCCGAGTCCACAGACTACTTCTTTCTTTGGCCTTTGCAAAAGCACAAACACCCATGTTTGTGACTTTGAGATCACACTCAAAGGTTTAGCAACACAAACTCTCCTATTTGTGACTCCAAGACCACCCTTGATGGTTTAGATCATCAGCACCTTTGATGACTAAAGAAGGCAGCAACTTCTACAATATCGGTTCTTAAGATTCTTCAAGGAATAACACCGATACAAGACATGAGAGAGCTTTTGGGTACAAAACCCTAGATACAAAGAGACACACACTTCTCTCTCTAAAAAGTCTTATAAAAACGTGCTTAGAGTTTCCTTTATATACTTGGAGTGTTCTTCTTGAAACCCAATACATTTAAGTAGAGTTTGGGCTGAAATAGAATTCTGCAAAACCGTATATCGATCGATCGAACTTGTCTTTCGATTGATCGAACCAGGTAGTTTCTAAACTCTTCTTTCTACAACTTACTTGTTCTTGAATCTTGACTTGAATCACCTTGAGCGTTGTCTAATAAAACCTATAGACTCTAGGACCTATATCTAGACAAGTTTGTGTTCACGATTTGCCAATTGTTCTAAACTTTTAGAACCTAACAAGTCATACATAATGTCATACATAATATCATACATTGCATCATATAATAGGATTTAAGGGCATACATTGCATCACATAATAGCATTTTTTTTTTTGGCTTATACATTGGCTCCCCTAGCTTGAAAACTTGGTTTCGTCCCTGGTTAAAAGATATATAAATTTATAATTGTGGTTGTAGTCAAAAAGTTTTGAAAGTTCAAAAACGTGTACAAAAACACTTTTGAACGTTTAGACCCCCAAAAACCAATTTAATCAACATACGCAATATGTTAAACAACTAGTGTGCGGAAACTTAACATATGCTATAACATGGAATTGATTAAACAACTATCTAAGCCACATCAAAATAAACCACAGCAGATTAATGTAAAGGCAGAGATAGAGAGGAAAGAAGATGCAAACACAAGCGATAACACCAGATATGTTATCGAAGAGGAAACCGAAGACCTCGGCGAAAAACCTCTCCGCCGCCCTCCAAGCGGTAATCAATCCACTAGAAAATACAGTTGGGATACAAGGACAGCAATAGACCCTCCAAGCCTAATCTACCCAGTGCACCTAAGCCCTCCAAGCTTCTTGCTCCAACGAGGTTGCGCCGAACCTTTTTCTTTTCTAGCTTTCCGGATTCCGCTACTTCACCGTAGCATCAACCAATGAATATTGGCTCCTTCCTAACTGCTTCCCAGAACTCCAAACGTCTGTCTCACAGAGATGATAATGGTGAGAACCAGGTTTGGTATAAAGGCCTCTCAAGGATTTGACAATGGAGAGGAAGAGAGTGAGGGAATTTGATGAGACTCTAAGGTAGAGATTGTGGGTGAAACAATCTGGTTTTTCTTTAGGGTTTCTCTCTCAAAATTCTCTCTGGAAGCTCTCTTTCAATCGTGGGTTAAAAGGGTATTTATACTGAAGAGGAGTGGAATGCGAAACGTCAGGTTTTTTTTTTTTTTTCAAAACAGGGGTGGCTCGCGGCTTGACCTCGCGGCTTGACTAAGTCGCGAGTTCCAGTCGCGAGTTAACCGTATGGCCAGTTGTCCTGTTTTGTCCTGTAGTGCTCCAGCTAGTATGACTGTTCATCTTCCAGCATGCTTGGCACGTGTGCATCTTCTGGCGGGTTGAAGCCGCGAGTCTAGCTGCGAGTTCCAGCCGCGACACTCTGTTTTCTTGCACACTCTTGAGCAATCTTCACACTATCTCACTCACTACCCTTACAACAATCCCACCTACATACAGGGTTACTAAATGCTGAATTACAAGCAAATTTGGCATGGAATAAAGCCAATTAGATGGTTGAATAAATTCAACCTTACAATCTCCCCCTTTGGCTATTCCGTGACAAAACCCTAAAACAGACTCTAGACTTAACATGTGAGTTGGGAACAGTTGATCAAAACTCACTCACACCTAATTCTAGAAGCTGTGAAGCACTTGAATCATATGAACATAAACTCCTGAAACACAACAATACACCATGATCATTGTAAGCAGAAAATTATAAATGCATATGAAACAAGCAATATGTGATCAAGCAAAGATGGAGTTAATAAACAAACCATGGCTTGATCAACCAAGTGAACACCACAAGGTAGTGATCACAATGTTCATTCACACTTGGAATGAACACAAGGACATACAAGTTAACAAGCACAAGGCAAGACACTTGTATGTACAACACTCAACCAATGCATAGCACACAAGGCATATGCATCTAGGAACAATCCTACAAGGGCACAAGAGTGACAGTACAACAATCACAATGCAGAACATTTAGATTAAAGTACTGATTTCAACATAGCATAAAGGCTGCACTTAAGCATGGTACAAACCACAAGGCCTACAAACTATGCATAAAACATAAACCCTCAAAGCTTACAAAAGCATATGGGTACAAACCAACAAATACCTGAATAACAACATCAAACATATATATAAAAGTTTATCCAAGAGTATATGAAGAAAGTTAGAAACAGTTATACACCAAAACACAGTGTATCAAAACCAAAATAACCATTAGTTTAGAAGATAAGACGAAAACAAAAATATGTGTGTGTGTGTACTCCCCCTATCGCTATGCACACTTCCCTTTGAACTTTTCTCCCCCTTACTGAATGCTCTCCCCCTTTTTGTCACGAATAGCTAAAGACTCTCGTCCAACTTTCTTTGAATCTCATCTAGCTGATTCTCCATAGTCTCGAGTCGCATTTGGACATGGTTGTTTGTGGAGTAGAGAAGTGCCACAAGCTCATCAATTCGTTTCTGAATATGCTCAAGAACACTGCCGACTCTGTCAGTAGGAGAAGCAGTTTGTGCTTGCGGAATACCAGCCGGTGAAGCTTCAGGAACATCACGAGATGCAGATGTGGTATGTGCAGGTGTCTCTGAGTCAGGGGCAAATGAAGGACCCGGAGAGATGTGAGCATGTCTTGGTGATTTGGAGGAGTGACTTCTGCTTGCTTGAAGAGTGAACAAAGAAATGGGACGTTGACGAGTCAACATTTTACCATCTGCAGGAGGAGTAATGCCTGCATTAAGGATGAGCTTCATGACGAGACTGCAAAATGGAATGATTCCTCGAGCTGTAGATCGACAAGCGGTCTTCCTCAGGTTGTAGTAGATGTGAGCACATATATCAATGGGGGCTCCGGTAATGAGATCACACAGAAATATAGCTCTCCCAAGATTGATGAATGTAGTGTTGGACAGTGGGTAGAGATTGGTGAACATGATCAACTTCAGTGTGGTCAACTCAGGTGCAAACTTTGCGGTGCTGATTGAAGTTCCTGCACTAGACACCTTATGATCGTGTCCTAGGATTTGTAGAATTTCCCCAACCTCTGGATTTCGTTCATCATAGGGAGTTAAATTCACATTCTGAGGTCTGGTGATGCTGAGAAGATCTGCGATGGAGTCTGGGGTAACACTAAACTCTGTTCCTCTGACCCAGAAAACGAGGACAGGTCCAAGATCAGAGGCATTGGAGAAGCATTCTTTGACCAGCTCATCCATTGGATCATCAAAGTTTCCGAACAAGTTTGCCCAGTCTCGTTCCTCAAAGATTCGAGGGATGAATGTAGTCCCTAAGGTGTTGAACTCTACTACCCGCTCCACTATAGTTGTTGACTTGTCAAACACATTTGAGTAGGCGTGTGAGTTCAGGGGAACTCTGAATCTATCCTCATTGGGATCTTGAGATGCTTGAGATGATAGACGAGTCCTTTTAGCAACTGGGGATGCTGATTCGTCAGCAACAATGTCTTTACCCCTGGAAGATCGACGAGACATCTGCAAGAGAACAGACCAACAGAAAAGAACCAAGCAACAATACCCCACAAAAGATTGTCAACAAGATTCAGTATAAACAATATTTCAATATAAAAACCCAGACTGAATATAGTGCAGACCCAAACAATCCTTCCAACAAACCACAGAAGCTCAAATCAATACGTGCATCAAACTTGGTGAAAGTGCACCAAGACAAAGAGAGACGCAACAACTGTCATTGAGACAGGTTAACACGACCATGATATGCAATAACAAACAGCATATGAACATTTAGAACAGATAGCAAACATCACTCCAACAGAGACATGAACATGGGGAAAATATTTCAATCATGAAAAAACCTAACATCCACACATCAATATTCAGGCAAGAGTAATGAGTAAGTCACATAAACACCAAACCCATTTCAGAAAAGATTCTCAGATTCAATAATCAGCAAAAATTCAGAACAATGAAAAAACACATTGACTGCTCAGCATGAAAACGGGTGAGAACAATATCAAAAACAGGATACTCCAAACCCATTACACATAGAGATAAGAATAACGAACACAATACCAGTCCAAACAGTAACAGAAATATGCAGGAAAAAGAAACTGAGATTAAAAAATCAAAACCCATACCTTTTCTTGATGATTTGGAGAAGAAATGAAGCACCAAAAGGGTTTGAAAAATGGATTCACGAAGAGGTTTGGGAGAAAACAGCAGTTTTAAGAGAAGGTGAACAGTTACAAAAGTTCGAGGGAAAACTGAAAGAGGTTTAAAAACTGCTCCTGTTTCTGCAAAACACGCGATTTTCGCGACTGGTTCAAGTCGCCACACAGTCGCCAGCTCAAGCCGCCAAAGCACTCAAGAGGAAATTTTTGAAAAATTTTTCTAAGTGTTTTTCGCGACTGGAAGGTCTACCCGCGAGTGAGTCGCGAGCTGAGCCGCGAAAATCTCTGAGTGAATCTCGCGACTGGACCTTCCACTCGCGAACAAGTCGCCAAAACTGACCAGCGAAGATACGACTGAAGCTCGCGACTTGACATACCCGCGACTGAGCCGCCAAAACAGGGCAAAACTGTATTTTTGAAATTTTCAGAATTTTTCCAGCAAAATACTTTCCAAAAACACCTAAAACACTCAAAAATCTTTTTGTGCTTGAATTAACAAAGATTGAGTATGTGAAAACACATTTTATCAAGTACAATCACACAAATGAATATGGCATTTATCAAACATAAACTTGTGTGTTGTGTGTGGATATCAACAATGAAATAGTCCTTTGTCTAATGTGAAGCTTCAATGATCAATTCAACCAAGGCATACACAATTAGCACTAGATCATGTGACCAATCTCAATTATAGAAATATGAATATATGACTTCCCACACAACTTGATAACATAACTAGGAGCCTTTCATTTGACTCCACTTTCAGCCATAACATTTGATCTTTTGAGGCAATCATCTCTCATTGTGAGAGGGATAGACAACATTTTTCTTTGAAGAACAGGCCTTTGGCCTTTTTGAAAGAAATTTCACTTTTGATATAAGGTCGCTTACCCTTTTTCCTAGTCAAATACTAGAATGTGCGACAGGCTTTTGCAGCTCAATATCTCTTTTCATTTGGAGATTTACATTTAGTGAGCTCTTTTTAGCAACACAAAAAAATAAAAAATGGGAAGAGATATAGACACAAGACTATGCATGTTTCAAGATCAACATAACCATTCACTAATCATTCATGACAAGTTTGAAGATCTATTTACAACAATCACATAGATTTCAAGATTTTTCCCATAGTGATATGAGTGCATGAAAACAAGTAATGTTCGAAAATGCACAAAGCCATTAGCACAAAGGTACACGGCAAAACGAGTTTTAAGACAAAACTCAACAAAGTCAATCAAGCCTTTTGATTTTCAAATTTTTTATGTAATTTTTGGATTTTTTACTCAAGAAACAAAAAGATTGATAAAACACAATTAAGAAAAATTCACAAACAAACAAACAAAATCAAAAACAACAAGCATATCAAACAACCATAGTCACAAAGCATAGGAAGTATTAATGCATGGACATGTTGTAATGCTTATGCATGAGTACCCCTTTTCACCCACACGACACTTGCGTTTAGGGTGATTTCCTTAGAGGATTGGGTACGGGAGTTAGGGCTTTCAAACCTTCGTGAGAAGCTTTCCAAGCAGTTGGTGAATGCACCAATCATCTTCATCACGTCCATCATTCCGGGATCTCCATGTTGCTCTCTAGGTTGATCACCTGCCCAAATTCTCCTATCAGCTCTTGGTCCTCCTGACTTTTGAGGAGTAGCACTGTTCATTGCCCTCAGCTTTTGGCAATTTGGTCGAGTGTGCCCTTGAAGTCCGCAATAATGGCACACATACATTCCTCTAGGACCTCTTTGTGGTCGTGGACGTGACTTGGCACGAGACTCGGACCTGCCCATAGACTGATTCCGATGATTCAGCATCCGTTGGTCCACCACATTCTTCTTTTTCTCCACCTCGAGGTTCACACTCGTAGAGTCAGCTACAACTGGATCTTTGAACTTCACAAACTTCACTTCTTTGGTGACATTTCCAGTTGAGCTACTTCCTCCGGTATATCCCAGTCCGGATTTGTCTGAGAAGCTCTTTTGAGATGATATAACATCATCAAGCTTCTTGGTGGTGACCCTTTCTATTTTTGCAGTTGCTTGAACAACCTCATTCTCAAGGAATCTCACTTTAGTGTAGGCTTCGGACAGCTCACCATTAAGAGTTTCAATCTCGCATTTGGCCTCCCTATACCGGATTAGGAGACTTTTGTAGTCCTCCTCAGCCTTCTTCATCTTTCTCACAGCAGCCTTGGCCACCCTTGTGTATTCACCAGATTTCTCCAAAAGTGAGTTGTAATTTTCTTGAAGAGTAGCTGTGCTTTCTTCTTCTTCAGCTTCAGATTCTTCAACAATTCCTAGTGAGTCATCCTCACTATGTTCTCCAAGGTCTTGAACAAGCAAATTCAATTCATCCGAAGACTCAACATGAGCAATAGTCATGAAAGCTGAGTAGTTCCCTTCTCCATCACAGCTCTCTTCAGATTCTGAGTCGGACGAGTCTGAATCACTCAAGGTTGTGGCATACACCTTGCCTTTCGACTTCAAATAATTAGGACATTCCTTCTTGAAGTGTCCATGTCCGTTGCATTCAAAGCAAACAATACCTTGTGTGGATTGGGATTCTTTTCCATCTTTTCTTTTGAAATCCCTCTTCTCCCTTCCAGAATTTTGGAAATTTCTCTTATCATCAAATTTTCCATTGTTTTTGAATTTCAAAAACTTCTTGAAATTTTTAACAAGATAGGCTACATCCTTGTCTACCATATCTTCTCCCGACGAGCCTTGATCTTCCACCTTCTCATTAGTGGTCTTTAGAGCAATGGATTTACCCTTCCGTTGATTTGGCAGCGACATTTCATAGGTCTGTAGAGAACCAACCAGCTCCTGCACCTTGATGTCGTCAAGATCCTTGCTCTCTTCAATGGCTGTCACTTTGGCACGGAAGCTTTCCGGCAATGATCGGAGGATCTTCCTGACAATCTTTGAGTCCTCCATCTTCTCTCCCAAGTTAAACTTACTGACAACCACTTCATTTAACTTCCCATAGAAAGAGTCGAAAGACTCATCCTCACTCATCTTGAGCTCCTCAAACCGAGTGGTCAGCATTTGTAACTTGGTATCTTTCACCTTCTTCGTGCCTTCATAAGTTGTTTCCAGAATCTCCCATGCATCTTTGGCAATAGTAATGTGAGAAATCCTGTGAAATTCGTTTGGAGACACACCACAGAAAATAGCATTTAGTGCTTTACTGTTAGCATTAGATGCAGTAAGTGCTGCCTTATCCCATGTGGATTTGGCTGCTTCAGGTTTGGTCCAACCCATCTCAACAGCATCCCACACGGATTCATCAATAGAGCATAAAAAGGCTCTCATACGAACCTTCCAAAATGCATAATTACTTCCATCAAAATATGGAGGTGCATTAAGGGATTGAGACCTATCCATCTCAAAAGAAAGGGAGTCAAGGATCACACAATGGTAATAAAACCAAACAGATGTGTACCTGCTCTGATACCAATTGAAAGTTCAAAAACGTGTACAAAAACACTTTTGAACGTTTAGACCCCCAAAAACCAATTTAATCAACACACGCAATATGTTAAACAACTAGTGTGCGGAAACTTAACATATGCTATAACATGGAATTGATTAAACAACTATCTAAGCCACATCAAAATAAACCACAGCAGATTAATGTAAAGGCAGAGATAGAGAGGAAAGAAGATGCAAACACAAGCGATAACACCAAATATGTTATCGAAGAGGAAACCGAAGACCTCGGCGAAAAACCTCTCCGCCGCCCTCCAAGCGGTAATCAATCCACTAGAAAATACAGTTGGGATACAAGGACAGCAATAGACCCTCCAAGCCTAATCTACCCAGTGCACCTAAGCCCTCCAAGCTTCTTGCTCCAACGAGGTTGCGCCGAACCTTTTTCTTTTCTAGCTTTCCGGATTCCGCTACTTCACCGTAGCATCAACCAATGAATATTGGCTCCTTCCTAACTGCTTCCCAGAACTCCAAACGTCTGTCTCACAGAGATGATAATGGTGAGAACCAGGTTTGGTATAAAGGCCTCTCAAGGATTTGACAATGGAGAGGAAGAGAGTGAGGGAATTTGATGAGACTCTAAGGTAGAGATTGTGGGTGAAACAATCTGGTTTTTCTTTAGGGTTTCTCTCTCAAAATTCTCTCTGGAAGCTCTCTTTCAATCGTGGGTTAAAAGGGTATTTATACTGAAGAGGAGTGGAATGCGAAACGTCAGGTTTTTTTTTTTTTTTTCAAAACAGGGGTGGCTCGCGGCTTGACCTCGCGGCTTGACTAAGTCGCGAGTTCCAGTCGCGAGTTAACCGTATGGCCAGTTGTCCTGTTTTGTCCTGTAGTGCTCCAGCTAGTATGACTGTTCATCTTCCAGCATGCTTGGCACGTGTGCATCTTCTGGCGGGTTGAAGCCGCGAGTCTAGCTGCGAGTTCCAGCCGCGACACTCTGTTTTCTTGCACACTCTTGAGCAATCTTCACACTATCTCACTCACTACCCTTACAACAATCCCACCTACATACAGGGTTACTAAATGCTGAATTACAAGCAAATTTGGCACGGAATAAAGCCAATTAGATGGTTGAATAAATTCAACCTTACAAGTTTGGTCAAAAGCTTTATACATTAGAAAAGGATGGCAAAATTTGGGGTAGCTAGGCCACCAAGAGAATCTAGAGAAATTGCTTAATATTCTCATAATGAGCAATTACAAGTACACAATTCCATTCATACTCATGCTTAGTGGTGTGCATGAATCAGGTTGGATCGGGTAGGAGTTTTTTAAACCCAATCCACCATGCTGGATTAAAAAAAATCCAACCCAACCCAACCCAACCCAACCCAACCTATCATAGGGGTCCAACCCAACTCATGTAAATCGGGTTGAACCCATAGGTTGGACAATTTTTTTTAATTATCATTAATGGTTTTTAGACCCCTTAAAAACACAATTGTATTAACCTAAGTAATTAGTCAAGTTGTTACTCAGTCCAATTTAACAAAACTAGGTTATCACAATTAAAACAATCATATCATACAAAGCAGCGGAAATATAAATAACACAAAGATATGATCACCGAGGAAACCAAACTGGTAAAAACCTGGGGAGGATGTAACCTAGTTATCCTCAAGGTAAACTTGAATCCACTATCTTGAAAGAATCGAAGTTCATACAATAAGACTTACAAACCCCCACGCTCGACTTTTTATTGCTATCCACTAGTAGAACTTATTGACACGACCACATGCAAGTTCCGAATCCACGGACTCCTTCTTTCTTGGATTCACCACCAGATACAAGCACACCCGCTTATGTTTCTTTAAGCTTCAATGGCAGCAACTGAGTTGATCATCAAGGAGTAGATAAAATCTCCTCCTTGAAAACCCTGAGTTTGTGTAAAGGAAAGCTCCTCTAGATCTCACAAGAGATTTACACAAACAGCAATATAAGCAACACTAAAATATGGCTAGGGTTTGCCTTTTATACTTAGGACAAATTAGAAAACCCTAAACGTTTTAAACAAACTAGGGCTGAGTTGGAAATCTACAGAAAAACGCATTCTACTCGAGATTCGATCAATCAAGCCTAAGCTTCGATCGATTGAGCCAGGCCGAAATGCACAATAACTCCTGCATCAGCTCAATTCCAACTTTACATAAAAGATACAACTTTGAGCAAGGCTAAACAATTCTAAACACATTATTTTGATCATGATTTGCCAACAATACACATTAGAGTTCTAAATACATTAAAAAAAAACTAAGTTTTTAGAACCTAACAAACTCCCCCTTTGGCAATCCGTGACAAAACACAACTATAAACTCAAAGTTTACAAAGAAAAGCCCTTTACATAAATAATGCTCATAAACAAATTCAATCCTAACTACTATCCATCAGTTGCAAGTGAAGACAGCAGCTTAATTGAATCAACTTGTATATTTCCTGAAACACTAAACAAAATGCATAACTGCATGTGTGGAAAAATACAAGTAAACAAAATAAATTCTTGATTTCAAACAACACACAATAAAGACATATATCAATGAAAAACTCATAAATATAAATCAATAAACAGTTGGAAATGAGAAACATATAAAGCAATAAAAGTAACTCCCCTTAATAGGAATATGCCAACAAAATATGGCAAGAGCTAAAAAGATAAAATACAATGTGAAGCACCTAGATACAATCTAAACTCCACAAGCTCCAACCAACAAAAATACTATACTCTCCCCCTGAAGACAAAAACTCTACAAGCTCAAATATATACTCCCCCTTTTTTTGACGGAATGCCAAAGGGCAAACAAAATCCATCATCAAAAGGGAGGTGGCGGTGACGACTGTCTAAACTGTGCCAACTCTGCACGCAAAGCATGAATCTCATCGAGCACCTCCACCTAAATCTGTCCATGAGCCACCTAAACGGTCAAGACATGATCCAATGTACGTCAAATGTCTGAATCATTCGAAGTAGTCGATGGAGGAACATTAGCATCAGCAACAGCAGCACCAAACATCTCAGCAGCATCAGCACCTGTAGAAGAGGGAGGAGGGGGAACAGCACCAGATGACACACCTCTAGGACACGAAGGAGCAACTCTTAAGTGACCAGCTTTCTGCCTAAGAAAGGTGGCATCGATGGGAGCAACAACACACATCGCTTTAAAGGGATGGTGTGGAGATGAGAAATAGGCCACAACGAATGACACGCTATCCTAAAGAAAAGATAGTCAGTCTCGGTAAGCTCAGCAAACGTGATCCAAGGATCAGAACCCCACTGGATAGAAGACCCAGTGATGTATGACATGACAACATCTAAGGGAGGAGACTCATCATAGGGATAGTCAGGCTCCCAAACAACTGGAACCCCAAGAGCTTCAGCCACTACCCGAGGGGTAATGATGAACTCAACACCTCGTATCCAACTCCTAACTAGAGTGTCAGAATCATAGATGTGGCAAAGAGAAATTCAAGAAGAACTCTCTAATCAGGGCGGTCAAGGGTGGATGATCTATCTCTAAGAGAGACAACCAATCTCTGGACTCAAAGATAACCCTAATGGCCGGATCAATCTCATTTAAAATCACAGCACGCTCAGCCCAAATCTTACGCTTACAGTTCATAGTCTCAAAGGCCTCTCTGCTTTTATCATTCCTAAACACCTCACTCCTAGAAGGAGACTCATAGGAAGTGGAGGGGGTCCTATGGGCTCTAGTCTTCCTAGGCATGGTGCTAGGATAAAGACCAAGACACAAAACAACGGAACAAAACAAAAAAAAATCCAAGGACAGACTGCAAGTTAGCATAAAAAAAATATAGAACAAAAATCTATATGATGCATGAACAAATTAAATGGCATGATGCATGACCTAATGCAGGGCAATTAAGTTCAAATTCGCGAAATTGGCTTGAGCATAGAGTTTCTAACACAAAAACCCCCCAAAATTTTGAAAAACCACTTGATCAAGTTGAAAGAAATTGACTAATTGATCATCATACAAGATAGATTTCAGAAAATAATGACCAATTACATCAAATCAACAAGCCAATTTCATCAATTTAACCAAATTTGAACAAAATCCCCAATTCAGGTTAATTACAAGCCCTACAATTTTCAATTCCTCAAAAACCACAAAATTGATCAAATTAAACCACAAGGATCATGATTATAACATCCTAGAACAAAAACCCAATGTTCAATTTCACAAAATACGGTTTGGATCATCAAAAATCCTAAAATATGCTGAGTCTGAAAATAACCCTTCAATGCATGAAAAAATGCATGTAAAACAGAAAATAAATGAAAAAGAGAGGGTAATATGGACATACCGGCATAGGGAGAGAATCCTTGCAAGAAAAATGGAGGAAAATGACAAAAAATCTCAGTGGAGCCTTGCCTAGTCGGAGAGAGAGAAAAAAGTTTGAAAAAGTTTTGAAAAAGTGATTTGAACAAGTCAAATCTGAGTTTTTAAAAAACCTTATTCACGAGTTTCGATGGATCGAAAAACAGTTTCGATCGATCGAAACAAACAAAGGCTCGTTAAAAAGTTTTAAAAAATTTTGATTGATTGAAAAATAGAATGGATCAATCGAAACTGGCAGAGGCTCACTAAATTTGAGGAAAAACACAGTTTTTTGAAAAAAAATTAGGAACAACTCACAGCATTGAAATTAAGGAACAAAATGAATGAGTATGTGATGATATGATTTTCAAAAACAAGAATTGAAGCCCAAATTTCCAAAAATTAAAATTTCTTGCATTCTTCATAAATTTTCAAGCATCAAATCAATTTTGCACAAAATTCAAAGTATTTGCAAAACTTGGTTGGTTAGATCATAAACACACACAATAACATGTACAATGTTTAGCAAAGAGTAACTCGTGCAGTGTGTGCAACTAGCAAAAAAACTTGAGATACATGTGAGGTGATATGTAATTAGCAATCAATCACAAAGTCTACAAAATTCATCACATAGAATTTAAAAGAGACTATCACCTAAAGAGTTACATCATATAACTCCCACATCTCCTAGATCATAAGCTTGCAATCATATAAGTTTCTTGATTTGCCTCATAATATACACACCAATTTTAATTTATTCAGAAACTTATTAAAAAGCTAGGATAATGTACAGACCAATTTTAATTATGTGATTTGGCATCAAGCCTAATAGTACACACCAATTTTAAGTATTAAGCAATTAAACCGAGACTACATCTTATGTTCTTTTTGTGCATGTGCTACACTTTCTCGAGCACAAAATCTTACGATAAACACTAAGGTGTTCGTGATTGGCTAGTGAACAGTGGTGAGATGGTTATTTATGCCTTTCTATAAAAGTTCAAGCCTGACAGTCAAAAAACATGACTTCAAGATCAAGACAAAGTGATCAAAACCATAAACATCTTTTCCACACAACATGCACTACAAAGTTTCAACTAGTAAAGTGCAATAAGTAAACTCATCAAGGCTAAACAAGGTACAAAAGACATGTTATATGAAAAATAAATTGACCAACATTTTTCTTAAAAACCAAGAAAATAGTACAAAACACAATTTGCTTCCTTTTTCTTCCCTTTTTCCTTTATTTTTTTAATTAAAAAAAAAACTTAAAATGAAATGCATGAATGTTATGCAATGCAAATCCTATAAACAAAAAAAACCAAAAACTAAAAAAAAAATGGTCACAAAGGGTAGAGTAGTGAAGCATAAGGACCATGTCAGAAAGACTCAATTAGTTCGAGTCTTTTGCATCCAAAACCTTTTAGATGCACCATGAGCATTGGAATTCTTATTCACATGGGAATGATTAACAACTCCAGGATTGGAATAAGGGTTTAAAGCCTTTACCAATTCACCAATGAGTACTATAGGATGTTGTGCTTAAGGCACAGGTACTTTTGGTTTGTTTGCTCTCTTTGCAGCTTACAGCTTGTAACAGTTTAGACGAATGTGTCCAAACTTTCCACAAAAATGACAAACTCATGCAGGTTTATCATGTGTCTTGTCCTTAGACAAGGTAGGCTTCTTAGGTTCAGACTCTTTTAGATTAACTCTAATCTTCCTAGATGGTGAAACTTCTATGGGTTTTGACAACCTCACTCATAGGGGGTTTGACAGTTTCACTCACAATCTCACTCATAGAAGGTTCAGAAGAAGATGAAGGGACAAAGTTTGTGGAATAGGGAGCAGACACAGAGATGCTTTCAACATAACCTAATCCAGATTTGTCAGAAGGAGACTTTTGAACACTCAGCATTTGATCAAGTTTAGAACTAGTAGATCTAGCAAATCTAGCAACAGATAAATCAAGTTCCAAAGATTTAACTTTATCAAGCAATAGCATATTCTCAGTTTTCACATTGTTCAAAAGTTCATTAGCATCAAACAGTTTTACAAGCAAATTCTTCTTATCAAGCTCAAGAGATTCAATTTTCTTCAGGCCAAGTTTAACATTCATAGCATCCTTTGCAGCAACTTTGTAAAGTTTATTGTAGGCCTCTTGAAGATCTGCATCCTCAAAGAGTTCCCCATCAAAAGGGTTCTCTTCAACAGATATGCTCTCATTAACTACAGTAGTAGCAGTAAAAGCAATGAAGTTTCCATCCTCATTACAATTAGACTCATTATCAGAAACTTCACCATCACTAAAGGTCACAGCCATAGCCTTACCCGTAGACTTCAAATAGGTAGGACATTCAGATTTCATATGACCATACCCTTGACATCCAAAACACTGAGGACCCAAAGAATTATTAGAAGATTGACCTACTTTTTCTCTAAGTTTAGAAGATTGCCGGTTTGAAAAAAAGAAAAAAAAAAAAAAGGGAAGCTTAAAGGGAGGATTGGGTTTTAAATATGTAACGTAGAGGGGAGATTAAAGGGAGCAAAAAGGAAAACAAAAAAACAAAAAAAGAAACGTACATTCAAGCCGGTTTGGAAGAAAGAAAAAAATAAATAAATAAATAAAAGAAAAGGGAAGTGTGGGTTTTAAATATGTAATGTAGAGGGGAGATTAAAGGGAGCAAAAAGGAAAACAAAAAAACAAAAAAAGAAACGTACATTCAAGCTGGTTTGGAAGAAAGAAATAAAATAAATAAATAAAAGAAAAGGGAAGCGTTCAGAGTTTTGCATTCAGGGTTTTGAAATATTGTGTTCAGGGTTTTGAAATATGTAACGTAAAGGGAAGCTTAAAGGGAAAAAGAAAAAGAAAAAAAAAACGTTGAAGCCTTCCGGTATTGTTTGAGAAAATAAAGAGTTTGAAAGCTACCCACCTTTCTGCTCTATCGTTTCTCAATAACGGCTACCTATCTGATTTCCTTCCTCCCTTTATTCCTTTCCATGTGGTTTATAAATGCTGACAGAACCTCCCTGCTTTGGTTGAGGTATCTCTACATCTCAATTCTTTTTTTGGGTGCAAAACTTTTATTCTCTATTTCGATTATTTTTTTGGGGGTGCAAAACTTTTATGCTCTATTTATATTAATATGAGACGCTTTTATTTTATTTTATTTTATTTTTTGTTTGTTTGTGTTTGTGTTTGTGTTTATATTATTTGAGCATCCTTGGCATGCCATTGATGTGTTTGTGAGATTGCCTGAATGTCGTTTCAATAGTGCTATAATTTTACTGCCCAAAAAAATATTTTATTTTACCTTGGTTTATTTGGAAATAGACAGGCTTATCAGCAGTTCATCTGTGGCTGCTGGGAATGGTGTCAATGTCACACCTATTGGACATGTGGTGCTTTGTTTTGCGAAGGAAGTCAAAATTACTACTCCACCGAGTTATTCTTCTATAGAACGTACAAGGTCTACCTACTACTACAAACTTTTCTTAACAAACGATCCTGCTGAGTGCTGAGGAAGAATCTAGCGGATTTCACTCCATGGCAGCAAAAGTAAATAAACATATTACAACACTAAAATGTTATTATTGTTATATATTTTGAATTAGTATATTATTGAATTACAATTTTTTTTATATTTTTAAGGTCCATGTCATAATTTATATTATATTTTTTCCTTCAATTTTTAAATGGTTCTTATTGATATTTTTCACTGCACTTTCCATTGAAGAGGTATCGTGATCATCTCTATTAGCTGTATTCTTGGGAACCCACCAAACTCTTATGCTTTTGTCAAGGCTTCCACTATAGAGCAAGAACCCACCACCAATATTACTTGGTCATTCCTGCAAGCATTTGACTGGACCTTCATGGCCACTTAATGTTATTATTGTTATATATTTTGAATCAATATCTTATTGAATTACATTTTTTTTTATTATATATTTTTAAGGTCCATGTCAAATTTTGTTCAATTTATTTTTTAGGTTCAAGGCCACCGTCAACTTTAATGGTGAGGAGTTGTTAGATGCTGAGCTATTGATATCTACAAGGTTTGTATATCAAGTTGAGGCAGGTTATGTATGTTTACTGTTTTAATTTTCATGTTGATGATCATGACATGTATCGGTTTGGAGAAAAAATATAGTTGCGCTTTTAATGGTTTTCCGCTCACTATGAATATAATTTAGTATAAATGTGTCCACATCTTTATTTGATTAATCTTCAATTGCATAAGAAAATTAAGCTTAAAGTATGTAATATGGATATGTTTTACACATTTTGATGAATCGTTTTCCTTAAATGTCAAACATTGTAAGAAACAAAAAAAAAATTGTTGTAGGAAAACCAAAGGCTGCCAACTCCATCAACAATCAAAAAATAGAAGTAGCAGAAAGTTTAACTAATAATTCTCCACTTGCTTCCCTCATAATTGTTGAAGCTCTAAAATGCCGATCCAAATGCTTCACAAATAATTAAATAACTTATCTTTCCTATTTTTTTTCTTGAAGGAAACGTATATTTTATTGCAATTGCATCAAGGATAAATTGTTGTTGGACAAAGCTTCATCCATCCACACTATCAAATTCGTCCCAAATTGGGCATGCCTAGCCACTGTAGATTTTCCATGTTAACTTCTCTTTTTACAACAAAAACTTCAAAGTGCTCAAAGTTGTTCAGTAATGGTCTTACCTCCTCAATGATGTTTCTAACCATGTTGATCAATATCCATATGGATATGTAGCTGAATCACCTTCTAAAATATAAGCATTTTTCTATTCTTCATGAGCAAAATTCCAGCAACACAAACAACCACCAGCTCAACTTCTAGAGGATCTTCGAATTGTATATTTTTTTTTAATGCATAGCATTGTCATTGGAAGAAACACTGAATTTTAGCTAATGGCACACATTATTGTTAAAGTTTTAAATTTTATATCCAAATTTGCTGCTAAAATATGATTAAGGCTTTGGTCATTAATTTCCTTTGAAGCACTATTTCTGCATGAATTTTTTGAAGAAGAACAAGGGGTTGGTTATTTGAGTGAGAGTGCAATTATTTATTTAAATCTGAATGCGTATGTAAATTGCAAATATGACTGCATTTATTTTTAGAAATTTATTGTTGAAAACTTTCACAATCTGACACCTTTGACGGTTGAACCAATTGTTACTTGCTGCCGACAATCTTTTATTTACTATATTGACAGTTAGTAACTGATGGTTTGTAGGTACTATGGAGTCTTCTTATTATGCACAATTGAGAAGAAGGATGATTACATGTAACATGCAAAATGTGCTCAATTGACTTGGAAATGTACAAATTAGCCAACCGAGTTTGGTAGAAATTATGTTTCCAAAAAGCATAATACAATAAAAATTCCTCATCCTATTTATAATACTAATCTCTATCTTTAAAGGAATAGATCTTTTTTTATTATTAATATTTATTTAAAAACACTTGAAACAACTTAATTACAGTCCTCTAAAGTTTTCACCTAACATGACACTAACTTCAAATTTATAAAATTCTTTCTATCTAATTTTAAATTAATTAAAATTTTACTAACTTGGAAAGACGGATGATCAACTCTTCACTGACTACAAGGCCAACTATAGTTGTATCCTTTCCACATCTAATTCCAAGACAATACCTTCTATCATCATGAATCCTACAATATATTGTTTATACATATATAATACAACTTAAGTAGTAATACATTCAAAAATATTTCAAATAATAACACGATCATAAAAAAAAATAACCACGCGCAAAGCGGGGGTCCGCGACTAGTGCAATATTATAACCAAAGAAATACTGTTAATGCAATTGCATATTTAACAAAACCTATAACTGTCTCATGAGATTTGGTGTACAACCATTTGGATTGGGGAAGCTAAATCTTTTCTTTTTACATGAAACTAATTGGTATGGTTAAATTCTGCCTCTATAATATGGTTTAGCAATGTGAGCTAAAACAAGAAAATTGTTGGTAAAATACCACTTTTTCAGTAAGGAGATGGGGAAAAAGCCGTTACTCTCCCATGTCCTTTCCACATTTTACAAATGTAGTAGTATATATGTGTCAGTGCTGTGATCCTGGAGATCCAATCCCCAAAAAAAATTCTCCAACTCCACGCTCAAAATCTTTTAAATAATTGATGGTCCAAGCCTTTTGCAAAGCCTTAAAAAAGATGAAATCATTGTAGCCAAAGCTGTCAACAACAATCTTTTCTTTCAAATAGTTACAATTAGGGAGAATGTCTTGTTTGGCAAAGAAATGAACTAGGCATTCTATGATGATGTATTGGAAGCTTATGCTTTGAATAAAGATCTCAATATTTGGTAAGGCAGAAATTTAAGTGTAGTTGGAGAGAGGGGAATGAACTTAAGTGGAGGGCAAAAGCAGAGAACCCAACTGGCCAGGGCTGTCTATAGTGATGCGGATGTTTATTTCCTGGATGACCCTTTCAGTGCTGTTGGTGCACTTGGTATTTTAGTCAATTGGAGAATTCTGCTCTCATCATTTTGTACACTTGGTGCACTTGGATGACCCTTTTAGCTCAATTGGTATAATTTTGTTCTCATCATTTCACAAATTCTACATCAACAATTCTTGAAGAACATTTATGTTCAAACTATAAGTAGCTGCCAGTCTAACTAAGCCTGAGATAGATCATCAAGTGAATTAGTTAAACATTGATATATAAAAGAAATCTGAAGATAATGTGTAGGTAGAAACATGCTTGATATGTGTAAATTTCCACACATTAACATTGAAGTGTTTTAATTTTGGGGAGACATAAGAGTTCAATTTCTTCCATTCTTTGAGTTTTATTTAGTTGTCAGTTTCTGCACACATTTTTGTAATTTACTTTATTAACAACAAGAGAGACATGTAAACTTACTGGGGTCAACAGCTGACCTTGACAGGCTCACCAAGGTGATCAAAACAAGGAAGACAATGAGGTTGAAGAGAAAGTTGATCCAAATGCACAACCATTCTATTGTGGCAGCATTGTGAAAGGCTACCTGAGAATAAGCATTAAGAAAGGTGCAATGAACACCATGTTAGTGATGTAGTGTGTTAGTTGTAAGCAATGTGAAATTTTTAAAGATTAAAAGAAAGAAAAGTGTGCAACATATATGTTTAAAAGTATAGTTAGATAAATAAATAAACAAATAAACAAATATATATATATATATATATATAATCTCTTTTATTAGGGATTATGTGCAGTGTGATGTTGCTGTACATATTCTTCCCAACTATATATAAGTTTGATCATAGCAGGTATTATCCGATTGTCTAACTTGATATCAATGTGAAACATAATAGAATGTGAAAAAGGTAAAAAAATAACTGAATGCATGTAGCATCAAATTGTAAGATCCCCACACAGGCTAAAGGTTGCCTGGACTATTTAACTATCTTTTTCTTCCCTCTTCCATGACATATGAGGAAAAAATGGCATTTCCAACTGGAATATCTTACTGATTTGAATATAAATGCAAGAAAAAGAGAGATTAGGAGATTATGAGAGGCAACTTATTCATGAGCTAGGAAGCTTTTTCCCTATTCTACTGCCGGCACATTTGTTGGATTCATATTCAACCAGTAGGTCTGTTAGAAACCTACCCAATAATCATATCCTTCTC
This sequence comes from Quercus robur, assembly GCF_932294415.1. Taxonomy (NCBI): domain Eukaryota; kingdom Viridiplantae; phylum Streptophyta; class Magnoliopsida; order Fagales; family Fagaceae; genus Quercus; species Quercus robur. Next base: position 51,261,354 of record NC_065536.1, read on the forward strand.
TTGTCACATTTGAAACAAGAACTTCACGAACCTTGACATTTATGAGCCATGTGACACAACTGATTCAGTCTCATATGAGATTGTTACTTTATAACCAACATAATGCCAAACAAAATTGAACAGAAGTTCCAGACACAGAGTATTAGCTTAAAGTGTTTATATTAACTAACGCATAGCTGTTACAGAAGAATGGCAAGAGAGAGATAGGGATGGGGGCAGGGAGGGAATGTGGAAGCAAGATGCAAAATCAGACTTACAATGTGGAAGCAGAAGCACTTTACAATAATAGACTATTAATCCTCACAAGAAATCCTTGGAATATCACCTAGTGTATTAGAGAGAAGGCTAGAATTTTCTGATCCAACAAAACCACGTACTGCAACCTTTTCACCTTTCAATATTCTCATATTTCTCCATAATTCTGAATCGGTCTTCGTATTTTTCATCACTTTCCCAAGCATATTCCCCAATGTAAATTTCAACGGCAATGTTGGAATCTATGGAAGTATGATTTTTTATCTTCTTATGATCTTCCCCAATGAGCTACAGGATACGATCAATACAGGCCTTTGTTTGAGCCACCATTGAAATGAACTTTGGTAGGTTGTAGATGGTTTCTTGTAAAACACGGAAAGTGGCTAAAGTAGGGACTGTTCCTGCTGTCAATGATGTGTCCAATACTATGTATATGCCAAAAGTGAAAACAAAAACAAAAGTAGGTGAAGCCCAGAAGAGAAAGATCATTGCTGAGCTAGCGAAGGGTTATCTTTTCAGCCAGTTTCTCTTAGTTTTGAAAGTTCAAAAACGTGTACAAAACACCTTTGAACGTTTAGACCCCCAAAATACAATTTAACCAATACAAGCAATATGTCAAACAACTAGTGTGCGGAAACTTAACACATGCTATAATATGAAATTGGTTAAAAACTATCTAAGCCATAATAAAATAAAACCACAGCAGATAATATAAAGGCAAAGATAGAGAGTGTAAGGTTGAATTTATTCAACCATCTAATTGGCTTTATTCCGTGCCAAATTTGCTTGTAATTCAGCATTTAGTAACCCTGTATCTAGGTGGGTTTGTTGTAAGGGTAGTGAGTGAGATAGAGTGAAGATTGCTCAAGAGTGTACAAGAAAACAGAGTGTCGCGGCTGGGACTCGCGGGTGGACTCGCGGCTGCAAGCCGCCAGAAGCTGCACACGTGCCAAGCATGCTGGAAGATGAACAGTCATGCTAGCTGGAGCACTACAGGACAACTGGCCATACGGTTAACTCGCGACTGGATCTCGCGACTTGGTCAAGCCGCGAGGTCAAGCCGCGAGCCACCCCTGTTTTGCCAAAATCTGACGTTTCACATTCCTCTCCACTCCAGTATAAATACCCCTTTAACCCACGATTGAAAGAGAGTTTCCAGAGAGAATTTTGAGAGAGAAACCCTAAAGAAAAATCAGATTGTTTCACCCACAATCTATACCTTAGAGTCTCTTCAAATTCCCTTACTCTCTTCCTCTCCATTGTCAAATCCTTGAGAGGCATTATACCAAACCTGGTTCTCACCATTATCATCTTTGTGAGACAGTCGTTTGGAGTTCTGGGAAGTAGTTAGGAAGGAGCCAATCTTCATTGGTTGATGCTACGGTCTAGTAGCGGAATCCGGGAAGTTAGAAAAGAAAAAGGTTCGGCGCAACCTCGTTGGAGCAAGAAGCTTGGAGGGCTTAGGTGCACTGGGTAGATTAGGCTTGGAGGGTCCATTGCTGTCCTTGTATCCCAACTGTATTTTCTAGTGGATTGATTACCGCTTGGAGGGCGGCGGAGAGGTTTTTCGCCGAGGACTTCGGTTTCCTCTTCGATAACACATCGCGTGTTGTCTTTGTGTTTGCATCTTCCTTCCTCTCTATCTTTGCTTTTATATTATCTGCTGTGGATTTTATTTTGTTATGGCTTAGATAGTTTATAACCAATTTCATATTATAGCATATGTTAAGTTTCCGCACACTAGTTGTTTGACATATTGCTTGTATTGGTTAAGTTGGTTTTTGGGGGTCTATACGTTCAAAAGTGTTTTTGTACATGTTTTTGAACTTTCAGAGAGGAAGGAAGATGCAAACACAAAGACAACACGCGATATATTATCGAAGAGGAAACCGAAGTCCTCGGCGAAAAACCTCTCCGCCGCCCTCCAAGCGGTAATCAATCCACTAGAAAATACAGTTGGGATACAAGGACAGCAATAGACCCTCCAAGCCTAATCTACCCAGTGCACCTAAGCCCTCCAAGCTTCTTGCTCCAACGAGGTTGCGCCGAACCTTTTTCTTTTCTAGCTTCCCGGATTCCGCTACTAGACCGTAGCATCAACCAATGAAGATTGGCTCCTTCCTAACTGCTTCCCAGAAATCCAAACAACTGTCTCACAGAGATGATAATGGTGAGAACCAGGTTTGGTATAATGCCTCTCAAGGATTTGACAATGGAGAGGAAGAGAGTAGGGGAATTTGAAGAGACTCTAAGGTATAGATTGTGAGTGAAACAATCTTGTTTTTCTTTAGGGTTTCTCTCTCAAAATTCTCTCTGGAAGCTCTCTTTCAATCGTGGGTAAAAGGGGTATTTATACTGGAGTGAGAGAGGAATGTGAAACGTCAGGTTTTACAAAAAACAGGGGTGGCTCGCGGCTTGACCTCGCGGCTTGACCAAGTCGCGAGATCCAGTCGCGAGTTAACCGTATGGCCAGTTGTCCTGTTTTGTCCTGTAGTGCTCCAGCTAGCATGACTGTTCATCTTCCAGCATGCTTGGCACGTGTGCTGTTTCTGGCAGCTTGCAGCCGCGAGTCCACCCGCGAGTCCCAGCCGCGAGTCTCTGTTTTCTTGCACACTCTTGAGCAAACTTCACTCTATCTCACTCACTACCCTTACAACAAACCCACCTAAATACAGGGTTACTAAATGCTAAATTACAAGCAAATTTGGCACGGAATAAAGCCAATTAGATGGTTGAATAAATTCAACCTTACAATCTCCCCCTTTGGCTATTCCGTGACAAAACCCTAAAACAGACTCTAGACTTAACATGTGAGTTGGGAACAGTTGAACAAAACTCACTCACACCTAACTCTAGAAGCTGTGAAGCACTTGAATCATATAAACATAATACTCCTGAAACACAACAATACACCATGATCATTGTAAGCAGAAAATTATAAATGCATATGAAACAGGCAATATGTGATCAAGCAAAGATGGAGTTAATAAACAAACCATGGCTTGATCAACCAAGTGAACACCACAAGGCAGTGATCACAGTGCTCATTCACACTTGGAATGAACACAAGAACATACAAGTTAACAAGCACAAGGCAAGACACTTGTATGCTCAACACTCAACCAATGCATAACACACAAGGCATATGCATCTAGGAACAATCCTACAAGGGCACAAGAGTGACAGTACATAAACCAAAATGCAGAACATTTAGATTAAAGTACTGATTTCAACATAGCATAAAAGCTGCATTAAGCAAGGTACATACCATAAAGCCTACAAATTATGCATAAAACATTAACCCTAAAAGCTTACAAAAGCACATGGGTACAAACCAATAACATCCTGAATAACATCATCAAAATATATTAAAGTTTAAACCAAGAGTATAAATTATGAATTAGAAACAGCTATACACAAAATACCCAAAAACATAAGCATATATAAACAAAGTTTCTAAATTTGATAACTATGACAACTCCCCCTCAACACATTACTCCCCCTTAAGATTTGCTTTTCTGCTTTTCATCATCAATGACATAATTTCTCCCCCTTTTTGACCGAAATGGCCAAAGGGTCACTGGTCATGCTGAATTGTGAAGCTCTCAAGTTTAGCAGCCAAGACATCAATCTGGTCTTGCATGGCTCTCATCCTGTCAGAGTGCTCAGTTTAGACTGCCCTGATCCCATCAAGCCTTTCCAAAATGATTTGGAAAGCATCTGGAGGTGTATCTGCAGAAGTTGAAGCTCTGTGTCTTTTGCCACTCCTCCTAGGTGTTGAGGTTGATGCATGCCCTGCTGCCTCTGCTTCAGTCTCCATTGGGACAGCCTCTCCTTCATCACCTTCATCTTCTTCTCCTGGAAGCCTAACACTTATCCTTTTGCAGGTAAGCTTGTTAATTGCAGAGGGTGTGGACATGGGACTGATGTCTTGAGGGATTGGAACACCCTTCCTTCTAAAAATCCTCATTAGCAAACTGGGAAAGATCAATTTAGGCCTAGAGGTTGTTCTAGTCTCATCCACAATGGTGTCATAAATGTGGGAACTGATGTCTATGAAATTCTTTTCTTTGAGATCCATTAGAAAAACTGCTCTAGCACAATTGATTGTAGTCAATTTCTTAATGGGATAGAGGTTAAACATCATGATTATTGTAAGGCACCTCATGTCCACTGGAAAGGCAGTGGTATTCAAACATTTCCCTTCTCTCTGCCCACCTATCCTTTGTTGAACTGTTTCAATAGAAACACTCCTATCCTTGTAATTGATAAATTCTTCATCATCTAATCCTTCAAGCCCTAATGCATCATCTATGACATGTGCATCCAGAACGAATTCTTTACCTCTAACCCAGCAACTCAATTCATTCTCCTTTATCACAGCATTTGAGTAAAACTCCCTAATCAGGGGTTCACACACAACAGAGAAATCACTCAGAAGCTTTTCCCATCCTCTTCCTTCAAAACAGCTGGGAATAAAGGTTTGTCTTAAGTCCTCCAAATCTACAAATCTTTCTTGAATAATTCCTGCATTCAAGAAGTTATCATTGTATCTCTCAAAGTGGTGAATTGACCTAAACAGTTTAGAATCCATCTTTAATCTTTTGTCAACCTTCTTTGCAGTAGATTTCTTTTTCTGAGGTGAGGGAGCCATCTGTGAACAATCAGAAAAGGCCACAATAGCATAGAACAATATATGTGCAGAACCAGTCAGTACCATGTAATTAACAAAGAGATATCATCCATACAAATTAACTTTGAACACTTAAACAACAAGCTACTTAATCAATCACATGGATAGACCAAGCCTAAGATAGGAAACACATGAACAACATGGAGAAACTATCCTAAAGTCAGATATATGTCATTGAGACATATAATGAAAAAAAATGACATGACACACAATCAGAATTTTGAAACTAACAGAAGCTTCCAACAGATTAACACAATAAAACATGCATATTTAGCACAGTAAAAACTCACAACCTCAAAATGAACAAATAGAAACAACTCAACAGCTCAAAGTTCAGATTAAAATAAAAGAAACACTTAGCTAGGCACAAGATGAAGAGCAATAAGGAAACAACTAAGATCACATCAAATACTAGCAGCAGCATTCGCAAGCTAAGCATGAACAAGGAGTAAAAACCGTAACAAAAACCCATTTCTAAAACACAAACATATGCGAAAAATCAAAGGGAAAAGCACAAAATCAAGTATAAAAGGGTGCAGAACTGAAAACTCATACCTGTAACTTGACGATTTTGAGCTACAAGAATGCAACAATGGAGATTGGAAATGGGAGCACGGAGTGTTTGGGAGGGAGATAGTTTAGAGAAAAGATGAACAGTCACAAAAGTTCGAGAGAAAAACTGAAAAGAGGTTTAAAAACTGCTCCTGTTTCTGCAAAACACGCGATTTTCGCGACTTGATTAAGTCGCCACACAGTCGCCAGCTCAAGCCGCCAAAGCACTCAAGAACAAAAATGTGAAAAATTTTTCTAAGTGTTTTTCGCGACTGGAAGATCTACCCGCGAGTGAGTCGCGAGCTGAGCCGCGAAAATCTCTGAGTGAACCTCGCGACTGGACCTTCCACTCGCGAACAAGTCGCCAAAAATGACCAGCGAAGATGCGACTGAGGCTCGCGACTTGACATACCCGCGACTGAGCCGCCAAAACAGGGCAAAACTGGATTTTTGAAATTTTCAGATTTTTCAAATAAAATACTTTCCAAAAACACCTAAAACACTCAAAAATCTTTTTGTACTTGAATTAACAAAGATTGAGCATGTGAAAACACATTTCATCAAGTACAATCACACAAATGAATATGACATTTATTGAACATAAACTTGTGTGTTGTGTGTGGATATCAACAATGAGATAGTCCTTCGTCTAATGTGAAGTTTCAATGATCGATTCAACCAAGGCATACACAATTAGCACTAGATCATGTGACCTATCTCAATTATAGAAATATGTATATATGACCTCCCACACAACTTGATAACATAACTTGGAGCTTTACATTTTACTCCACTTTTAGTCATAACATTTGATCTTTTTGATCTTTTTGAGGCAATCCCTCTCATTGTGAGAGTGATATTTGACATTTCACTTTAATGATCAAGCCTTTGGCTTTTTGAATAAACAATCACTTTAATATAAGGTCGCTTACCCTTTTTCCTAGTCAAATACTAGAATGTGCGACAGGCTTTTGCAGCTCAATATCTCTTTTCATTTGGAGATTTACATTTGGTGAGCTCTTTTTAGCAAAACAAAAATAAAAAGTGGGAAGATATATAGACACAAGTCTATGCATGTCTCAAGATCAACATAACCATTCACTAATCATTCATGACAAGTTTGAAGATCTATTTACAACAATCACATAGATTTCAAGATATTTCCCACAATGATATAAGTGCATGAAAACAAGCAATGCTCGAAAATGCACAAAGCCATTAGCACAAAGGTACAAGGCAAAACAAGTTTTGAGACAAAACTCAACAAAGTCAATCAAGCTTTTTGATTTTCTAATTTTTTATGTGATTTTTGGATTTTTGACACAAGAAACAAAAAGATTGATAAAACAAAATTAAAAATATTCACAAGTAGACAAGCAAACAACCAACATCAAAAACAGCAAACAAATCAAACAAACATTGTCGCAAAGCATAGGAAGTATTAATGCATGGACATGTTGTAATGCTTATGCATGAGTACCCTTTTTCACCCACACGTCACTTGCGTTTGGGGTGATTTCCTTAGTGGATTGGGTACGGGAGTTAGGGCTTTCAAACCTTCGTGAGAAGCTTTCCAAGAAGTTGGTGAATGCACCAATCATCTTCATCACGTTCATCATTCCGGGATCTCCATTTTGATCTCTAGATTGATCACTTGCCCAAATTCTCCTATCATTTCTGGGTCCTCCTGACCTTTGAGGAGTTGCACTGTTCTTTGCTTTCAGCTTTTGGCAATTTGGTCGAGTATTCCCTTGAAGTCCGCAATAATGGCACACATAAGTTCCTCTAGGACCTCTTTGTGGTCGTGGACGTGACTTGGCACGAGATTCAGACCTGCCCACAGACTGATTACGGGGATTCAGCATCCGTTGGTTCACCACATTCTTCTTCTCCTCCACCTCGAGCTTCTCACTAGTAAGGTCAGCTACAATTGGATCTTTGGCCTTTACAAACTGCACCTCTTTAGTGAAATTTCCAGATGAACTACTTCCTCCGGTATATCCCAATCCGGATTTGTCTGAAAAGCTCTTTTGAGATGATATAACATCATCTAGCTTCTTGGTAGTGACCCTCTCTATTTTAGCATTTGCTTGCACAACCTCATTCTCAAGAAATCTCACTTTTGTGTAAGCTTCGGACAGCTCACCATTCAGAGTTTCTATCTCACATTTGGCCTCCCTATATCGAATTAGGAGACTTTTGTAGTCCTCCTCAGCCTTCTTCATTTTTCTCACAGCTGCCTTGGCCACCCTTGTGTACTCACCCGACTTCTCCAAGAGTGATTTATAATTCTCTTGAAGATTTGCTGTGCTTTCATCTTCTTCAGCATCTGATTCTTCAACAATTCCTAGTGATTCATCATCACTATGTTCTCCAAGGTCTCGTACAAGCAGATTCAACTCGTCCGAAGACTCAACATGAGCAATAGTCATAAAAGCTGAATAGTTCCCCTCTTCATCACAGCTCTCTTCAGATTCTAAGTCAGACAAATCTGAGTCACTCAAGGTCGTGGCATACACTTTGCCTTTCGATTTCAAATAATTCGGACATTCTTTCTTAAAGTGTCCATGCCCGTTACATTCAAAACAAGTGACACCTTGTGTGGGTTGGGATTCTTTTCCATCTTTCTTTTTGAAATCCCTCTTCTCCCTTCCAGAACTTTGGAATTTTCTTTTATCATCAAATTTGCCATTATTTTTGAATTTCAAAAACTTTCTGAAATTTTTGACAAGGTAGGCTACATCTTTGTCAACCACATCTTCTCCTGATGAGTCTTGATCTTCCACCTTCTCATTAATGGTCTTTAGAGCAAGGGATTTACTCTTCCGTTGATTGGGCAGCGACATCTCATAAGTCTGCAGAGAACCAACCAGCTCCTATACTTTGATATCATCAAGGTCCTTGCTCTCTTCAATTGCTGTCACTTTAGCACGAAAACTTTCGGCAATGATCGAAGGATCTTCCTTACAATCTTTGAGTCCTCCGTTTTCTCCCCCAAGTTGAACTTACTGACAACCACCTCATTTAGTTTTTCATAGAAAGAGTCAAAAGACTCATCCTCACTCATTTTGAGCTCCTCAAACCGAGTGGTCAGCATTTGTAACTTGGTGTCTTTCACTTTCTTCGTGCCTTCATAAGTTGTTTCCAGAATCTCCCATGCTTCTTTGGCAATGGTAATGTGAGAAATCCTGTGAAATTCATCTGGAGACACACCACAGAAAATAGCATTGAGTGCTTTACTGTTAGCATTAGATGCAGCAAGTGCTGCCTTATCCCATGTGGATTTGGCTGCCTCAGGTTTGGTCCAACCAATCTCAACAGCATCCCAAACGGATTCATCAATAGAACACAGAAAAGCTCTCATACGAACCTTCCAAAAAGCATAATTACTACCATCAAAATATGGAGGTGCATTTAGGGATTGAGACCTATCCATCTCAAAAAGGGGTTAAGGATCACACAATGGTAATGAAACCAATAGTAGTGTACCCGCTCTGATACCAATTGAAAGTTCAAAAACGTGTAAAAAACACCTTTGAACGTTTAGACCCCCAAAATACAACTTAACCAATACAAGCAATATGTCAAACAACTAGTGTGCGGAAACTTAACACATGCTATAATATGAAATTGGTTAAAAACTATCTAAGCCATAATAAAATAAAACCACAGCAGATAATATAAAGGCAAAGATAAAGAGGAAGGAAGATGCAAACACGAAGACAACACGCGATGTGTTATCGAAGAGGAAACCGAAGTCCTCGGCGAAAAACCTCTCCGCCGCCCTCCAAGCGGTAATCAATCCACTAGAAAATACAGTTGGGATACAAGGACAGCAATAGACCCTCCAAGCCTAATCTACCCAGTGCACCTAAGCCCTCCAAGCTTCTTGCTCCAACGAGGTTGCGCCGAACCTTTTTCTTTTCTAGCTTCCCGGATTCCGCTACTAGACCGTAGCATCAACCAATGAAGATTGGCCCCTTCCTAACTGCTTCCCAGAAATCCAAACAACTGTCTCACAGAGATGATAATGGTGAGAACCAGGTTTGGTATAATGCCTCTCAAGGATTTGACAATGGAGAGGAAGAGAGTAGGGGAATTTGAAGAGACTCTAAGGTATAGATTGTGGGTGAAACAATCTTGTTTTTCTTTAGGGTTTTTCTCTCAAAATTCTCTCTGGAAGCTCTCTTTCAATCGTGGGTAAAAGGGGTATTTATACTGGAGTGAGAGAGGAATGTGAAACGTCAGGTTTTACAAAAAACAGGGGTGGCTCGCGGCTTGACCTCGCGGCTTGACCAAGTCACGAGTTAACCGTATGGCCAGTTGTCCTGTTTTGTCCTGTAGTGCTCCAGCTAGCATGACTGTTCATCTTCCAGCATGCTTGGAACGTGTGCTGCTTCTGGCGGCTTGCAGCCGCGAGTCCACCCGCGAGTCCCAACCGCGAGTCTCTGTTTTCTTGCACACTCTTGAGCAAACTTCACTCTATCTCACTCACTACCCTTACAACAAACCCACCTAAATACAGGGTTACTAAATGCTGAATTACAAGCAAATTTGGCACCGAATAAAGCCAATTAGATGGTTGAATAAATTCAACCTTACAAGTTTCCCTTAGATGAAGGAGATCCTTCAAGAACGTGGATTGCCATGTATGCAGCTTCAACACTCTCATACTCTTCGAAGTTTCTGAAGTCACTTTGATTTCCTTTTTTTGCATTTTGACCAAAGGTGTGTTGCATAACATCACCAAAACTGTCGCAAAAGATGCAGCCGTGGAGGGGGCACCTCCTAGATTCCTATAGAGGACGATTGAGACCAGAAGGACCTGGACTGGAAGCCACTAAACTCCGTGAATGTATGAGCAGAAGTCTCCAATTTTTTCGGCATCCAAGTTGATTGAATTTATGATTTTGTCATTGCTTGAACCAGCATGCTTAATTGAGTTTTCTTGTAAATCAATACCATTAGAGTTGCTCGTTCTCCTAAACCGATGTGCTGAGCACTGATAGTCCGTTATCTTTGAGTAAGGAACTCCACTGTCTTTGCAAAGAAGAAAATGGTTGCATGAATCAGACCATAGTGGATTTCAATTAAAGAATGCATCATCATTACCAAAGGAACTTTCAACTTCTGTTTGCTATAAAGGTTCTACTATGTCATTGGGTTTCCTAGTACAACTAGTAGGAAAAGCATTGAAACAAAGCAGTATTGCCAAAGGGAAGGTAGCAGAATCAAATATGTTAGGTTCTGGCAAAGGACTTGGCAAATCAATGGTTTTCAAATGGGTGATAGCGTAAATGGAGAGAGAATCAGAATCAAAGGTGAAGGAAAAGATCCACAAGAGGATAAGGATTAATGGCCACCTTTTGTCTTCACTTAGTATTCTATTCTTTGAAAAGACTATAACAGAATTTGCTAGTGATAAGTCTATGATTCCAGTATTCACAAAAACCAAAAGCAAGGTTCAAAATTGAGATGATGACATTACAGGTGGTGACAAGGAGGTATTGGTGATTTGCACATGTTGGGTCCGTGAGATTTAGAAATATGTCCTCTGAACACAAAATGGAGTAGAACTGGTACAGCTGTGAGCTGTCCAATGCTCCAATTTTCTCCATCTTCCACAACTGCATCCTTGCACAGATTCCAGAATGGAAAACCAAATTAGCAATAAAAGATAGATGGTAAATTTTGATGAAGAGAGGTTAAAGAAACTAAGAGTTATATTGCAACGTCTTACTTACTAATCCTACACCTGTTGCATCAAGAAGCCTGTGATCTTGTTTCACTATCATTGTGAGATGATACCTGTTGAGATCCTGACATATCAAGTTATCTTAGTTGAAAAAAATGCAAGAGGGAGAAGGTTCATATGATTATTTTAAAATTGTAATGTCTAGTTCTAACCTTCCAAATCTCTTTATCCAAGTGCTGTTGCAAAGGATCTATATTACTAGAGAGAGGCTTGATTTTGCTCTGAAGATGATGAGGGCCAGGAAGCAACAACCAAATTCCGTGGATTTACCAGCAGAAGTCTCCAATTTTTTCAGCATCCATATTGATTAAAGTAATGATTTTACTGTTGCTCAAACCAGTTTAAGAAGCCACCCGTATACCAATGTGATGAGCACCAGAATACCATTGTCTTTCAGTAAATGAATCCATCCACTGTGTTTGCAAAATACAAGATTAAACATATTATTATTATGACTTCATTTTATTGAGTTCATGTGGAACTACATATAATTATAGATATTTCTTAATTATGGAAAAACACACAAAAAATTGTGTACTTGTCCATATAGTTTGTGCTAAAAATTACAGCGATCATGGCCATGGTATTTTATATACTAATATCACTTGAAATTTTTAGAAAATAATATGAATTGTTACAGAACTAATGATGAGAAATTTACGTTCAGTACCATAATCTTATATACTTATTTTTTCAGACTTAATTATTTGTTGAAAAAAATAAACCCCAGATGTTTCCTTTTGGAATGTCTGATAAGTTTGCTTATTAGCATCTATTAGGAGAAAGGCAGAAGAAAGTCATGCTTTGTTGCAAGGTAGGAAACAAAGAAGAAAGCCACATTTGTTTGCAAGGAAAAGAAGTCAATATCTGGAAACAGTTATCCTCATTCTCTCCCTAAACGGAGCCACAGACCAAAAAATGCATATACAAACAGAATTATCTGAGAGCCTGCCATTGAGTATCACACCTTTAACCATGAAGACACAGCTTTTCTGTTCCTGGCCTTTAAACATCTATTTTCAATGTCCAGTCCAGTCATTGATACAGTACAAGCAAGACTATAAATGCTTGAATCGAAGTATCAGTAATAATATCAAAGTCAGATAAACAAAGCTGTGCACACAAGCTCATATGCATGGAGTGCAGTTTAAAGCCATGTAAACTAGGAATTAACCAGCCTCTCACCATTCACAATGCTTCATTGTCATAGCATTGTAAACATGCTTCCAATAGAATAAGCAATCTATTGCCAGTAACGATTATGTTTTCACCATTTTCCTTAGTCTCTTTACCATGTTGCTATAATTAAAATAGATTTATCAAGTGGCTGAAGTTACAACATTTGATGACTCTAATTAATATAAGGATATATGTTCAAAAAAAAAATTTTTTACACCTAAACATTAAAAAAACATTTATATTGCTGTGTTCAACATTACAAGTTCATCATCTCTGATTACCTACTAAAATATATACTAGTGTCTGTCCAGATTCCATAAAATTAATGCCACGGTAAAAAAATAAAAAAAAACTTTTTGACACATACTTCATCCTGGTCAAATAAACTTACCACATAGACCACTCTGTTACAATCGTCAAGATTTGATGATGTTGAATGAAAACTTAGATAACAGCTTTTGCATTCCTGATATGATCTGCTCGATCCATATGTCTGCAATGCAACAATAAACATGCTTCAAACCCTGCTGTTAAACTTATTTTCACTAAATTCTATACGGTAAGTTGGATATTAAGGAGATCATATTAATCCATCTCATTTTTTATGGAATAAGCACGCAAGTTGGTGATGCAAGGAAAAGAAATCACCAAGGTCATCAAAATATACTTAAAGAAGGTCATTTATTGAAATTTGAAAATGTTCTTGTGTCAAACAAGCTCTAAGAAATATAAAATGAGTTGAAAGCAACAAATAACAAGCAGGATTTGTCTCCAATATAAGGTGAATCACAATGGATAGATCCAACCTAAATGGGACATTATCAATCTTTAACAAAAATATGGAATGTCAGATAAGTTTGCTTACTAGCATCTACATGTGTTTCTGTATAGTGTATTTATAGTTCCACTTGAATACATAGCCACACAAAACAACACATGTCAATGCGAATGATAGCATCAAACCTGAACAGCTGAGACCTGTGATCCACATAATGCATCCTTTTTGGTTGAGTAATTTTTGTCGATCAACTTTTCCAACCGCACATATCCTGCCAGTTAATGTTGGTCGATTTTCCATCTGTGGATAACAGGCTGAGGTTTTTCCCTAATAAGAAAAACATATTAGAAACCTGGACCATTACAATCAAAACTACTTGCTACACACTTGGGCACTTTAGAGTTTAATTTACAGTATATAAAAAATTAAAAAAATAAAATAAAAAACCCAATCTTTTTCTCTTACTTCCTCAACAACCAAACAATCAACAAAAACAAATTCATAGCCAAATTTAAACCAATCAAAATCAACATCACACCCCAAAAAATAGGTTTCAATTTTTCATCCTTTTCACTGGAATAAAAAGCTATGAAAAATTGTTAACAAAAAAGTAATCGACTAGTAATTGTTCAAAAATTAATTGATTGTCTCTATGTATTTCCCATACCTGAAAAGACCAAAGAATACAAACATTGTGTTAATTTCAACTTGGTTGAATACTAAAAGAATAACAATAAAAACCAAATTTTGTTTATCCTAAACAAGAAGCAACAAAAAAAATGAGAAATCAAAATTTCCAAAAAAAAAAAGGTCAACATAGAAATTAGAAAGTTTCAGCATTACCAGCATGGCCATTGGTGAACTTGTCGTCCAAATCATCCAACTGAATTGGCATCATGCCCCTCGATTGCAAGTTCAAGAGCAGCAACATAGGCTTGTTTGGTTTGATTTGTCATTGCACAAGTCTTTAAAGATTACTATGTGCCAGATGATGCCAGCACAGCCACCAAATCCCATGTACTAGAAACAAGATGAGATAGAATAGACTCAGACACAGAAATAAGTTAAAGCAGGTGAAGCTAAATTACTAGAACAAAAACTGATCATACCAAGCTAAGAACTTTGAACTGGAAACTGGTCCTTCAAGAGAATCAATACCAATCCTCCAATGAACTGGAAACTGATCAACTGACTTAAATAATGAAGGATTGTCACTATCATCCTCTTCAGCATTGTGGGCGTCACGTGTAATCAAAGATAGGCATCTTGAGTACATAAAACACTGCCAAAGCAATAGTTACCTTCTTAACAAAGTTGATGGTTAAGAGTCCAACAGAGAGCAACCAAACAACCTTGGCAGCTGAGTTACATAACATGATTGATACTTATAGACGAATTTTAACTTCTCTGGTAAGAGGTAATGGTAAGAAACGAAGAAAATTATTCAAAGCAAACAAATCCACATGTGAACCCCATGTGGATTCATTCAAGGCCATTTATACCAAAACCGAAAGAAGCACAGAGATGCCATTGCTATGACATTGTATAATTTAACAAGTTTTATTCTTAAATTGAGTAAATACAAAAACACAGAGAATCTGCAGTGACTTGAATTAACTTCTAGTAGGCCCTTTGAAGTTTGAAATTACGAGTAATAGGAGGATACAATGCTCACTCTCAGAAGAAGAGGTGGTTCAGGTGTACATGTGAATGAGTCTGATTCATGCACCTGAATATGAATTTTTTTTTTTCTTTAATATATAATTCATATTGGGTTTGGATGCATGTCCTTGCCTCTCACCTCACAAAAACTTTATACTGATCGTCATACCATAATTGAAATTAATACATGAGAAAAATGTGCTGGTCAGATAATGTCTCAATTGAATGTTTACATTTTAGCCAATAGCGAAATTCTTATTCTAAAATAAACAGGAATTTTTGCACTCTAAAATTTCTATGCATCATTGCACTCTCACGAAAAGAATACAGCCTGTTTGTTCTCAAGTAGAGTGTGCCCAAATGCCCATGTGATGTGTTTGCCACGTGCTAGCAACTTTTCATGAAGCCAACAAACAGGTGTGCACAAATTCATCATCCACTCCCAGCGAAAACAAAAAACTAGCCCGTTACCAAAATTTTCCTTCTGTTTCTTCAACTCTCCCCTAATCCATCATGTATTTGAAAGATTTTGAGCTTGCAAAAGATTCAACAATGGCGGAAAATAACAGTTGTAGTTGTAACAGAGAGAGAGAGAGAGAGAGAGAGAGAGAGATTTCTGAATTAAGATATTTTTTATCATGCAAGCTTGACTCATACATTACAAGGCACTCTATTTATATACATCTAATAGATAAAACTAGAGTCTTCTAACTAGGGCTAGCCCTAGACATTCAGGGGCTAAGGAGAAAACTAAAATTGGACATTTTTTATTCTTGTGTATTAATTAAATTAATATTTATTTAATATTTTTATATTATAATATATTTTATCTAAAATCTATTTTTCTTGCCTTTTGAGATGTAAATTGATTAATTAAATTTTTGTATTCAAGTTCTTTTAACATCTCATTTTCAATTGATAATATAGCTAATCCACTTAATCTTTCTTAGGACATTATCGATCTTAGATATGATTTTATTAATTTTAATTTTGTAAAACTTCCTTCTGCACTTTCTCAAAAAAAAAAAAAAAAAAAAAAAAAAAAAAAAAAAAAAAACTTCTTTCTGTAGAAGCTACTGTAACAGGTATTGTTAATAAAATCCTATAAGCAATGCATGTATTTGGAAATGAACCTAATCTTCTTATATAATTTAGTATGTCAATAGGAGTATAATATTTTATTTGTAAAATTTCTTTTAAAACCTTTAACTCCGAAAATAAATATAAATCATCAATATCATAATAAACATCATGTTTGAGAAAATATTTAAGTTTAAGACAGTATTTTTGTAAACTATCATCATCTAGTGATTTCAATTTTGTGAAGTTAAATAGAAAACCAAAAATATCTTCATATATTTGAAATTGTTCAAATCTATTCTCAATTGAACTAATTGCTTTATCTACTAATATAAGAAATAATCAATTCTAAAAGATTCTTCAGTAGAACATGTTGTTTCATTATGAACATTTTCATCAGATTGTTTCTTTCTATGAATTATACGTTTCTCATGAAATACCAGTTCTATTTCCATTTCCAATACAATTTTTTTAGATGAATTCATTGCAGATGTAAATCCATTTTCTCTATATCCTTTAAAATAAGAAATGACACCTTTTAATTGATCTATAGTGATATCAATGTGCATGTCTTTTGATTGTAAGTTTTTACTAACAGAGTTGACAGCAAATAATATGTCATACCAAATAGTCATACCCAATAAGAACTCAAAGCTTTCAATTTCATAAGTTGCTAAACAATCAGCTTCACTTTTTATTTTAGGATCTTCACTTGTTTGTGCAAATTATAACAAAGCATCTCTTATTTGTGGAGCTTGGAATTTTATTGCTTTTACACTTTCAATGCGACTTTCCTAGCGTGTTTGTGATAATGACTTAAGAGTTAAACCTTACACATTATCTTGTCAGTAAAATTTTCCATCTTTTTGTAGAAGAAGAAAACAATGTATATATGCATTGTATAACTCCAAAAATTGATATAGCTTTTAGACAAGAATTGGTCGTATCACATAGTACAAGGTTAAGACTGACAACCACATGGTGTGTAAAGTGCTCTAGGATTTATGTCAAGAAGTCTTTTTGTACCCCTTGATGTTTTCCTTTCATATTAGACCCATTATCTTATCCTTGTCCACGTATATCATTTATATCAAGCTCAAGAATATTTGTTACATTTATAATTTCATCAAAAAGACATTTTCCAGTAGTGTCATCAACTTTTACAAATTCAACAAAATGATCTACTATTTTTATTGGATTTTTTGAAATATCAACACATCGTAATATGAGAGACATTTATTCTAGATGAATTGCATCTGGTGTACAATCAAGTATAATTGAAAAATATTTTGCTTCTTTGATCTTTTTGATAATTTTACATTTAATCTCATTTCCTAACAGTTGTATCAATTAATTTTGTATTTTATGTCCAAGATAATGATTATGGATTCCACCATTTTGAATATGTCTAATATGTTCTAGCATAACAAGATCAAATTCTGCAATCATTTCAATTAGACTTAAAAAAATTTCCATTATTTTCTTCATAAATCTTTTCATTTTTTCCTCAGAATGCCAAATTATTTTTACCAAGATTCTTTACTACAACAATAATTCTTAATAAAACCTTTTTCCAATGATCTTTCTCTTTGTTAATTTGTTCTTGGATATTTTTATCTATTGTTTTATTTTTTTGACAATCTCATTTTCAAATATGGCCAAGTGTTCATGTTAGTAATATACTCTCTAGTTGTTTCATGGTTTCTAATTTTAGAACTAATATTTTTCCAATCTCGAGTTCCTTCATTACATAGTAGGCCAGTACATTTAGACTCAAACAACTTGCAAAAAAAAAAAAACAAAATACTTGGTTTGTATCTTTTGAATACACTAGCCATTTTCTATCATGTTTCTCCCCATTTGATAACATTCGAGTGTAATGAATAGTAGAAAAATGTCTAGTGTCATCACCTTTAGGAAAAATTATATCATTGTCTCTAATTGGACCTCTTTCTACTAATAAATCTCTTAATTTTTTGTCAATATTTTTCCAATTACCTGGATCATAAATATTTGAAGGAATATAATTCAACATGTCATTATTATTTTCATTTTCTTCTAGTTGAACATCATTATGGTGAACTTGTTCATTTGTGGCATTTTCATTATTATTTTCATTTTCTTCTAAATTCTTTTGAAGTTCATTATCAAGATTTGTTGTATTGCAAAATTGAACATCATTGTTATCTTGAAATTGTATCATTTCATTATCTTCTAACTCTTTTTAGTGATTTTTTTGCTCATTTGTGATATTTTCATCTAAATTTTGTGTTATATTTTGTTTATTACCAATAACAAATTTATCCACTGATCCTTTTTTAGACTCAATTAATTTTTCTTCTTTTTTTCTTTTTTTAAGTTTTTCATATCCAAATGCATATTTTCTAGTAGATACTTCTAATCAAACAATATATTTATAAATACAAAAATAAAAAATAACTTTCAAGTGTAGAGCAAATGAGAAATAGAACATGATTTATATAAAAAGTATTGTTATAGTTTCACCAAATAATAACAAGTTTTTAGCAAACTCAACCTGCATAAATAGATATTTATTCATTATATTACCAATAACAAATATATATAAATATATATATATATATATATATAAATATATAAAAACACAAGATTAAAAAAAAAATTAAGCACAGCCATAACAAAAACAAGCCCAGCCCAGCCAAGAAGATGCCTGCCAAGACCCACCCACAAAAAACATAAAACAAATCCTATTACACCTATAACCCAAAAAAATAAAATAAATAAAATAAAATTGAAGGCCCAAACGTGAAACGTCCAGCCACAGCCCAGCCCCAGTCTTAACAAATCTAAAGTAGAAAGCCAAGCCTTATAAGTTATACCTCAAAAGTCAAAACCCATTCTGCAGAATGCCAGAATCAAAACGCAGCAGCCAAAAAAAAAAAAATTCCGGCACGGCAATCCTCACTTCTCAGACTTTTTAGATCAGATGCGATCGAATGATTTAGATTGGAGGAAGCAGAGAAAGAATGAGAGAGGTAGAGAGCGAGAGTTGAGAGAAAAAGGCAAAGCAAGAATGAGAAAGAGAAACAGTAAAAATTTTAGGGATTTGAGGTTTTTTATTGTTTTGATTATTGATTGTTTTGTGGTTAATTTCTTAGACCGGATTTGTAGTTTATCTTGTTGAATTTTGGTTTGTCTAGAGGATAATGATGTTATTTTTGGGACAATTAATTTTATTTAGACCAAAAAAAAATTTTGTGCTACCAATGTTTAACTGAGTATAATAGAAATTTTGCGTTTTGGTCAAAAGGATGTGCCAGATTTTTTAAAATTCATCTGAAAACAAATTGTTTTCCCCTAATACCCCTTCTTTTCTAAAATTTTAGGGCTCCCCTTCCTCTTAGGGGCCATAGGCAATTGCCTAATTGGCCTAGTGGAAGGGCCGGCCCTACTTCTAAAAGATTCTATTCTAACAAACTCATAACAACTTCTATAACTAACTATCCATAATTCTAGGGTTAACAGCTAAGAACCAAAGCTTGAAGAACAACTCTAAAGCCACACCAGACTTGAGCAAGAAGCAAAGCATTTCTGGAAAGAAGTCTAAACAAAGAAGAGAACCTAAGTCCAAAACAACACAATTCTAACTAATACAAACCGTTTCACCACTTCATTAAACACAATACATTTAAGTAGAACGGCATCATTTTGGCCTTTGACATATGACCGTTGGTGAAATAGCTATTACTCATCTTCTTCCTTAGTTTTGAATCTTGTACACTCTAAGTTACTTTTTTTAACATCCCCCCTCAAAACCATGGGGTCAATAGGCACCATGATTTTGGACAGAAGAAAACCAAATCGAGTTGTAGAGAGACTCTTGGTGAAGATGTTAGCTAATTGATCCCCAGTAGCAATATACTTGACTTGCAAATCCCTGCATAAAACACTCTCCCTAACAAAATGATAGTCCACCTTTACATGCTTAGTGCGAGCATGAAAGACAAGGTTAGAAGCAATAGCTAATGTACTGACATTATCACGCCATAATTTAGGAGGAGTGGAAAGAAAGACACCAAGATCCTTCAGCACTTGGCGAAGCCAAGATAACTCAGCTGTTGTAGTTGCCAAGGCTCTATACTCAGATTCCATGGAAGATCGTGAAACAATGTCTTGCTTCCTAGCACTCCATGCGGTAGGGTTGTAACCAAGATAGACCAAATAACCAGTAGTAGAACGTCTATCATAGGGATCACCTACCCAATCTGAATCCAAAATAGTTAAAAGAGAAAAAGGGCCAAGTTAAAGAAAAACCCCAAAGTGGAGAGTACCATTAATATATCTGAGGATGTGTTTGGCTGCAATCAAGTGAATGTCAATGGGAATGGACATGAATTGACACACTTGATTAACAGCAAAGCTCAAATCAGGACAAGTCAAGGTGAGATAATGGAGAAAGCCAACCATACTTTTGTACTAATGAGGATTGGAAAGAGTAGAACCCTTATTGGGAACCAGCTTAAGGTTAGGAGCACAAGGGATCGAGCAGGCTTAGAAGTATGCATGTTGTGTCTAAGAAGTAGGTCCTGAGTATACTTAGTTTGACTAAGAAATTGAGATAATGGAGAAAGCCAACCATACTTTTGTACTAATGAGGATTGGAAAGAATAGAACCCTCATTGGGAACCAGCTTAAGGTTAGGAGCACAAGGGATCGAGCAGGATATGAAGTATGCATGTTGTGTCTGAGAAGCAGGTCCTGAGTATACTTAGTTTGACTAAGAAACAAGCCCTTTGAAGTCCTGGTGATTTGAAGGTCCAGAAAGTAATTAAGAGAACCCAAATCCTTGAGTTCAAAAGCTGCACTTAATTGAGAGATAAGAGATGTAAGAAATTGAGGATCATTCCCAGTCAAGACAATGTCATCCACATAAACCAATAGGTAGACAACCAAATTGCCATGTCTAAGAATGAATAAGGAAGAGTAAGCAAGAGATGCTTGAAACCCCATGTGGTGCAGTTGAGTTGAAAATTTGTCAAACCAGGCCCTAGGAGCCTATTTTAGGTCATAAAGGGACTTCCAAAGTCTACAAACATGATTGGGTTTAAAGGGATCAACATATCCAAGAGGTTGAACCATATAGACCTCCTCCCTGAGAAATGCATGAAGAAAAGCATTTCACACATCTAACTGCCTTAAAGGCCAGTCAAATGAATAGCAAGAGAAAGTATCATCCTAACTGTAGGAGGCTTGATGACTAGACTGAAAGTTTCCTTAAAATCAACTTTATATTGTTGATAAAACCCCTTTGCAACTAACCTGGCCTTGTACCTACTAATACTACTATCACTGTTGTGCTTAAGTTTAAACACCCATTTGCAACCAACAACATTATGAGTAGGAGAATATGGAACTAAAGACCAAGTCCCCTGCCTCTGGAGAGTAGCAAATTCCTCATCCATATCCTTACACCATTGTAGATATTGAATTGCAACCTTGAAGGAATGAGGTTCCTGTAAGGGTGTAATCAGGCTTAGGAATAGATGTGGACTTAGCTAGCTTAGCAGGCTTGTTTGGCTTAGCAAGCTTGTCTAAATTGGTCTTAGCAAGTAGTGCCTTTGGCTTGTAAATGCCATATTTAGACCTTGTCACCATAGGATGTGAATTAACAGTTGAAGGAACCTGAACAACAGAAGGCACATGTGGGATTGTGGTAGGCAGGTCAGGTAAAGGTGGAGTAGGAGCTGCTAGATTGGAGACATTGATGGGACTAGGTTGAGAGTGTGATAGAGATGTATCAAATAAGGAATCAGACTGAGTACTAGAGATAGGACTAGGCAGTGTAGGTGATGAAGCAGGAATAAGGTCTGACTGAGGACTAGGTGCAAGAATAGGCAATACAGGTAAGGGATTAGGAATAGGGTCTGACTGAGGACTAGGCAGTGCTAGTGAAGGAGTAGACATAGGGTCTAAAGGAGTAGGGGAGGACTTAGAAAATTGAAGGATTATAGGATGAGAAGACTGTGTTGGACCAGGCTTAGCAAGGATAGAACCAAAAGATAAAGATAGAGGAGAAAGAAACTCAATTTCATTAAATAAAACATGTCTGGAGATATAAATTTGAGAGGTAATTGGATCTAAGCAAATGTATCCTTTTGTGTATGTAGGATATCCAAGAAAAATGTAGGAAGTAGTATGTGGTTGTAGTTTGTGATTGTTGTAAGGCTTGAGTAAAGGAAAGCAAGTACAACCAAAGGTCCTGAGATGAGTAATGTCAGGTGTGGAGTGAAAAAAGAGTTCTCAATGAGTCAAATTTTGAGGATTAGGTGTAGGAAGCCTATTGACAATGTGGATAGCTGTAGAAATAGCATAAGACCAATATGATGTGGGTAGCTTAGAGTGAGAAAGCATAGTGAGTGTACACTCAACCAAGTGCCTATGCTTCCTTTCAGCTACTCCATTTTGCTAAGGTGTATGTGGGCAAGTGAATTGATGAATAAGATCATGAGATAGGTAGAAATTTTTGAAAGCATTAGAGGTGAACTCACCACCTCTATCAGTTCTTAAAATCTTGATTTTTGTATCACGTTGATTTTCAACAGTGGCTTTAAAGTGCTTAAAAAATATGAAAGACATCTAATTTGAACTTTAACAAATAAAGCCAAGTGAATTTTGAGTATTCATAAACAAAAATGACATAATATTGAAAATCATTAACTGATGTTATAGGTGCTGGACCCCATACATTAGAATGAATCAATTCAAGAGGTTTAGAAGCTTGAAAATCAGATTTAGGAAAAGGAAGTTGATGCATCTTTCCATTCAAGCAATGTTTACAATGAGTGATAGAATCACTATTGTTAAAAGTACAAGATACATCAATAGAAGATAGTGCTGCACTAAGCACTTTGTTACTAGGGTGTCCTAACCTATGATGCCACAACATCCACTTAGTAGCACTATTTACATAAAAGACAGAAGGTGGTTGATGAAATTGTGTAGATTGGGATGACAATGGCTATGATAATGATGTAGAATTTACAAAAGGTGACTTGGGGAAATAGTTTAAGAAGATAGGATAGACTTCATTTTCACTCAAGCCCTTGTAGAGGAGTCTCCCCGTAGGAATATCCTAGATTTTAAGTTCATTGGCATCAAAATGACAAGAACAATTGTTATGAAGACAGAATTTATGAACAGAAAGTAAATTCATAGCAATTCTAGGAACATGAAGGACATTTTTTAGCATGAAGTTGTGATATTTGGTATGTTGAGTAGCATTACCTATGTGATTGATTGGTAGAGTCTGACCACTTCCCACAGTGACTTGTTCAGGTCCTTTATACTATGTTTGGAGTGAAAGGTTGTTAAGATTGGCTGTAAGATGATCAGAAGTGCCTGAATTAGCAAACCAAGGGTCCTGATTGTTGGTAATAGTTGCATTGCAGGCACTGGCCATGGTAGCAAGCTTAGTAGGTGGATTTTTGCCTTGGTAAGCAAAATCCATTCTATGATAACAAACTAAAGCTTGATGTCCTGATTTTCTACAAATCTGGCATGATGGATGATCAGCTTTGAAATTCTTAGTGGGATTGTGATTCTGATAACTCTGAGGAGAGTAATTCTGAGATGCTTGAGGAGTAAAAGGCTGACCTCCATTATTATTGCATCTACCTCCTCCTCTTCCACCATTAGAGTTGTTTCTACCCCTTCCTCTACCAAAACCATAACTTTGAGACTAATTCTGAGAGCTGCTTTTAAGTTTACTATTAGAGGCAAACATAGCAAGAAAGTGATGGACTAGATCTGAGTGATCAGTCATTGCTTGCTCCTTACTTTGGAGCATGATAGCAAGTTGCTCATAGAGATAGGATCACTCCTAGTTCAAATTGTAGAACAGAAATGTGCATATTCTCTAGTGAGTCCTTTAAGCACAATACACAATAATTCTTCATTATCAACTATGACTCCCACAGTAAAGAGTTTGTCTCTAGCAACTTTGATTTTGTGCGAGAAACTGTTTATAGAATCATCGCCTTTCTTGAGATTTTGAAGTTCAAGCTTTAGGTACAAGATATTAGCTGTTAAAGTAGAGGTGAACCTCTGCTCTAGAGTATTCCAACAACAAGTGAGAAGACTTGAGGTGTTAGAGTAGAGTTTATCAAGGAAAGCAAGGCTTTTTCCTTGATCTTCCAAGTCTAAAACTCATGATTCACAACTAAAGTTGAATTTCCTACAGACTCAAGAACAAAAGGAGGAGTCTTTGAAGCAGTACCATCAATATGCTTCATCAAAGAGTAGGCTTCCAATATTGTAATTAACTGGTGCTTCCATGGAATGTAGTTGAGAGAGAGAGAGAGAGAGAGAGAGAGAGAGAGAGAGAGAGAGAGATTTCTGAATTAAGATATTTTTTATTATGCAAGCTTGACTCATACATTACAAGGCACTCTACTTATATACATTTGAATAGATAAAACTAGAGTCTTCTAACAGATCTAACAAACTCATAACAACTTCTATAACTAACTATCTATAATTCTCAAGTTCACAGCTAAGAACTAGAGCTTGAAAAACAACTCTAAAGTGACACCAAACTTGAGCACAAAGCAGAGCATTTCTAGAAAGAAGTTTGAACAAAGAAGAGAACCAAAGTCCCAAACAAAATAGTTCTAACTAATACAAATGTCACCGTTTCACCACTTCATTAAACACAATACATTTAAGTAGAACGGCATCGTTTTGGCCTTTGACATATGACCGTTAGTGAAATAGCCATTACTCATCTTCTTCCTTAGTTTTGAATCTTGTGCACTCTAAGTTACTTCCTTTAACAATATTGGCTACTGTTAATTTATAGAAAATTTCTTCTTGAATCTATAGAGTGAAAAAATCCTAACCTATTTTGCCTCTTTAGTAATCGAACAAAACCCTTCTCTTTAGTTCAAGAATTAAATAGAAATTCTCAGCAATTTTGCCCTTTTATTATCTTTAACAAAACACTTTCCTAATTGAATGCTCAAAAATGTGTGAAAACACAAGAGCTATTTAGACCACCAAACTACTCTGACCCATAAACATTATAACACAACAGTAAAATGAAAGGTAAAAGAGTAGGGAAGAAGAATGCAAACTCAAAATAACACGCCGATGTGTTATCGAAGAGGAAACCGAAGAACTTGGTGAAAAACCTCTCCGCCGCCCTCCAAGCGATAATTGATCCACTAGACAGTCAATTGGGATACATGGGTTAGCAAAAGACCCTCCAAGCCTAATCTACCCAATATACCCAAGCCTTCCAAGCTCCTACTCCAACAAGGCTTCTCGGAACCGTGTCTTGTCTAGCTCTCCGGATCCCGCAACAAGCTCCACGTTGCATTTGCCATCCTTGGCTTCTTCCAATACTGCCCAGCAGCACCAAAACCTCACTAAACACTCTGAAAGGGTGTGGTAAGTGTTTGGGCTATCAACCTCTCAAGGATATGGAAATGAAGAGGTAAGAGTTGAGGAAAATCCACAAGCAATTGTGTAGAGGATTGTGGGTATAATAATATCTAACTCTCAAGGTTTGTGGCTAGGGTTTTCTCTCTGAAGCACTCCTCAACATCTATAGGAAATGTGGGTATATATAGTGTGGGTACAGAAAGTGTGTATCAGATAGCACAGTCTGGTAAAACAGAATGTTTCGCGAGTGTCTTGTAGGAAGGTCTTACCAGCGAGCTACTCGCGAAACACAGCTATCTCCATCTGTCCTAATTCTTCGCATTCCAATCATGTGCAATGCACATGCATCATTTCGCGGGATGCTTAGTCGCGAGCTACCCGCGAAAACTCTTCTGTCTTCAATTGCTTAAGTCTTCATACTCTCTCTTTTTATCACACAACCCTTACAATTAAATCCCACAACAAATACAAGGTACAAAAGATTGAACAAAATTACAATCAAATTTGGCACGGAATTAAAGCCAACAAAACATATAGTTGTAAATTACAACTTTACACTAATGTTGCTAGAATTACAACTTCTCCCATTTTCTTTTTCCATTGATTTCAAAAATTCCATTTCTGTCGATTGTTTGACCTTTCTTTGAATGAATCTCGATTTTCTTGGCTTAGAGCAGAAAATGTGAGGTTATGGCTTCAAGAATGGTCGTTAAATATATTATCTCTCTTCATATTTCGTTGGCTATTATCAGCGAGTTTGTTGGTATATTATTGTATCTTATTAGGGGTTGCAAAATCAACCCAAACTCATTTGCCCACCCAAACTCATCTACTTATATAAGACCCAAACTCACCTAATTATTAATTGGGTCAAATGGGTATTAACTCAATTAAACCTAATTAACACTTTTGTTAATTAAGTTTTAACTGTGCATCCAATTAGACTCAAGTATTTTACAAATTATCCAATTCTAACCCCCCCCCCCCCCCCAAAACCACTAAAAATAGAAAAATACCCTAGGAACAACCAAAATATATATAAATATATATATATTTTATACAATATAGAAATTATATTCTAGCCTATTCTAAGTATATATGTATGTAAAGTTCTCTCCTAAAAACTTGAACTCTAGCCCTTACCCCCACACCCACACTCCAAACGACCAAAAATATCCCAAAAACCTTGAAAATGGCCAAAATACCCCCAAAATCTCTAAAATTACCAAATATACTCAAAAACCACGAAAATTACCAAATATCCCCAAGACCTCTGAAATGAGCAAAATACCCATGAAAACCTCAAAAATGGCCAAAATCACCAAGTATGCTAAAAAAACACTAAAATGACTAAAATATTCCTAAAATCTCTAAAATGAGCAAATTACCCATGAAATATATAAAGTAACCAAAATCTCCAAGCAAAAGATGTCATCATCCAGCTGTGACAGCTATGATTGACAGCTATAACAGCAGCTCCAACACCATTAAAGTCTTTAACTTTCTTCTTTTGGCTAAAAAACAAAATCCCACTAATGAGACCACATACTTTGTTAAAGATTTTTCCTTATTTGCTAAATTTCCCTTCAACTAGTTCTAATCTTGTTACATGCTTGGCTCTATGTAAAGAGGACCAAGCCACAGACCATCCATCCCTCTCTCACCCCCTTATTCTGAAACTTGATTAACCTTGCTGCACATTTTCATACTTCATCTCTCTTACAAAATCCCTCTTCATAGATAACAACACAACACACATGTTACAACACCATTATCCATTACCCATCTTTCCCACACTCCATTATTCTGAAATATCATCATTTTGCTGCTCATAAACACATCTCCATCTCTTTCTCTATTTCTCTTGCAGTACCTCACTTCTTAGAAAGCAACATAGCCAATGTCATAACACAAAAAACAACTCCAGCAATAGCTTTTACTACATTAAACCTTCATATTATTTTATCTCATACTTCCATATATTTTACAAATACATTCCTCACAAAATATCCATACATACTTCCCATATATCTTTAAACACCATGTCTCACTAAGTTATATATATATATATATATATATATATATATATATATATATAAGATCCATGTCCAACAAACTATCTACATATAATTCCTATACATATTACAAACACCATATCTCGCAATATATATATATATATATATATATATATATATATATCTTACCATCTCCACACATCTTAAAACATATCAAACACTCTTCCAAGAACTTATTACTAAAAGCGCTTTCTTATGGAAGAAATATATTTATAATGTTAAAAGCCCTTCCAATGAAAGGCAAAAACTTACAATACTAAGAGTCATTCTCATGGAAGGCAACATCACTCATATTTGACTAAAAAACTAAAAGAGCATTACATGGGGAAAGTCATTTAAGTGCATGATGAAAGGGGATAAACTTAACCAACCTATGCTCACGGCTGGACATGCTCTCTTTCCCTCCAGTTGCATCCATTTTTCCCTTTCGAATATGAAGGTTGCTGAAATGTTAAGTCCACTGATGTGATACAACTGGAGCTACGAAATATGAAGTGTTGTTCTACGGCTGGAGCTATAAACTGTGAAGATAAGTCAATCTTTCTCCATCTTTGAAATTACATCATTAAGCATATGTTAATTCGTTATTATTTTACTGCTAGATGCAAGTTATTTTAATATCATCTCACTATTTAATGAACTTGATCTCACTAATACTTCATTAATGAACATACATATTAATAAATCAATCTACCACCATCGCACATATATTATTTAGACATGAACCACCCTTGGACACATTTTTTGGAAATGAACTACCATTTGACATATATTATTTGGATATGGACCATTGCTAGACATACCTTATTATGTTGAACATGAACCATGAACCGCAACTAGACATAGACTATTGGACTCATCCCATTGTTAGACATTTGACTCCTAATTAATTATTTTTTAATATTGGACATCACTTAATATACCTAATAATAATGTATCAACTCACCATTTAATCAAAGCTATCATGCTAAACATATTATTTATTTATTTCAACCATTATCATGATTCTAAGACTTTGGGTTTCATCTATTTTGTAGGCTTAAAAATACGCTAGAAGCCATTGGTCTATGCGACCCAATGTCGAGTTCCGAGTTGAACTCCCTAAAACAAATTTGGACTTAGCAAAGTCACACTTCCAATAAGGGACATGTGGCTATGTGCAAAAACAGCCCCCGACAAAGAGGAAACTGAAGAATTTGACGAAAAACCTCTCCGCAACCCTCCAAATCAAAATTGATCCACTAGAGAATAAAGTTGGAGTACACGATTAACATAAGACCCTCCAAGCCTAGTCTACCCCATGTACATGAGCCCTCTAAACTCATACTACCAACGGACTTCTCGGAGTCTTGTCTACTCTAACTTTCCAGATCTCGCAATTCAGCCCAATTGCATCCGCCAATGAATGGCTTCTTCCAATACTTCCCAACAGCACCAAAATCTCACTTATCACTTAGAATAGCTGTGGTAAGTGTTTGGGCTAACAAACTCTCAAGGATCTAGAGATGGAGATGTAGGAGTTTAAGGAAAACCACAATGAAATATGAAGATGATTAGGGGTATAACAATCTCTAACTCTCAAACGTATTTGTTAAGGTTTTCTCTCTGAAAAGCACTCCTTACAATTTGTAGGTAATGAGGGTATATATATAGTATGGATAAAGAATTTGGTAAAGCAACACAACTTTTTTTCAAATAGATAGTTTCGTGGGTGCGTTGGCCCTTCTTGCAAAACACTATTGAAATTCACAACCTGGCATGACTCTTCAGCTTCCAATTATGTGCTCCACACGTGACCTTTTCGCAGGTTGCTTCTCGTGAGCTACTCACAAGCTAGCCGTGAATTCCACTAATTCATCTTATGAAACTTGATTCTTCATCGATCTCTCACACTCATCCCTTACAAATAAACCCGTATACATACAGGGAAAATTATTAAAGAAATTACAATAAAATTTGGCACGAAATTAAAGCCAACACAAGATAGTTGGAAATCACAACTTTGCAACCAAAATACCCCTAAACCTAAAAAATAACCAAAATACCCTGGAACCTAAAAAAAGACCAAAATGCCTTCGAACCCTAAAAAAAAAAAATACTAAAATAACCCCTAAACCTAAAAAATGACCAAAATAGCCCCTTAAACCTTGGAAGAAAAAATAATAAAAAATAAAAAGACCGAAATACCCCCTAAAACTAAAAGATGACCAAAATACACTCAAAACCTAAAAAATGACCGAAATACTCCCAAAACCTAAAAAATAACCAAATTCCCTCGAAACCTAAAAATGACCAAAAGACCCCCCTCAAACTAAAAAAAATGACCAAAATACTGACGAAACATTAAAAAAAATTACCAAAATATCCCCTAAACCTAAAAAATGACTAAAATACCTCCTGAAACCTAAAAAATGACTAAAATACCCCTGAAAACTAGAAATTACCAATACCCCTAAAAATAAAAATAAAGACTAAAATACCCTATAAAATTTGAAAATGATCAAAATACCCTCAAACCTATAAAATGACAAAAATACCCCTAAACCTTTAAAATGACCAAAATACACCCAAAACCACTAAAATGGCCACAAATAACTTGAAACCTCTAAAATAACCTGAAACCTCCAAAATGACCAAAATAGCTCTAAACCTCTAAAACGACCAAAAAACCCCTAAACCTCTAAGACCAAAATACACCCGAGACCTTTAAAATTACCAAAATAAAGGTTATGGGGGGGGGGGGGGGGGGGTTGGATGTTTTGAGGGTATTTTCATTAAATTAAAGTTTCTAAAAATATTTCGGTCATTTTGTAGGTTTTGAGGGAATTTTAGTAATTTTTTTGGGTTTAGGGATTTTTCAGTCATATTTAGATTTTAGGGCTATTTAGGTAATTTTCTAGGTTTCAAAAGTATTTCATTCATTTTTTAAGTTTTGGGAGTATTTCAGTCATTTTTTTAGGTTTTGGGATACTTTGGTAATTTTTAAGTTTCGGGGTATTTTAGTCATTTTTTAGGTTGTGGGGTCTTTCGACCATTTTTTAAGTTTTGGAGGTATTTCGATCATTTTTAAGATTTCGGGGTCTTTTGGTCATTTTTTAGGTTTCGAGTGTAATTCGGTCATTTTTTTAAGGTTTAGCATGAATTTTTATCATCTTATAAGTTTTAGGGTCATTTTTTTCATTTTATAGGCTTGGGGGTATTTTGGTCTTTTTTTAGGTTTAGGTGGTATTTTAGTCAATTTTTAGGTTTTGGGAGTATTGTGATCATTTTTTAGGTTTCAGGAGTAATTTGGTCATTTTTTAGGTTTAGGGAGTATTTTGGTAATTTTTTAGGTTCGGGAATATTTCAACCATTTTCTCGGTTTCAATGGTATTTCAGTCATTTTTTAGGTTTAGGAGATATTTTGGTTAGTTTTTAGTTTTTAGGGGTATTTCGGTGATTTTTTAAGTTTCAAGGGTATTTTAGTCTGTTTTTAGGTTTTGAAGGTATTTCGGTCATTTTTTAAGTTTTGGAGGTATTTCGGTCATTTTTTAGGTTTAGGGTGTATTTTGGTAAATTTTAGTGGTTTTTGAGCATATATATATATTTTTTTTTTAAGGTTTAGGGGTATTTTGGTAATTCTATAAGATTTTAGGAGTACTTTGGTCATTTTCTAGTTTTAGGGGCATTTTGGTAATTTTGATTATTGGATAATTGGGTGGGTTGGAGTTTACCCATAATGATTGGGTTGGGTTAGGTTTTAAAAACCGGTACGGTGAAAGAACCAGAAAAGGGACTGATTACCGGTTTTCTGGCTGGACCGGGGTTCGACCGATGGTCGAACCGATGACATCATAAATAATTTAATTAATAATTATAAAAATAAATAAATAATTTTATAACTAATCATTTTAACTAAAAAATTAAACAATAGTAAAACATTAAACTTTGGCTTATCAACTTTTAGACACCATTGAACACAATTCAAAAAAAAAAAAAAAAAAAAAAAACATATACAAACACTCACAGCCTACAAGTCTACTATAAAATATTTTAGTTATTTTTTAACCTTTCAAATAACAAAAAGTAAGTGCACCATGAGTAATAATATCATTGCCCATTTGATATTTTTTCCCCTCCACACATTCTTGATTCTACATATCCCAAGATTCCCAACAACCACACATTTTGAAATTACATCCACATGTTTTGGTACAACAAACAACAATAGTACCCACCTCACTTTTTGCTTTTTGATTTTCATCTCTCTCTCTCTCTCTCTCTCTCTCTCTCTGTGTGGCGTGAATATGTGCAGTGCAAGATGCAAGAGCAGCAAAAAATAAGCCAAAATAAGCCTCAGCTGAAGCAGACAGGCAAGACGCAAGAGCAAAAAAAAAATAAGCCTCAACTGAAGCAGACAGATCATTACAAATCTGCTTATCTTTGGGCTTCTTTGATTCTTTCTCAACATAATATAATAAATCTGATTTTTTTTATTTTCTTTTGAGCAAAAGGTAAGGAAAGTAAATCTGATGTTTTTGGTTTACTGTTAAGTGTCTTAGGCTTCACCACTTCATACTTGAGAGAGCATTTTCAAAATCAAAATCTCTCTTCTTAAATCTGAAATAACAGCTCTCTTTTTAATTTTTAAATTTTTTTTTTTTTGGGTTAACAGCTGAAGTATTTAGGAAGAAATGCTAAAACCGGTTTAACTGCACTGATTTCCGGTTATGCCGATTGAACCAGCGGTTTTCACTGTTCATCCGATTTTTTTTTTCCGGTTTTAACTAGTAACCGGACCAGATTAAGGTCCGGTTCCCAGTTGAACCGGCCGGTCCAATCCAGTTTTTACTAGTATTAGGAATTAGGATCATGATCCTTTGCACTATGCACAGGGATTAAAGACCCAAGTCAATGCTGAGGTTTCTTAGAAATTTCCTCTAGGGACCCTCCAAAAATAAGAGTACTGAGTGCTCACTGGCCCACGGGCCCCCTTCTAACAAAAAATCTACACCATTCTTGTAATTTGATTGCTTACTTTTTTTATTCTTTCTTATAATTTGATTTTTTTTTTTTATATATAAAATTTTTACAAATATCACTATGAATGGACTTTGAGTGAGTATCAATTTCATCCTTCGACTTTTCATTTTTAATAATTAAATTTTATTTTATCAATAAATAATTAACTATTGAACATTAAGTTTATGATAATATTTATTGAAAATTTTCGTGAATATAACATTTTTCAGCATGAAAAAAATTATAAAATTTTTTACTTTCAATTATTACTTTTTATAATAGTATAATAGGTATAACCCCACATGATTTTTGGTTAATTTGCATTTTTTTTTTTTAAGTTTATCAAAATTTCACCACTCTAAAATATTCTAAATACCCCAGATTCGCGGAAACCCCTTGAAAAAGTAGAAACTCTCTCAACATGACCGAGGCGAAAAGCCACCATAAATTCTCCCTCTTGCAACTTCACTCAATGATATCTATGGTATTGTTATTCTCGTGAATACCACAAGCAACCCAGTAGTCCCAACCACCACCCGCGCATAGGGATGGCCATGGGTAGAGTATGGATCGGGTATACCCATACCCTACCCGAAAAGTTTACCCATAGATACCCGATTATCAATACCCATTAATATCCATACCCAAATCTTATCCGAATATATTATCCATGGATATCCATACCCTACCCGAAACCCGAAACCCATTTAATTTTTTTTTTTTTTAATCCAAAACATTTTAATGTAAAAACTAACCAATCTTAAAACATTGTATCTACTTCTTTTTCTTTTTTTTTTCTTTTTTTTTGAGATAGAGATAGAAATTTTATTAGATAAAAAAATTTTAAAAATAAAATAAAATTAAGAAGAAACATTTTCCTCAAGAGTAAAATGAAGGTCAATGTAACAATAATAAAAGTCACTTTCAGGCTTTTTTTTTTTTTTTTTTTTTTTTTAATACGGGTTTTTTGGATAGGAAATCGAGGAATTCAATTGACTGCCATTACTAGTTGCATTACAAGCTGAAGGCAGAGATAATGAACTATCCACTGGCATGCAACAATTGGTTTGACTACTGAATTTTGTTGGACAAGAACAATCTGCCATCTAAGGGATTCTCGTGCACAATCCAATTTCTCCGCAAATGAAAGGAATATCACACTTTTCAACTGGTCCCGCAAATTCTAGCATCCATTTATTTCTCACAAAGCTGCTTATGCTAAATCTGCCTTCAAAACCCAACTTACCTATCCGAAATCCCGATGGACCAGTGAAAGCCACCTGAATTACAACCTTGGATCCATCACTTGCAAGCAAATACAAACCAGTACCATTCATCAACATCAACGATACTGCTCCATTGGAGTTTTTGTAAGCCTTTGTATCCATGGACAATTTCCATTGCAGCACGACATCACTGTCAGTAAGCTGATATTCCATTCCAGTGATAGGGTGTTTTTTTTTTTTTTAATTTTTTTTTATTTATGTACGGGTCGGGTTTGGATAATATCCATACCCTACCCGAATAATTCGGGTAATATCCATACCCTACCCGGTTAAGCTCTACCCATGAAAAACCGGGTATTACCCAAAACAATTGGATCGGGTAGGGTTGGATATCCATTACCTAATGGGTATGGCCATCTCTACCCGCGCATATTGATACAGCATTTACAACTCCCTACAAACCTACAATTATTTGTGTAGACAACATGATCAAACAATCAATACTACCTTCTCTCTAATTTTCTATCAATTTGTTACAGTCAATAAACTCAAACAATCAATACTACCTTCTCTCTAATTTTCTATCAATTTGTTACAGTCAATAAACTCTTGCTCGGTTGCTCCCATGAAGAACCACTCGCTGCTGACACCTATATTCTTCATCTTCTGCCCAGTTTTCATTTTTTGTCATTTCACAGTCGCTACTTCGACACCCCCTTACAAAGCTGTTGATCATATAGCTCTCAACTGTGGCACTTCTGGAAACTCAAATCCTCCCGATGGGCGTAACTGGACCGGCGAGATAGGTTCCAAGTACGGTCCCACAGAACAAAACAACAAATCTACTTTCTCTGACGCCCAAAGCCACAGCTCCGTTGGGACTGTCCCCTACACGACAGCCCGTCTATCACATTTCCAGTTCACATACTCGTTTCCGGTCGCTGCTGGACCCAAATTTGTTCGGTTGTACTTTTACTCGGCTTCTTACTCAGGTTATGAAAAGTCTAAGGACTTTTTCACTGTCAAAGCAGGTTCGTTCACCTTACTTGGAAACTTTAGTACTTCTGATTCAACGGAAAGCAAGAATTTTTTCAAGGAGTTCTGCATCAATGTTGAAGAGAATCAGATATTGAAGTTAACGTTCATCCCCTTTTCTAGTGATTACTATGCTTTCATTAATGGAATTGAGATAGTCTCCATGCCCATAGACCTGTATTATAGCCAAAAAGGTTTCATCAAAGATGATTGGGTCCCCCTATACGTCGCCCAAGCTCCTCAATTCTACATAAACTACAGCATGGCACTAGAGATGGTTTATCGATTAAACGTGGGCGGGAACTTGGTACCACCAATGGAAGACACTGGCATGTTTAGAGAATGGTCTGAGGCCGTAAATAAATATTCGTGGAGGGACGGTGACGGTGTCCGTGTAATCCCTCGTGATCCATCTTTGAAACCCAAATACTCAAAAATACCAAATTACACTGCACCTGATCCTATCTATCAGTCTGCAATAACAATGGGTCCGAATAGAGCCAAGAACAAGCAGTCTAATTTGACATGGGGATTACCTGTTGATACGGGATTCAAGTATCTGGTGAGGCTCCATTTCTGCGAATTAGAGTCCAAAATAAACGCCACTGGCAATAGGGAATTCACCATCTATATAGATTATCAGCTAGCTGAAGAAAGGGCCGATGTAATCTTGTGGACTGGCAGTAACGATACGCCTTTCTACAAGGACTACGTAGTAATGATCCAGAACAAGGGTGACGACACGCATCAGCTTTCCATTGATCTACAACCTAGAACATCAGAGGGAACTTTGATCGATGCCATTTTAAACGGTGTGGAAGTGTTCAAATTGAGCAACCCAGATGGCAATCTTGCCAGACTACATATGGTGCCTCCACAGCTGGATCAACAACCTCCTACAGCAGCCAACGAGTCCAAGACAAAGAAGACAACATTCATTGCCATAGGAAGTGGTGTGGGCTTATTAGTCGTGCTCATCCTAGTGTGTTGCATGTTTCTCTGTAAACTGAAGAAGACCAAGCGCTATGGTTCTTACCATCCACTAGCAAAGTGGTGGTGTTGGTCTAGGCCAGATCCTCACAAAAGAGAGTTCTCAAGGAGAACAGCGTCATCACTACCTACAGAACTATGCCGCTACTTCAGACTAGATGAAATCAAAACAGCAACCAACAACTTCAATGAAGATTTAATTATCGGTGTAGGTGGCTTTGGCAATGTTTACAAGGGTCTTATCGAGCAAGGTAATGTATAATCCCATGATTGTCTGTTATTTTTAGTTTTTTTACCCTGAGTTTGTCCTAATTGTAGTTACATATGCTAGGAATTCTAATTTCATATAATGAAGACTACTTATACTATATTTTGTAGAGTTATTAAATAATTTGATCAAATCCTGCTTGTATCCCAGTTCCTATGCTTATTGGACAGGGCCATATATGATGAAGGAAAAATATTATCTTCCACTCATTTTACATCTATTGTTTTACACAATATTCACAATTGATGTACTAATGTACACACTTTATAAGACTAAAAGACAATGTCCACTTTTAAAAAGGTCGATGATAGAGTATAATTACTCATATGTGAACCGTAAACGTGTGACCATCTTGTCAGATTTTAGGAAATGTCTTCACATATTATAGTTTCCAAATAGCGTATTAACTAGATATAAGTCATATATATTGTTTACACTACATAATACAAGAGTGGTGCTAGGGACAGTACAAAATTTAATGCATAAAACATACGAACTAATGTATCCTCAATTACATAAAACCAATTCCAACACTTATTTATTAAATTATCGAAATCCATCAATCATATTCTTTGCCACATTTATTAGGCTTTAGAAACACAATAATAAAATATTTCGTCCTTCAGGCAATATGATGGTGGCAATCAAGCGCATGAAACAGGAATCTCGACAAGGTGTTCATGAGTTTATGACAGAGATCGAGATGCTTTCTCAACTTCGTCATGTGCACCTTGTGTCTCTCATTGGATACTGCAATGATGAGAGTGAGATGATACTTGTTTACGAGTACATGACAAATGGTACCCTCCGCCACCACCTTTATGAGACCCCTAACAATCCCCTTACCTGGAAACAAAGGCTCCAGATATGCATAGGAGCAGCACGTGGTTTGCACTACCTCCACACTTGTAAAAAGCACCCAATTATCCACCGTGACGTGAAGACAACAAATATTCTATTGGATGATAAATGGGTATCCAAGGTTTCGGATTTTGGATTGTCCAAAATGGGTTTGGATAACAATGTTGTTAGTACCCTAGTAAAGGGGACATGGGGGTATTTGGATCCAGATTATGTAAGGCGACAGCAATTAACTGAGAAATCTGATGTGTACTCATTTGGTGTAGTGATGTTTGAAGTGTTGTGTGCCCGGAAAGCACTAAATCAAAGACTCGAAGAAGAGCAACGAAATTTGGCAAGTTGGGCTCGAAAATGTATTGAGAAAGGGACCATCAGTCAGATCATTGATCCATATCTAATGAACAAGATAGCGCTAGAGTGTTTCAAGGTATACGTGGAACTTGCAGAGAGTTGTGTAAGTGATTATGGAATCCAACGGCCCACGATGAATGATGTGATGGAAAAGTTGGAGTTTGCATTAGAGCTCCAAGAATATGCAGAAGCAACCAAGGATAACGATTCAGAAGTGGTATCATTCTGTGTTGCCACTGACAATGGAGCTCCTTGGTACAACAGTGTTTACCATGGACAAGTGTTGGAGTCAACTAGTGGAACTGAGTTAAGTACGATTAGTACTGGATTAAGTTACCCAGGTCTTAATTCTGTTACTATTAGTATCACAAGTCAAGATGTTTCCTCAGGCACTAAAAATAGTAGTTCTTAAGCTTTATAATTATTGTTTGGCTAAAGTGCAAAGTGTACTTTCTAAATTTGAATAAAATTCAATTTAGTCTCCTAACTTTACTTTCGTTCAATTAAGTCGTCTAAATTTCAAAATTATTCAATTCAGGTTTTTTTTCTAATTTCGTTAAAAATACTATAATGAAAATGCATTTTTTGAAAAAAAAAATCTTAAATAAAAAAGCTATAAAATTAATAAGTCTACCGCCTTACTACTGCTTTTAAATTATTTTGATTATAACTGCTGCTATACCGCCTTGTTGGCTGTTTCTACTTTACTTTCATATTATTTTCAACATATATTATTGTTGTATTACTGTGCTTCCGCTTTCAACTTGGTGTCCTTCCCCCTTTTATGGTATCAGAGCCATTCTTTTCTGGTCGGTGATAGTGTGGTTGTGCTCTCTGTCTCTCTGTCTGTGTCTACCCGAAACTTTGGTACTCCTTTGTTGTGTTCCCTTCTTACCGTCGTTGGCGCCACCCTAGTCATAAAGTGAATTCCCAGAACCGAACTGTAAGGCCCGTTTAAGCCAAGAGAGGGCGTGTAGGGCATGAGAGGTATAAGGTTGGTTAGGGTATGTGTTACGAAATGCAACGGTTGTGAGAAAAACATGATAATTGAGTGTTAAAACTAGGATAGTATGGAAAGATTGTGGAGATCCAACTCTTCTGTCAGCTCCAGGACTGGTTGTCCTCCTGATATTGTAAATGAAAAAGATCACAATGTTGAAGAACATGAGATCCCTGATTTCCGAAAATGGACTATTCCTAAGATTGATACTAAAAATGTTTACAAAATTAGTTGGGCTGAAAATGCTTTTCATTCTGCTTACAAAGTTAGAACTGTTGAACAAATATTTTCTATTTCAAGAACTCATGAAAAATGTTGCTTGTTTTCTAAAAAGAATATTGGTGAATTTATTACTCCTAAAAAATTCAGTTATTTACATATTGGAATGGTTCAAGTTGCTATTAAACCACTTACCCGAAAGGGTATTAATGTTTCTGTTCTCATGTGTTTACGTGATGCTAGATTTAAGAACTTTAAAGATAGCATTCTTGGTATGATTAATGCCTCTTTGTATGATGGTCCTGTTTATTTCAATTGTTATCCTGATCTTACTCTTGCTTTGGATGATCCTAATATTGTTAAAGCTTTAACTTTGAATATTGCTTCATCTGGTTATCACATGGAAGAAGGTAGTAAACCTTTTGCTCTGATTTATCGTATTTATTACAGATTGTTAGGTACTCAATTAAATCTTGGTGCTATAAATCATAAAGAACCTTTTGGCAAAACTATGTTAATTCAATGTTCAACCCCTGATGCTACTATTGCTAAACCTATTTTTGATGAGCTTGATCTTACTCATATTCAACAATATCTTGATGGTACTATTAAAATAAGTTTTCAAAACAATCAACCTTTGAGGATCAAAGAAGGAAGACATTCCTTTGTTGGATCTGAAAGTATTTCAAAAAGAGATCAAGAGCTCAATGATTTTTTGCAAAAGAATTTTGAAAAATCTGCTGATTTAAAATTAAAAGGTGTTTCAAGTGATAAATCTCAAATCAGCTCTGTTTACTATTCCACTAAACCTGAAGCTTCCTCACCATATAGCAGAACTGCTAATGAAGAAGAAGATGATACTAAATCTATTTGTCCTTCTGATTCTGTTTTTCCTCCTATTGATAATCCTGTTTACCAAAATCAATTAAGAGTTTTGACTATTTTAGATGAAAGTTTTGAAATTGATATGGTTTCCCTATACAATGAATTTATCCTTGAAAAAAACAGAAGTAAGAGAAAATACTTCCAAAATAATTTTGCTCAGTCTGTAAAAGACCGTGTTAAAAGAAAATGGTTAGAAAAGATGAATCAATTGAAAAAACACATTTTTTTTTTTTTTTGATTTTCTTGAAAACCATTATATTTTAAAACAACATTTAAATGTCATAAAGAGATCAAATTTTGTTAAAGAAGACAAAACCCTTGTTAGGTCTACCTCCAACTTATATCATTACTTTTCCACTTGTTGAAATTAAACCATCCAAACAATTTTAAAGGGGCCACCCTATCTGCAAGCAATTAATACAATTAGACCTGGTAAATGGTTTGGTTCAACCAGTTTAAGGTTTGATTCCGTTGGGTTTAGAGCAGAAACGAGTTAACTCTAAACAGTCTTTAAAACCTATTACAATTTTCTTAATAAAACTTGTTTCATAATAAAAATATACTTGAAATTACAACTAAATTTATCTCATATCAAATCAGACTAATTTTTATCAAAAACTAAATAATATTATCTAAGTGTTTTATAAAACAATATCACAACAAAAACAAGAACCTTATAATATAACACATAACAAAATAGAGGCAAAGTGCTATATTGAATAGAATAAAATAAGCTAATATTGATTTGTTTGTTTAACTAATTGGGTTTTAGGATATGAAAATTTTACAATTATAACCCTTATCAATGCAGGACAGGGATAGAGCGGGATGGATCTAAAAAGTCTAAACACATCTCCATTCCACTCCACCACCTTTGCTGAATGGGTAAAACTTGCGCAAAACGAAGCATGAAAGAGCGGGTCAAGTGGGGGCGGGGCAAAATTGTCATTCCATGCTTATCGAATCTATTTGAATTTCTAAGATAAAACATTTGCATATAATCTATTTGAATTTCTAAGATAAAACATTTACATATACCATAAACATTGATTTTAATGAACAATGTTGCTATTGATGTTGATATTAAAATAATAATATAATTTTTTTTTGAGAAACGTAATATAATTTTTTTTAATTATAATTATATTTGGTTCTATAAGCATAATTTAAATTATCGTCTTACATACGCATGATGCCCAGTTAAAGGATATCTAACACCAAATGATATCTTCAATGAATAATTAATTCTGCAAAGAGAGAAAAATAATAATAATAAACCATAAAGCCAAAAATATATATATATATATATATATATGACATATGTTGGATTTTTTTTTTTAAACATATATCAGACTTGCCTAATGGTTTGTTTTAGTGAAAAAAAAAATGACATCTACATTTATTCACTAATAATTTTAAATCAATTAATTATTAAAATAACAATTAAATAAATGATTAAAATATCTATAGTATTTCTTCGAGGTTCAATATTTGTTATGGTTCCTATAAAGAATGTGGTATTTTTTTTTATATATATAAAGAATGTGGTATAAACCTTCATTTCTTTTCATCTTTTACAAGAGTAAAGAAAATATCATAGTGTTTGAGCGGTGCATGACTTTTTGTTTAGACAATGTGAGATATAATTATTATCTATTCAGAAGAGACTTTTCTACTAGGAAAAGCCAAACCGTGACCACAACAATAACGGGCCATACTTCATAGATGGGACATTTGAAATATTGAATGCGAAAAGACCATCATGAGACAAAATTAAATGATGGCAAGACTTTTTAATGCATGTGAAAACGAATCTGGACCCACAATCATGGACTAGGCATAAGTTGTACTCTCTGATACTTCCAAGAAGAAGCTCTAAACAACTTTTCCAATGGGAAAAAAGTTTCTTTCCAATGGGCCGTAGCCTTAATTGTATTCCATATTCACATGTGGTGTAAGGTCATGGTTTCATACATCTATCAACTATTCCTTTCCCTTACTTCTTAAAAAAAACTATTCCTTTCCCATTTCCTGATGTGAAATGTTTCACATGACACTTGTATATTAGGGTAAATACTACAACACACATTTTGTAAATACATAACACTTATAATAAGCACTGAAATCTGTGAGTTACAATTTTAGTGCATTTTATTAGTACGTGTAAACTTGTGTATAATAGGATCTGCATAATAAACATCAACCATTATATTATACAAATGTGAAAGAGTATGAAGACTGAAATATGAAATGATCTGCTCATCAAAAAAAAAAAAAAATTGAAATGATCAAAGCTTAAATCAAAATATCAATAAATGTGATTAATGTCAAATCAATAATATAATTAATAAATAAATAGTTAGTTATTATTTATTTATTTATTTATTAGAGAAATTTTAAGTACACAACAAAATTTTACAATATCTTCACAATAATCTTATTTTGAACTATTGTGAGTTTGGGTATAATTTTATTTTATTTTATTTTAATATATGGTAAATTAACATCTCAACTTTGTTGAAAAAATATTGTGAGATTTTACCGTTAGTTATATTAGACCTGTTAGTACACTAGATTTTCCATGTTCTAACTTACCTCTCAAAAAAAAAAAAAAATATATATATATATATATATATTGGGAGTTTTTTTATTATAATAGTAGAACTCTATACATTACGTTTAAAAATGAAGAATCATTTTGTAAGATAATAAAATTTAGGTTTATTTATACATTTAGTGTCTGTTTGGGTTCAGCTTTGTGGCTAGCTTTTAGTTTTTATGTACAAATTTTTAAAACCTCAATTTTTCTTCACCTTTTGCAACTTTTTTTCAAAATACAAGAATACTTTGGCACACTCTTGGTAATAAAAAAAAAAGTAAAAAACTAAATAAACTAATTCAAAAGGCACACTTAATCCTCGACTTTTATTGCATATTTTAAGATGGTATTCAGCTTTTAAAATGTTTCTTTTTGTTGTTAATTCTTCCTACAATATGTGTAATACTATAGATATAAGAAAAAGTTATAACAACTTCATAATATTCTCAAATTAGGTTGTCAATTTAGATATGAGCCCTCCACAATCTCTAATTTAAATTATATGCCATGTTAATTTGAAAATATTGTAAAATTATTGTAACTTTTTTATTTTTTTGGCTGTGTCCATTGCATTCTATATGCACAGTTCTTTTCCACTCAAATAATACCAATAAAAATTTTAGTCTTACATCATAGATATTCTTTTCTTTGGTCCCCACAGGCTAGAATAGTCTTTAATAGTTCATCCCATGCCCCATTTCTTACGCATACACTATCTATGTGATTATTGTTGTTATGAATGGTCATTGTTCTCACTTGATAGGGGTGGCTTTCAAGGCTTAAATCCCATGCCCCATTTCTTACGCATACACTATCTATGTGATTATTGTTTTTATGAATGGTCATTGTCCTCACTTGACAAGGGTGGCTTTCAGGGCTTAAATCGAAAAAGAGATGAGGATGGGTTCAAAATCATTTCCTATCAAAGTTGGGCGATATTATGGATGGGTTGGGAGATTCCCTTCCCAAGCATCTACCTCCAACTTATATCATTACTTTTCCACTTGTTGAAATTAAACCATCCAAACAATTTTAAAGGGGCCACCCTATCTGCAAGCAATTAATAGAATTAGACCTGGTAAATGGTTTGGTTCAATCAGTTTCAGGTTTGATTCCGTTGGGTTTAGAGCAGAAACGAGTTAACTCTAAACAGTCTTTAAAACCTATTACAATTTTCTTAATAAAACTTGTTTCATAATAAAAATATACTTGAAATTACAACTAAATTTATCTCATATCAAATCAGACTAATTTTTATCAAAAACTAAATAATTTTATCTAAGTGTTTTATAAAACAATATCACAACAAAAACAAGAACCTTATAATATAACACATAACAAAATAGAGGCAAAGTGCTATATTGGATAGAATAAAATAAGCTAATATTGATTTGTTTGTTTAACTAATTGGGTTTTAGGATATGAAAATTTTACAATTATAACCCTTATCAATGCAGGACAGGGATAGAGCGGGATGGATCTAAAAAGTCTAAACACATCTCCATTCCACTCCACCACCTTTGCTGAATGGGTAAAACTTGCGCAAAACGAAGCATGAAAGAGCGGGTCAAGTGGGGGCGGGGCAAAATTGTCATTCCATGCTTATCGAATCTATTTGAATTTCTAAGATAAAACATTTGCATATAATCTATTTGAATTTCTAAGAGAAAACATTTACATATACCATAAACATTGATTTTAATGACCAATGTTGCTATTGATGTTGATATTAAAATAATAATATAATTTTTTTTTTTAGAAACGTAATATAATTTTTTTTAATTATAATTATATTTGGTTCTATAAGCATAATTTAAATTATCGTCTTACATACGCATGATGCCCAGTTAAAGGATATCTAACACCAAATGATATCTTCAATGAATAATTAATTCTACAAAGAGAGAAAAATAATAATAATAAACCATAAAGCCAAAAATATATATATATGACATATGTTGGATTTTTTTTTTTTAAACATATATCAGACTTGCCTAATGGTTTGTTTTAGTGAAAAAAAAAATGACATCTACATTTATTCACTAATATTTTTAAATCAATTAATTATTAAAATAACAATTAAATAAATGATTAAAATATCTATAGTATTTCTTCGAGGTTCAATATTTGTTATGGTTCCAATAAAGAATGTGGTATTTTTTTTTTTATATATAAAGAATGTGGTATAAACCTTCATTTCTTTTCATCTTTTATAAGAGTAAAGAAAATATCATAGTATTT
Source organism: Quercus robur (assembly GCF_932294415.1). Classification (NCBI taxonomy): domain Eukaryota; kingdom Viridiplantae; phylum Streptophyta; class Magnoliopsida; order Fagales; family Fagaceae; genus Quercus; species Quercus robur. Next base: position 51,305,479 of record NC_065536.1, read on the forward strand.
GAGCGGTGCATGACTTTTTGTTTAGACAATGTGAGATATAATTATTATCTATTCAGAAGAGACTTTTTTACTAGGAAAAGCCAAACCGTGACCACAACAGTAACGGGCCATACTTCATAGATGGGACATTTGAAATATTGAATGCGAAAAGACCATCATGAGACAAAATTAAATGATGGCAAGACTTTTTAATGCATGGGAAAACGAATCTGGACCCACAATCATGGACTAGGCATAAGTTGTACTCTCTGATACTTCCAAGAAGAAGCTCTAAACAACTTTTCCAATGGGAAAAAAGTTTCTTTCCAATGGGCCGTAGCCTTAATTGTATTCCATATTCACATGTGGTGTAAGGTCATGGTTTCATACATCTATCAACTATTCCTTTCCCTTACTTCTTAAAAAAAACTATTCCTTTCCCATTTCCTGATGTGAAATGTTTCACATGACACTTGTATATTAGGGTAAATACTACAACACACATTTTGTAAATACATAACACTTATAATAAGCACTGAAATCTGTGAGTTACAATTTTAGTGCATTTTATTAGTACGTGTAAACTTGTGTATAATAGGATCTGCATAATAAACATCAACCATTATATTATACAAATGTGAAAGAGTATGAAGACTGAAATATGAAATGATCTGCTCATCAAAAAAAAAAAAAATTGAAATGATCAAAGCTTAAATCAAAATATCAATAAATGTGATTAATGTCAAATCAATAATATAATTAATAAATAAATAGTTAGTTATTATTTATTTATTTATTTATTAGAGAAATTTTAAGGACACAACAAAATTTTACAATATCTTCACAATAATCTTATTTTGAACTATTGTGAGTTTGGGTATAATTTTATTTTATTTTATTTTAATATATGGTAAATTAACATCTCAACTTTGTTGAAAAAATATTGTGAGATTTTACCGTTAGTTATATTAGACCTGTTAGTACACTAGATTTTCCATGTTCTAACTTACCTCTCAAAAAAAAATATATATATATATATATATTGGGAGATTTTTTATGATAATAGTAGAACTCTATACATTACGTTTAAAAATGAAGAATCATTTTGTAAGATAATAAAATTTAGGTTTATTTATACATTTAGTGTCTGTTTGGGTTCAGCTTTTTGGCTAGCTTTTAGTTTTTATGTACAAATTTTTAAAACCTCAATTTTTCTTCACCTTTTGCAACTTTTTTTCAAAATACAAGAATACTTTGGCACACTCTTGGTAATAAAAAAAAAAGTAAAAAACTAAATAAACTAATTCAAAAGGCACACTTAATCCTCGACTTTGATTGCATATTTTAAGATGGTATTCAGCTTTTAAAATGTTTCTTTTTGTTGTTAATTCTTCCTACAATATGTGTAATACTATAGATATAAGAAAAAGTTATAACAACTTCATAATATTCTCAAATTAGGTTGTCAATTTAGATATGATCCCTCCACAATCTCTAATTCAAATTATATGCCATGTTAATTTGAAAATATTGTAAAATTATTGTAACTTTTTTATTTTTTTGGCTGTGTCCATTGCATTCTATATGCACAGTTCTTTTCCACTCAAATAATACCAATAAAAATTTTAGTCTTACATCATAGATATTCTTTTCTTTGGCCCCCACAGGCTAGAATAGTCTTTAATAGTTCATCCCATGCCCCATTTCTTACGCATACACTATCTATGTGATTATTGTTATTATGAATGGTCATTGTTCTCACTTGATAGGGGTGGCTTTCAAGGCTTAAATCCCATGCCCCATTTCTTACACATACACTATCTATGTGATTATTGTTTTTATGAATGGTCTTTGTCCTCACTTGACAGGGGTGGCTTTCAGGGCTTAAATCGAAAAAGAGATGAGGATGGGTTCAAAATCATTTCCTATCAAAGTTGGGCGATATTATGGATGGGTTGGGAGATTCCCTTCCCAAGCATCTACCTCCAACTTATATCATTACTTTTCCACTTGTTGAAATTAAACAATCCAAACAATTTTAAAGGGGCCACCCTATCTGCAAGCAATTTATACAATTAGACCTGGTAAATGGTTTGGTTCAACCAGTTTCAGGTTTGATTCCGTTGGGTTTAGAGCAGAAACGAGTTAACTCTAAATAGTCTTTAAAACCTATTACACTTATTTGATCTTTCACAAATCGGATTTACCTATGGCTTTTTTATTTGCAAAAATAATTAAAAGAAGTTTAAAAACATATTCTACTTATCTTCTTTTTAGTAAAAATAAGAGAAAAATGATGCATTTCATAGAAAAAAAAAAAAAAAAAAAAAAAAAAAAAAAAAAAAAAAAAAAAAAAAAAAAAAACCACTGTAATATTTTTAATGGAACAAAAATTAAAATGTTAGTTTTTGCTATTAAACGAGAAATTTTTTAAATTCACAAGATGATAAATTGAAATCTACTAAAAAAAAGTTTGAGAAAAACTCTTTAATTTTATTAAAATATTTTGTTTATTAAGATTTTCACAACATGTACTTTTCATTTCCTTATTTATCACATGAAATGTCCTTTTGAACTTTCTGGTGAAGACTTTTCAACTTTTCAAGTCTTCCGCACCTCATTGGACTTAGTTTGAGTTCAGCATATAAGAGCAGCGCTACACCATAAAGATATCATTAGGATTTAGTTTGAGTTCAGTGTATAAGAGTAATAGGCCGTAAAGATGATGATATGCATCTAAAGAGATTAGAATAATAACGTCAAATGTCGTTTATGAAACCACAACTTTTCAGGTCTTCCATGTCTCACCTGTTGCGATTTGGCTTAAGTCTAGTGGTTTTTGTGTAGGACTTGTCAAGATAGTGATAATGTAATACTCGTTCACTTCTAACTATGTATCATAATTTTAATGGGTTTAGACTTTAGAGCACAGGACAACAGGACGCTATTTTTACCCCACTTCTTATAGCCTCACGCGCAGTAGGTTTGTCCTACTAGGCAACATTCAAAGCATTGAGAACTTATTTCAAACCCGCAAATCATTGTCTCTTTGGCCCTTTCCCAACCCAAAAGATGGCAGTAATAATCATCGTCTCTGGTGTTAGGACATATGTGATTTGATGTTAAGAACATATGTAAAATTAGAATTGGCTAATCCTTTGAAAAAACGCATTTTACTTGTAATTGGGTAGATCTAAGATGTGTTTAATGCCTCAAAGAACAAGGTTTCAAGATCAAGTGTTAAAACCATGCAAATCTGTCCAAGAAACAAGTGAAGAAGTGCTGTATTTTAAATCTCGACAGCTAGCATCTATCAAGGTTTAAAAAGTTGCTGAAACCCAAAGCTCGACAGCTAGCTCGATAGATACTCTATCTGTCGAGGTTTATGGAATTCAGTTTTTTAGAGTTGATTTTCATCCAATCTGTGTGTATATGTTTGGGCTTTCTTTTCTCACAACCCTAAACATATATAATGATTATTTTAAGGGCCGTCAAAGGTTGCGTAAGTGTGAAGCAAAGTTTTGTCCATGCAAATTGTAACTGGAGACAGAATTTGCCCTAGTTCATCTTTCTCTTGAAGAAACTGTTGTGTTTGTACACCTTAGGGTTTTGTGACCAAGGAGCTTCACGATCTTCATCGTGCGATGAACTAAAGAACTTTGCAGCCAACATCTTTCTCAAGTTAGTGATTAAGTCGATCTTCATTGTGACCAAGATATGCGGTTCATATTCATATGCATGACTCATCTCTACTTACCTTACTGCATCACAGGCCCTATGCATCAATGCATGTCCATATAATCCATGCATGTTGATGTTGTTCATCAAAGCACATAAACCCTAATTATCAATCTAACAAGTAAAGCATGTAAAATATGTTATTCTACTAACCCTAGACTTAGGCATGTGAAATCTAAGCTAAACAAACTCTATATAAGTGACTGAAACAAGACAAACAGTAAAATAGTGCAAATCATAAGATCTAGGTTTCTAGGCACGAGCATGCATGTGCATACACGAAGTTTGCATATGCATGCCTCGAGTCTGCATATGCATGCATGACGCATGCACAAGCATACCTGCCCAGAAAGACAATTCTAAAGCAGTAACAAACTGCAATTAAAAATGACCTATCATGTTTCTAATATGAAAGCTATAAAACCCTAAACTAACACAAAGATATCAAAGCAAGAAATAAAGTAATAAGCAAGCAAATTAACAGACCAAAATGAGAGAGACAAGGTTTGACCCTTACCCCAAATACAAGAACTCATTGAGTTTTATTTGACCGTTCCCCTCAATCAATCTAATCAAGAGTAAACCAGAACGTTAGTAAGCTTAAAACTTGAAGGTGAAGACCAGAAGAGGTCCCAACCAAGTAAACTTTAACTTGAGGAAGTTTTAGAATAAAAACTCCCTCTTTGATTCACAATTTTCTAGTGAATTCAGTGTCCTTTTGAAAAAGAGCCTTTGGGGCCTTTTATAGTGATCATAGAGGGGTGCAGGACGACTCACAGCTGATGTAAGATTAGCTCTGCACCAATATGGGTATGTCTCTTAAAGATGGTTGATGGCTTAGAATTCTCATCTCTTTTTTATGAAGCACCCATAGGGCTTGAAAGAAATTAAGACTTATTTAAGATGGATAAAAAAAAGAAGGAAAAAAAAAACTTTTATTAATGAACTTTTACTATTAATGTCATTTAAATTTCAGCACTTTATTTTTATTTCCATTTAAATTCCAGCAATTTATTTTCTCTGTTATTTATTTTCCAGCAATTTATTTTACTCGTCTTTAAGTTTATAGCACTCTTACTATTTACTATTGTTTCCCTTTACTTTTCTCATCAATAATGTTGCCATAGATTAATATGCTTGGGTAAACAAATTCTTTACATGCTTTCTAAGGAAATGGTTTTCAAAAAGTTCTTTTTCCTTTATTTTCCAAAAGATTTTTCTTTTTCTAAAACAAAGCCTTTTCTTTTTTCTTTTTCTTTTTAATTTCCTTTAAAACTTTCTTTCAAAAAAAAAAAAATTTTTTTCCTCAAAACTGTCTTTTCCTAAAATGCTAAAAAACTGTCTTCCTTTCCATTTCCTTTAAACCCAAAAAATCAAGCCTTTTGAAAAGAAAAAGTTTTTTTTTTTTTTTTTCTGAAAACTTTTTCTTTTACTACGTTGGAACTTCTTTAGGAAAAATAAAAATCTTTTGAGTGAGTAAAGTTTCAAGAGGAAATACTCCTTTTCATAAAAAAAATCATGGGATTTTTCTTGGAATCCAAACTTTTTCTTTTAAAAATGAAAACCCATGAACTTTATTTCTTAAAATCTTTTCAACTCTTCCAACAAAAAAAACTTTTTACACAAATTTCCTCTCATCATAAAAATCATGGGATTTTTCAAAGTTAAATCTTCTTTTTCTAAAAATAAACCCATGAATCTTTGTTTTCTTAAAACTAACATTTCTTTTTTGCTAAAATGATTTTTTTTTTGAAACTTCAAGTCTTCCACCCAAATTTTCTAGTTCCTCTAAAAAAATGGCATTTTCAAAAAATATTTTTTGTGAATGATGAAAAATTATTTCCCTCTTTGCGAACTTTGCATGTTCAAAAGAGATCTTTTCCTTCAAAAAAATGTTGAAAATGGGTTTTGAAACTTCTCTTAAAACCTAAAAATTTTCTTCAAAGATATGTGTTTTCTATCAAACTTTTCTTCCAAAAATGAAAATACAGTTAACGTTGTAAAAATTGTTCATGCATTGTAATTTAAAACCTTTCCTTAGAATAGCATTGTTGAGAATTTGTGCCTATGGTTCAATCTCCATTGAACTTATAGGCACCCATCAAGCTTCCATAGCCCCTTTCTTTGCTTTGGCACTAACATATTTTTATTGTCATCCTTTTTTTGCATGGTAAAAATGAGAAAATTGTGAATGACAACGAGGCACTATCCTTCCAACTCCCTCTTTTTATTTGTGTTGTAATTTATTTGTATAGTAGTTAGTATTCACATGCTATTTAATAAATATTTTACTCACATGCTATTGTATACTATTTCTCTATTTTGCATGCCTCCTCACATGGTATTTATGTATATATCCCACAAGCTTCGATTGTAAGTATTCTGACTTTAATATTCACATGGTATATTATAAGTAAATAAATACTCAGATGTGTGTGTGTGTGTGTGTGTTGTTTGTTCACAACCTTTTCCAAAAATTAAAATGCCAAGTATCTTATTTCTTCACCAAAAAGATAATATTTGAAATAAATTAAATTGAGTTACTATCCTTTGGATAGGCATTGTGGGGTGCCTAATACCTTCCCCACACGTAACCGAACTTCTGAGTCCAAGATCTTTGGTTTGAGACTTTTGGTTTACCTTAATTAATAAACTCTTAATATTGGTTTAGTTAATTAGGTAAATTAAAATGAATTAGACCCATAGGTGACCAATCACACTTAATACAAAACCAATGGTTGGTGGAGTCTTCTAAAATAAAATTAAGAAAAAGGAACTCACATACACACACCACATCCCAGAAACACATGCACACAAAGTCATATCGCCAACGACCCATGTGCGATAACCCAAAAAGCAAAGAGAAGATTTATGGGGGCATCCATAGGCACTTAAAAACAAGCTATTAACATTAGCTTTTGGAGCCTAAAAGAATTTGGCGTTGAGTTTTGATTTGGAAAAGGTGCGTGGCCTTTATCAATGCTTTGCTAGCACATTTGGAATTGTTGACAAATTTCCACGACGAAAATCCGACAGCATTTTGCCTTATTTTTGTGGTGAAAATCAGGCAACATTTCATATCAAGTGCGTCATAGCCCATAAAACATTATTCTCACCAAGCTTTCAATGTAAGAATACAGCAAAAGGATGCCCCATTTTCACGGGGAAAATCTGGCAGAGTTTCGTGCTTGGTGTGCTATGTTGCACCGATGGGTTTTCGTACCTGTGTATACGTCATACGTTAGTATGTTCATACTAAGGCAAGCTGGGGCTCACCAAAGTATTAAAACATTGATGTTTGTCGCATACACGAGGAAACTAATGTCATTAGCTATCATCGATAGGGGCAATCACACAATGACAGTCATGCACACAATGTAGCATGAATATGCGTCAACAGTATAAACCTTGAATGCATACCCACATCCAAGGTCAAGAGCACCTATGGTCAGGAAGGGGTTGCCCTCCTAACCACATGTGTCCATCTTACAAAGTGCATGACTATCTTTTTAGAACAGGCAGATAAATATGTAATACACACAATGCAAACACACAGAGAAGAAAAGTAAAGCAGAAATTGCCAACATCCAAAGGATATGGTCCAAGCAAGGTACAAAAAATGGAATCAAATGTTGCCATACCCAAAGGATGTGGCTCAACCAAGGTACAGAAAAAGGAACCTAAATCTATAAAGCTATAAACATGGTTCTAAAAGAAAAGGCTAAGAGAGAGAGAGAGAGAGAGAAAGAGAGGACCCCACAAAGAGGCTAAGCCTCCTAATCTACTGATCTTTGCCCTTTTGCTTGCATTTAGAAGTTGCACCCATGCTTCGTGCATACATGCAACAAACAAAGGAAACACAAGCAGCAGACAAGCAGAGGAATAACAAACAAGCATAGAAAGAAATAAACAAACAAACAAGGCAAGAAAGCAAAAGGAAAGAAGACATTACCAAAAGGGGAAAAAAAAAAAAAAAAAAAAAAAGCATGTGCGGCAAAGCAAGGATGCACGAACCTAGATCTAAGAATACAAGCATGGATCTAAACATGAAACGCCAAAACATGGTATCACAAGGATAGATCTAAGAAAAGGAACATACAAAAGCAAGTGAAAGGGCAAACAAAGCACAAACATGCAAAAGGGAACTAACCCAAACCACCACTGTATTGTACTTGGGTGTATGGATGTACACCAAGAACACTAGATCTAGATCTACACCCTACCCAAAAGCAAGGCACAAGAAAGAGGCATAAGTGTAGGCACTCGATTTTGCACCCATAATTTAATTTTGGAAGATGACTGAAATGACCATTTTAAATACCCAAAAATCATAGTTGCATTATATGCATTAATTATTCATTGCATTATCATAAAAATGATATTAAAATTCTGACGATCACAACAGTATGCCCGATTCCCAAATCGGACCATCAGATTGAAAGATACCACAAAATTAAGTATTCACAGTTTGCATGCATTGTATAGGGGGTGAAACCGATCACGTGTGATTAATTGGAATTAATTCTGATTGGTTAAAAAATTAAAATTAATTAAATAATTGTGTGATTGGTTGTTGGTTTTTGTTAGGAATGAGCTTGGTTGCATAGGAATAAAATGGATAATCAGATAACACGGGAATTATTGATAATTAAGCCTTTTTAGAACATTTATCTATCAGATAATTATTATTTTAAGGACCTGATTATCAAAATAAAAGGGATTTATTTTGGAATACAAATTAAAAATATGTCCATGTGCAATTCCCAACTCAAAAAATCCCTAAAAAAGAGTCCAGGTCGAAACAATGTTGGGAATTGGGCTCGGCACTTGAGAAGGCCAATCGGCACAACTTCGAGGCCCGGCCCAGAAATGCACTGATCAAGTTAAAATGCATCCATTTCAAATTTTTAGGGATAAGAATGCAACCTAGTTTGTATCTGATCCAATCCAGCTTAATTTTTTAAGCACCAAACCTCTATAAATAGGGAACTAAAATCAAAAATCAAGACCCCCTTTTTTCTTACCCCTCTCTCCTCTTATGTTAAAGAAATTCTGGAAGTTTTGCTTTAGGAATTTCTTTGTTGTTAAGTGGCTCTTATTTTAGATCTCTAAAAAAATTTCTCTTTGATTTCTAAAGTTCTCTCTCCTTGTGGGACACATTCATGCAGGTAAGTTTCTATCTCTTTTTTTTTCACATGTTCATATAACTGATTCAATTCTTCATGCTCTTAACATGTCCTTCCTTTTTTTTGCTTGATTCACTTTTGGGTTAGGTGATGTATGTTTTAGCATATGTATTTATGTAATGATGTGATGCATACCATTAAATATTAGGTCTGTTGCTTTATGTTAAACAAAAATTAGACCTGAAATATTTTTCCAAAATCTCATTGTTTTTGTTAAGCAAAAATCAGATCTGAAATATTTTTCCAAAACCTCATTGTTTTCCTTAAACAAAAATCAGACCTGAAATATTTTTCCAAAATCTCACTGTCTTCTTTAAAATAAAAATAAATAAATAAAAAATCAACTCTAAAATATTTTTCCAAAACCTCCTTGTTTTCCTTAAATAAAAATCAGATCTGAGTTTTATGTTAAAAAATTCATTCCTTTCACTTAAAAAAAAATCAAATCTGAAATTTCTTTTAAAACCCATTATTTTTTTTAATTAAACAATAAGATTTGGATTTTCCTTTTGGAAATCCATTCTCTTATTTAATTAAGATATCAGATTTGGGAACTTTTCAAAAGTCCATTCCTTTTTACTTTTAAAAAATCAGATTTGAATTTTTTATCAAAAAATTAATTTGGCTTAATTTGCACTTTTCTCAAAAATTATTTTCTACAAATAAAATTCAAACGTGATTTCTCTTTGCATAAATGCAACAGATCTAGGATTTTGCACATTAACCAACTTTAGATCTAGGAATATTAAAACAACAATTTGCATATCATTTTTTTAATGGGTATTTAAAAGGTCATTTAAAAGTCTAAAAGACCAAACTCTGTCTGAATAGGGTGGGTGCCTAACACCTTCCCATCCTGTAACCTAACCCCCGAACCTTAGAATTTTAGGTTGGTAGATTTAGTGTCTTATCTTTATTTTGGGTAGAATGTAACTAGGAAACAAAGCTTTGTATTTTTCTTTTTATTAGATTGTACCTAGGAATCAAAGCAATGTAAAGTTCTTTCTACCAAGATGTAAATTTTTTCCAATCAATAAAGATGCATACTATTCAAGACATATTGTAGTTCGTAAAGTTTTCTTATTTTACTTATAAAATAAGTGGCAACTCCATATGATCCTGAAAAGGGAAGATGCCGATGCCTAACCCCTTTTCTGAGAGCACCCCAAGTTTTCCCGATCTCTCACAATAAGCAAGACATTTAAAGCTATAAAGTAGAGATGGCAATTTTGCTCTGTCCCACTTAACTCGCCCCTCCTCGTTCGCCCCACGTAGGTTTTCCCAGCACCGTAAAGGTGGTGGGGCGAGGATGAGGCAAGATTTTAGCCCCGCCCCTCCCCGTCCCCACCCCGCCTCGTGTTGCTAAGGGGTTATAATTGTAAATTTTGCATACCCTAAAACCCTACTATTTAAACAATTCTCTCTTTTTTTTTAATAAAAAGAAAGGAGGTGTGGATAAATAAATGACAAGAAGATATTGGAACATCCATTTGGAAGAAATGATGGAAGTAGGAGTTCATTTTGGTTGTGGTACTAGTAAATGGAATCCTAGAATGGAACCTTATATCTCTTCAAAGCGTAAAGGTATTCATATTATAAATCTTATTAGAACTACCCGTTTTTTATCAGAAGCTTGTGATTTAGTTTTTGATACAGCAAGTAGGGGAAAGCAATTCTTAATTGTTGGTACCAAAAATAAAGCAGTCGATTCAGTAGCACGGGCTGCAATATATCAATATTAGCTTATTTTATTCTTCCCAATGTGGTTCTCTACCTTTATTTTGTTATGTGTTATACTATGAGATTCCTCTTTTCTTTTCTTTTTTGTGATTGTCTTGTTAAACACTTGGATATATTATTCAATTTTTTTCTAAAAATTTATTTAATTTGATGGGATAAATTTAGTTGTAATTTCAAGTATATTTTTATTAACAAAATAGGTTTCATTAAAAAAATTGTACTAGTTGTAGGGCAAATTAACAAAAAATAGAGTTTTACGGGGTAGGGCGGGGCATCGCGGGGCCCCAAGGGGTGGGGATGGGGTGAGAAAGTTTTCCCCGTCATGCGGGGTAGGGCGGAGATAGGGCAAGATAAAACCATGCGAGGCAGGGACGAAGACCCCATCCTTCAGCCCCGCCCCGCCCCATTGCCATCCCTACTATAAAACACTAAGCATAGCATAAACACAAGGCATTTAAGCACGTAAACATGGCAAAGAGCATAAACAAAATATTTACACATATCCTAGCCCAAGAAGGCTAGGCTAACAACATCAAAGGAATAAAGCATTCTAGGAAAGCAATAAAACAACCTAAGAAAGCAATAGACCATGATAGGAATTAAAAGGAAAGCTAAAAAAAGCTATAAATTAAATGGGTGTAGATCATAGCTAAAAAGCTACATCTCCACCCCATAAACCTCAAAACCAAGGTATATGGACCAAGGAGCAAGAGATGGGAGTAAAAGATCACTACCTCTTAATGTGTAGAAAAAGAGAGAATCAAAGGCTTATTTGTGTGTGTTTGGGAGAGAATTTAGAAGCAAAGAGAGAGAAGAAAGCTCTAGAAAAATGCTCTAAGTGCCCAAAAATCATCTTTTTCAATTCTTGGAGCTGGAGGACTTAATATACGTTTGAGCTTCTGGCATGCACTAAGTGCACGCAGTCCGTACCTAACATCAGCAATTTTGTCCTCTTCCTCCATTTTTCTGGTTCTGACTTTGATTGCTCATTTGAAGGTCTTCTCCTGCTATTATTGATCTAACCTTGATAACACTATAAAGGTATGGATTTACGGTTTCAAGAACACATAAAATTTTGAAAATCAAACAGTCGAATCTAACGTTATAGCCCCAAGAAGCAAGCTGACGCACGCAACACGGTTTTCAAAATATATCAATCGTTTAACTCTGATTTTAACCCACTAGCTGTCATTGGAAAGGGAATTCAATAATCTTCACAATGGAATTGGTTCAAACCCATTCTGATGGTTAGATTAAAATTAGGTTTTTGGTCGCTTTTGAGAGTCAACCTCGAGTCAAACTTGGTCAAAGTTGACAAAAATCTACAATAACCTCGAGTTTGATGTAAAAACATGGAAAATGTTGTTTTTGTGTGGTTTTGAACAATTTTGATCTTCGGTCAACCTCAGGTCAACCAGGGACATCTTGGTCATTTTTACCTAAAATGGCACTTTGGGTGCCCTGATGCCCACACAGGTTGAACCATGACAATCTAAATGTTCCCACGGTCCCTCGATGAAAAAGTGATATTTATGGAAATTTCGGAGTCTAACATGCAAATCGAGAGCAAACAAAATATGGTATCCACACTAGTTAAATCATTTCTTTAGCTAGGATCTAAATTAGTCATGTACCCTTCTAGTGGCGTCGTCATTAGGGAACGGGGGCTTAAGTCGTAAGGGATACAAAATGAGATATCTGTTGGAAATATAATTTGGAAGATTGCTCAAATTGATTAACAGAGTTATAAAGCAATATCAGTAATATGACAATACAATAAGACAAGAATATGCAAAGAGTAAAAGCACATAGAATTCAGATTTAACAATAAATTAATTCCGAGGCACAAAACTAAATCCGCTGTCATTAAGAAACGATTTCACCTCCACTAGGGTGCATATGGCTCAAGCAGTCGCTTTCTAGGATACAACGGCAATTCTATTAGTGTGCACTCATAAACACAGTTTCAAACGCCTAAAGAGAATGTATGTTCAAATAATGTGTAAAACACCTATGAACGTTTAGACCCCTAATTTGCAAATTACCAATTCAAGCTTATTAACAAACAATGTATGTGCGGAATATGAAAACAAGCTAACACAGAATTGATAAAACAATCTAAACCAAAATTAGTCACAACCACAGCTAGCCAGACTGGAAGTTTTGTCCTGTAATGCTCCAGCTGGCATGACTTTTCAGCTCCCCTGCATGCTTCACATGTGTGCCTCTTTTGGTGACTCGCCAATCGCGATCCAGTCACGAGGCCCTACTTGAGTGCACACTCTTGAGATTTTCTTCACACTCTCTCACACATTACCCTTACACGATTCCCATCTAAATACAAGGTTTCTAAATGCTGAATTAGAAGCAAATTGGCATGGAATAAAGCCAACAAAATGGTTAATTAAATTCAACCTTACAATCTCCCCCTTTGACTATTCCGTGACAAAACCCTAAAACAAACTTTAGACTTAACATGTGAGTTGGAAACAGTTGAACAAAACTCAGTCACACCTAACTCTAGAAACTGTGAAGCTCTTGAACCATACGTACAAGTATTTCCTAAAAACAACAACACAATATGATCATTGTATGTAGAAAACTTGAAATGCATATGGAGCAAGCACAATGTAATCAAGCAAAATGGAATGAAGCAATAAAGCATGGCTTGACCAAAAAAAGGGAACAATCACTATAAAATAGTGATCACAATGATCATTCACACAAGGAATGAACATCCGGACATGCAAGCAAATAAGCTTAATGCAAAGTATCATTTGCATGTCCAACACTCAACCAATACAAAAATTCAAGGTAATTGTATCAAGGATATAAAATCCGACAAAGGGCACAAGAGTGATGTACTTAAAGAAATGCATAACATTAACAACAAGTACTAAGCTACAAAGCATGGGTACAAATTACAATACTGAATATGAATTTAATATATAAATCATAGTACCAAAAGCTTTAAACAAAAGCACAGTAAATATCCAAGAATTTTAAACCAACATAAAAACTATAAACAAATAACTGTAAACTAGATGAGCCAATCATAGGTTAGTTTATCCAAAAGTATGTATGTGTATATGTATCAGCTTCCTACTCTTGAGCAAACAACTCCCCCTGTCATTATGCACACTTCCCTTCTTGTGTTGCTCTCCCCCTTACGATATGCTCTCCCCCTTTTTGGTAGGAATAGCTAAAGGCTCTCCTCTAGTTTTTGCTGAATAGCATCTAGCTGTGTCTCAATGGTCGCGAGACACATTTGGACATGATTGTTGGTGGAGTAGAGAACCTTTTTAAATCTGGCAATATGCTGATGTAAACTCTCAAACAAGATACCCAACCTGTCATCTTGATGGCTAGATTGTTCATGTTGAATGCTAGCCGTTTGTAGCTCAGGAGTAATAAGAGAAGCAGTCTTGGTATGCACAGGTGTAGCTGAGCCATGACCGGATGAAGTGGCATGAAGGAAAGGTTCACTCTTAGGTGCTTTGGAAGAGTGACTTTTGCTGGCTTGAAGGGAAATCATGGATAGTGGACGAAGACGAACCATTTTCTTTCCATCATTTGGCAGACGAACCCCTTTAAGTACCATGATTTTAATGATCAGTCTACAAAAAGGAAGGCATGTACTTGTTGCTGTTCGTGCTGCCGTTTTCCCTATTAATTGGAAGATGTGAGCAGCAATGTCAATTTGAACTCCGGTGATAAGATCACATAGAAACTGTGCTCTTCCAAGGTTGATGAATCCAGTGTTCGACATTGGATAAAGGTTGAAGAAGATGATCAAAGTGAGAGTTTTCAATTCAGGTGCAAACTTTGCAGTTCCAATGGATGTACCTTTGGATGAAATCTCATGATTTGGCCTAAGGATTTGAAGAATATCTTGCACTTGAGGAAGCTTATCATCATATGGAGTAAGGTCGACATTTGTCAGTCGAGTGATCTGAAGAACCTTTGCTATGTAATCTGGAGTAATGATGAATTCCTTTCCTCGGACCCAACACTTTAGTTCAACTACGGTAAATCTAGCGTTTGAGTAGAACTTCTTGACTAGTTCATCAATTGGATCCTCGAAGTTCCCAAATAGATCAACCCAATCTTTCTCCTTAAATATCCTAGGAATAAAAGTCGTTCCCAGGGTATCAAATCTCACAATCTATTCCACCACAGTAGGAGCTTTCTCAAAGATGCTGGAGTATGTCTAAGAATCGAGGGGAGTGATAAATCTCTCACTGTTTGAATCTTGAGACATCTGCAAAAGAATATACACATAACAGAGAACCAAGTGCAAAACCACAAGACACAAACATAAACTTGATTAGATCCAAGTTAGTCCATGAAATAAGCACACATTGTTATTTAGAAGGACATGTCACTCAATCATGGTGACCGAACCAAGTATGCAGTATTTAAGCATGAGCAACACTGGTGCATGTGGGGTGCAAATGTGATGAATGTGCAGGCACAGTTAAGTAAAATGTAATCTATGAAATCCACAAAATCACAAGTAACTGTCTTTGAGACATTTTACTATGAGCATGATATACACACCATAGCACAATCATGATATACTACTCAAAAATGAGAAGCAAACATGAAAACATATAGAACAAGTATCATGCAGTCAATATCAACAAAATCCGTATATCAAACTCAACTTAAATAAACCCAACTCATATTCGAACATCATATAACTCAAATCTCAACAACAACTCAAAATCCAAGAAATCAAAGGCAATAATCATGAATTACTTTGAGAAAAATAGAAAACCCATACCTTTTCTTGAAGATTGAAGTAGAGATGATGAACAACAATGGTAGTTTTTAAGAGAAACACGGTGAGTTTATGAGAGAGATGAATGGACAAGACAATCAATAGTTAAAAATGTTCGAGGAAAAACTGAAAATTTTTTAAAAACTGTCCTTAAAGCTCAAGACATGCAATTTTCGTGACTAAAGTGAGTCGCGAACAGGTCGCCAGACCAAGTCGCCAAACACCTTTGAGACAAAATTTTGAAAAATTTGTCTAAGTGTTTTTCGCAACTGGAAGGTCCACCCATGAGGAAGTCGCAAAGGGAGCCGCAAAACATTCTGAGCATACCTCGCAACTGGAACTTCCACTCGCGAACAAGTCACCAACATAAGTCGCAAAAATTCCAAAACCCAAATTTTTGAAATTTTTCTAAGTTTTTTTCGCGACTGGCACTTTGACCTGCCAGAGAGTCACGAAAACCTTCTGAGTAAGCTTGCAACTGGGGCATGCAACTAGTTTGACCTGTGAGGCAAGTAGCCAGAATAGGGTTGCACAGTTTTTGAAATTTTTGACATTTTTCAAAACAAAAATACTTTCCAAAAAAAATTAAAACACTCAAAAATCTTTTTGTGTTTGATCAACATATAATTGAGCATGTGCAACACATTTAATCAAGTACAATCACACAAATGAATAAGGCATTCATTAAATATAGACATGTGTGATGCGTGTGGGTACCAATGATGAGATAGTCCTTAGTCTAATATGAAGCTTCAATGATTAATTCAACCAAGTCATACACAATTAGCACGAGAAAAAGTGACCAATCTCAATTATAGACATATGCATATATGACCTCCCACATAAATTTGATAACATAATTTTGAAGTTTTTCATTTGGCTCCATATACATCATATCATTTTTTATCTTTTTAAATCAATACAACTCATTTTGAGATCAATGTCTGAAATTTTCGATATTTCAATTTGATGAGCAAGCCTTTGGCTTTTTGGACATCATACATTTTCATAAAGGTCGCTTTCCCTTTTTCCTAGTCAAATACTAGTATGTGCGACGGCTTTTGCAACTCATTATCTCTTTTCATTTTGAGATTTACATTTGTTGAGCTTTTTAAGCAAAAATGAAAAAATAAAAGTGTGGGAAGATATATAGGCACAAGTCTATGTAAGTTTCAAGATCAACAAAACCATTGACTAATCACTCATGACAAGTTTGAAGATCTATTTACAACAGTCACATAGATGTCAAGATTTTTCCCATAATGATATGAGTGCATAAAGAACAAGCTACGCTTGTAAATGCACAAAGGCATTAGTACAAAGGTACAATGCAAAACATACTTGTGACAATACACAATAATGTCGATCAAACTTTTTGGATTTTCTACTTTTTATGTGTTTTTGTAATGCTTATGCATGAGTACCCCTCTTCACCCACACGGCACTTGTGTTTGGGGTGATATCCCTAGAGGATTGGGTACCATTGTTTTGACTTTCAAACCTTCTGGTGAAGCTTGTCAAACAGGTGGTAAAAGTATCAATCATCTTCATTACATCCCTCATTCCAGGATCACCTTCTTGACCTTTTGATTGCTCAGCAGTCCAATTCCCTTTGCCATGTCTTGGTCTCTCGACCTTTGAGCACTTGAATTCTTCAATGCTTGAAGCTTATGACAGTTTGGTCTGGTGTGACCTTTAATTCCATAGTGATGGCAGAAGTGTTGGGTTCTCAGACCTCTTTGTGACTTTGGGAGTGATTTCCCTTTACCCTTAGGTTTGACCACTGATTGGTTAGGAGGCTTAGTCATAAATCGTTGGTCAGTCACATTTTTCTTCTTCTCCGGCTTCACTTTCTTAGCATTCATGGTAGCTACCATCAGTTCTTTGGCTTTCACAAACTTCATTTCCTTGGATATATTAGTAGCCGAACTGCTCTCTCCAGTGTATCCCAATTCGCTTCTGTTGGAGAATGGTTTTTGATGAGCAAGCATTTCCTCAAGCTTCTTGGAGGAGACTAGCTCTACTTTAGCATTAGCTTGAACCACCTCAAGCTCAAGAAATTTTATCTTTGAGTAGGCTTCAGTTAGCTCTCCATTCAGTGTCTCCATTTCACATTCGGTCTCCTTGTATTGTACTAGAAGACTTCTATAGTCTTGTTCTGCCCTCTTCATCTTTTTAATGGCTGCATTAGCCACTTTTGCATATTCACTAGTCTTCTCAAGGAGGGAATTGTAGGCTCTTGCAGTCCCACTATTCCTTCATCTTCCTCATCATCAGATTCCTCAACTATCCCAATTAACTTCAATTCAGTGTGCTCACCAAGCTCTTCCACTAGCGCACCCAAATCATCTGAAGATTCCACAAGAGCAATGGTCATGAATGCAAAGAAGTTTCCCTCTCCATCACAGCTTTCATCTGAATTTGAATTAGAGGAGTCTGAATCACTTAGAGTAATGGCATACACTTTGCCCTTCGCTCTCAAATAATTGAGACACTCTTTCTTAAGATGTCCATGTCCATTGCATTCAAAGCACATGATTCCTTGAGAGGATTGAGAGTCCTTCCCATCTTTCCTCTTGAAATCCTTTTTTTCCTTTCTGAAATTTGGGAATTTTCCCTTCTCAGCAAACTTTCCATTCTTCTTGAACTTCAAGAACTTTTGAAAATTCTTCACAAGATATGCCACATCTTTATCGACCTCATCCTCATCCGATGAGTCGTGAGCTTCCACCCTCTCATTGATCATCTTTAGAGCAAGGGATTTGCTCTTCCTTTGTGATGTTAAAGACAGCTCATAAGTTTGAAGTGAGCCAATTAATTCTTGAACTTTGATATCATCAAGGTCCTTACCTCTCTTCAATTGCTATAACCTTTGCACGGAAGCACTCCGGCAATGATCGAAGGATTTTCCTCACTATCTTTGAGTCCTCCGTTTTCTCACCCAAATTGAACTTGCCAATGACCACCTCATTTAGCTTGCCATAGAATGAGTCGAATGACTTGTCTTCACTCATTTTCAGCTCTTCAAATCGAGTGGTTAGCATCTGCAACTTAGTATCCTTCACCTTCCTGGTGCCTTCATATGTGGTCTCCAAAATTTGCCACACCTCCTTGGCAATTGTAATGTGAGATATACTGTGAAACTCATCTGGAGATACACCACAAAAAAATAGCATTTAGTGTCTTGCTATTTGCATTAGCTACCGCGAGAGCCGCCTTATCCCATGTGGATTTAGCAGCCTCCGGCCTAGTCCATCCTAAATCTACTGCATCCCAAATAGCCTCATCGATTGAACATAGGAATGCCCTCATCCAGACTTTCCAAAAGGCATAGTTGCTACCATCAAAATATGATGGAGCATTTAGAGATTGAGATCGATCCATCTCAAACGGGGTCAAGGATCACACTTAGGTAATTAAACCACAGCAAGTGCACCTGCTCTGATACCAATTGTATGTTCAAATAGTGTGTAAAACACCTATGAATGTTTAGACCCCTAATTTACAAATTACCAATTCAAGCTTATTAACAAACAATGTATGTGCAGAATATGAAAACAAGCTAACACAGAATTGATAAAACAATCTAAACCAAAATTAATCACAACCACATCAGTAATTAAATGGCAAAGATTAAAGGAAGAGAGATGTAAATGCAAAGACAACACAGCGATGTGTTATCGAAGAGGAAACCGAAGTCCTCGGCGTAAAACCTCACCGAAGTCCTCAGCGTAAAACCTCTCCGCCGCCCTCCAAGCAGTCAATAATTCACTAGAGAATATAGTTGGGATACATGAACAGCAGAAGACCCTCCAAGCCTAATCTACCTAGTGTACCTAAGCCCTCCAAGCTTCTTGCTCCAACAAGGTTATGTCGAACCTTTATCTTCTCTAGCTTACCAGATCCCGTAATTAGCCCATTGCATCAACCAATATCAATTGGTCCCTTCCTAACTGCTTCCCAAGCACCAAATAACCTTCTCACGGATATGTGTATGGTGAGATAATGATTTGGCTAATGTACCTCTCAAAGATGTAACAATGGAGAGGGTGAGAGTAAAGGAATTTGGAGAATCAAAGGATGAAGATTGTGGATGAGTCAATCTTGTTTTTCTCTAAGGTTTCTCTCTCAAAATTCTCTCTGGAAGCTCTTTGCAATACGTGGGTATAAGAGTATTTATACTGGTGTGTGTTTGGAATGCGAAAGGTTAGGTTTGTAACAAACAGAGCTGTTTGGAGACTCGGGCTCATGATTGGAATGAGTCGCGAGATAACTGCCTGGCCAGACTGGAAGTTTTGTCCTGTGGTGCTCTAGCTGGCGTGACTCTTTAGCTCCCATGCATGCTTCACATGTGTGCCTCTTTTGGTGACTCGCCAATCGCAAGATCCAGTCGCGAGGCCCTACTTAAGTGCACACTCTTGAGCTTTTCTTCACACTCTTGAGCACACTACCCTTACATGATTCCTACCTAAATACAGGGTTTCTAAATGCTGAATTACAAGAAAATTGGCACGGAATAAAGCCAACAAAATGGTTGATTAAATTCAACCTTACAAATAAAATTTTCAATATAATAGTAAGAGTAGAAAATATCAGAATGGTTGTGTTGATCCTTTTTGGGGACAGTATTATATAGGAGAGCTAATCATAAAACTAACCTTACGCAATTGGCTAGCTCCATTTGTGATTTACTTTCCATAGAAAATTCCCCAATTGTAGTGAGTAGTTTTTTGAATGTTGAAAGTAATGAATTTTTGCAAGAGTGAATAGGGAAAGAAAAGGATGGTAGACTTAGGAAATTCTACCAACAAAGGAGTGATTTGAGGAATTTCATCCCATTGACACTGGAGCTGCCCAAATCAGAAGTTTATAAAAGGGAATAGATGATATTGAGGATTTGTTTATGCTAAGTCTCCACGTGCTGGCTGGCTTCCTTTATCATGGGCTTGGGCTAGTTAAACACACACTTGGGCTTCTAAGAAAAGGGTTTAAAAAGCTTTAAACATATCCAACAGTATCTACAGAAATGTCTATGGGATTCATAACTCAGTTCAGAAAATCTATTTAGATTTACAATAAATAGGGTCTCTATCTAATAGTGAATTTGTTCACCTTGGAATTGATAAAGTCAAGTCCCCCAAGTTTTTCCTATGAAATGATTTGTTTCATTGGTTTCCTAGGTCATCATATCTTGTCTCATTTATACTTCTACACTTGCACAATATTGATGATTGTTTATTTAACCTAAGTGTTCCATAATTAATCTAACTATCAAGTTGATCCTAAAGAACCAGTTAAATGGTGTTTTGATAGGGATCTTAACACAACAATTAAGATTAGACTTAATTTTTCAAAGTTTTCAAAGTTTCAAACTACTTGCCAAGGCTTGTTCCTAGCTGCTAGCATCCCTTTTGTAAAATTTTCCAAAACTTCCTTCACCAGAAACACCAAACACTTAAAAATAAATAAATAAATTGATAGCCTCTTACAAATGACATCAGAGGTGGAGGTGAGTGAAGACTAGCTTGTCCACGTTTTAGTGGATGGGAGGGCAACAACTAGACTTAGGGTTCATAAGGCAAATGTGGTTTTTATAGAATTTTGGGGCTTTGTTATAATTCGTCTCTGACACTCTTTTAGAAGCTAAACCCCAGCTCAAACTTGGTTGTTTCGTGATGTCTCTCAGCCTTTGTGTTACAACAACTTCATTCCCTTTTTCCTGTATGTGTTTTTTTTTTTTTTTTCTTTTTAAAAAATATATATATCAAACAAAGAAGAATTGGGATGGCCGAAAAGACCAAAGACGATTTTGCTTGTACATATCATTGCAAAATAATTTGACAATTCCAAATATCGGAACGGCTGCCTTTCACCCTTCCTTTTGAAAGCGTAGCATTCAGCCAGCCAGCCAACCAACCAACAGGGCCCTAACTAATGGTCCAACGTGTAGACCCTTTTAACTTTTTATATGAAAATTTTTTATTAACATAAAAAATTCTCTTCAATCTTATAAATATAATAGATGCATGCTACTAGACTTGTTAGTCCAAGTGGTATCTTCCCATGCACATGAAAAAAAAAAAAAAAAAAAAAAAAAAAAAAAAGAACATGACCTTGAAGTTACCATGAAGGGTAGGAGGATAGAGCAAGTACCAATATATGTAGATGGATAATTATTTATTAGTATCTCTTTATTTGTCAATACAACTAAGCTTTATATATCATTTGATTTGTTGTTGGGTGTTAATTGATTAATTTCAAAAAAAAAATTACAAGTTTTTTTTTTTTTAACTTTTAATGATTAAGATTCTAATGTAGGAAAAATCTGCAATTAGGCTTTTGTTTTTTATTAATTATAATTTTTATGTAATTTTCATAATTTTAAGTTTAGCACATTTATTTCATTCCTTCTAAAAAAAGGGTGTTAGGACATATGTGATTCAATGTTAGGAACATATGTCAACATTTTATGTAATTGGCTAATCCTTTGACAAAACGCACTTTACTTGTAATTGGGTAGATTTAAGATGTGTTTAATGGTTCAAGAAACAAAGTTTCAAGTTCAAGTGTTAAAGCCATGCAAGTTTGACCAAAAATCAAGTGAGAAAGTACAAGAATTTAAAGCTCGACAGCTAGCATCTATCGAGGTTTAAAAGCTACTAAAGCCTGTGGCTCGACAGCTAGCTCAATAGATGGCTATCTATTGAGGTTTATGAAATTCAGTTTTTCAAGTTGTTTTTCATCCAATCAGTGAATGTATGTTTAGGCTTTCTTTTCTCACAACCCTAAACATATATAAGGATTATTTTGAGGGCCATAAAAGGTTACATAAGTTGCACAAGAGCAAAATTCCACAAGTGTGAAGAAGAGTGTGATCGGAAACCTAGTTTGCCCTAATTCTTCTTTCTCTTGAAGAAGCTACTGTGTTTTGTACACCGTAGGGTTTTGTGACCAAGCAACTTCATGATCTTCATCGTGTGATGAACTGAAGAACTTTGCAGCCAACATCCTTCTCAAGTTGGTGATCAAGTCGCGTACTGGGATCCGCACAATTAGTTAGTCACGTATTAGGAGCCGTGCATTGAAAAGGAGAGATTATCACTACAAAACAAGTCCAATTGGGTATTGGGATAAGGGTTCAACTGTAGTTTGGTATAAGGTACTGGGATTCTTTTACTTGTAACTACTTGTTTTAATAATAGTGGATTCTCGGGAGTGGTGACCTTAATATCACCCGATGAGGTTTTTGCCCTGCAGGTTTTCCCCATTCGTAAACAAATCATCATGTCAATTTATTTTCCGCTGCATACTTTAGTTAATTGGAGATTTTTTTGTGCTACCACGTACAATTGCATGTTAATTTGATTAATTAATTTGGCTAGTTAATCAATTAATTCATCACAAGGGGTCAATACATTTTGGCCTATCAAAGGGTATTTATTTCATTGTTTTTAAGAGCTTTTAATACTTTTTTATGTTAAATTTGTTTCCTATTAAGGTTATATATTAATTAAGATTTATTTTAAATATATATTTTTTGTCTTTCAAGTTTTACACAACCTTTAAATAGGTCTTCAAGTTAGTAAACATTTTATTTTAACAATGATTCAATTAAGAGTAAATTTCAAAGTTGGTCTTTATCCTTTACACCATATCTCAATTTGGTCACTAATCTTTCAATTGTGTCAATTTGGTCCCTAATCTTTTCAATGTCATGTCAATTTAGTCACTGTCATTATCTCTTGGATGAAAAAAGCTAATGTGTCAAACTGAATAATAATAATAAAAAATTATATGTCACATCAACTACCAACTGTACCACCACGTAGATTAAAATAATCACAAGTGAGATCTTGGGGAAAATTCTAAAAACCCTAACTTCCTCTCTCTCATCAAATTCATCTCCCACTCTTCTCCCTCATCCTCATTCTTAGTCTCACATGAGTCAAGATCAAGTTGCAGACAGTGAACCCTGGTGGCAACAGCTTCATTCTCTCTCTCTCTCTCTCTCTCTCTCTCTCTCTCTCTCTCTCTCTCTCTCTCTCTCTCTCATGTGATTTGTTTCTCTCTATATCTTGGCTGAAATGGGTTTTGATTTGCTTTTAGGTTTAGATTTGCTTTTGGGTTTTGGGGGTGAGGGGGGTTAAAAAAAGGGATATTTCATTTGAGGATATGTTTCTTTATACTTTGCTAACACTACAAACAACTTCAACTTTTTCAACATATTTTTATCTACAGTCATTAAAAAATTTTGATGTAAGCCTTAATTTTTTATGGTTATGTACCACTATGGAGTAAAAGCAATGAAATTAGCATATTTATTTCCACAATTGACATAACTGTTGAAACAAAGTTTTTTTTTTTTTTCAAGTTTCAGCTTTTTCTTTGACACAGAGATAAGGCTAAGAGTGAGAGTGGTTCAATATCCCAACATCCCTTGTGTTGAGATTGATAGGGGGTCTATCTATCACCTAGAGGAGCATAAATAATTGTTTAGAACAGAAAGCAAAAAATACAGAAATATACATACTCTCTCTCTCTCTCTCTCTATGTATTTATGCAATATTATTTGTTTCAGCCAACAAATAATCTTGGCTTAAATATTTATTGTCCCTCTTTTTGAACTCTATTTTCTATTTGTATATAGCCCAGCCAAACATTGTTAGCAAAGTGTTGAGTGTTGTGACTAGATGAGAATGTATTTCAATTTGGAATTGCATAATTGTATTTATGTTTATATTTTGAATCAGGTTATTAGATTTTGATAAATGTGGAAAAGCACATCCAAATTTCTTTTTATTTTTAAAATAAAATAAGTATTTCAACGGTTACAAAATGTTGAAAATAATTTCAAGATACCCTTTACCAACGGTTGAGTGATTGTGAATAAAAGTAATAAGCATAATTTAATCTACATTTATGTGTATATGTTTCAATATTGATTAACCGTTGATAAAGGTATTACACGTTTTTCAACCGTAGCATAGACCGTAGAAAAAGATTCTTGACGTAGCTTTTAATGACGGTTCTCAATGGTCATTTCAACTATCGAAATACTTTTTTTATAGTTTCTAGTACTTTTTTCAACGGTTTTCAACCGTTGAAAATAACCAAATTTGTTTTAGTGTATAATGTGGTTGAGCCTTTCTGCCAAGGGTGAGCTTAGGTTTTTTTGTTCTTGGCCTTTTGTTTTCGCTTTTTTTAGAAAATTGATGTTGTTCTTAAAGTTCTTAAGCGAAATTTGGGATTCAAGATTGTGATCTTTAATGCATCTAATTACAGTTGTCATGTTTGGTATTCTCTCATTTATAGTCGCATTCTGCTGGCAAATTTATATAAAAGATTCTTACTGTTACTTTTGGTATGACATGGAGTACACATTCACGTAGCAAAAGAAGGCAAAACATACCTGTGTGATTTGTTTTGTTTCTTGAAAAACCTCTTAGCAGAATTTTTTGAAGGCTTCAAGTAATCTTTCAACTTTCAAGGGATGTCTTGGTGGAAACTTATCAGCCAGATTAAACGCATAAATCAACCCCTTATATCCCCATGGAGCTACTTCCTTTTAATAAAATTTTGATTGAATCTTAGCACCAAAAAAAAAAAAAAAAAACTGAAAATGCAGGTAACAGGTTCCGTCAAACTATAGGAAAGGGGATACTATTAAGGCTAATTAAGCAAATTCCTAAATTAATAATTCATTTGGGGATTTTTTTTTTTTTTTAATATTTGAAATGGCGGTACAGTTGGTGGCTGATATAGCATGAAAAATAATTTTTTATTATTCCGTTTAACACATTAGTTTTTTGCATCCAAGAGATAACGATATAAACTAAATTAGCATGGCATAGAAAAGGTTAAGAACCAAATCGATACAATTAAAAGGTTAGGCCGTTAAGGACTAAATTGAAATATGGTGTAAATGATAGGAACCAACTTTGTAATTTACCCTTCAATTAATAAAATTTTTACTTTTTTCTCTCTTATTTTCTAGCAAATTCCAGACTTTCATGGATTCAAAATTATTTTTTAAAGTTATATTATTTTATTTCTTATTTTTTAGAAGTAAACGTGATCTACATCTTGGCTTCCACACCTGTATCCTACTCTTTACAAATTAGAGCTTATAATTAATCGAAAATTTTAGGACCTGTTTGGTAAGTAAGTTCTAACACACATTTTCATACACTTTTTCACTCGTACGTATATCAAAAATATTCAAACAGAATTACTCAAACTCCTCTACAAAAATGAGCCCTTGATAACTTTTTTTCCCTTGAAATTTGAAACGGCAGATAGTGGTGTACTGGTGGTAATGTGAGAGCCCAGTCGCTTCTGAACACTGTTCGAATGGCTGGGTAATAATATAAGAAAGGATAAATTGCTTTACTCCAAAATCTAATCATATTATATTCAGGAACAACAACAACAACAAAAAGTGGTCCAATCGTGCAATGCAATTTGCAAAAAACCGGGGGGTCCATATATTAACAATGATTACGACAACCGATAAGAAGGATACTTTTCAAGTGCAATACAATGCATGTGATTCAGTGTGTGGAGGGAGATCACCCACTTTTTTGAGTTCATTATTTCCTTTCTTTTAGTTACACCCACCTTTTTATTAACTATAAATATATGGATCACTCATGGTGGACAGTGCATGAGAGATCAGTTTGTAGCTAGTGGCGAGTTAATTAGAGTGACAATAATACTAAAATACTGAAATGGAAGCTTATAATAGGATCTATCCTCTGGCATTCTTTGTCCTCCTGATTTTCACTTTTAGTGCATATAGTTGTGCTTCTACTATCCTCGTTGAGAGCAACACCAGTTCCTCGTGCAATGGTAGCCTTGGCGAATGCGTGATTGAGGATGACTTGGAGTTCCTTGTGGATCCTTACATAAGAAGTCGCATGCTCCAAGGTCGTACTAGTGGCACCGGCATGCGTGGCACAGCCATTCCTTGTGGGAGAAATACAGATCCAAAACTATATAAAGAGTGCTACAAGGGATGTGTTAAACCCAATGACGTGTACCGCGGCTGCCCGTAGTAATCTTACCCGGACGGCCACTGAAACGTGGCAGTGTTTTTCATTTCAGCTGTTCAGTTGTTCACTTATATATCCCATTCCTGTATTTTTTTTTTTCCCATATTTCTTTTTTTCGTTATGCAAAATATATTCTTTATATAGAGTACTTCCTATAAGGATTGTGAATCAATTTACATCACTATAATATATTTCATGTTGAATATGCTTGAATAGCATAAAATATGAATACAAGATCTTGTGGCAGGTTAAACACTCACTGAAAATAATAATATCATACAAATAAAATTTTATTATAATCCAGACTATATAAAGAAGATGAGGTGGCCATTCAAAAACAAAAACAAAAAAAAAAAAACAAAAAAAAAAGATGAGATGGAAAGCTAATTGAAAAATTATTCTAACAAAGCACTACATAGAATAATTGCATAGTCTCCCATAGGATGTTTTTGCTTAGGAATGGCAACGGGCGGAGTTTTTGCATACCCGGACCCGACCCGTGGGCCAAGACCCGCAACCCGGCCCTGGCCCGATTATTAATAGGGTTTTTTTCTGGGGCCCAGACCCGCCCCGCCAAGCCTTGCGGGCCCCGTTTAGCCGCTTGGGCCCAAATCTGGCCCAACCAATTTTTTTATTTATTTTAAGTCCATTAAGATTTTTTGCTAGATTCAAGCCCATTCAAGGCATTATTGGGCAACCAATTCAAGCCCATTCAAGCAGCCCATTAAGATTTTTTTGTACTAAGATTTTTGGCATTTTTTGTATTAAGATTTTTGGCATTTTTTTGTCACATTATATGGTAGCCAATTCAATCCAAATCATATGCAACCAAATCAATCCAAATAATAGGTTAATCGTAAATCAATAAATCACATGTTAATTATACATCTATAAATCAATAAATCATAACTAAAATCACCAGCTAAACATAAAAATAAAATAAATCCAACAAGTCCAAGAACTAAGTATCACAAGTCCAACAAGTTCAAGAAATAAAAAAGTTACAAAACAAATCCCACAAGTCTAAGAAATTAAAAAGGCTAAGAAATTACAAAATGTCTTATCCTCCACAAACCAACAAATTAAAAAGGCTAAGAAATTACAAAAGGCTAAAAAGGCTTAGAATAATTACAAACCAACAAATTAATCCAACAAGTCTAAGAAATTAAAAAGGCTACTAAATTAATACAAAATGTCTAATCATCCACAACTGTGACACAACTCCCATCCTCTTCATTAGGCTCTCCATCATCAAGAATTGATTGAAGTGTACAATCTCCAGACATAGTTGAAGAACCTACAACAACAATGAATTAAAAAATGGAATAAACTTCATCAAATTATAACTAGCAAATATAAAAATACAATTTTGATTTTATAAATAGAAATTAAACAATTGATAACCGTTGATTTCACTCCATAACCAATTCTGAGCACACATCATTGCGTCTATAGTCTTGGGATGTAGCCTACTCTGGTGTGGACTTAAAAGTCTCCCAGTAGTGCTAAAGGCAGATTCTGAAGCAACAATTGTGACAAGAATGGCTAAAATATCTCTTGCAATCCTTTGTAAAGTAGGATACTTGAGACCATTACTTTTTCACCATCCCAAAATATCAAAATCTTCACTCCTCTTCAACACTCCCTCATCAATGAAATGATCAAATTCCATTCTAGCATTCCCATGTTTCTTCGAACTACTTGAACTATTGTTCACAAACAAATCAAAAGATGACATTGCCCCACTCAACCTAAACTTCATTTGTGCCACAGGGCTTGAAATACTTGCAAGAATATGAGAACTTCCTTCATTATCTACAGGGGACTCATCTATATCTCCATACTCATCAAACAAATCATAACAAAGATTCTTAATTTTTTCAATCTCCAAATCAGAATTATCACCATAAATGTTAGGATAATAAAACTCTAATAACTTCATCTTATATCTTGGATCTAAGATAGCAGCAATAACCATAACAACACTAACATTAGCCCAATAAAAATTAAATTTAGCAAGCATGCTTTCTGCCATCGTACTTATCATCTCATTTGAAGACAAACTCCATTCGTTCAATGCAATTTTCAACTCACACACCAAAGTAAAATACATATTAGTTATGGGGTACTTACGACCAGAGAAAAACTCAGTTGCACTATGAAACAACTCCAACCTCCTACAAATATCTTTGGCTAACTCCCAATCATAATCATATGGTAAACAAGTATAAGATATTTCACATTTAGCCAAACATGAGAAAACATCTTTATAAATCAATGCAGTAGAAAGCATTAAGTAAGTTAAATTCCAACGAGTTTTACAATCTAAGACTAACTCTTTGGTGCATTGAACAAGCAATTGACGTGCATTTTCTTCAAATTTCTGCCTTCTTTTTGGTGATCCAGTCCAATAAATCACACTATCACGAATCCTTTCAATACCATCACCAATAAGAGACAACCCATCTTGAACAATCAAATTCAAAATATGTGCAGCACACCTCATATGCAACATAGACCCACCTAACATAAGAGAACTAGTATCAAACTTATTCAAGAGAAGTCTTATCATGGCATCATTAGTACTACAATTATCAACAGTTATTGTGGACAACTTCCTATCAATGTTCCACTCTAAAAAACAATCAACAAGGACATCTTTTGTGTGTGGAGAAGGAACATAAACAAACCTAGAAAAATAATATGAATAATTAGAACATAACTCAATAAATATTCTAAATGTAAAGTCTTTAACATTCAATTTATAAACAAAAAAATTACCTTAAAACCCGGCTTTGCAACGTCTAAGTATGATCAATAAAATGAGCGGTAATGACCATAAACCCTCTCTTTTTGTTACTTGAAGTCCACATATCAGTTGTAATTGTCATCCTACTTCCATTCTTGTCCGTCATCTTCAAAGCTTTCTCCCTCTCATTATCATAGATTTTAAGAATGTCACTCTTCAAAGTATTTTTTGTGACAAGTTTAAACATAAGTTGAAGATCAGCCACAAATTCTTTAAACCCAATATGGTCAACCATTGAAAGGGGATATTCATGTAGGATGACCATACGAGCAAGCTTATTCCTCACTCTAACTTGATCAAATTGGTAAGTATTCAAACTCATAGTTCCATCCACCTTATTTTATTGTTTAATTAAGACTTGTTGTCGCATATCCCTTATATCTTTAAACTTCATCCGTGGACATCTTGCTAAATGATTACGCAAATGAGTTGTACCTTGGCTAGACTCACCCAAGTAAAGTTTGTTACAATGATGGCATTGGGCTTTAACTTTTCCATCAACTTTCCTCCTTGTAAAATGAGACCAAACATCTGAGGTAGTCTTTATATTTTTACTTGTATCCAAGTCCTCATTTGTAGGCTCTTGCTCTGCCTCTGTCCCTTCCTGTTCCTCTATCTCTAACTCTTCTCCCACTAAGTCCACCGTCGGGGATTTCGGATTCCTAATTCGTTCAGAAGTTTGGAAGTTAGAATCAAAACAAATTATCACAACTCTATTACTACACATACTCATTGATTAATATGCACAAATTCATAATTACACAGATTCACAAATTCTATCAACGCAATCATAATTAAACATGATTTACTACAAATTCAAACACTTACTCGTTGTTTAATAGTGATCCTGAGGGTGAGTTGCCAGGCGACAATGGCGAGGGTGATCGTGAAAATGGCGAAGGAGACCGCATAGTTGGCAAGGGACAACGTCCGGTTCTCAAGGGAGAGCCACTTGGCGAGGAAGAACCAGATTTGTTTGTGTCTGTGTTTGTGTCTTCCATCTCCGTTTTGGGATATGAATTCCCAACAAACACAAAAAACAAACAATTTCTTCCATTAAACAAACTATGCAGAAATGAGGGAAAAAACAGGGGAATAGAATGCTTTGAGACTTGAATAAGGTGAAAGATATGTGTACAAAAATTCACTACCATATGCATTAAGAAACAGGTATATACTCTGTTGTTTCCTTCAAGATTATATGCATTAAGAAATAGGTATATACTCTGTTCCATGTTTATTCGCATGCACCTCACTCTCAAATTTTCCTAAAGGAATCATTTTTCCTAAAAGAAATAAATTTTAAATACCATAAAACAAGCAAAAGCATTAATATTGAACTAATAAACAAATAAAAAATAACATATTAAGCCTACAAAATTATAAACCAAACTGAAACATCAAAGAAGACCCAAAAAAGAAACTTCAACATAGTCCTTAACTGAACCCCAAGATAACAAGAATCAATCTTAAATTTACTCAACAAAGAAAAAGCAAGCAAACTCAAACCAAAAAGGGAAAATTTTTTTTTACAAAAACACTGTGAATTATAGAGTTACCCAAACACATAGTATATAACAAAAATGCTAACACATTAACCCCAAGCAGACATGCAAGCAAGAACATTAATAATATCGTACATTCACAACAACATATTACTGTAAAAAGCTAAAACAAACGGCTTTCAAAGCCCAAGTCTCGGAGATTCCATAGTAAACTCTGCAAGCAAAACCCAAAACAAAGCAAATAAGAGCAGATCGAACCCATAAACCACAAAATAAACCTTTTTTTTTTTTTTTTTTTAAAAATCCATTATTTTTCAAAGGACACAAACGTAAGACCACAACAATATTACTGCAACCAAGATCAGAAAATAGAAAAAAATAAATAAATTTCTTTCAGAAAACAAAAAAGTCTGAGCTAAACGACACAATAGACTGTCACTGAAACTTTCTTACCAGGCCTAAAAAAAATTACTTTTTTTCTAATTTGAAGAAGAAAATTAAAAAATCACAACAAGGAAAATTCTTTCCAGAAGCAGAAACCAAGAAAATAGTCACAGATCGAGCTCATACAAAGGAAATACCCAAAAAAAAAAAAAAGGAAAATGAAAGAAGAAGATGGTGAGAGCACAAACCAGATGGGTCTTCCAAGGATATCAGAACAAAGCAAAATGAGGGAGTGTCGGAGTGTCAGAGTGTCGGAGTGAAGGAGTGAGGGAGTGTCGGTCGGAGTGGGGACTGAGGGAGTGTCGGACTAAGCTGAGGGAAAGGAGGGTCGGACTGAGCTGAAGGAAGCAAGGGAGGCTGAAGAATGAGGGATTACCGGATTAGGGTTAGATTATAGGTATTATATATATAGGGTATTTTTGTAATTTAGGGTACCGGGTTTTTAAACGGACCGAGTTTCGGGTCGGGTCTCGGGTTTTTTTGATAAAACCCGAACCCGCTTTGGGTTTTTTTTTTAAACCCATACCCGACCCTATTCCTAATCAGACCGGGTAAAACCTGGCCCATTAGAGTCGGGCCGGGCCGAGTACTCGCGGGTCGGGCAAAAATTGTCATCCCTATTTTTGCTTTCCTATATAAATTTTTTCAAAAAAAAATAACTATAGAAAATACTTTTATAATCAATGCACACCTATAATTTTAATAACTTTTAAAAATACTTTTAAACTTTTTTTTAATAATTTTTATGGTTTTTTCTTTCTTATTGATTCTATTCAAACGTTCACAAATGTGTTAATAACGTAAAACTCCCTTTCAGATCTTGCTATTAAGCCAGGAAAAAAGTGAGATTTTCTATGCAAGGGTTCCTCAAAAGATTCAAAGACTAGATCCTAGCCATGAGGTACTCAAGCGTTCCTTTAATCTAAGGGAAATTAATAAATGTCCAGTTTTGCAAGCCTCTATAGGAAAGATTTCAACACATCAATCATTTGTCGGTAGAGTGCAGCTACTCCCATACTTATGGACCATATTTAAGTTTTACTAAACAAGCATTTTGATTCTCCCAAAGAAGGTAATCAATATGATGGAACAAAATTCTAATAGTTTATTACAAAGTGCAAGTGATAATCGTTGGAGCTAAAATATCTTGGAAATCTGTGTTCCAAAATGTGAAGAAGAGTTAAATCTAAAAAGAGTATAGGATTTGAACAAGCCAGCCATTAAAGCATTCACATTTACACTGCCAAATGCCAAATGTACACCAAATTTAGTAATAAAGCCCAAAAACCACCAACACCCGGACTTGTAAATGCTTAGAATTGCAAAAAAATTTGCAATACTGCTACAGTACCGTCTTACAAGTAAGACGGTACGATACTGTAGACTATTGTATTAGTTTTTTAATCCCTTTTATTCTTTCTCTCTCCTCTATGTCAGAATCACTTTCTTTCTCAACTCTCTTTCCTCATCTCAGAATTTCATCTCCCTCTCTCTCTAGGTCTTGCTCCGCCATCTCTCACTCTCTCACATTGTGCTGGTAGATGGCCCTCCACGCCGATAAGAAGCAGAGGCTATGGATTGCGACCCGGGTTCTTATGGTTTGTGGGTTCTTGTGGTTTGTGG
The DNA here is from genome assembly GCF_932294415.1 of Quercus robur. NCBI lineage: Eukaryota > Viridiplantae > Streptophyta > Magnoliopsida > Fagales > Fagaceae > Quercus > Quercus robur. The sequence continues at coordinate 51,338,337 of NC_065536.1, forward strand.
TTGATGTCTAGCAAATTTTGTTGTGGTGTTTCTGGGTTTTGCGGGTCAGGTGGTTGTGTGGGTTTGGATCGATTATGGCCAGTGGGTTTGGATTGTGGAGATTGGTGGATTTTGGATTTTGAATTTGGGATCAACGTGGGTTTGGATCGGTGTGGCCAGTGGGTTTGGATCGGAGCTGGTTTTGGATTTTGAATTTTGGGTTTGGGATCGGCATGGGTTTGGATCGATTGTGGCCAGTTTGGATCGAAGCTAGGTTTTGGGTCGTGGGGTTTTGATTTGTGTGGGAGTGGGTTTTGGGTCATGGTAGTGCAGTGGCAACATGGGGTCGTGGTTTGTGGCTGGCTATTGATCTTACGTGGAGCCATGGTTATGGAGGCAAAGCCGATGGAGGCGTGGAGATCAGCTTTCGATGGGTTTTGATGGGGTTTTGAATGGATTTTTCTTTGATTTTTTGTGGGTTTCTTTGCATGGTGGTGGTGGGTGTGTCGTTGCTGTGGTGGTGTCTCTAGTTGTGGTGGCAAAGGGCAGATGTGGGTTTCATTTGTGTGGATTTTTGCTTTGATTTTTGTGTGGGTTTCTATGCATGGTGGTGGTGGGGTGGGTTGTTGCCGTGGTGGTGTATCTTATGGGTTTTTTCATGGTGGTGGTGGTGGTGGTGGGATTCTTGTGGCAGAGTTGGTTGTGATTGGTGGTTGAAAGAGAAACAATGAGGAAAAAATAAACAAATAGGGGAGAAAAGTGAGAGTGAGATTTGATTATATTATTTTATTGGGGAGTATATATATTATTTTAATGAGTTGAATAGAAAAATAAAAGTTGGGATACTAGATGTATTGTAAAATAATATTGTATAATTGATAAAGTAGGTTTTTGAGATGGTAAAATAGAATAGAATTGGTATTCTGGATGCGAATGCTCTTTAAGAAACATATTTGGAACCTATTTATTCAAGCCAGTTCTATATCAGTGACATGGATTAAAAGTGATTTTGTTGAAAGGGTAAAGTCTTCAGGTTGTGATATTTCCCCAATGCAACATTGGGTTTGGTGAAAGCTGCTCAAATTGGGAGAAGAGGATGGAACCTTACTAAAATTTGAAATGTCGGATGGAAGCAGCATCTGTTTATGGGTTAGATTGGTAGTACCTAGATGGTGTTTTATACACTAAATATGACTACTAGCAATTTATAATGCTGCCAACAACATTAAAGCATAGGTACCAAGTATTCTTAAGGAGAAAATAAAGGTGAGGATGCTAGAAAGATACGAGGATCTAGTTACTAAATGAAATAAGCTACCTATGGTAAGAATTGGCAGCAAGTCGATTTCCAAGAACAGAGACAAAAAAAAAAAAAAAAAAAAAAAATACCATGAGGTTCAGATTGCCTAAAGTGAATTGGTGTAGGCTTATGGTTGTCTTTAGAAATTTTCAAGGCATTCCTTTATTCTTTCTCTGGCTATGAGGAATAGGCTTATTAGAAGGGACATTTTAGCTTAGTGGGGGTATCAAGGTGAACTAAGGTGTGTTTCTATAGAAATAATATGCATTAATTGGATATGGAGAGAAGCTATGAGATGTTTTTTAATTAATAGTCCTGAAGCTGAGTGGTGTAGATTGGTGGATTGGGTTTAGCTAGTTAGCCTAAAAGCTTGAATGCTATATTTTTCAAAATTGTATTGGGTTTAGAAGACTACCATATATGGTCCCAGAAAATTGCAAAAATTCAAGGAAATCGACCAGAAATCAAAATCTGGGATAGAGTCAACTACAACCAAAAAAAAAAAAAAAAAATCATAGATGTGAGGCTTTATGTAGAGTGAGCTTGACAGGAAGACCAATGTAATCAATAGTTTTATCTTGGAGGGAACTTGGCTAAGTGTACAGTTCTAAATGTGTGCTGTGAAGTTGTATTGGTTAGTATGGTGTTTGCATTACCAAAAAAACTAGCTGTTGCGGCAAGTTTTTTGCAGAGGTTTAGAAAAACGCCACTATAAGTCACATATTGCGGCGCTTTTTGCAGAGGTTGAGATATATTGTGGCATCCATTTAGCCTGCCGCAATAGATCTACCCTTTTGCAACATACTACAGCGGCGATAAATAAAACCGCCATAGTATATATATTTTAGCGGCATTGGACATAGTTATAGCAGTGCTCCATCAAACCGCTGCAATAGATACATCATTTTGTGGTACACTACAGCGGCGGTACATAAAACCGCTGCAATAAATGTGTTTTAGCATCGTTCTATTTAGCTATAGCGGCAATATTGTAAAACCGCCACAATAGATACTTTTTGCGGCATATCTTCTAAGTTATAGTGGCGATGTGGACCGCCGCAATAGACCCCTTTAATTGCCTGAATGTAGTCTTAATTTTTCCCTCTTTTTCTGTCCTTCAAGCGTCATTTGTCTTTTCATTTTAGCGCCTTTGTGTTTTCCCTCAAAGCTCAAAACCTCTCTTCAATGCTCAAAATTCTTTTTTTTGTCTTTTCATTCCCAAACCCACTTGCATTTCCAAACCTCTCGTTCACCGATACACAACTCGCTGCTGATACCCATTTTTCAATTTTTTTTTTTTAATTTCAAATACGTTTTGTTCTTAATTTTTTTAAGTTCATGCATGTATGAAATTTTGTGGATTCTAGATTTGGAGGAGCCAATTTCAAAGTTGAACTAAGGGAAAGTACTCTACGAAATTATGTTTTACTTATTTCTCGTGTTCTTCACTAAGGTATCGCCGATACCCATTTTTCGATTTTTTTTTTTTATTTCAAATACATTCTGTTCTTAATTTTTTTAAGTTCATGCATGTATGAAATTTTGTAGATTCTAGATTTGGAGGAGCTGATTTCAAAGTTGAACTAAGGGAAAGTACTCTACGAAATTGTGTCTTACTTATTTCTCGTGTTCTTCAGTAAGGTATCACCGATACCCATTTTTCTTTTTTCTTTTTTAATTTCAAATACGTTCTGTTCTTAATTTTTTTAAGTTCAAGCATGTATGAAATTTTGTAGATTCTGGATTTGGAGAAGCCGATTTCAAAGTTGAACTAAGGGAAAGGTACTCTATGAAATTTTTTCTTTGGTCTAAGTTCGATTTAGCATTTTTGTTATGTGTTACTTTTTGTGGCTTAATTGTTTTTGTTAGGATGAAAATTTTCTTGGGAATATTAATATTAGAGATTGTTTTTGTTAGTAATGAATCTTATAAATTGTTGGGCCAATGTATATTGTTGGGTAAACTCAATATGTTGATTGAGTTATGATTGGTCTACTAGATTGACTAGGAAGAATGGATACTCTATTGTTAAACCCATACCCAGATTTTATTTTCTGTTGTTTTCTTTTTTTTTTGTTTCTTTTGAGAATATAATTTGTGAAGTGGTCTGCTTTAAATGTCTTCTATTTTTTTTTTTTTTTTTAATTTCTATTGTAAAAGTTTACTGTTTGTTTACTTTAAATTATGACTGTTCTATTATGGTGTGTAGAATGATAAAAACCTAGTACATCTCAAGTTGTTGGTCTGAATTTTATGTACTGCTACTTTGGTTGACAGAATTTCACTCATTGTGTAAGTGTTTGCTAAACATCACTGCTACACTACCAAGAAATGAATGAGCTATGCAAAAAGTTTGACTTTTTGATAAGTATGTTTTGGTCCAAGATGAGAGGGAAAGGGAGATTCAAACTAGTGACCTTTGCTTCATTAGGGGTGCTTAGTAGCCGGTTGTGATTCGGCTCAGGGTTGCTCTTGTGGGAGGCTTTTCGTAACGAAACAACCCCAAGTCATTTTCTAGTATCAATTTTCTTTTTAATGATGTTTCTTTTATCCTTCTGAACTAGTTAAGCTTGGCGTTTTCATCGGTCATTGCCATTGTAACCTCTTAATTAATATTTTGTGGCTTATAATTGAATCTTAGACTTTTCATGGACCCAAGTTATGTTGCATTATTGGATTCAAAGCTCAAATTGTGTAGTAGATTTTTTGTGTAGACTAAGAGTAAAAGAAAATTTAGTTGCCTTACTGCTTGAGAAGGCCTAAGTCTCATTGATCTTCTACCCTGTAAAACTGACCCCTCTTTATTTTTAAACATTTATATGGAAACCCAAAAGGAAAAAAATTTGCTTGTGTGGGTATAGGAGATATTATGCTCTACCCATGCAAAATTTTTGATTTTCATTTCAAAGAAACCAGGACAGTCATTTGTAAGATTAAAGATTTCCTAAGAGTAGATGCATCCTTTGCCAAGAGCGTTGTTGCATGAAGAGAAGTGTGATATGTGATTAATTAGGTTTGCTATTTTTAGGTAAAATAACTAGTGATGCTTGCTATCTATTACGTTGTGCAATTATAAGCAATGATACTTGTATTAAATGTAGACCAATGTATATTGTTTGTGTGTATGTATTGTAACTTATCTATCTCAGTGCTGCCAGTCACATGCCAAATTTGTCTGCTTTTGCTTATTATGTTGTCTTGAGATCTATCTTATGTTATGATGATTTGTTAACCCTTGTTTTGTCCATTCATGAAATGGATGTTAGGTGTTTATTGTAAACAATTTCATAGCAATGGATAAGAGTTGGATGAAAATTACCAATAGAAGGTCACGAGCATATTTAGATGGAGTCCAACAATTTCTGAATTTTGCATCTAACCATGCACACTAGGATGGAACGATTTCACGTCCATGTAAAAAATGCGTGCACACAAATTCATGGCCTACAAATGTTGTACGAGCTCACTTAGTGTCAAAAGGGATTTATAGGGGTTATGACCCTTGGGTTTTTAATGGGGAATCATTGTCTACAAAGACTTCCACTGAAATTCCTAATAGTCATGTCCAAGAAAACCCGATAGAATATGCCGATCTTCGTGACATGTTGCATGACATGTTCCCCATACATGATATGGCATCTAGGCCAATGGAAGAAGTCCCTAGTGTGCAACAACCCACAGAAGGTCCAGCAGAAGGTCCTAATGAAGATGCCCTTCAATTTATGAAATTGCTTGAAGATGCTAATCGACCTTGTTATGAAGGTTATAAGCATTTTAGCAAATTGTCAACCATTGTGCATTTGTACCACATTAAGTGTCTTAATGGTTGGACTAACAAATCATTTATGATGTTGCTGCAATTTTTGCTTGATTTCCTTCCTTCAAATGCTAAGTTGCCAAAAGATTGTTATGAGGCTAAGAAGATTATTAAGGATCTGGGCTTGAGCTATGAGAATATTCATGCTTGTCCTAAGGATTGTGTTTTATATTGGAAGGAGAATGCCAACCTTGAAGCTTGTCCAAATTGTAACCTTTCAAGATGGGAAAGTAAGGAGTCTAACGGTCAACAAAGTACTAATGCTTCCTCTAATAAAGGAAAAAAGAATGCTGCAAAGATTCAACGATGGTTCCCCTTAAAGGCAAGATTGAAACGACTATTTATGTCTCCTGGAGCAGCAAGTCATATGACGTGGCATGCCAATGTTCATGTGAATGACAAGTTAATGAGGCATCCTGCTGATTCTGAATCTTGGAAATCATTTGACTCTAAGTACATAGAGTTCTCATCCAACCCTCGTAATGTGAGGCTTGGATTAGCAGTCGATGGTTTCAACCCATTTGGAAATATGACTACGACTCAGAGTACATGGCCTGTCATTTTGATCCCATACAATCCCCCTCCATGGATGTGCATGAAAAGATCTTATTTCATGCTATCATTATTGATTCCCGATCCAACCTCTCCCAGTAACGATATAGATGTGTACTTACAACCTCTAGTAGAAGAACTGAAGGAGTTATGGCATGTTGGAGTAGAAACATTTGATGTGTCTTCCCAAAAATCATTCCAAATGCATGCTTCATTATTGTGGACTATTAATGATTTTCCTGCCTATAGTGATATCTCGGGTTGGAGTACCAAAGGTGCTCTTGCATATCCTCCTTGTAACTATGATAGTCAATCTCGTTGATTAAGATATGGAAGAAAATTTAGTTATATTGGACATAGGCGATTCTTGGGTAGTGATCATAAATTCCGTAAGCAAAAAAAAAATCATTTGATTGGAATGTTGATATGAGATCAGCTCCTATTACGGTATCCAAAGGGGAAATCATTTTATAAACGGATGTTATAGTCAATCATATGTTTGAGAAGAAAAAGTTAATTTGCCCAATAAAAGAAAAAGAAGGGAGGAAGCCTTAACTGTGTCACAATCTTGACGTGATGCATATTGAAAAAAATGTAGTCAATAATATAATTGGCATATTGTTGAACTTGGATGGCAAAACAAATGATAACTTGAAGGCACGCCAAGACTTAAAAGATATGGGTATAAGAAGCGAACTTCACTTGGAAAGGGTTGGGAATGATCAGACACGTATGCCATATGCTTGCTTCCTTATGAATACGAGTGAAAAGGATGGTTTTCTGCAAGTTTTGAAGGATGTAAGAGTGCCAGATGGTTATTCTTCAAACATCTCACGTTACGTTAAACTCAAAGAGTGCAAGATTAGTGGGATGAAGAGCCATGATAACCACATCTTAATGCAGCAACTTTTCTCAATAGCAATACGTGAATCTTTGCCAACTGAAGTATGTAGGCCCCTGATTGACTTATCTTGTTTCTTTAGGGAGATATGTTCCAAAGTACTAAATGTGGAGAAACTTGGGGCTCTTGAGAAAAGAATTGCAGTGACGTTGTGTGAGTTGGAAATGACATTTCCTCCCTCTTTTTTTACAGTGATGGTACATCTAGTTATGCATTTGGCTAGCAAAGCCAAAGTGGCTGGCCCTATTCATTATCGTTGGATGTATCCCATAGAGAGGTAACATTTATAGTAACTTCATCTATTTAGTTTTGTTTAACTTAGCAATTTCCCATTACTGATCTTGGGTTTTCCAATAGGTACTTGTCAAGACTTAAGTCTTACGTGCATAATAAAACTTGGCCAAAAAGCTCCATTGCATAAGGGTATATAGCGGAAGAATGCTTAACATTCTACTCACGTTATTTTAAATCAGTTGAAACCACATTCAACCGACCTGTAAGAAATGTTAAGGAATCCATGGGTGCAGTGGTGAGCATTACCTTAGATTCAAATGCATGGATCCAAGCACATCGTTATGTGCTCTTCAATTGTAAAGAAGTCACCCCATTTTGCAAGTAAGTAATATGTCCTTACGTACCCTTCCATGACATTCTAGTACAATACTCTAGCTTAACCCTAACACGTTTGTCTACATAGTGTACACATAATGGAGATCAAGGCTGGTTTCCCTTTTCATGTATCTGAAGATGTTATTCAAAAGCAACACATGGAGAAATTTTGCAGCCAGTTTAGGAACTATGTAAGTAAGGCATATATATAAAACCATTTTGGGGTGTAAAACAATAGATAGCATACTTATAATAAAAGTCTTTGTCTATAATAGGTGATGTCAATGGTGTTAGGATTAGTGCCCTTAAATCCTATTGTATGATGCTATATATGATATTATGTATGACATGATATATGACTTAATATTGTTCTTAATAAAGTTGTTTTATTATTATCTAAAATATTGGTAACATGAATATTCGAACATTATCATATAGTCCATGAGATGCATAGTTTGTGATTTATGTGAAAATTCACAAAAGATATAAATCACAGGTTCTTTGTAAACTCAGAATTTTAGTTCGTAGTCGGTGATGAAATTGGGCATTTCATCTGCGAAGACTATAACATACTAACTAAGATGATTTGTCTTGATCATGGAAGTGGTGACTTCTAGTTGATATGTTAATATGTTTTAAGAGTTAAAACATATAGAACTGGACCGCTGTGAGATTTATTATTCTTCTAACGACTGTCAATTGAATAATAAATCTCACGACTTATATTTGCATGAATTCTTAATCCTGAGAGAATAATGGACCTGATCATAAAGTGTAGGTTGCTTTGATATATCAGGAGTGAGATCTAAAGTAACGGTCAAAACCTCAGTATGTTGGGCAGCCACATTTAGTGTTGATAGAATATATATTCTCAAGAAGGAATTCATAGTCTCTTAACGGAGATATAAAATATTCCCTTAAGATAAGTTTAATGGGTTCAGTTATTCAGAGAATTAGGCCTAACCACTTTAGTAAGAAATTACTAAAGTATATATTTATGAAATTGGATTTCATAAATATATGGTGAATAACTTAAAAGGATTAAACCGGGTACTCAAGGATTAAGATATAGTAATTCTCAAAGTGGCAGTCTACATTCTTGACTTTGTATTACTACGAATTTATGAAGGGGTTGCATGTACAATAAAGTCTTGGGATATAATTTATTAGTAAAGCCTAGAGTACAATTATATTTATATAGTGGTATTAAATATAATTAATGGTAACTTTGGACTTGTCAAAAGTTGACAGAAAAGCCCAAGGCCTATAGGAGCTAGTGTCTTATTTGTTCCCTTTTGATCCCACTCCAAGCCACATACTAGAGCCCAATTGGAAAGGCCCAAAAGACTAGCCCAATTAGATAATCAGTTATTAGGAGAGAAACATACAGAATTTTGATATAGACAACAAGTTTATGAAATGGTATGTGTGTGAGTGTTGGACACTCTCTCATTCTCTCTAGAACATACACATATAACTGATTGAGAGACCACACATCTTGGGCGTTAGTGGAATTGGAGTGAAGATTGAAAGTGTTCTCGAGAACTTCTGATCTTTGGTTTTGAAATTCACTGCACCAAGGTACACTCTCTTGTTCTATATTCTGAAACTTACATAGTGCATGTTATCAATTCTGAATAAAGTAGATCCGTTAATTTTCCGCTACGTATATGCATATTTCCATCAAATGGATGCCTCTGAGAAAAAGAATCTGTCTAATAAAGTTAGATGGCTTGCGCGATATCTAGATAATGAAGCAAAATAGTTCAAGCGTTATGTTATAAATGGTTTGAAATTTTGCACCAAAGATTCTAAGGCATCTAAGAAAACTCAAAATAGTGGAGTTTGTGTTGTTACTGAAAGGGGTGCTACTTATTATGATATACTAATCGATATTATTGAGTTGAACTACTCTGATAAGTATCGATATATCCTATTCAAATGTCATTGGGCTGACATTATTAGTGGGAGATGATGCAAAAAAGATGAGTTTGGATTTCCCCTTGTCAATTTTTCAAGATTGGTACACACGAGTAATCGGCTGATTGACGAATTTTATGTATTAGCATCTCAAGTTTCACAAGTTTTTTACGTGGAAGATGCGAGACATAAAGATTGGGTGGTGGTGATCAAAACCAAACCTAGGGAGGTGTGTGATGTTGGTATTAATACTTCACATAACGATGATGATGATGATGATGATGAAGTGGATACCTATTTTGAGAATGTCCCTTATAATATAACCACTGATGATGCATGTGATGATGCAAATGACAACCACACTTGGGCTCGAGTTAATGAAGAATGAACCATTCATGATACACCATTGATCAGTGAGAATGAATTGCCTGAAGACGACCTTATCGATGATGAAGAGCTTAGTGATGATGTTTATGAGTCATATGATGATAAGTCTAATAATGATGACTCTAATGATGATGCATCTAGTGATGATGAGTCTAGTTAAGGCTTAGGCCAAGTGAGGAAGGACTACACCAAGCCAGTTGGGATGTGCCTCCCGTTAGCAAAGAATAAAGGTCATCATTTGAACAATCCTAAGGAGTTAGTAGTATAAAACATTACTTGTACAAGGCCTGAAATATGTGTTTACTACGTTCATGAACAGACCCAATTATGTTTTTTAAAAATAAGATAGTTTAGTCTCCTTAATTGCATGTGTCTTTGGTTGCTACATTGTTTGGTCTGGTGATACAGGTGAACTATCCTTAATTGCATGTGTGTTTGGTTGCTGCATGTGTCCTGGCATAGTTATATGCCTTTCATAGCAAAGGGTAATTTGAGTATTACAGCCTAAGAAGTGTCTTGGCTTAGTTGTATGCCTTGCATGTGTGTTGGGATTTTGACGAATGAATGTATTTCTATGTCATCTAGTGATTAAGGTGGTGTTTCATTGAATGCAAGACTGCATGTTTGATGTATGCTATATGGACTAGTCGTTATTTTTCTTTCTATTTGATTTCTATTTGAAGTATATGTTTAATGTATGCAATTTGCCTTGTACCATTACTTCTTATTGTGCTTATACAGTTGTTTATTTCAGTCTTTGACAATTGAAATGGCAAAGCGAAAGACAACTTTGCGCACGCGTGTGAAGAGTGCTGCATTGGAAGGAACTTCTACATAAGATGCAGATCAAGCATCAAACCAAGCAATCGTGGAAGTTTCTACACAAGGTATGGGCTTTTAATCAGTAACTCATGATCTCCAAACACCTTAACAATTGAATAAAACCACATTTATGTTGTTAGATAGGTTAGGGGTCTTTATTTTGATGCAGCAACTGTAATTGGATTTTTGGATTAAAAAATTTCGCCCTCATCTCATCATACTATCATGGATATTAGCCAACTTAAATCCTAACACTATAGACATCAAAGATGGATCATATAAAAGTGAAAACTGATACAAGCAGCCATTAAGAATCAAGCACCATGTATAAAAGTAGTGCTTAGAATCTCCACCTTCACATGAATGTAAGTATTCACTGCTTCATTGTCATAGAATAGAATCTATGATAGATTAATAGTGAGTTGTAAGCTCATTTTGCTTTAGTATTTACATATAAATCTTGTAGGAAGTCAAGCACTATACTCTAGACTTCCATTTCTTTCTCTTCATGATTATAATTTGGTGGAAAGGGTTAGTATGTTGTTGTTACTCTGCCCATTCCAATCTTTCCAAATACCTTCTTGTTTCTTTCAGTTTCATTTTGAATATATTTGGTTGGCTGTGGCCTAGTAAATATTAATTGATGCTTATTGATAATCTTGCCAGGTTTTCAGTTTGATTGTTGGTCACTAAGATTTTCCTTAGCTTGTTCGTCCAATACATTTCAGATTATCATTAGTCCCTTAAAAAAAATTGGAACTAAGATTCAGTTGTTTAAAAATTTGATTCAAGAAAAAAAGGATACATAATAATATGATGACATTAATTAGTGAAAGAAAAGAAAAGAGAACTTTCTTTAGCTAATGCCATATTGCATGTTAGATATTTTAGTCCTTTATACTTTATAATGACTTTATCATGATGCAATGGACACTAATTATAAAAATAGCTTCAAGGGATCACGACACTGAGGGTTGTTTAGGTTTTATGACAAGGGGATGTTAATATGCTGTTTATCCTTACCATGTATAGCTGGGATTTGGATGCTTTGCAATACCCAGGGCATTGTATGGGCTGCAGTTACCCTCATTCTTCTAACAAACAATTTTTACTTCACATATTTTTTAAACTTTTTAATTTTTTTTTTCAAGATTCTCAATAAGTGGGGAACTTGAAATTAAGGATAGTGGTTAAGGCCATAATGGAAAACAAATAAGGGGATCAAACTATCTTGTAACTCAAACAACATTTGGTAAGGGATTCACCTAAGACTTACATTAACTCCATGTACATATTCTGACTCTGTTCATGGGATACTAGGATATATGCACTATGGCTACATTTGAGCATGCTATTGTCACAGCAGTTGTCTTGGTTTTCAATAGACAATATCTAGTGTAACTAATAACATTTGTTAAGTAGGAAAATCATTATGTAAAGAGAGGGGTATATATAAAGATAATCAAATATCATACTGCTTCATTTATGGGAACAATTAGAATCAAACTACCCTGTTAATCTTCATAATCAATATTGTTTCTGCACGCACCTATGTGCAAAAGGGTCCTTATTTAGTTTGGATAGATATACTAGCAATACCAATTGTGCATTAGTGACTTGTAGAATTTTAGTTCAGTACACCTGCCACAAATTAGACCTAAAGCTTCTAAAAGGTTGCTTATCAATAATACCAATTCACTCCTAAATCAGTTTTGATTTTCATTTGGTCATAACCTTCAATTTTATGTTCCCAAATAAGAAAGAAGATCTTCTAGCAATGGAAAATTACATAACTTTACATTCAAGTTAAATTTCAATTATTTAGGCAGAATAGTCATTGCTATCTTTTCAGTGAGATTTCTTTGAGGGGCTCAAGGGCTGTAAAGTATCAAAATTATATGTTTCGCAAACATGTGCTTATCAAGCACAACCATGAAAAATCATTAATTTTCTCAATTAAAAGCTTTTAATTTGAAATTTCAATTAATCTAGGCATGGGAAAAATCTATAGTGGTGGTATTCAATTCAACCATATGCAAGAGAAAAACTTTAATTTAAAAAAAAAAAAAAAAAAAAAAAAAAAAAAAAAAAAAACCCAAGAGAGAAGGTACCTCAAATCCATGAGCTCCAAGTTTCACCCTAGGAATCTGAACTTTCTGCTCCTCAGCCATTCTTATTCTTACTTTAAAATCCTAATCGTTGTTTGCCTTACTTCTATTGTCAGTTTTTTTATGTATATACATGCCTATGCTATATATTATTTAGTCTTCCCCCAATTGCCTATTGAGTTAGACATAATAAGTTATTAAGGCACTTGTTGTAATATTCTACATAAACTTGCCTAAATTATAGGGATGAAAAGTTGTATAAGAAAGGTCTAAAAAAATTATAGGCACTTGTTGTAACATTCTACATATACCTGTGTTATACATGTATCCATGCCTCTACATGTGTTGATCTGGCCAAGTCTTCACTAATTTAGATTTTCCTTGGGTTGCTTTGATGAACATGCCATGTAGATTTCAAAATAAAGCCACTATTGCTCTGTTTCTATACTGCTAAAAAAATAATTTTGCATAGTTCAAAAGAATTGAAACCATTTCATAGAAATTTGCTTATAGTGATATAGGCTGGGTATCAGCTCTCTTAGATGATCTTATAGGTTATGGATTGCTGGTACTGGTGGTGACCAAAATACGAAGTTTAGGTTGTCTATAAAGTACATATATTGGTTTTGTAATCTGACATCAACATCATAGTAGCATCTAACATAATAGAACTCATCAAAGGCCAACTGGTGTTGTAAGTTCAATAGATCTCCATTAGTTTTTTTTTCATTAGGATAGTATTCACATCACCGATAGTATAAAGCTAATACTTATCAATTTCAGCACCATTTCTTCTTTATCTTCTTCTTGCTTTTTTTATTTATTTTTGTCCTATTCTAGTTTGAATATTTTTATCAAACTAGAATAGGACAAAAATAAATAAAAAAGGCTGGTACAAAAAAAATTCATTAAAGGCATATACTATCCTTCCTCATTCCCTCAATTTGAAAAAAAATAATAAAGAGGAGATTTGGGGTGGTAAGATACTCCTCCAAATCCTCTCAAAACCTTTCCCCCTCCCCTCTAAGAGAGAACCAAACAGGGAGTGTAACCCCCCACTCTTCCCTCCTATCCTCTCCTATCTAAAAACCATTCTTTCCATAAGCTGCCTTTAATTCATTAAATGGCTCTGTTACTGACATTTGTTTTTCACAGAAAAGATGGCTTTAAGTGCTTAGATAATACACATTATATTCCATTGTCTATTCACTAAGTTTTTTTGAATGATTAAATGTTTATTTTAGTTTCCAGATCTTGTAGAGCAAGTGAGAAGCTGATCGATTACTATTTTTTCTGTTTTCATCAAACTTTTTGTATTTATCTCAACTTGATCATCAAAGTACTCTGTATTTTTTTGGTTGCTTTTACTTGTAAAAATAAGTATACCTTCTAGTACCTTAATTCTCTAAGTTATTTTCTATGTATATATGTACCAATTTCAGCCATTGATTGGAAACTTTTGATGCTGTTAGTGATGCCTTATTTAGAATTGGACTCATTTTTTGTTCCATATTAAAGGTGGAGATTATAATACGATATTTTCTTGAGGTTTTATTAATTTTTTGTGTGCCTAATTCACACTCAGCTCATGCAGAAACAGAAAGCAAATAGAATCCGATTAGTTACAGTGAGCAGATAGAAATATATTATATAATCCAATTAGTTATATAGTTTAAGGACAAAGGTCAGATTTAAAGTTTATTTTATTTATTATATAAATGATAATCACCAACCAAATTGTGAATTAATGGGATTCAGTTGTGCTGCTCTAGTTCAACTGCTATAGACATTTTGTTAAAAAGGTAATAATACTCTTATAGTTGTACTGCTCAAAACAGAACATTAAGAAGCTAAACAAGAACAAAAATCACAAGCTAACTAATAGTTCTTATACTCTTACAGTGTTCATATAATAATACTCTTAGCCGGTTGATTGGAATTGTTAAATTTTTTACTGCATCAACATTTCATAATGCCCTATTTTCTTTAAAGGATTTAATTCACATTTAAATCAGAATTGAAGGATGGCATTCAAGTTAATTAACTTTTGCATTTGCAAATGCTTCCTAGAGTCTGATTCTATGTTTAAGCTACATACTTTCTCTTTTATTTACTTTATCTACCTACTTTTAACCTTTGGTTGATATTGTTTGCTTTGAATTTTAGAGGTGCCACAAGTTGCACGTGCCACTCATGGGCCAAGCAAGTACTTGGATATTTAGGATCTTCCCGATGACCAAGTAATAGAGTTGCCATTAAATAGTATGCATCAGCCGATTGATGATGGGGCGAGGACTTTCACTGGATGGTTGGGTACAATTGCGCAGAAACCCCACATGTGCCCAATTAGATATCTTAGTTGGAAGGCCATGCCAAAAGAACTTAAAAAAGAGTGTTGGCATCTTGTTGAGGTATTAAAGAAGTTAGAGTACTTGTAATTATGACATTTTGTACTAGGATTTACATAAGTATTTTAGTATGAAAACACTTGTAACTTGTTAACTCAAATCTTTGATTGCAGCGAAAGTACACTGTGCCTTCTAATCTTATTGCATATGCGGTTCTGAAGACATTTACCTTACAAAAAATTGGGAAGGCTTGGAGGGACCATAAGTTATGGCTGAAAAATAAGCATTACATACCAAATTCAAGAAACGAAGCACAGGTGAAGAACAACTAACCCAGGGGATGCATACCAGAAAATTGGGATGTACTTGTTGAGCATTGGTATTCTGAGGAAGCAGTGGTGTATATCTTACTTCACATGCTTCATCAAGATCATATATTTACCTTTGTACTTGTGTAATAGACACTTAAAGCACACTATATATAATCATGTAATTTTCTTGAATGTAGATAGAATCAGAGAAGAATAAGGAGCGTCATTCTAGACAGGATGACTTACACTCTGCTGGTTCTTGTAGCTTTGCTGTGCATGCCGCAAAAAAGGTAATAATTTGTAAATGATTTTGACCACTTCTTATAGCCTTATGTGGATCCAATATTCCTCACTACATAAATATGCTATTCATGATATAGGCAAAAGTGGATGGACATCCTGTAGAGCGTGTTGCATTATATCCAATAGTGCATACTCAAAAGAATGGATCTGCAGTTAATCCTGCGGTGCAAGCAAAAATGGTGAGTAGTTTCTATGAGAATTGTATCATATGGATCATTGAGGGGTTACTGGAAATTAAGAAATAGATTGCTAGAAGGACAGTTTCATTAATGGCTAGTAGTTGTAAAATAATGAAAAGAAAAAGATGTAAATATTGTCAGATTAAGGCAATTGTGAGCAAAATGACTTAAAGTTGGAATGGCAGTGGCAATAGTAGCAACAACTGCTGCCTTAGCTCCTGCCATTACACCCTAATTTTGAATTGGTTTTGTTTTTTAATATTGTATAAAAAAAATACATGTACAGCTATATGAATATAGGACAGAATCTCTACGGCTCTATGGTAATATAAAAAGGTAAGTTTGTGTCATTTAAATCAATTTGTGTTTTATACTTTTGCTTTATGGACTAGTTTGGGGTGATGGGATTTTATTTAACATAATAGCATCTTTGTATAATACCTTTATAAGGTGACCCCCACATCTTATTGTAATACATCTTTAGAATAATATATAGATTAATTATGGCTGCTATACTAAGGGCTGATGCAGTCATTTGTGTATGCTTGTTGTGGTACTTAGTGTGAGTTGTAATTGTGATACTTGGTACTTACTGTGAGCTATATTGTGGTACTTGGTAGTGGCTGGTGGCATGTCTTGCATCGATTAAGGTGAAAGGTGTGATAGTGAAAGATGAAGAACAATTTATTCCCTTCATTTCATTTAAAGCTTGTTATTTAACACTTTTCAAACTAATTCAGCTGTATCATATATTATTTCCAACTGCCAATAGCCCCTGTTCAAACTTTTTTGTTTTGTTCAAACCCAAATATCAGGACAAAATGAAAGAATTGTTCGCTGACCCTTCCAATCAACTACAATCATCTAACACGTCTGGTAGTATTGCATGGTCAAGTGATGATGTGTATGCCAAAGTGAGGGTAAGGACCGCAAAGGTTGTATTCGTGGGGTAGGATTTGGTCCAAGCCCAAGTGCTTGAAGTAGCAAGAGTACTGCTCTCACGGTCGGTCAAGTACAATCAAGTGAAGCAAGGGACAATAAAGTTGCACAACTGAAGGCTTCCTTGGCTAGTATGGAGGAGAAACTAGCATGTTTTGATGAAATGAAAGAATGACTCACTCAATTTGAAGATATGGAGCAAAGAATGGCTCGCATGCTTCAACAAATGAACCAACTTTCTTCACAATGCAGTCAAGTATGATACATGACTTTTAGAATGTTAGTTTTAAGATAATTTAAAATTAAGGTTGGTTGCAATATGGAAATGGGCATGGAGTTGGGCTATAGTGAAACAGTGGATGATCACTTGTTATTCAATTATGCTATTACTTTGATTGAAGTAATATTGGTCATTGGCTTGTCATAGAGCATCTTGTTTTTTAGCATCTTGTCATTAGCTTGTCATATAATAGTTGGATTGGCTATGCAATTTTGGCCTTTTTTCTAGTAGCTACTTTTTTTTTTCCTTATGGAAAATGAAGGTGACAAGGAGAAAATGTGAAATGTAATGTGCTTACTTGGATCACTGAAGGCAACAAGGCCAGTGCCTTTGAAGTCACAGTTCCAATAGTTCCTTCCATGCATCTGATAATAAGCATTCATGGCATATGATACATGAGCAAGAAGCTTGTTAGGCTCAAAGCAATCCCCACTTTCATAAATCTCTCTGCAGTCCACACCACCAGGTCCACAGCAAAAATCTAACATAGCTTGAAGCACTTTGTCATCTGAATGCGGCTTAGCTATACACCAAACTGATGGACCCCTGGCTGCACCAGATACTTTCTCACCAAACCCTAATGTCCCTCGATTGCTACAAAACTAGCAACTCAAATCCACATCATATACCTTAGATCCATCCCCATTAACCATCCCAAAATTTCTCTCAGTCTCATCTCCTTCTTTTTTGTTTTCATTAAACAAAGCAAACACAAATATCTCAATCTTATCTTTAGGCTTCATGGATGTACCTTTATAGGCTTGGGCACGTTCAATCAACCTAGTGTTATAAGTCTTTGCATTTTGTGGTGTAGCTACTTTGTCACCATGGACACCTTTAGAAGGCCATCTAGATTCTGATACAATAATCTCAATGGTCATGTTTCCAAAGCCTAAAGATTGATAGCTAACCTAATAGAATCAATTTGCGCATCTAACATGTTGTTATGCACATACCCTTTAGGGTCACACACCCCAGTGGCATTTCCTAGTAATGCATACTCTAAATTAACTGAACCAAGGTTATCACAGTAAGCAAAATATGGATAAGCATTGACCATAAAGGGTGCACCAGTGGCATTTCCCAGTAATCCTTGCCTTTTTTTTTTTCTCTTTTTTTTTTTCCCCTTTCTCTTCTTCTCTTCAGATATACCAAATTTAAAAAATCTCTCTCTCTCTCTCTCTCTCTCTCTCTCTCTCTCTCTCTCTCTCTCTCTCTCTCTTTTCAACCAGAAAAATTTGTAGCTGAATTCCTTTTTTCTTCATTGCTGAATCTCCATAGTTGTAGCCAGCAACCACTGAGTCCCACACACCACCATCTTCAATACCATTTGATGAAGACTTGGCTTGTGTTTAGTTTCTCATATTTGAAGTGAGATGAGAAGATGACTGTAATGGTTAATTATTGATAGGCTAATTGGTGCATCATGTAGTATGGCATATTTTTGTTTACTGTATGCATAGCATTGTCTGGTTTAAAAATTATCTTATAATTTTCCCCCTAGACTATATTTTCATTTGCATTGAGAAAAAATGGTAGCATATGCTTGTATGTGATCCTGCTTTTGTGTGTGTTTATGCGTGACGTGTGTGCTCCTATTCCTTCTGGCTCTTAATTACAATTATCCATTTGCTTGCCAAGAGCCTTGTAGCTTAGTGGCATTGCATAGTCTCCCCCATAAATCAAACCAGGTTCAAATCCCCCTCTCCCACATGTTTGCCTTTGTCAATTGGTCACTTTGAGTAATTGTCTAGAGTTATATGATTATATGGCTAAAACTAGGTTACAAGTTTAATTACCAAAATGACTTCCAATATGATTTTTTTCTCTTGCAAAATTTTGGTGACATGTAGCTGAGATTGATTGAAACATGAAGCTATTTTTGAGCAACATGTTGATATGGTGACAACAAGATTGTTTGAAGACATAACTTTTAGAAAATTCAATAGTTGTGGTGCGGAGGCAATCAGCAAAATTCAATAATGGCAAATTATTGAATTTCTGATCCATAAAGAAAATTTTGATTTAAATAATAGTTAGGCAGCTTGTATCCCAGTCCTTCTATTCAATTAATCAATATGTGAAGCATTGTGTGAAGGCTTATTTTCTCATGTGTAACCATGTCATAAACTCAGTTTCCCTTTTTTGGCTTGGTACTATTTTCTTGTCATTCTATTCTATTTATATGCACTTATTGAAGTATGGTCTAGAATATCTAACCATGTCATAATTTGTATGTAGGATGTTCCTCCAATCCAACAATCTCCAAAAATCATCGGCTGCATCCCATCGACCATCCAACTTATAATTAAGTTTTATCTTGGTGTTCTCGGATTTTTTGTGTACAAAGAACTACATTTAAACATGTACAACCGCATTTGGACTTTGTGTTGAAGGATACTTTCAAACACTTTAGAACTTTGTTTATAGTATTAGCTTAATTTAAGCGGTTGTTTTATTCAAAGGACCACATATTCTTTTGTTAATCTTTCGATGATGGTTAATTGTAAACAATATTATGTATTTGACAATATATTTCTATGTTAATATGATGTTAGTTTGGAGACATTTATGGTTTTGTTAATTACATACATACATATGTGGTTGATAAAAGTATTACAAGTTCTTTGAAACAGGTGTGAATAGTATGTGGTTGATAAAAGTATTACAGGTTCTTTGAAACAAGTGTGAATAGTGTACCAGCAAATAGTGGTTTCCAAACCCAGGGGAAAAAAAAAAACCCCTATAGCGGCGGTCAAAAGCGCCGCTAAAGGTGCAAAAGATATATTTTCAACGAAGACCTATAGCGGCACTTCTAGACCGCCGCTAAAGGTTTACATTTAAAACGGCGGTTAGACCCACCGCTACAAGGTGCATTTGTTCTTAATTAAATGATGACCTATAGCAGCGCCTCACACCCACCGCTAAAGGTTTCACATATAGCAACGTTTCTAGTTACTACTACAAGTGCAAGCATACCGTTTTAAATAAAGACCTATAGCGGCGCCATATGCCCACTGCTAAAGGTGGAACTCTATAGCGGCGCACTAAAACCGCCACTAAAATTTGATATCTCCAATTCCTAATAGAATATGGCGCCATTTTATTGCCCACCGCAATAAACCAAAACCGCCACTACAAGGTGAATATACAATGGCATTTTTTGGTACCGCCGCAATATACCTACAGTGGCACCGCAACACTGATAGGACATACCGCCACAATAGCACCCGCCGCTAAAGGTCAAATGTACCTTTAGCGGCGCTTTTGACCCACCGCAATAGGCCATTTTTTTTGTAGTGTTGTAATGTTTGGTATGGACTCCTATGGAGTAGAAGTTTAAGGTTTCCAATTCAATAGGTGTTCTCTTAGTGACTTATGTGGTTCAGTCTTTCGACCTACATCCACAGAAGAAACTCTTAAGAGTTACATCTTTATTAAATAAGAGTGTAATACAAAATTTGTGTTATAATGAACCCTAACATGGGTATATATAGTAGACTAAACCCTAGACTAATAGACTCGTAATACAATTTAGATACTTTGCTTGCACACAAAGTAGAATTAAACTTAGGCCTACGCTAATGGGCTAATATATCTCTAACATCCCCTCTCAAACTCAAGACAGAAGTTTGATGAAACATTGAGATTAGATAAGGTTGAGAAAATCCCTTGAATAAAGTTTGGCTCTGTGACAATGGTTTGTGAAAGGCAATGATCTTGCAGTGTTGATGCGACTTCTAATAGTGGCATGACTATATCGGAGAGTTTTGACTACAACAATGAGAAGCCAAAGAAAATGAACGCAGTGAAGAAACATCGAAGAAGACAAAGAGTGCTCTTAAACATACCATAATTAAGGACATGGCCAAAGGAAGGTGACTCTGATACCAAGTTAAATATTAGCTATGATATATTTCATATTGAATATTCTTTAATAAATGTGGAAGAAAGAAACATAAAATATGAACACAAGAACATGAGGATTATGTAGTTCAGCCTTACGGCCTACATCCACGAAAGAAAACTTTAAGGGTTACATTTTTATAAAATAAGAGTGTAGTACAAAACCTATGTTACAGTAAACCCTGACATGGGTATATATAGTACACTAAACCCTAGACTAATAGACTTTTAGTACAGGTAAAAGACTTCGCTTACATGTACATAAAGTAAAATTAGGCTTAAACCTATGTTAATGGGCTAATATATCTCTAATAAATCAGCATGTGTGTGAATAAATGTATCTTTTGTTGGAAAACATTTCCAGTTGGCAATAGGGTCATTTACCTAGGGGGGGCAGATGATAATCTCGCGTACATTATTTCGGGTCTGGCTCCTCTCCCATTAGAAACCCTCCCGTTCTCTTCATTTTTTGTATGATAAAGGACACATGGCAATTAAATGATCTAACAGTTCAAAAAAAAAGCCACTTCAAGCTGTCCTATTTCTTGCAATCTCCTATTCTTCGCCTCTCCCTTCTCTCTGCAAGCAACATCACCACAACTAGACCCATTCTCTCCTTGGTTTTTTTTTTTTTTTAAAGTGGCACATTGGGTAGGAAGGGCTTCCGGCGGGATCTCGGTGGCAGCATGATACTTCGTGGAGTGGCTTGACTGGATTGAGGGTAAGCGTTCACTTTACCTAGGTTTCTCTACCGAAGATGGCTTAAATAGTGATTTTGGGTTGAGGGATGGGTAACCTGTGTTTGTGATTTCCGATGTGAGTAATTTCTTTGTGGTGTCAATGGTAACAAAAAGGTTATGAAGATGGGATTACGACAGAGAAGTAATTTTTCTGTTTTTGTTTTGTGGGTTTCTGATGGGTACAAGTGTTAAGAATATGAATCCTAGTAAATCACCATTTGTTGAAGCTATTGAAGATAAAATTAGAGAAAAAGATAAAGTTGCACATAACATCAGATAACTAGAGTTTATCTCTTTTTGTTGTAATCTTTTTTATTTTTCAAATGCTTGTAATTATCCTTATAAATGAAATCCATACGAAAGCCTGGAGATTGATTTGGCTACTAGCTTTCTTTACACTCTGTTTTTCAAACTAGAAGAACACTATGGCAGGGAATGATTTTATTTTATTTTTTTAGAACCCAATTTATTGCTGCTTCGGTATTTTTGCTTCTTAGGATGCAAAATGGTGAAAAGATTAAAGATTTCATCATTCATTTTCATATTTTGACAATAAATGTTAGCCAAATGGGTTGAATTTCTGTAAAATTTTCTGATTGTGATTATAACAAGTCTTAAGTTTCTTAAAGTGGTATTAAACTTTTATACCTGGATTCTTATAGTAAAAAAAGGTTCTTTTTGTTGATTCCTTTGAAAAGCTCAAGTTCATAAGTGATGAAGTTTGAAACGATGATGAGTTTGTAAAAAAACAAGGAGAGAATGGGTCCAGCGATGGTGATGTTTCAGAGTAGAGGGAGGCGAAGGGTAGAAGATTGCAGAAATAAAGATAGTTTGAGTTGGCTTATTTTGAACTATTAGATCATTTAATTGCCATGTGTCCTTTATCTATACAGAAAAGGGAGAGATCGGGAGGGTTTCTAACGGGAGAGGAGCCTGACCCCATTATTTCTATGTCCTTATATTTTTGTTCACTTCCATTAGACAATGCATGTGAATGAGTTGTGGAGGTAGATCAGTTTGTAGTGACGGGTTAATTAGTGGGACAATATTAATATACTGAAATGAAAGCTTATAATATGATATATCCTATGGCATTCTTTGTCCTCCTGATTTTCACTTGTGCATATTGTTGTGCTTCTACTATCCTGGTTGAGAGCAACGCCAGTTCCTCGTGCAATGGCAGCCTTGATGAGTGCGTTATTGAGGATGACTTGGGAGTTCCTTGTGGACCCCCGACCTAAGAAGCCGCATGCTCCAAAGCCGTACTGGTCCTACAAATGATCCTAAAAACCATGTCTTTCCTTGCGGGAGAAATAGAGACCCAAAACAATATAATGATTGCATCAATGGGTGCGTAAAACCCAGTGATTATAATCGCCGCTGCTGATAGCTAGCCACGGTAGTAATCTCACCCCCCCTAAATCGTGGCAGTGGCAGTGTGTTTCATTTCAGCTGTTCTGTTTTTCACTTATTTCCCCATTCCCATTCCTCTACCTCTAGTATTTTTTCCCTAATTTCTTTTCTCTGTTCTGCAGAAGATATGTTGTATTACTTCCTATAAGTATTCTGAGAATCCATATATGTATATGCATATATGACTAGTAGGGATGGCCATGGGTAGGGTATGGATCGGGTATACCCATACCCTACCCAAAAAATTTACCCATGGATACCCAATTATCAATACCCATTAGTATTCATACCCGAATCTTACCCGAATATATTATCCATGGATATCCATACCTTACCCGAAACCTATTTAATTTTTTTTTTTAATCCAAAACATTTTAACGTAAAAACTAAAAAATAACCGATCTTTAAAAAAGAAAAAACTAACCAATCTTAAAAAAGAAAAAACAAAGCTCTGAATATCACGGAAAGTATCTCTCTTTCTCTTTCTTTTAGATCCAAATATGGAATCCACAAATTCAGAGAGTATTCAGATATGATTTGATGTTGATGAAGATGAGCAAGTATGAATTCGTGGGCGGCGAAAATGGTGGCAATGAGGACAGAGTGACGGAGTGGGAGGTTGGGCTACTGAGCATCGACGATTTGACGCTGCTATCGCAATTGTTGATACCGCCGGAGCTGGCTTCGGCGTTCAGTATTTCGTCGGAAACCTATAGGACTGCCGTAGAAGTCAACCACACATCGCAAACAACGTTCTCGACTCTCTGTGGGGTCAACCACTCAACGGCGAAGGGATCACTATTCGAAACGACGGATCCAGATCCTGGCCCAGACTAGGACCCGATGGTCGTGGAGGCGGACGAGAACGAGATTACCGATTAAGACGGGTCTGGATCAGATCCGAAAAGATCGAGAAAAGACAACGAGTGTTGTCTGAAATAGAAGTAGAAGAAGCCAATTCGACACTCCGTAACAACGAGAACAACGAGTTGTCGGTGGCAGCCAAGATCAGCGATTCACAGACGTGGTGGATCAGTGCTACTATGACTGACCAAGAGATGTGCTTGGATGGGTTGGGAAGAGAAGAAAGTAGCTCTGGTCTGGAGAGGCAGAGAGAGTGTGAGTGAGTCAGTGAGAGGTTTTGAGATTTTTTTTTTTTTTTTTAATTTTTACGAGTTGGGTTTGGATAATATCCATACCCTACCCGAACAATTCGGGTAATATCCATACCCTACCCAATTAAGCTCTACCCATGAAGAACCGGGTATTACCCGAAACATTTGAATCAGGTAGGGTTGGATATCCATTACCCAATGGGTATGGCCATCCCTATAAGTGAGTCAAGGTATATTTTGTAGGAAAACACTTCCAGTTTGCCTAGTAGGTTCTCATGTGGTCATGTGAACAACCATTGTTATTTAATTTGTTTAACATTATTTAATATGTTTTATATATAATTTTTTAAATTATTATTATACTTAAATATGTAACGAGTCATTTACAACTTAAAATAAGTATATTAATTGTGATAAAATTGTTGCCACCTTATTTCGCCCTCAAGCTAATTACCACTTGTGGAGGGCTCTCAAGCTAATATCAACTTGTACGCAAAACCCAAAAAACCTCTAATTTCAACTAAGACATTATTAAAAGGCTAGAATTAATGTGGGCTAGGCAGTTAGTTATTTATTTTATAGTGCGAAGAAGCATCATAATTTTTGACTCTATATATGTTCCCACTTGATTATTACTACTTCAGTTAATATAGTTCGAATGCGCATCATGATCTTTCATTAAATTTCACTTCACTAGCCAAGGGCCATGTGTGTCTATATATATAAATATATATATATATATATATATATATATATATATATATATCTTTTTTGAAAGGTTTCCTAAGCCCAAGCCCAATGCAAATTTATGGGTCTATTGAAGGGCAAGAGAATTTGTGAGATGCTAAGTGAGGGAACTAGGCTTGATCCCGCTAAGGACGAAGCCAAAACTTTGAGTTGAAGGGCAACTTTACTGTTGACTATGTGCGACGGTTTTAACATCTGACTTTGCTACTTAGCGGTTGAGGGTAAGAACAAAATTATTTTTGTTTAAAATTTTTTGAAAGGCAGGGTTATTTATTTTGGATAAAATTAGTTAAATGAGGTTAATTTATTTTTAGTTTTACTGGTAATTTTTGTTGTTGAGCTATTTTCTTTTAGATTTTATATTTATAAATTTTTCTATGGTCACTAAAATGAGAAAAATGCAGAGTTGCAAGTTTTTTTATAAATGAATGATGTGTTAAGTGATTACTGATAAGTAAAAAAATAATGTGAGTGGTGGGTCCATATGCGAACCAATAAGAATTTACTACAAAAAAAGTTTGTAAAAATGTTATAAAAAAGTTTGTGAGTACAGCATTACTCTTAAAAGAATCAATGATATTGTTAAAGGATGTGTTAAGTGATTACTGATAAGTAAAAAAATAATGTGAGTGGTGGGCCCATATGCGAACCAATAAGAATTTACTACAAAAAAAGTTTGTAAAAATGTTATAAAAAAGTTTGTGAGTACAGCATTACTCTTAAAAGAATCAATGATATTGTTAAAGGAAAAAAAAGTAATTTTATAGAACAAAATTACCAAAATTAGTACACATGTATAATAATATTTTTTTAAAGAAAAAAAAATTAAGGGGGGCCATTGCCCCCACTAGTCCAATGGTGGTTCTGTCCCTGGGTCCCACCACAGCCAATTAAGCTGTTTTAATAAACTGATCTAAACACAAGCAAGTCCAATAAATACAACAATATAGACATATTTACAAGAACTATAGAAGCAAAGCAATATTGACAAACATAAATATATTCAATGAAATCTTATTAACAAGTCAAAGAACCCCAAATACAAATTCTTCAAGGGAATGGTACAAAGCCCATAAGTCCCAAACTTCAAAGACTTAGGTGGACCTTAAGGTTCACAAAGACTTGCAAAGGTTGGATCCCTAGATCAATTTATAATTGCCAATTTTCTCTCTTACCTTTCTCTTTCTAATATTTCTCTTTTTCGTTCTTTGCTTTTTGTTGTTCTTCCATGGTCGATCCCTCCCCTTTTATACTAGTCTTGGAGGGCCTAAAATTACTATTTCCTCCTTTCTTCTTGATCTTGCCGTTTTCCCTTGGATTGAGTCTTTATGTGCTTTCTTTCTCTTGTTTGTTCTTATTTCGTTTTCCTAGGAACCCATGCTTGAAAGTATTCTAATTAATTTCCATTCACGGAAGTTAACTTTTCCAGGCAACCCAGGTGTCAACCGAGGTCAATGACAAGGATCTCTCCTCAAGGTTTGGTGGGAGAACTTTTAAAGCCCCAAGGATCCTACTTCTTCTAACATTCTCTTTCTTGCTAAGGTCCCTCGAGTTTCTCCATTGTGGACTGGTTGGTCCCAAGGTTTGGTGGGATCGTTTCTCCCTTTCAATTTCAATCATTTTTATCCTGGGAACTCGGCCTTTTATGGCCCCTTCCCTAGTGAACCCTTTTTGGGCTCCCATATTTGCTAGGCTGGTCTCATACGAGGACCTCTTCACTTGCACCCCTTTGTGGGGTCTTTTGCACCTTGTTTTCAAGGCCCTATTTCTTTTTTCTTTTGTTGTTGGGCTTTGGTCCCATTCTACTTAGTTCCTTTGCCTCTTTTGTAAAAGCATTTTCATGAGCCATGGGTCCCTAATATCCATGCAAGGCCCATGGTTTGGTTTCTTGGGCTAAATCTATTCCTTTTATATTATGGGTATCAACATATATTTTCTATAAAATGCTTTTACAACATCAATTGAATCAATTACCATCCCCCCAATTTGTTCCTTAATAAGTTTCCAACAAACCTCTTTTTTTTTTCCTTAATAAAATCTTGAGTAGGCATACCTTCTTGCCTTGTACATTCCACAAATATAAGGACACACCTAGAAACCAAATAATATAGTCATAAAGGATCCTTCTATGGACACCTCATTTTAACCCCTTACGACTCGAGCCCCCATTCCCTAATGACGATAACACAAAAAGGTTTAGGGCTGATCTAGGGTCTAGTTATGGAAACTCTTTAGTTGAAGGATGTTTTTGGAAAAAAAAAATCCTTACAAACCCCTAAGGGTGCGTAGCATCCTTAACCGATGCATCCTTAACCGATGCATATGCAGCCACGAGTATGCGTACCCACCTAGGGTTTTAGAATTTTTTGTAATGAAATTTTTTAATTTTTTATCAAATTTGTGGCAGAGACAATCCCACATTGCCTGGAGATGCCTACGCCCCATCTCTTTGAACAATATAAAAAGGCTCATTGGCCCTTTTCCCCAAAAGTCACAAAATTTGCTCCAAAAAAGTGATTCAAGAGAAGTTTTTTACATTAAAAAGCATCCTAAACTAAAGTTTCTTGGCTAGGACTTATTTTAATCCAAAGCCTTCTAGTTAAACTTACTAACCCTCTGAGTATTTTGTTATAGATTGATTGAGGGGAACGGTCAAAATCAAGCTCTAAAGCTTTTTTGTGAGGTAGTTGATCTTGCTTTGATCTTCTTTTCTTTTGTTTTTAATTGCTGTTTTTCGCTTTAATATTCTTATGTGTAGTTTAGGTTTACTGCTTCAATTATTAGAAGGCATGATAGGTTGTTTAGTTTAGGTTTTGATTGGTGTTGCATGCTGTATTTTTGGGTAAGGATGCGTACGCAGGCTCGTGCATGTGTATGCACCTTCATGACCCTGCATACGCATGCATACTTCTACATGCATATGCAAGCTCAGCCTAGAAACCTATATTTGCTTGTTCTTGTTTTCCTTTATATTTAAATGCATGTTTTAGTTCCTGTTTAATTAGATTTTGCATGATTAGGACTTAAGTCAGTAAATTAACATGTTTTTATTTACTTTTGCTTAGATTGAATAATTAGGGTTTATGTTTGGATGAACATCATGAACATGAATTGATGCATAGATGCTAAGATGCAGTAAGGTAAGTGAAGTAAGTCATGCATAATCACATGAACATGAATTTGATTTAATTGTCTAACATAATTATGAGTTGGTTGAGTAAAATGATGAACATCCTGGTTTAGTGCTTTGATGCCATGCTTAATTGCTTGCTTAAATGCCATGTTATTGCCTTGATATACTTGCTGCCCTTGGATAAATGAATGAGAATGCCATGATAGATGAATGCTAGGCCCTTAGGACAATATGTCATGTTGTGTGTTTAGATGAATGTTAGTGTGTGTGTGTGTGTGTGTGTAAGTTTGAACAACAAATTAGAAGACCATTTGATGGAATTAGGATTTGGAACACAAAAAGTGAAGGCCGACCTATAGGTTGGGTAGGGTTGGGTGTCTAACACATTCCTATCCTCATACCTAAACTTCGGACATATGCTCTGGTATAGATCAATCCTTCCATAAGGATGCTATACATATGGTTCCTAGACCTAATAATGGTGATGACTCCATTTATACCCTTTGCCCGGTCCACCCTAGGCTGAGACATAAAGGGGGCGCTTGCGCTCACAGTGGAGACTCCACTAGGGATAAAGAAGTTTCACTTCAATGTGTTCCATTTCCAAATCTTAACAAAGGCTTTTCTAATATGGTTTTGCACATACTCTCACTTGGTTCTTTGTCCCTTTGCCAAGGTTGGAGGTGAGTGGGAAAGTGGAGGCTCCATTTAGGGCCAAGACTTTCTGAAGTTCATTCCACCAATTCACAATCCGTACCATTGCCTATGATGGCTTTTAAGTACACTAAAGGTTTGTCCATCAATCCATATGGGTCCATCAATCCGTACCATTCCACCTAATTGAGAGTGACCTACTGAGCTATCCTTTTAACTTTAAGAAGCTTGCCTACACTTAAAGAGATCCTAAATCCTATTAAAAAAAGGTACCCCTTATATCTCTTATTTGTTCAACCATATATCTTATGATCACCTAATTCTAAAGGACATATGGAAAATTAAAATTGGAAGGATGACCTAAAAGTTATGGCATACCCTAAGATTTTGGGATGAAAAGACAATAAGTATCTCACATATAAGAGGCTTATCTCAAAGCCCAAATGTATGTCTTAACTTGAAATGTTCATAGGGTCATAAGCCATTTACTATCATAAGCCCAAATCAAAGCCTTTTTTAAAAAGAAATTTTTGAGCCTAAGGTAACAAATATACTATGGACCTAGCATCCAAGATTCTACAAAGTTGATGAACCTCTCTAATCTTAGGCCTCTGAAAGTTCAAATAGTTTGCAAAACACCAATGAACGTTTAGACCCCCAAATATAAAATTACCAACACAAGCTTATAATCAAACAATATATGTGCGGAAAATGAAATATAAGCTATAACCAAATTGGTAACACACTCTAAACCATAATTAATAACCAACACAGCAGTAATTAAAAGGTATAAAGAAAGGGAAGAAAGATGCAAACACAAAGATAGCACGGCGATGTGTTATCGAAGAGGAAACCGAAGTACTTGGCGAAAAACCTCTCCACCACCCTCCAAGTGGTCAATAATCCACTAGATAATGAAGTTAGGATACATGAATAACAGAAGACCCTCCAAGCCTAATCTACCCAATGCACCTAAGCCCTCCAAGCTTCTTGCTCCAATAGGGTTACGCCGAATCTTGTCTTCTCTAGCTTACCGGATCCCGCAATAGCCCATTGCATCAACCAAAATGAATTGATCCCTTTTGAACTGCTTCTCAAGCACCAAAATACCTCCTCATTGATATGAGTATGGTGAGATAAGGAATTGGCTAAATGTACCTCTCAAGGATATATCAATGACGAGGGTGAGAGTAGAGGAATTTGGAGAATCAAATAATAAAAATTGTGGATGAGTCAATCTTGTTTTTCTCTAGGGTTTCTCTTTCAAAATTCTCTCAGGAAGC
This sequence comes from Quercus robur, assembly GCF_932294415.1. Classification (NCBI taxonomy): domain Eukaryota; kingdom Viridiplantae; phylum Streptophyta; class Magnoliopsida; order Fagales; family Fagaceae; genus Quercus; species Quercus robur. The sequence goes on from NC_065536.1 coordinate 51,368,083, forward strand.
TCTCTACATTTCGTGGGGATAAGGGTATTTATAGTAGGGTGTAGGAGGAATGCAAAGAGTCAATTACAACCAAACAGGGCATTCTCGCGACTCGAGCTCGCGACTGGAACGAGTCACGAGTTTGAGTCGCGAGCTAACTGCCTGGCCAAACTGGAAGTTTTCTCCTATAGTGCAACAGTTGGCATGACCCTTCAGCTCCCCCTGCATGCTTCACATGTGTGCTATTCTGGCGACTTGCCAGTCACGAGATCCAGTCGCGAGACTCCCTTGAATTGCACACTTCTGAGATTTCTTCACACTCTCTCACACACTACCCTTACATGAATCCCACCTAAATACAAGGTATCTAATTGCTAAATTACAAGCAAATTTGGCACAGAATAAAGTCAACAAATGATTGAATAAATTCAACATTACAACCTCTTTATTGTATGTAAATGCCAAGATGTTGTAAGACTCATGGACCTTGAGAGGAAGGTCATAATGTATTACAACTAGAATGCTACTTCAAAAAAAAATTATTGAAATAAATGAAGAAAAAAAAAGCCCATAAGTGATGAATGCATTATAGGCCCATATTTGAGACAAATGATTGGAAATTTATAAGCACATTCTAATATAAGCCCATGAGTGTGAGATGAGAGCATATTGTAAATGGACCAAGCCCTATGAAACAAGGGGCAAGGCCCATGAGAGAAAATGGAATGGATTTTGTAATTGGGCCTTCATTAAAATGAACTTAAAGATTATCTTATGGACAAAAGCTTTTAATTTGGGACTTGTGCTTATCTTGAGAATGTCTTGGAGGACATTTTCCACATGCCATGATGTCTTACTACCCAACTCAAGAGAGACTAACGATGCTTCGATCAAAGGAGTGGTTCACTTGCTTTTTCCCGCATTAAGGGATGCTCTAGGTCCATGGACCATCACGAGAGTTAACGACTTCCTCGAGGAAGGAAGTGATGGATCTTGGGAGGATCATGAGTGGACCAATGAAGAAGGAAAAGTTAGGTACTCCCTAACTCATATTTGGATGTGCAAGACCCCAATTGACCCACCAATGAAGGGCGATACTTTGTCTTCGCTGATAATGACGAGGACGAGGAAGACGACAACATGAGCACAGACTGATAGTGACCACAATTGGTCCATTAGAGAAGAAGATTACTCCTTTTCCAATCAAGAAGACTTAGCTGAAGCAATACGCATGTGGAGTCCTATGGAAGATGAAGATTGATCCATGGAGTTGAAGACCTTGTTCAAGGAAGGGAGCAAGGGCGACGCTACCAACGCTTAGGAGGAAGAGGAGCATAATAAAGAGCAAAGTGATCCATCTACATTCATTATGCCTATTGATGGGCACCTTAGCATTTGTACTTGGGTCGGTTTTTCTAAAGTCATTGGGAAAATGTCATGTAATGCAAGTTCTAATGTACTTTTAATAAAATGAATTCTGATTTGACTTATTTTGATGTGTCTTATAATATTGAAATTCTGCACTTAAATATTCCAATGAATTTGAAAATGAAATTAATAAACAACTGAAAAAGAAAATTGAACCTATGGAACTAATGCTTGAAACTCTTAAATTGGGCAATGAGAATCCATGCTTAATTAAAACTGGCTCCACTTTAAATGAACAAGAAAAGAAAGATCTCAAAGAACTACTCACTGACTTCCAAGAAATGTTTGCATGGTCCTATGAAGATATGTAAGGGATCACAACACCGTATTGACCCTCACTCCCATATAGTGCCTATCAAGCAAAAGTTGAGACACATGAGAACCGAGTGACCCCTTAAGATCAAAGAAGAAGTTACTTCATCAAACCTATGCACCAAGCTAAATGGATGGCCAATGTTATACCCGTACCTAAGAAGGATGTAAAGGTTAGGATGTGTGCAAACTTCAAAGACCAAAACAAAGCATGTCCTAAAGATGACTTCCCCTTCTCCCATATAAATGTCTTAGTAGATAACACCGCCATCATGGATGGTTTCTCCAGATATAACCAAATCAAGATAGTTCCTAAGGACATGACCAAGACCACCTTCACCACTAAATGGGGGATCTATTGCTACACAGTAATGTCATTCAGATTGAAGAATGCAAGGGAAACTTATCAAAAGATGGTCACAACCTTGTTACATGACATCATAGTGAAGTCAAAAGATAGAGAAGGCCACATTGTCAACTTGAGGAAGTTTTTCGAAAGGATCAAAGAATACAAGTTCAAATTGAACCACCAAAAGTGTACCTTTGGAGTAACCGCAGGGTAGTTACTAGGATTTCTAGTGAGCGATATAGGGATCGAAGTTTTGATCCATTAGTCACACATAGATTTCAAGATTCTTCCACAAAGATAGATGTGCATACATAACAAGCTAAGTTCATAAATGCACTACGCCATTAGTACAAAGGTACTAGGCCAAACTCACATGTGAAAGACCAAACTCACATGTGAAATGTGCTCAAACATATACGATCAAACTTTTTGAATTTTTCACTTTTTATGTGTTTTTGAATTTTCACATACACAAAAACAAAAACATAAAAGTAAGATCAAATGCAAAAACAACAAAAATAATGTATATAAAGAGATGCATGATGCACAAATGCATGACAATGAAGCATCTAATGCATAAAGGGTCCTACAAAGATCGAAAGAATTAGATCAATGACCAAAAGAGCATAAGCTCAACCATAGGAACCCTTCCTCATCCAAATGGAACGATTGTTTGGAATGAATGTCTCATGAGAAGTGAGACGAGGGTTGGAAGAATGAGAACCGAAGATGCACATAGACAAGGAGGTAAGAACATCAAAAACTTTCGTCAAAAACTTACCATTTTCCCCCAAATCCGGTTTTGCTTTTATAGCACAACTTCCAAAAAGCTTAAGTTTCTCTTTTCTTTTGATTCTTTTAAGAGTTTGAAACTTAGAGCAATGAGGTCATAAATGACCAAGGGCACCATAATGGTAACAAACAATGGGTTTAGGTCCACCAAGCCTTTTAGGGAGGGATCTAGCACCATGGTTTTATTCTTTCTTCAACATGGGGCATTGAGCTCTTATGTGACCAATCACACCACAATGATGGCAAGTAGGAACAAACGTAGATCCACTCAATTCCCTAAGATAGGACCTAAACAAAGGCTTAGGCTTATGAGCCTTTCTCTCCACTTTTTGATTTTTTCTATGTGGAGGAATGTACACCGATTTATCTTTTAAGGTAGAACACACAATAGTCACAAAATCGGGTACCACAACATAATTGCAACAAATATTTTCATCCATTTTAGCAATAGGTTCAGCAATCAAATACTCAGCATGCATCTTAAGAGATTCATTTTCACATTTAAGATCATCAACTAGTTTGTTAGACAAAACAAGTTTAGCATCCAAGTCTATATTTATACATTCAAACTCTTTCAGCTTTTCAAGAGAATTTTTAGCAAGCTTCTTATACTTTTCAACCAATTTATTGGATTCATTGAGCTTAGCAATCAAATCATCCTTTTCACAACGAAACTTGCTCAAATTCTTATGAAACTTCTTAACTCTTTTCTTCAAGAGTTTAATGTTAGGAAGATCAACAACACCCAAAGATTCATGTAACATGGCATCACAATCATGTGGATAAACACTCATAGAGGCATTTTTACAAACATATGGCATGTTATAATCAACAATATCCATAGAAGCATACAAAGCATTATCCATGGCAATACACACAAGGGGTCAAGGATCACACTTAGGTAATGAAACCAAAACAAGTGTACCCGCTCTGATACCAATTGAAAGCTCGATTATGTGTTAAAACACAAGAGCTGTTTAGACCCCCAAATTAAAAGTTACGGCTCGATTGATTTTACTCTAACTTAAACTAAGTGCGTAATAGAGTAAATGCAAGCGAACAAACAATGAAACTACTCTAAGCCATATTCATCAAACATAGTAGTAAAATGTGTAAGGTTGAATTTATTCAACCATCTAATTGGCTTTATTCCGTGCCAAATTTGCTTGTAATTCAGCATTTAGTAACCCTGTATTTAGGTGGGATTGTTGTAAGGGTAGTGAGTGAGATAGTGTGAAGATTGCTCAAGAGTGTGCAAGAAAACAGAGTGTCGCGGCTGGGACTCGCGGCTGGACTCGCGGCTTCGACCCGCCAGAAGATGCACACGTGCCAAGCATGCTGGAAGATGAACAGTCATGCTAGCTGGAGCACTACAGGACAAAACAGGACAACTGGCCATACGGTTAACTCGCGACTGGAACTCGCGACTCAGTCAAGCCGCGAGGTCAAGCCGCGAGCCACCCCTGTTTTGGAAAAACCTGACGTTTCGCATTCCACTCCACTTCAGTATAAATACCCTTTTAACCCACGATTGAAAGAGAGCTTCCAGAGAGAATTTTGAGAGAGAAACCCTAAAGAAAAACCAGATTGTTTCACCCACAATCTCTACCTTAGAGTCTCATCAAATTCCCTCACTCTCTTCCTCTCCATTGTCAAATCCTTGAGAGGCCTTTGTACCAAACCTGGTTCTCACCATTATCATCCCTGTGAGACAGTCGTTTGGAGTTCTGGGAAGCAGTTAGGAAGGAGCCAATATTCATTGGTTGATGCTACGGTGTAGTAGCGGAATCCGGAAAGCTAGAAAAGAAAAAGGTTCGGCGCAACCTCGTTGGAGCAAGAAGCTTGGAGGGCTTAGGTGCATTGGGTAGATTAGGCTCCATTAGAGCATTCACATCAAGGTTGCTAAAATGACTAAAAAGTCATTTTAGTAACCAACACACTAAAAACACCCACTACATCAAAGAAGCTATTGCTAAAAATTCTTGAGTTTGAGCTACAATGAACTGCTATCTCTAGTAACTCACTGTAGCTGAAACTCAAAAGAAAAAACAATTGTTTATTCATTACACACGTACTTGCCTCTCTTTCTCTTTCTCCCCTAATTTTTTCTCACACGTTCTCTCACCCACACAACCCAATCCCCCCCTTTCCCCTTTGCCCAGCGTAGCCCTCCCCTCCCTCTCTTTCTCCCCTAATTTTCTCTCATGCATTCTCCACTTGGGCTCTCCCCTTCGCCCATTAGAGCATCTCCAACAAATGCTGTATCGGGATTTTTTGGAGAATCTATGCTACTGTTCATGCTCCAACAGGTTTGGTATACACAAAACTTTTCTAAATTTTTTTTGAAGTTGCTACAGTACTTCTCTAAATCTAGAGAACACTGTAGCAACTTCAAATCAATATTTCTACTTAAAAAATTATCCTAGCTACTATTATATCAATTCTTTCTCTCTCCTCTGGATTTCTTTTTTTCTCTCATTCTCTCCGTTTCTCACATAATCCAAACACAAAACACAAAACAAAATCTAATTCTTAAAATAAAGTTGAATCAGAACAAGCAAATATGAAAAAAAACAAAACAAAACAAAAAAAAGAACAAGCCAATTTGACCTCGTTTCTCACATAATCCAAACACAAAACACAAAACAAAATCCAATTCTTAAAATTAAGTTGAAAAAAAAAAAAAAAAAAAAAAACGCCGATCTGACCCAACCTGGTGGTGGGAGGAGGACGAGCGACGGTGGGGTAGCAGACGTGGTAGTGCCGCATGGTGAACGCCGACGGTGGGGCGGCGGACGAGCAGCCTCTCTCTCTCTCTCTCTCTCTCTCTCTCTCTCTCTCTCTCTCTCTCTCTCTCTCTCTCTCTCTCTCTCTCTGATGTGCAGCAAATGAGTTGTTGGAATGTTCTTAAGGTGAAAAAGAAAATAAAAGAAGGGGACCTGGACACTTATGTGGAGGAGAAAAGCAAGAAAAAGAAAAAAGAAATGAAACGTGTATGGATGAAAATGAAATGAAAGGAAGAAAAATAATATAAAAAATAAAAAATCATAATTGAAAAATATTACCACAATATTTTCATAATAAATTTTAAGTAACAGATTATTATTAGTTAATATTGGCGAATAAAAAAATAATTTCAGTAGTGGATTCAAATTAAAACTAGTAACAACTTCCCACATAAATTTTGTTGTGAAAGTATTGCGTAAAATGTTATGAACATAACGCTTCTCATTGAAAAATATAGTTGTTAAAAAAAGAATAAACAATGAATGAAGAAATAATATTTAAATGAGATAGAGCATGAGATAGAAAATCTGTTGGAAAATGTATTTGAAAAAGTGGGTAAATAAAAGCTAAATATCACTGTTCATTCTCCAAACAGTACAAAAATTTGGAGAAGCTGCTAGAGATGCCCTTACAACTCCTGCCCTCTCACACACAAACAAGCCCACCACAGCACCTGCCATCTCTCCGCCCAACCCAACTCTTTCTCTGCCTAGCCCCCTCTCACTGGTTGATGGCTAGCAAATTGTGGGTCTCGATGGTTGATGGCTAGTGGATGATGGGTTTTGCCAATTGGTGGCTGATGGATCTCATTGTGCTGGATGATGGGTCTCGTTGGTTGATGGCTATTGGTTTTTGATGGATTTTTATGGGTTTGATGGGTTGTGCCAATTGGGTTTTTTATTAGATTTGTGGTGGTTCGGCGTGTGTGTTTGTGGTTTGTAATTTGATTTTGGGTTGTTTTAGTGTGTTTTGTGATTTGATTTTGGTGGGTGTAATTTGATTTTGTGATTTGATAGGTTCATGGGTTTTTGTCATGATTTGATTTTGGCTAAGTTTCAGCCAATGTGGCTATGGTGGTGGTTGTTATGGGTGGTTGTGACTGTGGCAATGATGGTTGTAGCTATTATTTATTGTGTTGGATATATTATTTTATTGTGAATGCTAAAATAATATCATTGATGTTTGGTGTTTTGTAAAATGAGTTGTTAAAATAAATAAAGTAGGTTTTTGAGTTGCTAAAAGCTATATTTTTTTTGGGGTAAATTGCAAATTACAGCCTTAACGCTTGGGGATGTTTAAATTTTACACTCTGAAGTTTCAGAATTTAGATTTCACCCCCCTGAAGTTTGGGAGTGTTTGAATTTTACACCTTAAAGTTTCAAAATTTTGGATTTTACCTCCTAAATTTTATGGCTATTTAGATTTTACTCCTTAAGGTTTGTGAGTGTTTGGATTTTACACCCTAAATTTTTAGAATTTGGAGTGTAAAATCCAAATTTTGAAACGTCACGATGTAAAATCTAAACACCCCAAACTTCAGGGGATAAAATCTAAATTCTAAAATTTCAAGGTGTAAAATTCAAACACCCCTAAACTTTAGGGGTGTAATTTGCAATTTAACTTTTTTTTTTTTTTAAGAACCTTGAAGCATTCCCATTAGGCGTTGTAAAAGAATGTCATTTTAACACATCAAAAATGCTACTTTATTATTTTAACACATCATTTTACAATTTACCATACATCACATCTTCTATTCTTCAATTCTATACATTATAATAATATTAAAAAAACCAACAATATAAATATAAAGAAATAAAAAATAAAAACTCATTTCAATAGCTCACCACCACTCCCACCCAACTCACTGCCACCCTCATCAGACTTCAACGGGTGGCGGACGGTTCGGTCGACGTCATAGATTGGAGAAAATGGAGAGAAAATGGCGAGGAAACTGCAAGAAAAAGTGAGAAAAACCCAGATCCGACGAAAATCTCATCGGAATCTATGAGATTTCGCCAAATCCGGCAGTAATCTCACCAAATCAATGAGATTTTGCTAGATCTAGTCAAAATTTCGTCAGATCTACGTGAAATATTGCCTGAATCTGGGTTTTTTTGCTGAGATCTGGAAATTTTTCGCCGGAATCTGGAATTTGTTCACCAAAATCTGGGTTTCTTCTCGGATTATGGGTTTTTCGCCGGTCGGTTTGGGTTTTTTGGGTTTTGGGGGGAGAGAAACCGAGACCGACCCGCCGGAGTCGATTTCTAGTGGAGAAGATCCACCGCCAACCGCCGAAGTAGTCAGGTTGGCCGATGTCGGATCAGTTCTGGTCGGGTTCTCCAAGTGGGTCTGGTTACCGGATGGTTTTGGACAGCCTTACCCATCATAGCCCACCCCACCACATCCCACCATTGTTACAAACCCACCACCACATCCCACCATTATTACAAACCCATCACCACCAACCAAAATCAACCAACCAACAACAACCAAAATCAACTAGCCACTATTACAAAACATTGCCACAAGCACCAAAAGAGAGAGAGAGAGAGAGAGGAGAGGTTGACAGCTCTAGGCAAGGCAGCTCCATGCAAGACAGCTTTAGGTGAGATCGGTAGCTCCAGGCAAGGTGACTTCAGGCAAGATCGGCGGCACGACAGCGACTCGAGGTGGGCGGAGTAAATTAAGGATGAGAGAGGAAAAGAATGAGAGTGAAGAAGGAGAGACAGAGGCAAACAGAAGAAAGAGCTTCAGAGGTGTGAGAGGAGAGAGGAGATAGGGAAGAGTGGACAAAAAAAATTCCCACATTGGTCTGTGCCCACCAACAAATAAAATAATAATAAAAGTTTTACAATTCATGAACAATACACTTCCAAATTTGAGATTGCACTCTTTATCCATGCCAAATATTTTGACATTTAAAACACCTAATATGAATGATTTTTTGATATTTGGTATGCCAAAACCAAATGCTAAATATTTGATATTTGACACACCTGATGAGAGAATGCTCCATTATTGTGAATGCTCTTGCGTGGCAGCTTTTCAAGACTACTACAACCACGTGTGCAACATATCCGTCGTCCAATCTAAAGAAATCTAGTAAACACCCCATTGGTCCGGTCCCACTTTCTTCGCGTTTAATTTTAAAAGCACCAATTTAAAATGCTACCGTTGGACCTCCACTCCCGGCCAAATAAAATACTAGCCGTTACACAACTTTGTCCCTAATCCATCATATATTTGCTATTGCTCGATAGTGAAACCCTTATTTTTTGCAAATAAAAAACCCAAACCCATTTTTCCCTCTTCGGTTATTGAACAAAACCCATATCATTTTCGTTTTCCATCGATTTCACGAAATCCCATCATTCTGTGCGTTTGTTTGATATTTCTTTGAACGAATCTTGATTTTCTTGGCTTAGAGAAGAGAAGGTGAGAGATTATGGCTTCAAAAACAGTGGCTAAAGATATCATCACTCTTCGTGGTTCAGCGGCGATTGTCAGCGAGTTTTTTGGTATGTTATTGTGCGTTATAGACTTCTTAGATAAACCCTCTTTTGAAATTCAGTGTTCTATTTTCTTTGTTGGGTTTTGAAGAAAATCTTTTCTGATCTTTTTATTTCTTTGCAATTCCTCTTTCAGGGTATGCTGCGAATAGGTAAGATTGGATGTTAATTTTCTCTTTCTTTTTTTTCTTTTTTTTTATTGGAATGTTGTTGTTGATGGGTTTTGAAAATTAATGTTGATTGAACATTGTTTAGTATTCTTTACAATCGCGGAGTTTATCCGGAAGAAAGTTTTGTGAAGGTGAAGAAATATGGGCTTCCTATGTTGCTTACTCAGGATGAGGGTGTTAAATCCTTCATTGCCAACCTAAACTCTCAGCTTTCTGGTAAGTTTTGCCTTTAAGAATAAGCATTTTCTATTCTGTTTGGATACTAAGAGATTTTCTGGTAAAAAAATCTAAGAAGTAAAGAATCAGGAAATTATTTAGTGGATCTAGAACAGTTTCACGGCTCTATTGAGGCCAGTTTCTCTTTTTATCATGAAACATATCAATAGAAGTCATGGGACACAAATTTGTTTGTTGGCTTTATGTGATTAGCATGATATGGGTCGATTTAAATGTACATGAAAAAGGAGGAGAAAAGAATGTGTCATTTATTTCATTTGGATATAGAAAGATTTGACTTTACTTGCTGACTTCTGTTTTTCATTTTCTGAGTATTGAAAACAAGAAAAACTAAGATTTTTATTCATTTGTTTGGGTTGTCTTCTTTGATGCATTCGTGTACAATGTTCATGACTGAAATGTTTTGGTTTTCTCGTAAAGAATGGCTGGAAGCTGGACAGTTGCAAAGGATTGTTCTTGTGATAATGAGTAAGGCTACCAATGAGGTCCTAGAGAGGTGGAACTTTACCATTGAGACTGATAGCGAGGTCGTTGAGAAGGGGTAATGAACCTTCTTAATATGAAGTTACTGAAATGTTCTAATTGTGGGTAAGTTCTCATTGTTTTCATTTTTTTTTTTTTTTCTGGTTTCAGTGTGTCTAGGGAAAAGAGTGACAAGGAAATCATGAGAGAGATACAAGCTATCATGCGACAGATTGCTTCAAGCATTACCTACTTGCCATGCCTCGACGAAGCCTGTAAGAACCATTCATCACTCCCAATTATGTCAATTGTGCTTGGTGTTTATTCCAATCAACCCGTTGTTTGTGCCTACTTCCTTTTAGGTGTCTTTGATGTGTTGGCCTACACTGACAAAGATGTTGCAGTCCCATTCACTTGGATCGAGAGTGACCCCAAACTTATTGCTAATCCACAGATGGTCAAATTGCATTCCTTTGATACCAAGGTGAGTCTGCAATGGTATTTTTGATTTGGTTGGAGTGACAGACTCTGGTTAGCTATAGTTGATGTGATGTGTTTGCTTGGGTTATGCAGATTCACAAGATTGACACTCTTGTGTCATACAAGAATGACGAATGGGATGAGCAGTAGAGAGAAGGCTGCTTTTTTACATGAGCAGTAGAGAGAAGGCCACAGATGGTCAAATTGCATTTGTTTCTTTTTTACCTCTTTGTGTGGTTCCTTCTTCGCTTGAGAGCGTGGTCATTGTGAATCTTTTATTCACATTTTGTAGTGGCTGATGAAAACATGGAGTGAAGAAGAAATATGAGTGTCTTGAATTGAATTGTAATCTGTTCCCCATTGAGATATATATAAGTAAATCCGTTTTGCACTTTAAGCCTTTTTGTTATGTTAAGGGAATAAACATGAGAATAAGTAAAAAATATTTCTTGCATTTTAATCATTGTAGAACTGTAGAACAAATATGGTTCATGAAAAAATTGGACATACAATTAAGTCAGCAACAACCACTTTAAGGTTCTGTGCTTAAAGTTTTGAACGATTTTGCTGCACGTTTAAAACGGGCAACTGAGTCTTTAAGAGCATTCACAATAGACGTGTTTCTAGTAGCAACTTACTACAGTAAGTTGCTAAAAAATTTATGTTTGCGCACCACTGATAAAGAACTTTTTGGTGTGTTAAAATAGCTTTTTAACACCTCTGCTCTTAAGCTATAAGCTATTTTAACAACTCAAACACCAAAAAACCGTTCTTTATTAGTGCCAAACTTAAAAAATTTAGCATGCAGTAAGTTGCTAGCTACATTTTAATGTATTTCTTCCCAGGCATGTTGTACCTGTGTACATAAACTTGTTAATGAATAGTTTTGAACATTAATGACGGGTTTCAAGAAACAGGATTAGTAACGTGCTCATTTTCAAGAACCAGTTATACCGCATACTCAGAAACCCACCAACGCAAATAGTAACAAATACATTAGCCCAGAATCGGCAAAGCAAATAGCAGCAAATCCATAGTGGGAAAAATGATTTTACTGGTAATGAACTTGGAAACCCTTTGTTGTCATTGGAAATACATATTTACACACAAGCTGTTCAGGCCACTATACGTTGAGATCAGAATTTGTGCAACAGGCTTTTTTCCATGTGCTACTATATAATTCTGAATTATACACAACTAAGCAACATGGAACCTGATCAGTAGGTATGGTAAACAGAATAACAAAGTCCCTCCAGTGTCAGTATTTAAACAATTTAACTGGAGAACAGCATTATACACAACTGAGCTAGACGGTTCCAAGCCGGTCGCACTCATATCAAGAAGAAAACAGAATGAGGTCCCTCCATCCAGACAATGATGAGCTGTCTTCAACTCACACCACGGTATATTGCACCAGGTCGAAGATCATCCATACTATCAATGTTTCGATACCCATCAAGCTCCCTTAGACATGACCAGCCTCGTTGAGAAAGAAAATTACGGTAATCATCTTCAGTGTAAAAAATCTTATCTTCAGTATGCATTGCTGGTATGTGATCGGACTCATCATAAAGACACACTTTAACGGCCAATCCTGCAATTAGGAGTTCAACATTTCTGCTTAGCCCCAACCAAAAAAATTGCTCAGCATAAGGGGAAAAAGATATTTACAACTCTTCCAGGTTATTGTCGACCTGTTAAAGTTATTATGCTGGGTTAGGGAATGCGGCTATAGGGAACATACTTCATTAGAAAGATCCAATTTCGTAACAGCACTACAGCTCTTGAAAAGGTGAAACAAAAAGAAATGTGATAATTAATCCCATCAATAAAAGCTGCTACCTTTCAACTTTTATTTTTTTGGGGTGATCCTTTTCTTAAGAAATATTTAGAATCATAATGACCTTTATGAAAACCACATATAATTGTACCTTCATCAAGATGAAGCATATAATTCCCCAAAGGCATATCCCGATCAAGGCTTCGGATTATCTGATCCTCATCCTCCAACCAAAACGCACGTTTGGTTCTCAACCTGAAAGCGCATCTTATTGCCTCCTTGATGGCATCTGTGCTGCCATCAATACCTATCCTTCTAGTGTAATCACCCCACTTGACTGATATTACCCTCCCACAATATGACTGACTCTCCCCACCTGCAAGTAAGGGAATAGAGAACTATAAAGTCAACATAAAGAAATCATTTATTAATTGTCCTCTCAAAAAAAAAGAAGCCAAAGGCTCATGATCCATAGTAGTGGCCTTGATCTCACTCACTTAGGCAGGTCATACAGAGGACATTCCACCCATAAACAAAATGTTCTTACTATTAACAAAATGATACTCATCCACAGAACACAACTTGAAGGAGAAGTCACAAATAAAGATGTCTGTTAAGATAATTTCAAAACAGTCAGATTAACTGCAAAGTTACCATTTCCAGGGGTTTCTCTCCAATTCCAAGGAGGAACACCACTTGCTGCAACTGCATCAGCTGTGGTAATGGCAAGAGGATGTCCATCATGATCCAAACGTCTCTCAAGATTGAGTGTTGGCCTGCCAGTAGCTGCACATGAAAGAACTTAAATGGGAGGGGAAAACATTTTTCTTTGAGATACATAGATAACAAGGAAAACTCTCTCTCCCAAAACAGGAAAAGTACATAATAATAATTATTATAAAATAAAAATAAAAAAATAAAAGGCTGTGCAAAAGTATCTAAACGACCAGAGATACATATAATTCAGATGATTGCATTGTGTCAAAGTATTCAGGTCTCGGCTGTATGATATAGTTAGGTAAGTATCAACAAAAGACTGAACTCTGAAGTAGGCAGTAGTATCGTCAAGCGTCTGTCCTCTCTATTGGACCTTAATAGACTGTTCTATGGATTATTGAAGTGGACTAGACCTAAACAACAAATCAACACAAGTAAAGAAATTGTCTACTCAAAACTTAGAGAAACATAGAGAGAAGAACTAGGAGATAATCAAGAGAACTTTCGCAATACATTTTAACTACCCTCCAATAAAGTTTGTCTCAAGTCAGGAAATGGAAAATGGTGTTTGCATTGAGGAAAGACAACAGAAATGCCGATTACAAATAGTGGTATTGCATCTGTATATCCATGCAGAAAATCAAGTTCACTCAATATCAAACTAGGTAAGTGTAAGTCCATAAATCATTTACCCCAATATAGCTAATTCTTATCCTCTTTGCTCTCATTTCTCAATTTCTTCTATTTTCATTTATAAGGGTATTTGTTTTTAGGGGAGAACGGAACCGGGCATAAGGAGCTTCAATCGCTATTATACCAACTCGCTCATTTATAGTATAGAGTTGAAAAAACAAAAGAAGCAGCCAATGATGACAAAGAAACTTTTTCTGTAAAAACTCAGATCAGCATTATGTGTAGCTGTCATCAAGTGACAATGGTAGACCAAAGAATAAGTGGCTGATATGAAATGAGCTCTTTTTTAAACTAAACTTCCAAAACCCAGATTTCTTGTCTCAACATGCGACTAATTCTTCAATGATAGTTGATTCATTACAATTATTTGTAATCACAACTTTAAAAGAGTTTTGTATCTTGGCAATGGGTAGAGAATACTTCACACTTCCTTTAACATGAAAAGCTCAGCATCCACAATAAAATAATATAATTCAAAGCTAAATGATTGTTTATGGTAGTGGTGGTGATTTCATCCAATATATATTTTCTAATATATTTTAAGTGAGGGAGGGGGAATTCAAATGCTAGACGTTTTCCATTGAAAATGCTCAGAAATGACACTTGACCTAAGAGGTCATTGGCGATTCCATCCAATATATAGCCATATTTTATTGTAGACTAAAATTCAAAAAACAATGAGCATGTGAACATGCATGTCCCATGCAACAAGAATGGTGTGCAATTTTGATGCGAGAGACGCAAGAAGATTATTATTTAGTATTATTTATGTTTGCAAGTCAATTGTATTTTTATGTTTTAGGTCCTAGTAATTTATTAGGGTATTAGTATTTTAATTTGGAAGCAAGGTTATTTTTGTAATAAGGCAATTAGAGTTTCCTAACCAATTAGAACTAGGGTTTAGCAATCCTTTATAAGCAACCTATTGTACTCTATGAAGCACGGGTGCGTTTCCGGATTCGGATGCGGGTGTGGAACTCAGCAATTTTTGAAAAAGAAGGGTGTGGGTGCGACGGGGTGCGGCGATTAAAAAATTATTAAAAATATTTTTATTTATATTTTCAATATATTTTTACTATTAAAATATACTTAAAAAACACATTACTATGCCTTGATTCACAAAACAAAGAAAGAAGAAGGCAAGAAACACAAAACAAAACACAAAACAAAAAGGAAAACACAAAAGAAGCAACAAATATTTAGATTAAAATTGAGGAAGGACAGATTTAGGATGTTTGGGCCTCATTCAAAACCGATTTCGGCTGTTCTAGCATGATTCAAAGCCTATTTCGGCCTGTTTCAACCATTTCGGTCGCCAGTCGATATGGCCCAATTCGGCCAATACAACCCGATTCTGGCCGAATCGGCCCGGTTCGGCGCGAATCGAGCCGAGTTGGCGCAAATCTGTGAAAAAAAAAGAGCTCAAACGCGGCACCAGTGCGCGGGCATCCACGTCGGACTTCGATGCGGCACCCTCCCAGGCCGCGTCTGTGCTTCATAGATTGTACTCCTTGAGAAGATAGTAGATATTTTGATGAATGAAAAAAATGGTTGTTTGATCTTTCTTTGATCTGATGCTGACTCCTAGCGGTTTCCCCACTTGGTGCCGACTCCAAGCAAGGCCTAAGTGCTGACTCCTAGGTCATCTCTTTATTTTATTATTTGTTTCAATTTTGTTCTGGTTGTCTTACATCATATTTGGGATCAGAGCAAACACCGATCTGTTGAAGCAACACCGCAGGAAAGAACCAGAAAATATCAACCAAAAAAAAAAAAATTTCGTTGCCGTGTTTCTCATCCCATCAAATCACAATACCCACACAAAAGCCAACCACCATAAAGGAAACCAGATCCAGAAAACCTATAACCCACTCCACCAGAACAGTACCGCAAGAATTCGTTAATACCGATCTCACCCCGTCGATCCAAAGCCGCTGCCCACAGCCATCACAAGCTGCCAGAAGGGCCAGCCACCACAACCACAACACTTGTCGGAAGCCTCAGCCTCACATGCCGCTGGTTCTACTGCAACGCCAATCCTGCATCTATCCAATCTCATGAAGTAACCCACTGGCCTGTCTAAATTCCCCTATTCCCCTTCTTTAGCCATTTACGTGACCTACTTGATCTGATTAACCTTAAACACATCTGACCCGACCCAAAGACAGCCCATCTTTTGCCTTAGCCTTTACTGTCCCAACCCAATTTCGAAAAAAATAAAAATAAAAACCTTAATTAGACCAAATTGTCCCAACCCATTCAACCTACTGAACCCAGTAACCCAAAAAAAAAAAAAAAAAAAAACCAGCCATCAAAACCAATTAAACAAATAGCCCAGTCCTATACCCATCCACTGCAAAACCCACCCTGCCTCAATTTAAATAACATATAAGCAGTCATATTAACCATTAAACCCAGAAGTCAACCCCCGTGCACATCAAGTGTTCTTCAACTTCACAGAAATTTTCCATATCGGTGTTTTGTGACTCCAAGTCTGAGCTGAAAATGACTGTCTTTGATAGAGAATTTGAGGAGGAGATTAAGGAGGCTGGGAATACACTCCTTAACCCTCCTTCCTCCATTGATGATCTCCTCACTCTTCTTGATAAAGTTGAAAATTTGTTAGCATATGTGGAGCAAGAACCATCCAAATCAATGCGAGATGCTCTTTTACCCTCAATGAAGGCACTAATCACTAATAAACTTTTGCGACATGCTGAAATGGATGTGAAGGTTTCAGTTTTATCTTGCATTATTGAGATTACAAGGATAACAGCACCAGATGCCCCATATAAGGATGAGCAAATGAAATAAATATTCCAATTGATTTTGGTAGCATTTGAAAATATGTCTCATGTGTCTACTCACTCTTATAAGAAGGTGGTTTCAATTCTTGAAACCACTGCAAAGGTCAAGTTATGCTTGGTGATGCTGGATCTTGAGTGTGATGCATTGGTTGTTGAGATGTTTCAAAGTTTCTTAAAGATAATTAGGTCCAACCATCCACCTGCTGTACTTTCAGCCATAGAAACAATTATGAATCTGGTCATAGATGAAAGTGAAGACATTTCCTTAGATCTTCTCAGTTCACTTTTTGCTAGTGTAAGAAAGGAAAATCAGACTGTTTCACCTATTTCGTGGAAATTGGGGGAGCAAATAATCACTAGGATTAATGCCCAGCTAGAAAAGAAAATGGCACCCACTCAAAAACTACCTAGCAAGCTTGAGGGTGCACATGATGTGAAAGTTGAAGTAGTTGAATGTGCTTCTAATCAACCCTCCATAGTGCTTAAAGATCTACATCTTGGTGAAGTCGAAGAAGTTAAAACTACATTGTTTCCTATGGTTCATAAGGTTCAAGATGATATTATACTGATTCCACACATTGATTTTGTTATTCCAAATGAGTTTGATGTGGTGGAATTCAAGGTTTTTCTTTTCTCTGTGCTCCCTAAGGTGATTCCAGACTTAAAGCAAGTGTTACTTGTCAACATTCAAATCCTTCAATGTTTTAAAACTCGAGATCGAGTTTTCTCCAACCAGAGGAGAATGATGCGGGAGACGCAAGAAGATTATTATCTATATATATATATAAAACCGAAGCCTTGCTTTCTCCACAATTTTCCACATCAGCATTTTTTATTTATATTTTTTAATAAAAAAATAATTAATAAACTATTAATCATCTAATAGTGGGCCATAGCTTAAGTTGATCAGGCCATGATAATGATCTAATAGTGGGCCGTAGCTTCTTCAACTTGATATATACCGTAGCTTCAATTTGATATATATTAGATATATTAAAAAACGTATCTTTCTTCCCCAAAAGCAACCCAATAAAATTCCTGAAACAAACCTAATTAAAAAACCTCTCTTTCTTCCCCAAAAGCAAACCCGTTAAAACTCCTCAAAAAAATATTTTGCTAGCAGACTAAAGAATCAACGAAGAAACAACAAATCAAGCAAAACAACGCTGACCCAAGCACGACCATGGGTGTTCCTCTCTCAAACGCAGAACCAAGCTCGACCATGGGTGCCAACGTTTTCAATCTTCGACCCGGCCGCCATATCAGATCATTCTCTCTAGGTATTTCTCAATTAATCTATGACTAATCTCTTTTCCTACTGTCTTCAATTAGGTTTTCTGTCAATTTAGGAATTTCAATTCCTAACCCTTTTTTCCTCTCTATTCTTTTTTTGTTGGAGTCAGGGAAACACTAATAGAAAATCAATTTCTACAGGTTTTGTAAGAAAATATTGTGGATATGAATGGGTTTTGTAGTGGAGATGGTATTGAAGAGCCTCCCAACCCTCAAAATCTGACAACAATCATACAGGTTTTGCCTTATCTTCAAGTTCTGCTTTATTTGCTATTTAGGTTTTTTTACCATATCCGATTTACCTTAACTTAATCGTCTGTTTGATTGAATAATTATTTGGCTAACTAAAATGCCAGCCTTCTCTGCCTCTTCATTATAGAGAAATAGGGAATTAAAAATGTGTTGATGAAATTTTTATTTCTTGCTTTATAATTAATTCTTAATTTGGTTTGTATTCTAGAGTTGATTGTATTTTGTAGTTTATAATTTTGAATTTGGTTGGAAATTTTTATTATTATTTGTGAATTTGAAATTTAAAGCAGTTGAGTATGAGGATATTTGTAAACCTGTAGTTTGGCTTTGTGTGTGGTTCTAATATATATCAAATTTCAGGAAGGGGTTACTTAGTATGTGGTTTGACCTATAAAACTTCAATGCTGCTATATCCTCCTCCTCTCAGGTTCTCACATTTTCTTATTTAGTATTTTAATTCCTTTTTCTATTTGGTTGGAGATTTGTACTTTTCTTTATTTTTTTGTTATTATTAGTAGCCTTGGTTGGAGTTTCTTAATTCCTATAAGATATTGTTTGAAATACAAAGTGTTTTGGCTGAATTATTATGTAAGCATCCAAATAAGAAGTTGTATAACTGACTGGAAACTCAGACTCAATTTGTTATTTTCTATTTGATTATTGAATTCCCTGTAGATTTTTTGTTTGGGGTAGGGTTGGAGTAGACTATGTGTATCTGTGGGAGTCTTTTTTATATCATTATTGGTTTATTAAGTTTAATCTAAACTGTATATGCAATACTGTGGCTCTATTTGGATTTTGAAGTTTATTTTATATCAGAAGTATTTGCCATATAAAATATTAGTAGTAAATAGTGTTAGGGTATGAAAATATCAGAACACAAGTACCGTTTTACATATAGTATACCTGGCTGTCTCTGGTAATTTAGACTTTGCACATTCGTGATATCATTATAACTACGGTGTGTAGCTCTGGACAGGTGCTTCCAATAATTGGGTTATTGGATTTAATTTTGTGAATTCTTATTTGGGTTCATGTATGGCTGCCAATGTCTGAATTCTTATTGTAATTTATGCACGATTGGGTGTTGGTTACCTGAGATTTTAAGTTTATTTTAGGTTTCTAATTGTGATGGAAATGCCCTGTTTCAAACATATTGTCCTTCATTTCTATTTGCTGGGAAATCTAACTAAATATCTAGCACAAACTTTGTGATATTGATGGCTGACAGACCGTTATTATTCTACTGTTATAAGTATGAATATTTGATCTAAATTCAATGTGTTTCAAATCTTGCTGTAGTTGCATGAGCCCTTTGTTGCATGCCATAAATGTCCTACAAAAATCTTAGAATAAAATGAGAGGTAGCTAACCTAACTTCTATCTAGCACTTCAAGCCTTCAAGAGACAATGGATCCTTTGTAAATAAATTGAATCTATAAATATTGAAGCTTTAATGTCATGTGTTCTGTGCATTGTCCATACCCTCCTTGCTTAAGAAGTGTATGGACAAATTTATACAAAATTTAACTATAAAATTATGAATTGATTGATATCAAATTCAATTTATAGGAAACTATCTTTACCTGTTAGGGAAAGATTACAAACATTAAGATAGATAATTTTGGGTGGTATTTTATCTGTTGCGAAGTATGTCGTAAAAAGGTGAAATCAAGAGATGAATTTTTATGGTGCGACAATTGCAACAAAAAGGCATCCTTCCCAATCCCAAGGGGTACACAAAATAAAATGTTTACTTTTAATATTAAAATACACAATAACTAATATGATATTAACATTATATATGTCATTTCTCTTATCAGGTATAGAATTCAAAAGCAATGTGCAACTCACACTAACATTTGTACTCAAGGAAAACCAAAGGACATATTCAGTGTCTACTACAAAGCAACAAAGGAAGAAAATACAAAAAAACACTTTAAAGTTGTCTTTCGATTTATTTTAAATATTGATTAAGTAGTTCTTTAAATTTGTGTTTCATACATTTTATGGATAATTGAGGATGTTAAAGATTTAATTCTTCATTTTATTTTAAACTTATGTTTGATTTCTATTTTTTATTATGTAAATTAATGTTTCATATCAAGATTAATATTTCATGTCAAGGATAGGAAGCTATAAAACTGGAATCCTAATGTACAAGCAAAGAGGAAGATAAAAAGAATAGCTTACATCTTTATACACTAGCTTTCCCGTGCATCGCACGGATTAGCGACTAGTTTAGTATTATTTATGTTTGCAAGTCACTTGTATTTTTATGTTTTAGGTCCTAGTAATTTATTAGGGTATTAGCATTTTAATTTGGAAGCAAGGTTATTTTTGTAATAAGGCAATTAGGGTTTCCTAGCCAATTAGAATTAGGGTTCAGCAATCTTTTATAAGCAACCTATTGTACTCCTTGAGGAGATAGTTGATATTTTGATGAATGAAAAAATAGCCGTTTGGTCTTTCTTTGGTCTGGTGCTAACTCCAGGTCTACCCTAAGTGCTGACTCCTAGTGGTTTTCCCGCTTGGTACTAACTCTAAGCAAAGCCTAAGTGCTAACTCCTAAGTCATATCTCTTTATTTTATTGTTTGTTTCAATTTTGTTCTGGTTGTCCTGCATCAAATTTCCTTTTTTATTTCCTTTTTCTGCACAACTAAAAACATAATAAAACAAAAACCACTGAACTTAAAGATCCACACTAGTCATGAGCAACCCAACCAAAAAAAAAATATATATATATATATATATATATATATATCCAGAAGCCAGTAAATAGGATAGAAAGAAACATAAAATGTAAATCAAAGAATGACAATCAAATATTTCCATACCTTCCACTGGTCCAAAAGAAATGCCAGCATCCTCAATACCTGGGTGAGCACAAAATGAGTTAAGCAGTTTGTCATATTGGCACCAGTTCATAATAACAGAAACATGTCATATAATAAAATTAAAAGATTTATACATGTTTTCGAACCATGTCAGATCATACAATTAAAAGATTTATCCATGTTGCCTATTATTATCAGAAAAAAGTGAATATAAATAAACAACCATATAAACTGCAGTTTAAACCAGGAGGTAAGGGGTTGCGAATTTCAAGAAACCAATTGTAAAGAACATTTAGTACACTAGTTAATGGATGCCCAAGCAGTGGAAATATGTAAATCATGAATGCAAGTGTTCAACAAACTAATGAAGTAGAACATAAAAGGATGCTCAAATAATGTTTTTTAAATAAATAAAAAAGACAAAGGTAAAAAAGGATGCTCAACTAAATCATGTACAGGAAATCCCAATATGCCATGTGATGCTTCAACGAACATTAGAATGGCACAATTCAAAAGCATGAGACCTTGTTGATAACCAACTACAGAAGCCAGATTTCATAAAGTTTGGCTCCCCATTCAGAAATTTTCAGTTAATAATTTATGATATTGGGTCACTGGGAGCATTCAGGAGATAAATCAGACAGACTTATGTGAGCAAAGTACTCCAAATCCATAAATCACAAGCACTGGGTTAACAAAAACGTTAATCTAACAAGTAATAGCAAAAAAATTAACAAGCTCAGCTAGACTTCACAATAGATTCCTGACTTCGTGACTAGGAGGAATGTCTTTCACACAAACATTTATATACGACTGCTTGGAGATCACACTTCTGTGTGGCATTATATCGGAATTCACCAGGAGTATAAATGACAGAAATACTAAATCAAGAACTAAATTATTGACAAGTGCATCTAAGTCTCCTTCATATGTACACCCCTTAGGGTTGTCAGCTCAACTGAGATGCAAAACAGCTTTTCTAACTGTTTTGTAACTTCCAGTAATATCCAACTCAAAGCACTGTAGCTATCAGTTCCAAGTTTAATCTTAGCCTTTGTAATCCCCTCTCAACTATTACCAATGATAAGAGTTAAGAGTAACAGGATGAGCCATGGTTACTTCAAAAAGAAGAGATGTTACATCTTCCATTATGGAGAAGAACTGAAGAAAGTTAACCCACATAGCCAGAATATCAACTATCTGTTAATGTAGTGACCATGGTGTTAGAAGGATTAAAAGAAACTTAGGCAATCAAGTCCACTAATCCATCACAGATGCTACATTTTTTTTATATAGGTAATCCATCACAGATACTACTGAAATTTTTTATTAGAAAATTGGTCTTGTATAGATGTATTTTCACTATTTTGCAGAGGTTAACAATCTCAACTGTGGATAGGAATGGGAGCGAGAACAGCCAGAGCAGCTTATAATATAATGAAAGTGTAAGGGCATAAGAAGAATAACTAAGCACTTGATCAGAAAGGTAAGGATAAAGGGGTTTAGATATTCCAAATCCAAAAATGTATGAAATTTTGCATCAGTCAGTATGAAAATTATCCAACGTGGTTACTGTCATCTATCCATTATCCTAATATCCATAGATGTGTATTCACTAATCTACATGATGAGACTACAGATGCTCTCAATACGCAGGAGCATATGACATTTGGAAACAATTAAAATCACAGAATGCTCTGCATCATCCAGTCTTGCATGTTCACTACAGATAATCAGAGAGCCAAATAAGGCACGAGGATTGTAAGAATACGCAATCAAAGGAGTGAGAATCTTCTGGACATTTTTTACCTAAAAGAACCATTTTGCAGAAAGAATCATTTATGATACACGAATACTAACATTTAAAATAGACTAATCGGTAACATATAGGCTATTAATGAAAAAAGCTCTAAAACTGTCCATGTATTTTTTACTCTTAAAAAGACAGAAGAGAAAATCGTCATAATCATCAAGTGGAAGGAAATTGAAAGGACAAGATATGTGGGTTATCAGAAAAAAATAGTCCCCACTCATTCTCCATTCAGATCAGACAATTGCAAACAGGCAGGATTTAAAACTAAAAAAATTAATTTCATGATTCAAAAGGAACTTCTTTCCTGTAGATAAATTGAGACCTAGTGATTTGAAATCCAATGATATGTAAGCTTTTAGGGAAAAATACAGTAAAAGGGACAAGTCTAGTCAAGAAGCCAAGGCAGATAAATGGTCATTTGCATGGACTTCCCTTCTTGACATGCGTATGAAACTGGGAAGAAAATTATATTCATTCAAGTAAATTGATCTATGAATCCCTTAACTGGTTGATGAGATATCCTGTTTCTAAACAGAACTAGAACATGACATTCGCACTACAAAGTGAGCTACATACCCCTACACCCAGTACCACTGATGAGATATCCTGGTTTCTAAACAGAACTAGAACATGACATTCGCACTACAAAGTGAGCTACATACCCCTACACCCAGTACCACTGATGAGATATCCTGGTTTCTAAACAGAACTAGAACATACAGCACCACAAACTGAGCTACATACCCCCACACCCAGTACCCACCCACCCTCGCACTCCCACCCCCGCCCCCCAAAAAAAAAAAAAGAAAACCAAAGTAAGCGGTGTACAGAAAACTCAAAGTAAGCACTATAACATTGCAGACAACACTCTAGGTAATGTCTCACACTGGGCTTGCAGAAAGAGTCAACATGTGACTATCAATATATATTTGCAAAATGAGGAATAACCAAAAATAGCAATTTCAAGAGCATGCTTTGATAAGGTAGATTTGCTTTTTCAACTTAATCTGTTATACTTATACCCATTTACAAGGCCTCTAAATATAGCTTCTAATAGAATCATTCCATAAGACAGCAAACACTACACATGGCAATCTCAAGTAACACAAAATATTGTAAGTTATCCCAATCATATACACCCAGATAACACAAATCAGGCATTACCCAATAAAACCCACATCCAGAAACACCTATTCAAATCAAATACCTTTACCAAAAAAAGAAAAACTAAAATTCGGGCAATATTCCGCCAAAAACGAAGCTCAAAAACTATACCTTTATCAGAGAATTGCATATAGGTATCAACCTTAGGTGGAGTGGGGCTCTTGTACTGTGCATTCTTACTCCTATCTCTCAAAATCTCTTCAATCTCTTTGTAATAAGACATCTTAGCAGACCCACTACCTCTATCTTGGTGCTTAGCCTTCTTGAACTCTTTAAGCAAGTTCCTCCACTTGTCGGTGCACATAGTGGGTGATCGATCGAACCCTTTTTCTCTCATCTTCGACGAAATCTGCTCCCACAAGTGCTTGTTCGACTTCGAAGTGTTGAACAACCCGTCCATTTCTCTGCGCAGAGAGATTAAGCTACGAGTCTCGTCTTGGACCCACGTCTCGGCTCGCTTCTTGGGAGCCTTGACTTCGACCTCGACTTCATGGTCCTCGTCGCCGCCACTGCTGTCGCCGAGAATCATTTGCTGGTGCTGGTGGTGAGAGTGGGCGTGCGTGTGAGGGTGAGGTTGAGGAGCGTGGTGAGGTGGCAGGTCGCCGCCGCCGCCGCCATTGGAGACGACCTCGATCATCATGTCGCGTGCGCCTTCTTCTTTGTAGAAGTCTATGGGGCGCGGCTTCTCGGACAAGTACATGGTGGTGGGCTTTTGTTTTTTCTCTGATGTAGGTGTTTGTGAAAATGCCTCCGAGAAAGAGAAAGAGAGAGAGAGAGAATTAGATTGAGATGAGGAAGTGGGAGTGAGAGTAAAAAAAGTTCATTTTGTTGTTGTAATAAGTAAGGGGATTGAAGTTGAGTGCGGTTCTTTTCTCTCTTTTTTTGGATTTGGTTTCACTTTATTGCAAACGGTAATTTTGGGGTTTTAGCAAACAAGTGTGTCCTTGTGAGTTGAGAGAGAGAGAGAGAGAGAGCGAGAGAGAGGTGCGTGAAGTAAAAGCTTTGTGTTTGATTAGCGGAGAAATGGGAGAATCGGTTGAACTTGATATGGACTCCTCTCTTTCTTTCTTTCTTTCTTTCTTTCTTGTGTTCTACTGTTCATTTCAGCTCCTCCTCCTCTGTCCCATCCTTGAATTTTGCACTCAAACTCTATTAATTTTTATTGGACGATTTTAGGCATAGAGTCGCAAGGAAGAACTATCCAAAATACATATGGGAAAAAGTTAACAAAGTTTTTATTTATAAAAAAATATATATTAATTGAAATTTTCTACCAGAAAAATAAAAAATAATTAATTTTTTGACCATTTTTTAATATTTTCTACAATAAAAGTAATATCAATTTTTTTTTAAATGATCCATTAATAAATGTTCTAAGACCATTCATTATATTTATAAAGGCAAAAGTTAAGAGATGTCCTAACCGTATTAGTTTAATAAATATTTTTAGAAATTCTTTGAGTAATGTCACCGTGCATAAACTATTTTACAAACCTATTTACAAAGAGAAATAATATGTCTACAATATTTTTACAACAAATTCTAAGTAGCAGGTTGTTACTGGTTATTATTGTTAGGGCAAAAAAGTAATCTTAATGTTAGTTTCAAATTTGAACCAATAACAACTAACCACCTATGATTTGTTGTAAAAATATTGTAAGCGTAGCATCTCTCTTTTACAAATTATTAATGTAAGACTAATACTGTAGACATAAACTATTTTACAACATTTTTATAAACTGCTAATGTGGCTTAACATTTACCAAATAATTATTGGTAAATAAAAATGTGATATTAATGATGGCCCAGATTAGAACTAGTAAGAATTTGTCACATCAATAGTTTGTAAAAATGTTGTAAAATAATTCGTGTCTGTAGCATTACTTTTAATGTAATAGGTGATTATTGGTAAGTAAAAAAATAACGTTAGTGATAAACCCATATGAATATGAATAAGAATTTACTATATCAACAGTTTATAAAAATACAATAAATTAGTTTATGCTTGGCACATTACTCAAACTTTTTCCTAGTAAAAAAAAATATTTTTTTTTAATAAATTTTTAAAACCCCGTTAACAAGATCCTATAAATATATATATATATGTTTTTTTAATAATTTAATAGTTATAAAACTTGCAATGCAGTGAGAGATTTGAAATTTAATATCTTCATTGAAAATGCCTAATGTAATTGAGCTGAAAGGGCACATCTGCTTGCCAAAAGAGTATAAATAATTTTTAATTACGGATACTTTAAGGAAAACTATAAATGTCTCCACGATAAAAGAGCTAAAGGCACACATCTACTTGCCAAAAGAATATGAATAATTTTCAATTATGAATACCTCTTTTAAGGAAAACTATAAATGTCTTTACTATAAAAGAAAGAGATTTTTATCTCATTTGTAGTTTAGAAATAAAAGATGTATATACTTTTTTTTAAGTAAAACCAATATTACTAAATAAAAGAATTACTACTTGCCAAAAGAAAAAGAATTGTTGTTCAAAGTGATTTTGGTGGATGGAGGGGGTGGTTTACTTTGTCCTAAGAATTAAGGAATCTAAGAGCATCCACAGCAATAGAGCTAAAAATTTAGCTATTTGGCACCACAAAAAGTTACTTTATTTATTTTACCTACACACATGCTGTAATAGTAGATATATTTTAGTTTTCAACACAATAAAATAATATAAACATCACAATAAAATAAGATATCTACTACAATAAAATAATATATCCACTACACACAACCAGGCAGGGAATAAAAAATTATTTTTTATTTTTAGCTCTATGGATGTACACTGTAGCAATGAAGTTATAAAAAAAAAAGTTTAGCTCCACTGCTGTATAGGTTTTTTTGTGTTTTGGTGGAGCTAAAATAGCTATATAGCTTTTTAGCTCCACTGCTACAAGTGCTCTCATCCAAGACTATGAGGGTTAGACTAGAGGAAGTTTTACTTTTTTTAAGAAATTATATCATTTAGATAATTAATATGTTGCAAATATCAAGTAAATATCTTATCCTCTTTTTTTTTTTTTTCCTTAATTCGATAGATGGAGGGGATTTGAATATGAACGTTTTCATCTAATACACTTAAAATATTTGAGAAAATAGAATAATTAAGAATGCAGTAAACGTTTTTTTTTTTTTTTTAAATTGCACTAAAGTTTATGACATTTTTAATGTTTAGAATAAATAATGATGTTAAGATGATTAATAAGCTGATTGTGAAAGCATTAGGAATTTGAAATCAATTTGATGACACAATTTCCATTTTGCTCTTAAACAAACAAACAAACAAAAACTTTTTTTAACAACAAATGGAAGAGGAGAATAAAAACTTGTTTAGATAATTCTATCAAATTACAAGACTTTTGACTTTCAATTTATTATCTTTTAAAATAAAAACTAGTCAGATTTGGATCTCATGCAATGATTGCACAGTCAAATTACCTTGTAGCTATGAGATGTAAAAATTTGAAAGGTTAAAGGTTAAAAATGAATTTTTAACTTTCAATTGATTCTTTATTGCACCAAATCTGAATCCAAAGAAGTCATATTTGTCCAAACTTCAACAAAACTCATACTAAAATCCATGAAATGGCTCCTTCAAAAGAAATCCACCAAATGTCAATTGAAAAATGAATTGTGGCGCTGTACATGTTGGAGCTAGTTGGTCATACCGGTTGTAGTCCAATAAATATGCAGAGGCCTGCTCAGACTAAAAATAAAAAATTTTTTGTTTCTCATTGAAAAGAAAAACGGTGAGTCAAATTTTGCTTCTTTTTTTTGACTAGTTTTGTAAGTGAATTTTTTTTTTTTTTTTAAATGGTGTAGTTTTTATATACAAATCATCTTTGTAGCTTTGTCTTTTAAAAAGTTATTAATTAAAACTATTATGAGCATGTTATTTTGTTTTTTACTACTAGCATATTAGTTTTAAATAATAATATAAACATTTTTTGAGATAAAAGATAGAATAATAATAATATAAACCTAATTCTACAATCTAACACTTAAAATGGATTAAAATTTAAATATCCAAGTGTATGAGAGAAATATATATATATATATATATATATATACACACATACCACTTAGCCATAAAATGACCTATATGAGGTTTTTAGTTTTGAATTAATCCAATAGTATATTTTAGCCATTTTCCTTTAATATACTTTGATTTTTATTTAGTTTAATTAAATCCTAAAATATTCGGTAAGCTTATTTTTATTTTTGATATCATAGTAAGTTTCAATTAAACTTCAAATTTTGAAATAAATTTCATTGAAACAAGTTAGTAATGTGATATTCAATAGTGTTAATAGAAAAAATAAGTATATATGATAGAAAGTTTAAATAAAATTTTCTAACTTTGAGGTTAGAATAAAATACTATATGTTGAAATGAAAAATACCCAAAATTCTAAAATCTAAAAAGTAATTTATCATTTTGAAAAAAAAAAAAAAATCTTTATCCTATTTGAAAAACTGAAAAAGAGTATAAATTTTTTTTAAAAAAAATCGCAACGACGGCGTATTGCATGAGTATCCAAAACGTTACGCATCTGAAATTATTTGATAGGCTCGGGCAGACTCTCTCTCTCTCTCTCTCTTCATCCATGAATTGCAGCAAAACCCCTTATTCAACTACCGCCATAGCCTCAAACTTAGCTGCACAAAAACTTGAACTTACAGTAATTTTTTAACTTTATCTTCTTATTCTTTCATGGCTCTGGTCATGATTGTGAGCAAACTATAAGCGATGAAGCTCATTCAAGCCGCCTCCACTCAACCCAAAGCTTCCCATTTTTGGCTTAATAATGGAGGACCCACTTGCATTCTAAGCCCGCCCTCGGCCTTTTCATACACCAAAGTTAATTCCTTTAACTCTAGGTCTCTCTCAGGTATTAAATCAAACACCTTGCGTTCTTTTTGTTTTTGTTCTTTGCTATTATCTGCTTAATAATTAGTGTTGTTTGATTGTCAGGGATTGGTTTTTTTGCTTTTGTGCTCATGCCCATTTTAGTTTGTATGATGTATTAACCTCTAATTGGCACTAATGGAAACAAGGGAAGTAATTGCTTGGTTAATTTATCTTATTGCTTTTTGGTCTGTGGGCTATATTTTGTGAAAACCTTCAATTAGATTAACTTAGCTATGGGTAAGAAAGTTGTTATTTTGGGGGGTGAATAATCTGTTTCTAACTATTGAGGGCTGAGGATTATTTTCAGCAAATTTCAATAAGTTATTCTTATCTTTTTTGCAATGTTTATCTGCAAAAATTAGTTGCTTGACAAGTCCTGGAAATGTCACTGTTAGAGTCAAGTAGTTGATAAGTGCATCAAGTTACGTGACAAAATTCATGTTTGAAAAAAGGTTAGGTGAATTGACATGAAATGATCAATTTTTGCCTGTCATTGCCAAGTGTTGACATGTATTTTGCATGGGCCATATGTGACTAAAATTAGAGGCTCTTTTTCCTTTGGAACATGAAAGGTTCAGATTCATAGTTTTGGCCTGTATCAATTGGCTTAGTCAAGTATACGCTTTCATTGTTTTAGACTGTTCTACTCCCAGAAAAGGAATTGCATAATGCTGCTGTAGGATAAGGAATGAGTATTCAATTCTTTACTTCAACACAAAAATCTTTTGCAAATCCTTGCTTATCAAATATGCTTATTTCGATGGAAGGTTGCTTGAGAGTGAAGAAATAAAAAGACATTTGTCCAGCCTGTTGATTTCATTGACACCCCTTGTTAGCGGTTTAGCAGTGGCATATAATGCTTCCTTTCATATTTATTTTAGATCAATTATTTGTTTTTATTTTATAAAGTCATTTCTCTATTTCTCTCAGTATGTTGTACTCCAACAATATTATCTTGCATAGGAAGATTTTCCTAAAATGTTTTAGGCTAAACTCTTCAACTAAACTTTCAAGCAGTATGTGGCCTTTGTAGGATCCTTCATCAAAATAAAGTTGCTATCAACTGTATGATTATCTCAGCAATGAGCAATGTTTGTGTCTCTAGACCATATGGCACTCACCATCAATCAGTTTTGTTGCTGTCTCCAAAAGAAAAGCATGGAAATGGAATCCTTAGAATCATTTCCACATGCAAGTCAACATTGATCTCTCCAACTGCTCCTCTCATTGGCCGTCCACCCTCATCTTTGGTGTTGGCTGCACAACTTACTCCATCTGAGGCTCCCCAACGTTCAGAAGAATGGTTTGCCCTTCGCAAGGACAAGCTGACCACAAGCACTTTCAGCACTGCCTTGGGCTTTTGGAAAGGAACCCGTCGCTTTGAGCTCTGGCATGAGAAAGTCTTTGAATCAGAAGTAGAAATTGTGGAAACTTCTAAAAAGTGTGCCATGGAGTGGGGTGTGCTCAATGAAGCAGAGGCTATAGACCGGTACAGAAGCATCACAGGTCGTGAGGTGAGCTCATTAGGGTTTGCAACTCATTCAGAGGAGAGTTTTGGTTGGATGGGTGCTTCCCCTGATGGTCTTCTTGGTTGCTTTCCAGGAGGTGGGATCCTGGAAGTAAAGTGCCCATATAACAAGGGGAAGCCCGAGACTGGTCTGCCCTGGTCAACTGTGCCATTCTATTACATGCCTCAAGTGCAGGGTCAAATGGAGATAATGGACAGAGAATGGGTTGATTTGTATTGCTGGACGCCAAATGGAAGCACAATATTCCGTGTACATAGAGACCGTGCTTATTGGGATATGATACATGCCATTTTACGAGAATTTTGGTGGGAAAATGTGATTCCTGCCAGGGGGGCTCTGTCACTGGGGAGCAAAGAAGCGGCCATGTCATATAAGCCATCATCTACACACAAACAAACAGGACTTGCCATTGTCAAGAGTCTGAAGTTGGCTAGTGAGTCAAAGTTGTTTTGTAGGGAGATTGCTGGTCATATTGAATTTTATAGGTGATAATGTATTCCCAAGTAAAAAGGCTAAGCAAATGACTCCTATTTTGGTGCTTCCTATTTTTAATATGTATTCCGTTGGTTCTCCATGTATTTGTTTATCGGCTCTCATTGTAAACTTATAAATCTCATTGATAAGATATTTTTTCTTTTCATTATGTCGCAAACAAATTGGAATTCAGGGTCCCTGTTTTGCAGTTAGTTTTGTTGTTCGTGATGTTGGAGGTGTTAGAACCTGTTATCTGGAGTTGAGTTGTTTGTTTGAGCAAACAAGTTAATAAGAAGTTAGAGAAAGTATAATCTTTGCTTTCTAAAACAGGTAAAAGGAATCTCACTTTAAGAACAAAAACCTATCCTAAAATTTAGTGAGAAGATATACCATGCATCCGAAACAAGTATCTCTCCTCTCACACGTGTGGAGTCCACCCCGATGTGAGAGGGAAGAAACATGCTCTGGATACAGTGTATTTTCTCCTAATTTAGCCAGTGAGTTAGTGGCTGAGATGATTAGGCAAATGTAAGGTTTGGCATAGATGTAGATTTGATCATTGCCTTGAGCAATAGAGACCCAGTCAAAAAGGCTACATGAAGGGACATCCCTCGCTCACCAAAATAACCAAATTCGTTCCTTTAGTCAAAAGAAAAGGTTTTGACCACGTTAAGAATCAAATTGAGTAAAGCAACTTTGATTAAGCAACTGGTAGCTTAAGCAAAATTCGATGGCTGTTCATCCAAAATAACCACCATCCACCAAATTTATTCCTTGCGTCTGTCCAATTAAGGGCTAAGCCAACATGAGCCTAAAATAAGCAAATGAATTTTAAACAAACTTCTAAAGCTGTTTATCTAAAAGGGTTCCAATTCAGGAAATCCAAAGAGAGTTAGGAAAAAAAAAAAAAAGAAAAAAAAAAAAAGAGATATGGATTCTGGACTTTCATGGGCTGATCAATGGGACGATCACCCCGATCCCCCGCCACCATCAGCAGCAGCAGCATCAGAGAATGACAAGAAGAAGAACAAGGATGGGT
This sequence comes from Quercus robur, assembly GCF_932294415.1. Taxonomy (NCBI): domain Eukaryota; kingdom Viridiplantae; phylum Streptophyta; class Magnoliopsida; order Fagales; family Fagaceae; genus Quercus; species Quercus robur. Next base: position 51,399,916 of record NC_065536.1, read on the forward strand.
CTAAAGGGAGCAAGATTGGGAAGTCAATATTAAATTTCAAATGGGTGAAAGATATCCGCAAGAAATCTCAGAAAGAATGAGGACTGCTTGTGATTATGAAGGCCTCTTTTGCTACAAAAGAAAATACATTCTATAGGCTTCACCCTCCCATATTGCTTCCGGGGTCTCTGTCACTTCATATATGATTCAATAATATTTAACTATAATCTATCCTCCATTCTTTTTGTTAAGAATAATGAGATAAGACATTCTTTATTTTTTTTCCAATTTCTTTTCCATTTTAATTTTATTTGTATCATGAGTAACATTGTTTAAAGCCTAATGATAGGCAACTACATATATATATTATACTTTATAGAGCTGATCACTTCAATTATCTCTAGCTTTCATCATTACTCAACCATTCGTGTTTTCTTTTTTCTTTGTTCATATGTTTGCTTGGACTTTCTTAAAGGGTGGCACAAGCAAGGTATGTGCACATGTTGTCACTGCTTACAAAGCCCTCTTATATGTGTGTTACCATGATTACGTTCAAAAATTTTCAAAGATATTCCGTGATTGGCATTAAAAACATGAATAATGGGTTTCGAATGACTTGGATAATTAACTTTTTCCTTCATAATAAAGACGAAGCTATTAGCTATAACTTTGTTCATGGAGAAGAGCCATGCTTGGAGTTGGACGGACCCACTTTTCTATCACGCCTCTCTTGTCACATAAGTAGCTGTTTCCTACAATCTGAACTAATCAACTCCAAAAGAAAACAATCCTCACGGAATAATTATAGAGACACACCCAATTTTATAACTTATTGACTTATATGACTATGAGTGGTGGATACTTTCTGCCAATATAGAGCCATCATTTTTCGTCAACCACTTACAATCACACAAGTCAGTAAATTGTGAAATTGAGTATAAATATTATTATATTCGTAGTATTGTTGTTCTTGTTCCTCATATCCATGGTCATTAGTGCCATAAATTACCATATGTAAGATGCAAGACCCTCGTGTGAGGGTTAAGTTTATAATGATTGCTCTTATCATTATTCTAGGGTATCAATTGATTTTTGGGGTAAACGGGGTTCAAACCTCAGATCTTTTATTTAACGACAAGAGACTTTACTAGTTGTTCTAACTAAAACCCACTAAGTTAAGAGTATTGTAGTTCAATGGCATAGCATGCTCTTTTTTATTAAGAGATTTAGGGTTTGAATCTCTCTTCCTCTCTTCCTCATTTTCCAAAAAAAAAAAAAAAAAACCATCGTCTAAGGGACGAAATCAGAATTTCATCTTTGGGGCTAAAGCACGAAGAAAAAAAAAAGATCATTTAAGAAAGAGAATTATATTCAATTAAAATAAAACTAATTTTCATTTAGTGTTTACAAAATATAAATAAAAGAAAAAAAATGATTTCTTAATATATTTCAAGTTTCAACTTAACCACCTATCAATATATGTAGCTCAAATTTTTCTTTAATTCGGAAAATCATTTACGATTGATCATGTACCAAATTTAGCAATAATTTTTCTTGACTCTTAAATTTGTGGCTCTCCTAAACAAGGGCTGCATTACCTTAAGGCCAGAGGGTTCAATGAACCCCCTAACCTGGCCAATTATATATATATATATATATATATATATATATATATGATTTTTAATTTAAAAAAATTGAGCCCTTAAAATAAAATTTTGAACCCCCGACCCTAAATTTTGTTTAAACACAACTGATATAAGTTTGAATATGATCATCTTATTGCTACTTTCACAATATTTTCATAATAATTTAACAATAAATGTTAAGTGGCAAGTTGTAACTGATTTTTATCATGACCCACAACTAACATCACTTTTTTTTTTTTACCTTTGACAACTTGCCACCTAGGTTTTGTTGTGAAAGTGCTGTGTCAATAGCACTATTCTTAAAATATTTATTTTATAAGAAAGAAAAAAATTGTTTCAAATTTTTGCTCATTCGATTAAAAAAAAATTCCAGAACTTTGGCTTACTTTTCCATTGACAGTAGAATAAAGTTGTTTTTCCCTACTCTTTTCTTCTTCATCAACAATAAAGTATACTACTATTACAACCAACAGATCTATATCTATATTTATGATTCTTTCATCATTCTCTCTATCTTTCTTTTTCTCTTCTATGTTTTCTTAGTTTTCATTTGATTAAGTAGTTTGATAAATACTCTATAGATTTCCAAATCCAAGAACTCTTTTGGTGTTTGCTCCAATTTTAAGAGACTGACCACATGTATGTATGGTTAAGAAGCCATACGCTTTAAAAGTAAAAACTTATATCAGTTACTATTTTTTTTTCTTAATTTCACATTTATCATTAGTCCAACTCCAAGAGACTGGTCACGTATATGATTAGTTATTTTTATGTATTCAACGGTTGTTGTCTTACTGATATTTATACTAAATTATATTTAGAATACTATTTTAGATTATTGTATAATGTATATAATATGGAAGTTGTACATATTAAAAAAATTAATTATACAATTTTTTTTTCACTTGCCCCTCGTGACAAATTCATACTTCTACCATTGCTAACCCCTACAAAAAAATCCTGAAGCCGCCACTGCTCCTAAAAATTCTCTAATATAACCAAATTATGTTGTCATATCCAATTTGGTACCTAATTTCAAACCCGAATAAAAAACAGGGAAAAAAAAAAACAACTTTGAAGAAGAAAAAAAATGATGAATTGATGGCTGTGACAATGAGTGCAAAAGGCAAAAAATTGACATTAAAATAATTCTTTCAATTCGACTCTGTCAAAACTACGAAGCATCATGTTTTACTCACCAAAACTATGCACACACAAAAAGAGATGATTTTCATAGTGTAATTGGTTTCAACTATGCACACACATAATTCGACTCTATCAAACTACTAAGCATTATGTTTTACCCACCAAATTAGACACACAAAGAGATGATTTTCAAAATGCAATTTGTTCCCCTTCCTCTTTTAACTATATATAAACACTCAAACAATTGTGTTGTCTTCAAAGATTCAACAAGTCAACCAAATTACTGTAGAAGCCGCAAAATCTATTCTTCTTCTCTGTTCATGTTCTAGCTTGTTCTAACGTAACGGGTGGCACAGTGCAATATGTATGTGCTCATGTTGTTGTTAACAATGTCTTTGTGGACGAAAGTTACCACCAGTACTGTGTTAAATTTTTCAATCCCTTATTCATTTTTTAACTACTCTGAGTGGTACTTCTCATAATTTACTAGTAACTTCTTTGTCTAGGCTTGTCCTTGATGTAGAGATAATCAATAATTGAGGACTATAAATGTTTTTCACATGAAAACTCATTCAGCATTCAGAGTTGAATGGTAACACGCAAAACATCTTGTACTTGTAGTCAGCTTAGAGCCTCAAAGAGTTAAATCTGGCTTTTATTGTCATCAGCTGTTCTATCATCTATGTCCTACAAGGTCATAAAGGCAACCTGTGAATCACACAACGTGACAAACAGATGCAAGATTGAAACTTGCTTCGCTGTTTGACAATGACTGGAATGAGGTGGATGACCTGGATGAGCATAGGTGAGCAGTAGTATATCCAATTGTTGAATGTTTCAATTTCTTAAAATAAAAGGGTTAATTATAATATGCAAAGGGCAAATTTTAGATATAGTTTTTGGAGCGATGCACATTATTTTCACTTATATTGGTGCCCATTTAAGAACAAATTATCTAGTTCTTTTTTTTTTTTTTAAGCACTATAAATAAATAGTAAAAGCTAAATAAAATAAATAAGAAATTAATGTGAGACTCGTAAATAGTAGGGGGAAAAAAAAAGCAATAAGCTGGCTTATAATCAAGATCCAAACGCACACTGCATACATGTCTAGATTAAATTATTGCTTTTGAGAATCTCATGTCTGAATTAGATTTAATCATTTTGGGTGATTGGTCAATGCAACAATGTGTTTGAATTTAATTGAAGAATTTATGAAATAATACTTGAAGAACTGTATCTAAACCTTGCCCATTTGTGAAATGATCGAATTGTATATCCAGACATCTAATTGGATGACAATAAATCTCCAAATCTAAACTCTAGATGTGTTTACAACTTTTATTTTTAAGAAGACCTAACATATTATAAGGAGGATGTGGTGAGTTCTATCTGATCTTTTCTTACTTGAAGGAGATTTCTTAGGGTGGTCAACTTCACGATTACCTCTTCTTTGTATAAATATCTCATTTTTGTAATTATGGGAAAATTCTCATTTTAGGTAAAAAAAAATACCCAAAGAGAAGAGATGGTCATTTTTGAGATATAAGGGTAAAGTCATTATTTTACATGTTCATAAAATTCCATATTTAACATAAAGTAAAATTTGACATCATAATAGGTTGTTATGGAGTTCAATAACAAATTGGTCATGTTATTATTATATGTGAAATTTTGAAATTTTTTACCGTCATATGAGAGAATTTCCATTAGTTGAAATATGATTTCAAAGTAAGTATGAATGCATGGAATTAAAATTAATTGATTTTGATTAGCTCATGAGAAGGGTAATCTATATATATATATAAAACCGAAGCTTTTGAAGCTTCCACAATTTTCCACGTCAGCACATCATTAAAAAAAAAAAAAAAAAAACAATTACCAAATAATAAAACAAAAAAACAATCACCAATTACACGAATAGCTTTCCCGATACTGGACCTTCACACACGAATAGCTTTCCCTTTCACCTGACCGGACCTGGCTTCTCCGATCCTCTGCCCCTCCACACATGAATAGCTTTCCCTTTCACCTGACCGGACCTGGCTTCTCCGATCACGAATACCTTTCCCTTTCACCTGACCGGACCTGGGTTCTCTGATTCTCTGCCCCTCCACACACGAATAGCTTTCCCTTTCACCATACCGGACCCTGGCTTCTCCGATTCTCTGCCATTTCTTTTCCACGGCAAGACCCACGGCAAGACCTAACGATCCTTTCACGATACCGGACATGCCTTCTCCGATTATCTGTCATTTTTTTTCCACGGCAAGACCCACCAATCCGACCCAACAGACCGATCCTCTGCCTCTCCCTTTCCACGGCAACACCCAACAGCCCGATACCGATCCGACCCAACAGACCCAAATCCAATTCGCTCAATTTCCACTCTTCCCCAGCCCATCGCTCAATGCAACCGACCCAGCCCGTCGAGACCGGCCCAAAGGTATTGTCTTATAAACCTATAATATATATATTTTTTTTCTGAATCCGAATTCTATATAGATTAGGACTCTATAACTCTATATATATAAAACTTTCACGATGCTTTTTTTTTTCACGGCTATTCAATTTGTAGGTATGTTTTATATTTTTTTTTCACGGCTATTCAATTTGTGTGGAAACTGAGCTAATTATAGAATTGTAGTTTTTGGGGATGTTTTAATTTGTAGGTATGTTTTAGAAACACATTGATTTGTGTAGGCAAATTGTAGTCTTTGAAATTGTTCAATTTGATTTTTCTGAAGATTTTTAGTTATATGTTTTTGATGAGTATGAGTTCAATGTTGTTACTGCTATTTGGTTGCTTAGAAATTGGTGAAAATACAGATGGGAATCAGTTCAAATATTTTTTTTTTTTTTGGGGTTTATGGACTTTTTGGGATGTTCAGCTGTTTTTCTAATGTGGGTGTGGTTTGTCTCTGATGGGTATGAGTTCAATGCTGTTTATGCTGTTTGGTTGCTTAGAAATTGTTGGGAAAAAAAGATGGGCATAAGTTCAGTTTTTAATTTTTATGTGTTCATGGACTTTTTGGGATGTTCAGTTGTTTTTCTGATGTGGGTGTGGTTTGTCTCTGATGGGTATGAGTTCAATGTTGTTATTGTTTGGTTGCCGAGAAATTGGTTGGAAAAAATATGGGCATAAGTTCAATTTTTGTTTTTTAATGTGTTTATGGACTTTTGGGATGTTCAGTTGTTCCTTTAGAATCATTAAGAATATTTTGGTAATTAATTCAGTTTGAATCTGGGAGAGTTCATACTTGCGCACATAATAAAGACGAAAAGGTTTAGAACTTTCTTATACATGATCTTTCATTTAAGGTTAAAAAAAAAAATTAACTAGGATGTTTTTTATGTTGTTAGGCATAAAGGAACTTAGGCATATTATAGCTGTTGGGAAAAAAAGATGGGCATAAGTTCAGTTTTTAATTTTTATGTGTTCATGGACTTTTTGGGATGTTCAGTTGTTTTTCTGATGTGGGTGTGGTTTGTCTCTGATGGGTATGAGTTCAATGTTGTTATTGTTTGGTTGCCGAGAAATTGGTTGGAAAAAATATGGGCATAAGTTCAATTTTTGTTTTTTAATGTGTTTATGGACTTTTGGGATGTTCAGTTGTTCCTTTAGAATCATTAAGAATATTTTGGTAATTAATTCAGTTTGAATCTGGGAGAGTTCATACTTGCGCACATAATAAAGACGAAAAGGTTTAGAACTTTCTTATACATGATCTTTCATTTAAGGTTAAAAAGAAAAATTAACTAGGATGTTTTTTATGTTGTTAGGCATAAAGGAACTTAGGCATATTATAGCTTTCTCATAAGAGTTAGTAATATCAGTTGAGTTTTAAGGTTTTGTTGGCCTTTATAAGTTCTTCCAGAGATGGTGGGTTCTTATATTATTTTTATTGTTTTTAATATATATATTGGGATCTGAAAATAGAAAAATAGAATGTAGTTGAAAAAAAAAAAAAATTTTCAGGTCAGGGTGTTTTGATGAAATTTGATTTTGATGAAGGAATCTGGGTAAGAATGCTTTAGTTTGGGGTATTCAAGTTAAATTAGGGAGTGGGTTTTTATATTTTTTTCAATAAAAAGAAAACAAACCACTTGAAATACACGGCAAAGGCTTGCAATACTCCCCAAAAAAAAAAAAAAAAAAAAAAACTTGTGATATAGAGATAAAAAATAAATAAAAAATAAAAACAAAAAACAAAAAAACTTACCACACAGATATAGAACCGCAAGCACATAGAGAAAGAAAATCTGCCACCATCAGATTGTTGGAACCAGCACCGGTATTTTTATTTTTAATTTTTTCCAGATTTGGGGATGCAATGTTACTTTTTATTGAGTTTTTTGTTGTTGTATAGGTATAGATTTGATTTTGGCTTTCATTCGTTTTTGTTTCGGGTTTTTGAGTTCTCCATGAAATTTTCATTGGGATCAAATAAGTATAGAATTGAATATTATGCTGATATTTCTTTTTTCTTTTTCAATCTTATTTTAGGTTTTTTTATCAGAACCACATGCACACAGAGATATAGTTTGGAAGGCACAAAGAGAGAGGCCGCATACCCATTACCCCATAATCGGTAAAGTTATTGCTTTTTTATTTATTTATTTATTTTTTGATTGAATATGATTTAGGTTTTAATTTCTTGGTTGGATTGATTTAGATTTGGCTGTTCTGCCATGTAGGAAAAAAAACACCCTTAAAAAACAAACATGCATAAAAAACAAACTTGAAACGCCACACTCAAAGAAAATCGATGCATCTATTCGGACCCAAAGAAAAACGATGTATCTGTTGTTATTTCTGTGATGTATGTCCATGGGCTGTATTTCTGCTGCTACATATTTTGTTTTCTGCAGAACAAGTTCAGGATTTTCTGCATAATCTGTGCTTACAGGCGGGTTGAGTGTAATATCTGTTGCTATTTCTGTGATGTATGTCCATGGGCTGTATTTTTGCTGCTGCATTTTCTGCTTTCTGCAGAACAAGTTCAGGATCTTTTGCATAATCTGTGCTTACAGTGGGGCTGAGTGTAATATCTGTTGTTGTTTCTTTGATGTATGTCCATAGGCTGTATTTCTGTTGCTGCATATTTTGTTTTCTACAGAACAGGTTCAGGATTTTCTGCATAATCTGTGCTTACAGAGGGGTAATTGTAATATCTGTTACTGTTTCTGTTCCTGTATTGTATGTCCATGGGCTGTATTGATTTTGTTGCATTTTTTTTTTCTGCAGAACAGGTCTTTGTTCCCTTGTATTTATGCTTACAGGGTTGTTATGTGTTTGTACATGTATTTCCCTTTTATCAAATATTTACTTTAAAGCATGTGTATCCAATTACAAAAATGATATGGGTATTTTTTGTTCCTTGATTTTGAGCTCCACTAGGCTTTTATTTTATTTTATTTTTATGAGTGCCTCTTCTTGCATGTATGGCAGTAGGAAATGATTTTGTAATGAGTCTCCCATCATTTGTCCTGTAGATCATACAAACATGTATATTCATGTCCCCATGTTAATTCTCTAAAATCATATTTTAGAAGTGATACAAATTCTATTTTCATGTTTTTTAAAAAGGTCATAATTGGATATATTTGTAATTAAAGGAATAAAGTAAACATACTGTAATGATGCAGCAAGTGAATTTCACTGATTAGAGATATAGGGAGAAGAGTGATATTCAAAAATATTGCAAAAATCATTCTCAACTTACATCCTTATTGGTATAGTTTTTTACTCAACTCTATAGCCCTGCCTCTAAAAGGCTTCAATTCTTCCTACTAAAATTGATTTATTTTTTTTAAAAAAAACTATTAATATACATCACAATATCAAACTCTGTTGCTGCATATTTCTAAGTTCAATTTCTAAGTTCAATTTCTAACTATTAATATACATCACAATACCAATTTCTAAGTTCAATTTTTTGTTTTTTAATGTGTTTATGGACTTTTGGGATGTTCAGTTGTTTTTCTAATGTGGGTGTACTTCGTCTCTGATAAGTATAAGTTCAATGTTGTTTCTACTGTTTGGTTGCTGAGAAATTGGTGGGAAAACAAAAGATGATGATGTGTTGGGTATTGGGTTCTGAGAAAAAATTTGGAAAATTAAACTAATTTAAATTCCCAAGTCTTCAACTTTATGTGTGAGACAGCTGAGTTCAATTCAAAATATATCTAGCACAAATGTTTCATTGTTTAGCTCAGCTTAACGGTTTAAGTTTCAATTTTTCAATTTTTAGTTCCAAGTATTCAGCTTTATGTGACTTTGGAGTTGAGAAAACTGAATTTTATTCAAATTTTATCTAATACAATTGTTTGGCTCGGTTCAAGTGATTAAGTTTCAATTTTTATATAAAATATGGGCATAAGTTCAATTTTTGTTTTTTAATGTGTTTATGGACTTTTGGGATGTTCAGTTGTTTTTCTAATGTGGGTGTACTTCGTCTTTGATAAGTATAAGTTCAATGTTGTTTCTACTGTTTGGTTGCTGAGAAATTGGTGGGAAAACAAAAGATGATGATGTGTTGGGTATTTTCAATTTTAAGTGATTAATATTTGCATTGGTATGTTATTCAGATTCAATAATTGTGTCTTTAAAATCAAGAGGAATTCAAAAACAATATCTAAACTTCAACGTTTTTTAAATATAATGAATGCATTCAATATTTAGTGGAAGATATCAAATAAATGAAATTGAAAATTAAGAATGTGCTACCAGAGAATCAATGCTAAATTCCAAAACCTAATGTCACATCATTTGGAAAAAATTCGTAGCTTTCCCGTGCATCGCATGGGTTAGCGACTAGTAGTTATTAAATAGTGAGCTAACCTTTGTTTTTAATTTATTTTTAAAATTTTTTGGTAATAAGACCATGTATTAATTAATGTAAACATTCCCATGCACCACCTAGCGGAAATCATAAGTGTTTCATTGTTAAATTAGGAATCTGACACATAAAGTAGCATCATGCACATAGGATATTTATTATATATTCAACAGACCACCTCAAGTTATATCATCAAGTTAGATTCTCATGCATAAAAAATCATGTTCGTACTTAATTGATTTTGTTCATGAAATAAAATTGTGGAATTAATATCTTTCTAATCACAAAATTTTCATGCCATTTATTATATTGCTTTGGTGGCTCTCACAATGTGTTGATTCAATGTGGCACCCAAAAAGCGAATGTCGTACTATAAAACAAAGAAGTTTTATCCATTTTAATCGATTAAAGTTATTCGTATTCAATGTGGGGCTCTAAAATCTATTGTGCATCCTCACATGATTGCTTCAGCGTTCATTGCAAAATTTAAAACACTAGTCACAGGGCAACAGTAAACTTGCCCCAACTGAAGCGAGCCAATCCAAATAGCAATTATCACACTAAACGAACGCAATATTCAATCAGTTTTTCAGTACTTTCTGCTTTTTAAGTGGCAAAAACTAAAAAGTACTCAACTAAAAAGTACTCGTTATTTCCATTTCCATAACAGTGCCAAGAGAAGAGACGGAGAAAAGGTACATTTGTCCTTAATTTACAATAAAATTCTTTCGTTTTAAAACTATTTAACAAAATATCCCTATTTTTGAAACTTAATTTTGACAAAATCAAACTATATATAAAAATCAAGTTATATGTATATTTTTAAATAAAACTCAACATTAGTAATGTTGAGTTTTACTTAAATTTAAAAAAAAAAAATTGAAGTGACAAAACATGCATAAAACTCAATATTGATAATGTCGAGTTCCATTTAAAAAAAGGAACATTTTGTTAAATAATTTCAAAATAGAAACATTGCACTGTATGGTTTGTAAATTAGGAGAAAATGCTTATTTTTCCTACCAAGGGATGGCAAAAGGGATTATAGTGAATGTGAAGGCCGAAGGAAAATCAGTAAATGACAATGTGCAATAGTTGTTGCTCTAAAGAAGTAAACCATGTGCAATACTAGTTGCTCTAAAGAAGTAAACCATCACGCACCATTAGCATGAATACTTGTGGAATAGGTTAAGAGGAAAATTCTATCTCAGATAAAGTTTTAAAAAAAAAATTAAAAATTAAATAGAGAGGTAAAGAAGTCATAGGCATGGAATTTTCAACTAAAGCAGCCTAAAGAATCAGAATTTAAAATGTAAGAGAGATCTGTCAATAATAGATGCTTATTGCTTAAGTAGAATTGTTAAACATTCAATTTAATAAATGACTAGTGTTCAATACTTCTAGCTACATGCCAAAAACTGACATCTTTCAAGAGAAAGAAACAAGAGCACTTTTGGCATGAGAATCTAAACTTACACAGTTTCACAACTATAACTGAGCCCGACAAAAATCTTCATCCAATGGGAAGAAACATAAAGTACAATGGCCATCTGTAATGAAAAATAACAATCACCGTGGAAGGTAAAAATTAACTGTTACTTCTACAATCGAGGAAGGAAACCCAGGACTAGGAGCCAGAAAATAATAATAAATGAGAATGGAGATATATTAGAGCCCAAAGCACACAGTTTGTTAAGACTTCCCAGCTCAAACAAGAGATATCCTCCTGCAAAAAAGAGGCTCCATTATTTATAGCCGTTTGTCACAGAAAATACAGCTCCAACAACGGTCTGTATCACATACATAAGAATGGCAGGAAGATTAACCATTAAACATCCTTGGGTGACTGAGAGACCAAAAGGACATCCCATTTCACTGCTATCAGATAAATATCACTGCTTCCTTCCCCGATGCAGCATTCAAGTTATTGAAGAATGACTACCAATATCATATAACAGACGAGTCATCTTTCTTTTTACTTTGTTCTCTACAACATCTTGTACTCCCTGCAAGACGGTGCTGAAATATCAAATCCCACTTCTGCACCTACTCACTGACACTTCTGAATATCCAAGTACAAATCGATGCACTAATCAGATTTATTCACGAGAACCACCTACAACAATAAGATCATCTTGGAATTCATGCAGAGAATTTCTTCATAATATTCTTTACATTTTCTATTTATTTCTTTCCTTTTTCTTTTTTCACCCTTTCCCTCCATATCAATACAGACATTAACTCCATACTCAGAATATACCAAATGCATCCAGCCAACGTTGAAGTCCACCCACAGGCAGAACCCGACAGTCAACTGACTCAGGACATACTGAGAAAGAAATGGAAACATACTCTTCTAAGCTGCCTTACATATATTCATGATAGCAATCCAGATGACCACTCTTGCTATATCTCATCCCCAATGTGAAACCAGTAGACATACACAGATATCCATCTCTAGCCATAAAGAGAAAAGCTATGACTCTGTTCATGTAGAAGAGCAGGCTTAGAGGGGCCAAACTTTCTATCATGCCTCTCCTGACACTTTGGTAGCTGGTTCAAACAATCTGAGCAAAGCAACTCCAAACAAAATGTTTCCTCATATTCACTGTCATTAATGCACCGACCACACTGCACACACCGTGGTATGCAAAGCGTGCATGCCCTGCATACCTGAGTTGCATGCTCTTTCCCTTGACAACCCTGAGCCGGGCAATCATAAACAAGCCTCATGTTCTGACATCTTGGGCACATTTCAATATCAATCAAACGATCATCATCACAGGACAGATAAAAATTTCCTCTGTGATAGAAATGTGGCTTGCGGGCATTCTGCTGCATATTATCATTCATGCCCAACAAAAACTTCAAATCTTCAAAATGCTTCTGTGTTACACCATAAAGTCCACCGATTCGTAAATGCTTCACTCCTAGAGTGCCCACAGACTTGAAAGCCTTTAGGCAACTCACAATACCCTCAATGCTGAGTCTTGTACACCCAGGCACACTCAACTGCACAAAGGAAGATAAATTTTAGCAGTTTGTCAATTCAACATGCGACATGACATACTATATGGAGCTCAAACAGACTATTGCATATAGAAATTGATACAGTAACAAGTTGAGAAAAGAGAAAGGGCATCCCCACGTCAAGTATTTAAAAAATCTGTTGTTTCAACAAATTCCAATGAATAGTCTAGAGTGGCTATGGCGGCCAGAGAATAAAAGGATCAATAACATGTGTGAATGTGTGTAAACCCAGGTTACTCAAAACCATTTTCTTACATTTATTATTTGAATGGATGCACACTTTGGGCAGCATACATTGTGATCTTCTCTTTCAAGTTTTCAGTTGTAATTTTTAAAGATGATATCATAAGCATCTTGAATATTAATTATTTTATATTTTAATAAAATTTCAATTATATATCCCCCAGAAAGTGTCAACATAGCAAGAAAGGTAGGAATCTGCAACTCAGTTTGGTGCCACCAATAATCCACCTCACCTGACCCAACCTCACATCATCAAGCTATTACACTCCCCCTCCCCCTCCTTTTTTTTCCTTTTTTTAATAAATAAAACTCAAGCTTATCATAGGTATATTCTATGTTCTCATAAGGACACAATCCATTATAAAGTTATCAATTGGTGATTGGAATTAGACCTTATAATCTGGTCATTGTGACTAAATAAACAGAATGAGATGCAATAGGTCAACTTTAGACCTCACAATCCTGACATCAACCCAGTTTCAGCTTGGATTTGGCTAAAGTTGGTTCAAATCATGCTTGATTTCTAACCCAATTTCACAGAATTAAACTACCAAGTCAAAAGTAGATTCGCATCTCCAGATGTACTTGTAGATGCATGTAGAAAAACATACAGACACTTTTGTATGGAATAATCCATTTTAAAAGCAGCTAGTAAAATATAAACCTGCAGGTAAGATGTTGAATCAACTTTCAAGACATTCTAAAAGCACCTTCCAATCCTATAACTACAAATTTGCTTTTTATACCAAGAACCTTTTGAACAGTGAGGTCAAGAGCAGCTCCAGAAGCAGAAAAGAACAACTTTAAAGAGAAGGCAGAACATCAAGCAAGGATCCAAGCTGTGTATGACAAGTCAAATTATCTTTATCTATTTATTTTTTTTATAATAATTCATAGTTACAATAATGGGGGACAGGGGATTTGAACCTTTGAACATCTCCGTTGGAAACACCAAGAGGTGCCAATTGAGCTACAAGGCTCTTGGCAAGTCTTTATCTTTGTTATGGCAGTAAAAATTTTAGCACATGGTCATGGTATTTAAATTTAAATGATCTAAAAAAAGGGACAATCCTTTTAGAGAATTTTAATAGGAAGGATATATACTTCCAAAAATAAAGCAGGAAAAAAAAAAAAAACACCCCAACCATTTTAAAATCTAAAACAAGATACTTGAGAATAGATACACACAATGCATGCATAAACACATTTAACAAAGAAAAAATTCAGGAATCAATCTGACAGCTGACATTTATAAAATAAAGTCACACTGACCTTGGTTAGCCTAGGGTTACTATCAAGCACACGTTTTAGACCATCATCAGTGATCCTTGGGCACTCCACCAGGCTCAGGCATTGAAGACTACCTTGAGCCCTATTAGTCAATTGCAAAAGAACTTCATCAGTAATCTTCTCATTCAAAGGTTGATCAATGTGTACACTCCTCCACAAAAGAGGGTCGCCTCGAACCGTAGAACGAAGAGATCTGCAAACAGTTTCAACAAGAAGAAGATCCCGCAAACCCAGATAACCAAGGGCAAAATTCAAAGCCCCATGAGGAGCTCCGCTATCTCCAACAGAACAAATCCCATTACCTTTAGGACAAGCTTCACTTTGTTGGCCAGAAACTCCCGGAGTTTCATTGCCCAAACCCAGAATACCATCCACGTTACAATCTGATCCAAAACCACCACGGCAAGATGTATCACCAACTTCCATCTTCCCAGAACACCCCCCAATTCCACCCGCTACATCAAACCTATAATCAACCCCCATATTCCCCGAAAAACTCTGGTACTTCAAAGCATTATTCCAAATAAAATTCAACCCCGCAAATAACTGATAACTCCCATCACTTGTCCCAACCTCATTCCCGCCATACCCACCATAATCAGCTTGAAAGTCCTCCAGCCAACCCGTGATGGCCGTAAAAGTGGTACTTATGTCCATACCAAACGGATCCGAAGGCAACAGATCAAGAACATCATTCGAAACAGACTCCTGCGACCCACTCCTATCACACCTATCCCTTCCATAATCAAACCGATCCTCAACATCGCGGCTAGAAATCCACGACCTCCCAAACCCATCTCCATTCCTCTCCGAAACTCCCTCAACAAGATACCCATTAGCAATCCTCATTGGCGCAACCAAATTGTCCTCAGCCAGATGCGCCGGAAAGATTGGTCGATGCGAAAAGTTCAAGGCCATTGTATATACACACACAACCTAAACCCAATCTCTCTCTTTCTCTCTCTCTCTCTCTCTCTCTCTCTCTCTCTCTCTCTGCAAATCCAACAAAGCAAAAGCAAACCCTAAATTTCTTCTTTTTTTTTTTTTCTTTTCAGAGAAACAAAAAAATAATTCAAAATCAAAATCAAAACTTTGTGAAGTGGAAGATCTAATTCTAATCTAACAACGAAACCCTCGATTTTAGATGACAAACTAAAACAACGCACCAAAAATTTCACAGAGTTTCTTGTAAGGAACCTACAAATCAGCTAAAAATGGAATCAAAAAAAAAAAAAAAAACGACGCCGTTAATCGAATATATCTACAAAGATAAAAGAATCAATCAAATTTTGTCTCTCTTTTTTTTATTTTTTTATTTTTTGGGGATTTCTAAGCTAAGCTAATAAAAAACTAGGGTTTGCAAAATAAGGATCAAAAGAAAATGGATAGGAATTTGAGAAAAACAAAGAACCTGAATCGGCGACGAAACGAAACGGAAAATAATCGAGGTGATTATTACGACGGCGATAAAAACCCTAGTGTTTTTTTTGGGGACGAACGCAATCGACGGCGAAGAACGAAGTGTGCGTTTTGCTTTGGTATCGAATTCTTGCAGAAAAAGCAAAAAGCTTTTGTGGGTTTTTTTTTTTTTTTTTTTGGGTTTGGGAGGAATTGAAATTGGAGAGAGATGGAGAGATTTTAGGGTTTTGTTTCTCTGGTCGGAATTCGATCCGAGCGCTGTCGATCGTGCTGTCAAGGAGAGAAAGGGGAGAGATAGAGAGAGAGAGAGGGGAAGAGAGAGAAATATAATAAAAGGAATTTTTTTTTTTTTTTTTTAGGGAGAGAGAGAGAAGTGAAGGGTAACGGTGAATTGCCCAATTTAGGAGAGATGGGTGTGGTGTAACGGACACGTGTCGGGTGGAAATGTTTTGGGTTTACTCTTTCTACGCAAAACTAGACGTGGCGGGAGGAGGAGGAGGAGGAAAAAAAGGTGGGAATTGGAATTGGAATTGGGATTCCCTCCTCTATTTTGGTTTTTCAACTTTTTTTTTTTTTTTTTTTTACTGTCTTTGTTTCTACATCATTGATTATGTGTGTTTGTATTTTGTGGAGTGTTGGATTGTGGAGTGGATGGCTGAGATTCGATGGTTTTAGGATAAAGAGTATTATTTAAGTACTTTTAAAAGGGATATGGCTTGAGTCTAGCGTTCAGTTACACCTGATAAGATGATAACATGTGTCTACTATAGGACACTTATTATCATTTTGACAGGTCCAAGACAATTGAATTCTACATCGTTGATAACGGTTTTTGTAATTGTTGATGGATGGGGATTTCATGTTTAGTTTATAGAGTGGGCGACTAAAATTGGATGGTTTTAGGATAAAGAGTAATTATTTAGGTACTCTCAAAAGGGATTTAGTTTGAATTTAGTGTTCAATTACACTTTGACTGTCAAGATAATGACAAATAATCAAAAGTTGTATTAGACTTGTCAAGTGACACGTAGCAACTTTTGGACATATGTCGATAACTAGATAATGGATTTTATAATGACATGATACTCTCTCCTCTCATAATAGAAATTATTATAATTATGAGAAAGTGGAGCACTGTATTACTGTATTCTAAAAGTACCTAATAATTAATCGATTATAAGATAGTTGTGAAATGGCTGTGATGGGTATCAATGAGTCAAAGTTTTGTTTAGGTTATTTGAAGCTTCCTTGTTTTTTTTAGAAGAAGAAGATGCTTCCAAGTTAAACTTGGACTTCTAACCTTTAAAACGGACCCTAACTGCGTGGATTGATCAGGGTTGGCTAAGATTTTATCCAAATAAATCTTACTTTTTTCTATTTTTTCTTTTTGAAGGGGTTAAACCATGTGGTCACCTTTATTTGGTGGGTTTATTGATAATTGGATCCTTAAACTATGGTAAATCGAGTGGTGTTTGTGCGATGAGAAGTCAGAACTGGATCTCTTAGCTGGAAGTGCCCTTTGACCAACTCGTCCATACCATAACCTATACTAAACGACCATTGTTTTTTTCTTTTTTTGGTTTTCTTTGGGTGCGTGTTGGGGGCAAGGGTGTTTGTTGAGGCAAATAAGTTGGTTTGGTGGTAGTGTTTGTGTACCTACCGAAACACACTTTGATGTATTGATTTGATTGCCACTACAAGTTTTTTTTTTTTTTTTTTTAAGTAAGGTGAAATGGTGTATTTTTAATATAACAGATAACTATATATTTCTTCTTGCACCATAAATTTTTTTTTTTTAAACAGATTATAACGTATATAAAAAGAAAATTCTTAGAAAAGGAAAGTCAGAAGTATCATTTACATATTAATATTAATTTAATGGGATATCATCTAATCTATAATTTAGGCAAGAATCTTTTTTTTTTTTTTATAATGAAATATTTTGACAAGAAAGTAAAGGATAGATTTATACGTAGCATTTATAAAAAAATTCATTTTGGAAGTATCATTTGGATAAACCTCAATAAAGTTGATTTAATTTATTCTTTATTATTATTTTTTATAATTACATTTTCCCCCCTTGAGGTTTGGAAAAATAACACTTCACCGCAAACTTGAAAGAAAAAAACATTTTCCCTCTTGACATCCGATTAACCAAATTTTGTGAAATTCATATTAAAAATATTGTATACTAACCTGCCAAGTTTCCAAATTATATTATTTTATAATTAAAATTTATTGTTTTAAATTCTTAATTAAAGTGTATTTTAAAATATTAAGTGTGAATTTTGCTTATTAATTTTTTTTTAATGAGTATGGAGAGATTTGTCGTTATAAGTGTTTTGGTACTTGATAAATTTTACATTTTTATTCTAAATTTATTAGTTATTTTTTTTACTAACCATGGTTAAAATTTTGTAAAGAGATTCTTATAAAATTTAGAATACTTCATTACGAATATAAGCAAAAAGGAAGAGAATGAGGGGGAGAAGTGTTAATTTCTTCAAGGCTTAAGGGAAGGAAGTGTAAATACCCCTTTTTTGGGTTTTAAAAATGAAAATATATTATCAATGGAAGACATCTAATAGGAAATTTGCGGTGCAAATATTAAGAGAACTCACATCAACGTTGTGGGGCCCAACAATATATGGGCCAGGCCCACTTGTTCACGGGAAGCTTTAAGGCCCAAGCCGAAGAAGGTGGCAGTCCAAGCTCATTAGCGCAAAGCACAAATGGGCCCAGAAAAGCGGCCGAGGACGGTGCAGCCCTCGGCTAGCCCAAAGCTCCACCAAGAAAAGGGGCAAAAGCAGTATAGGGACAATCTTAAAATAAAATCTGAAATATCTAGGACAGGCTGCCCTTACTGCCTTTTCCCCGACTGAACTTGGCACCTAACAGAGTTATGCTCTTTAGCTTTATCAGCTACTCCCAACGACTTAGGTCTAGGACAGATGGGACAAGTATCAGTCTTGGAAAGGTCGACCCTACACGTGGACGAAGGAAATTGAACGCATGCTAGTATAAAAGAAAAATATGTAACCTAATGGAGGGGCTCTGATCCCACGGAAAAAAGGGGAGGGGTTCCAGAGGTGAATACACCTGAACCATATATGAGCTTCTCAACAAAACCACCGTCGGGCAAACACGACTTAGCCTTTCGATCCCACTCTTTACAAATGATATTGTATGGGTCCATTTATGTGCGAACCCAACTCTATTGCGGGTTGACGCGAAAATGTTCCCCTACAAACGTGTATGATAGAAAAATTTGTAAAATTTAAACATTTTTGCCTAAAAATGATCCATATTAATGAGTGTAAAATTATGTAAATTTACAAATTTACTACAATAAATCATGTAAATTTACATTGATATTATTATTTTTAATTTAATTTTTTTATTCTTTCTTTACGTATGTTGAATACAAATGAAGAGCGTAAATGGTAATTATTGTATATGAAGAAAGATAAACAATTAAAAATATTTTTAAAAAATTGATATCTTAATAAAATGTAGTGTAAAATAAATAATTTGATGTATGATGTTTTGAAAAGTGAGTATGTAAAATTTTTATGCTATAATATACATAATTTTTTGCACAAACAATGCGAAAGTTTTATCAATCCTATATCTATCTCAGCAAGGCAGAGTTGGTTCCTTTTTTACACTAGTTGATGCCCAAGGAATCCTTAAATAACTTGAAGTTCTCAAAGATGTTCACCAAAATTCCAAAGCATCTATCAAGCCATCCCCTTGAAGACAAGGCATCAGACATTTTGGACAAAGCACAAAAATTGTCTCCACCAAAAAGAAGTTTTCCATGGAAAGTTGGACCAGGATACAGATACAGTCACCTTCTATCACAAGGACTAGTCTTCTACGTACCAAAGAAGCAAACTTATTTTTGAGTGGAACAAAACCCCTAGTCCAAGCTCCAACTAAAAACAAATAAAAAGCAATAGTTTCTCAAGTGGAACAAAAAATAATTAAATTGATTTGTCTCCACTAAAAGAAGTCTGTGGAAAAGTTGGACTAGGATACCTTCTCAGCTAGATCTCAACATCTACTTGCCAAAGAAGCAAACATATTTTCAAGTAGAATAAAACCCATTGTCCAAAAAAGAAAGAAAGTTGGAACAAAGCCATCCTGTGAAGGCCAAACCCAAATCACATAGGCCCACTCTTGGAGGGCCATGCAGTGCATCCCTAAAACGATGTTTAACTTTCTACCATACAGAGACAACCCCAGATCCACCCAAAAAATAAAGTAGAAAATAAATGAAACGTCACACTCAAAACAATTAATAAGTAGAATAAATGAAACGTCACACTCAAGTCAACTTCGTATAAAAATTTCTGTATAGTTTAACAACTATTTTTTTCTGTTTTATTTAATTACTTTTCAAAGCATTCACATATTGTTTATTCTATATCCGTGCATTAAATGTTTTTATCACTTTTCACACGCTTCCAATTTTCTTCTTTTTTTTCTCCAAAAATGCCAAAAAAAAAAATTAAAAACTGAAATGTATAATAACAGTGTTTGTGCAGATTTGCACAACGGATTATGCTAATATGTTTGTAGTTTTTTGGAGTTGATTTGGAAAATTTTGGTAGTGATCTAAGGATTCGTTTGGTTGGAGAAGTGAAAAGTGGGAGGATGAAAAATTAATGAGAGGATAGAAAAGTGGGAAGATAAAAAAGATTTGATTTTTCCTCATATGTATTTGGTTGGAGAGGTGGAAAATTTTTTTGTTTGATTGGAGAGAAAAAGGGGATGATGGAAAATGTAGTTTATATATATTAACTATTATGTCCTTGTTATATAATAGATAAGTGAGAAGGGTAGGTGAGTGCAATAAAGTGGGGGTGTTTGTGTAAATCACATCATTCAACATCCTTTCCTCCACATTTTCCCCCATATTGTGAGGATAAAAAATGTGGCCCAGAGGGATTATTTTCCTCCCCATTTTCTATCTCTCTTGTTTTCTCTCCTGAATCAAATGGTATTTTCCTCTCCCTATTTTTCATCATTCATGTTTTCACCCCAACCAAACATACCCTAAGCGTTATTTTATGTGACTTTTAGAAGAATACCAATGGTGCAAAACTGAGCATCACTATACTAGGCTCTCTAACCAATACAAAAGTTCCCTTAAGCTTGGTCTCAAGTTATCATATGCTTCTTTAACGTCCATTTGGTTGGGTGAATTTTAGGGGGATGGAAAATAGGAGAGAGAAAAGAAGAGAGAATGTTTTTTTTTTTTTAATGAACTGGAGGTAAATTTTATTAAGACAAAAAAAATAGCAACTACACAAAAGGGGTACAAGCCTCAGCTTTAATTACATAAACAAAACAAGGAGGCCCCAATCCTACGCCTACATCAAAAATAACCAAAAGAATTGTTCAACAAAGACCACTTAACTAAGACAGGCAGCAACATTAGCATCTTAGGCTACCTAGCAAATACAACAATTTGAGATTTGAGTCTGCAAGTCTAAAACATCAAAGCAGATGGTTCCAATTCTCCAAGGGACTCCCAGGTTGGAAATTATCAACGCATCAACACAGGACTTTGTGTCACTCACAATGCAGATGGAATCAACGTCAAGGTTTAATGCCAAGTTGATAGCCTAGATTATAGCTTCAACCTCTGCTTGGAAAGGAAGTGTGGTGTTCACTCTTTTCAAGCAAGCAAATACCACTTCCCCTCTCCAATCTCTGGCTACAACTACAACGGAGGAACTCTTAAGGTTACAAGCCGCATTTACATTGATTTTGTCGGGGGTGTTTTTTGTGCGCGTAGCCACGTGCCTTTGGAGGTGTGGCTTTGTTAGACCCGGATTTGTTTTGGGGAGGTCAACCCGGAACTCGACATTAGGCCGCATAGACCAATGGCTACCGGTGTATTTTTAAGCCTACAAAATAGATAAAACCCAAAGTCTTAGAATCATGATAATGGTTGAAATAAATAAATAATATGCTTAGCATGATAGCTTTGATTAAATGGTGAGTTGATATGTTATTATTATGTATATTGAGTGATGTCCAATATTAGAAAATAATTAATTAGGTGTCAAATGTCCAATAATGGGATGAATCTGATGTCTAGTTGCGGTTCATGGTTCATATTCATCATAATAAGGTATGTCTAGCAATGGTCCATGTCCAAATAATATATGTCCATTGGTGTTATATGTCCAAATGATACAAGTCCAGCAATGGTTTATGTTCAAGTAATATATGTCCATTGGTGGTATATGTCTAAGTAATACAAGTCCAACAATGGTTTATGTCTAAGTAATATATGTCCATTGGTGGTATATCAATTTATTAATATGTATGTTTATTATTAGTAAGACCATGTTTATTAAACGGTGAGATAATGGTAAAATGACAATGAGTTAACATATACTCAATAATGTAATTTCAAAAATGGAGAAAACTGACTTATCTTTCATGTTTCTAACTCCAGCCGTGTAGCATCACTTTGTTCTTCATGTGATTTGTGGCTCCAGCCGTATAATGTTAGTGAGCTTCATAGTTTGTGGCTCTAGCCTTATAGTGTTAATGAGCTAATAAGATTCCAACAGTATAATGACATTAGTTGAGTGGTATAATAATAATGAACGAAATATACTTGATGATAAGTTTGAAGGTAAAATATAATGACTTATCTTCATAGTTTGGAGCTCCAGCCGTAGGACAACAGTAGACTTAGACATTTCAACAGCGTGATAAAATGAGTCCAGCGGTACAATATGATATTATGAGTCCTTCCATGGTGACTTCATGATTGAAGGGGGAAAATGGGTGCAACTGAAGGGAGAGGGAGTATGTCTAGCCGTATGCATAGATTGGTTAAGTTTATCCCCTTTCATCATACACTTAAATGACTTTTCCCATGTAATACTCTTTTAGTTTTTAGTCAAATATGAGTGATATTGCCTTCAATAAGAAGGGCTTTTGATTTTATAAGTTTTTGTCTTTCATAAGAAAGGGCTTTTAGTAATAAGTTCTTGGAAGAGTATTTGATATATATATATATATGTGTGTGTGTGTGTGTGTGTGTGTGTGGAGATGGTAAGGAATATGTATATATTGTGAGATATGGTGTTTGTAATATGTATGGGAATTATTTGTAGATACTTTGTTGGACATGGATCTTGTATATGTATACTATATGAGATATGGAGCTTAGAGATATATGAGAAGTATGTATGGGTATTTTGTGAGAAATGTGTTTTGTAAAATAAATGGAAGTATGAGATAAATAAATGAAGGTTAAATGTAGTAAAGGCTGCTGCTGGGATTGTTTTTTGTATTATGATATTGGTTATGTTGTTTTCTAAGAAAGGGGATTTAGTATGAGAAATAAAGAATGAGATGGAGATGTGTTTTGGGCAGCAAAGATGATGAAGTTTCTGAATAATGGAGTGTGGGAAAGATGGGTAATGAATAATGGTTTTTTGTAACATGTGTGTTGTGTTGTTATCTATGAAGAGGGACTTTGTAAGAGAGATGGGGAAGTGTGAAAATGTGTATTTTGCAGCAAAATGAGTGAAGTTTCTGCATAAGAGGGTGAGAGAGGGATGAATCTGAGAGAGAGGATCAGAGAGAGGGATCAGTGAAAGAGAGCAGACAAAGAGAGAGAGAGATCAAAGAGGGGCCCCCTTTAGTGTATAGCTTAGTCCTCTTTATATAGAGTCAAGCTATGTAACTAGATCAGAACTAGTTGAAGGAAAACTTAGCAAATCAGGAAAAAACTTTGACAAAGTAAGTGGTCTTTTGTTTTTTGGCCAAAAGAAGAAAGTTTGAGACTTAATGGCTGAAGTTATAGCTGTAACAGCTGTCAATCATGATTTGACTAAAGATGGTGAGATAAGCTTTATGAGATTTTTCTGGTACCACAGTTGGAGCTAATGCAGAATGTGCTGGAACTGTTTCAGCTTCTGCAGAAAGTGTTTCTGCTTCTGCTGGAGCTGTCTGCAGCTTAACTGGAGCTATTACAGCTTCTGCAGAAGCTGTTTGCAGCTTCCGCTGGAGCAGTTTTTGGTGTTTTCGGCTAAGTTTTATCTTTTCAAAAATATATTTGGTGAAGTTTTAGAGATGTAATCATGGTCTTTTTGTATCTTAACCAAATCTTGAAGAGTAAGGAGAGCATTTTAATGCTAGATATGAGATATTAATATATATTTAGCTATGTGCTTGAAATTGATTTAGATGATAAAAATATGATTGATATGAAATACTACAATTACATCTTTAAATTTATATTATATGATGAACATTAATTTTTATGTAAAGAGTATGGAGAGTTTTATCATTTTAAGTGTTATGTGATATTAGAGGCTTACCAAATGTTACCTATTGCACACTGACCCGTCAGAGTTCAGGGAATTGGGGAAGACATGCCAAGTAACATGATTTCCTTTATCGAATCACTGGAGCTTTGTTGAACATACTTCTTGGCCCTCCAAACCACGACTCCCAAAATTCCCCCGATGAGACTCATGAGCTTGGATAATAAGCCAAAAATAAGATGATGTGTCATGAGCTTGAACCATGGGCTTTAACGCCTTTTTGTGTAAATATGGGCTCTTTTGGGCTTTAAAAGAGGTTTTCCCAAAATCCATGATAATGTTGACGTGGTGCGGGTCGCCAATGAAATGAAGCCATGTGACGTGAAAAATTTGTCCTCAGCAGATTTTAATAGGTTTTTTATTAAGTTTAGACCAAACTAACTAAGCACGAATGGATGGTCCAAGACCTTAATAAATTCTACAACAAAACTGAATACTTTTAATGTAATCTCATCCAACTTTGGAGTTAATCCCTCAAATTGTACTTGGTTTCTTAGTTTCTAGGACATGTCATGGATCACTACACCATAAAGTAAAAAAATATGCCTTATTATTTGAGTTCAATGGTTGTCAAAATCTCGATTTGGATCCTACGATCCTACAATTTTATGATCCCACCTGCCTAAAACGATCCGGATCTTTCAAGGATCTTTGCGAAAGATCTTTGCGATCGTTCAGAATCAGTAGGATTGTACAATTCTGATGATCCTAGACGATCTTGATTTCTTATAATCTTCTTTAACTTGATAGAAGGCTTAGTTGAACCTAAATGAAAAATAAAATCTTAATAGACCAAGCTTTTTCACTCTAATGTAGAGAGTGTCAGTTGGATCCAAATAAAAAATATCCTAATAGAGTGTCACATTTTGAGGTTTTTTTGTCTCTTTAAATGATGCTTATAAATGGATGTAGTGATGTATGGTAATTATATCAATGAATGTATAATTTATATGATTATTTAACATACCAATGTGTATTTTTTTGTTTTTTTCTCAAATGATGTAAGATCTTACAATTCACGAACCAATCCTACGATCCCACCTACATTCCACAATCCTACGTAAGATCCCAATTTTGACAACTCTAGCAACTATATTTGGACGAGATTAAGGTTTGGATGAATTAGGAAAAAGAAGAGAGACCCAAACCATCAAACCTTAAACCATAATGGCTGTTAAACCAAGTGGCTTTCATCAGAGGGCACAAAACAAATAGATGGATGCTAGTCTCTTCTTCCATCAAATGGATAGAAAGAATCCCCAACATTCATAAATCTTACCAGAAAGGATTTAGTAGGGAAACAATTCGTTGCCATCCTCCGTAGATGTATTTCTGGCCTATCATAGTCTCATAAATCTTGGTTTTCCAGATTTGTCCGTGTGATGCATCTTGACTAGTAGGAGGATTCCCACTGCCGCAAAGAATAAGTTGATTTTATTGAGTTTTGTCCATTGCCAGTAGTGGTACATATCCACTTGTCTGCTTGTGAGTGCAAGCAAATGGGTATTTTTCTGATTAGCTTTAACAGTCAGCTCGTTGAATAAGTTTATGCAAGTCCCACTCTTTATGACTTTGAGTAAGGAGTTGGGATAAGAGATTTTTTATTTTTATTTTTTTTTTTGAGTGTTTGATTAGGTGGATTTTAAGAAGAAAAACTGGTGCGCCTAAGCCCACCAAAATGCTATCTCTCCATTTTGGAAAAAAGAAAAAAGAAAAGAGTAGTTGCAGTCAAAAGATTGAACTATTCTTCATCTTAGTTTTTTTTTTTAGTTTACCTGGACTTGAATTTTTTATTTATTACTTTCTTCATTTTTAATTTCCTAGTTATGATTTTTCTTTTTTAATAAACTTAGGTTATTGCCTTCTTTATTTATTTTTAGTTGGTTGCTCCCTTTTTTTAATAAGGACATATGAGTTATTTAAACATAAACGAGAGAAACTAAAATCTCTTTTATTCCTTCTACTTTTCTATCCTCCCAACCAAATGAAGCTTTAAGATTGGACAGAGCAAAATACGGGAAAATAACAAGAAGCAACGGCAAAATATAAAAGCATCACGACAAGGCCAGTATGTTTTGAATGTCCTAAATTAAATCCGAATGGCACAATGGCCAAAAAATTTTCCAAAAACATGCAGCAATTCAAAATTTTCAACCAAAAATTATGGATCCTTTCTAGTTAGTTCCTAGACTTCTTTCTGGATGACTTGGATGAAGGCTTGGATTGCTCTGCAGCTGCATTCTGTGAGGTTCCTTTGGAGGTACTCACTTGGTTTGATTTTGAATTTGAAGAGTTAGAACTCGCACCAGAAGTCCCAGCTTCTTGCTTTTCTCTTGCAACTGCACCCTGAGATCCTCTCACCTGAGCTGCTCTCTTATCCTTCCTCTTGGGCCTGTAACTTGACCTCTCTCTCTTGGGGAGCCACCTTTCTGGATCTGGTGGAGGACCTGGGTTAGCAGGGTCAAACCCTTTAGGGTACCTTGGCTTTCTCTTTCTCTTCTTCTTTGATTTAGCTTTACTCTTCCCTTCTTCATAAGCCTCAGTAGCCCCAACATGAGAAGCACTACCATCAACATGTTTCGCCCCAGAAGTCTTCTCTAAGCTATCCACATCCACCCCCCTCAGACCTGGTAACGGCTTCAGCTGCTTCTCATAGGTTTCTGCCTTGTTAACATCCACACGAGCAACTGTAGTTACCAGTCCAACCAATGCTTCCATGTTTCCATGGCTTTTCACAAGCTCCTCGTATAAATGGGCAGCATCCTCTTCATGGCCATGCCTCAGCTTAAAGGAAGCAGCCTCTTGCATTATGATATTGAGCTTATTGTCCTCAGTCATAGCATTGGACCACCATTTGATTGCAGAGTCAAGCACAGCAGCTGCACCGTCAATATCTCCAGCACGCTCCTTAAGAGACACAAGGGTTGCAACAGTGGCGGGCATGTGCTGGATATCAGGTATCTTAGCCAGGGACTCAGCTGCAATTTGGGGATGACCAGCAGCAGCAGCAACCTGTGCCCTAGCTAGGAGAACAACCTTGGACTTATCAGGGAACTTTTCAGCAAACTGTCCTAGAACTTCTTCAGCTCTCACAGCTTTGTTCTCTCTCACAAAGACAGCAGCTTGAAGCAGTACAGGCATCACACTATCAGCAAACATGTCAGACACTGCAGCAACA
Organism: Quercus robur; assembly: GCF_932294415.1. Lineage (NCBI taxonomy): Eukaryota > Viridiplantae > Streptophyta > Magnoliopsida > Fagales > Fagaceae > Quercus > Quercus robur. The sequence continues at coordinate 51,427,051 of NC_065536.1, forward strand.
AGTTCTCGAGCCTGTAAAGAATCCAGAAGAGATAGAGTTGATCAAGAAAATCAGCTCACCAACAGTGACTCACTTTGTCATGATTAAATTGAAATTAGAAAGGTTAAAAATAAAGAGTGCAAAACCTGATCCAGCCTATTTGCGTGGAGAAGTAAAAGAACTCGATTTGCATATACTGCTTCCCTTTGTTTTGGTGAAAGCTTCAAGTTAAGTCCATAAGCAAGCTGGAAGTTCTGTGAATCTTTCTCTTTCAGCCTATCAAGTTTCCTTAGGCCATCAGAAACATCTTTTGGACCTTTCAATGCAATGAGGTTGTTCACTGCCACTGCCAGTGATGGCTCATCTGCCAGATCTCGATTAATAATGTCTGTGTAAGCTTCACTGGCCTCTTGTGTGTGCCCAAGGAGCTGATGAATAAAGCTAATTTGCATCACTTGCTGCCTCCATCACCAAAACAAGAAACGATTGAATATATACATAATGTAATAATTTTACCTGCTGAACATAGGCCAACTGGACAGCTATAGGAGCCAATTCAATCTCTATGTCATCATCAGGCAAGTTGTCTTCCATTAGTGTTTCCTGACCAATTCTGACAACAACAAGCACATTAGCATCCAGTGGAGATATTACCACTTTTCCTACAGAAGTTTCCCCCTGCTCTGCCCCCAATCCCCCCTCATTTTTTAAGTACATGCATGTGTTTACAGTTCAGAGCATATCAATTCATTGCACACTTCAATCCTCATTTACTTCATATTCAGAGCAAAACCAAAAAAATGTATACAAATTATTAGCATGGATTAACTTGACAGCCACTAACAAATATAGATTAAAAGTGATGATGTTAAAATGCAAAACAGGACTTCCAGACTTCAAAACAGAACTTACATTAACCAATATGTAAACCCCTTCCCAATCAAAGTGATTTCCTTTTGAATTTCAACCTCCCCAAGTACTGTTTATAGTTACTACCTAAAGAGAGAGAAACCAGTTTAAAGGATGTGCTGCAAATGGAAAATAGAGAGAACCTTTTTTTTTTCCTGATAAGCAGCAAATAGAGAAAACTTAACAAAAGGTAAGGCACAAACATGATTCAGAAGACAGAATACCAGATTCTAAAAAAGAACCATTCAGGATTTTTTTTTTTTAATAGTTTCATTCTGGAATTTTAAAATGTTAAATAATAATAATTTTTCTTGCCCCTAACAAATTTCATTATAAGGAACTTCCATATACAACACCAAATAGATGGTTTTTTGCATCGAAGACTGCTGCAGTGGTTATCTAAGATTAGGATTCTAGTCAGTTATCAAAAGAGATTAGGGTTCTAGCCATAGAGAAAAAAAAGATGTTTCTTCGCATGATCATGCTTGTATGAAATTTCTCTAAACATACTTACCAGCCAAATTCAAGTAAGCTATAGATTTACCAACTTAAGCTTGACAAATAATGCAGTAAACACAATACAAAGCATCAAAATAATATTAGTCTGGAATCACAACATTATTCAATACAGTTGAAATCAACTTGCTTATCATAACCAATGGCAATGTTTGCAACCAACAGTACATTACCTTCGGGCTGACAGCAAGAGTTGTTCTGCATCTGTGTACTTGTTCCTTTCAATCAAAGAACACGCGGTGTTGTATGCCAACTCAAAACTGCTAGTTGCTTTGACCCTAAGTGCATCCAACATTCCTTGTACTTCGGAAGCTCTCCCAGAGGAAACCAAACCAGCAACAGAGTTTATTTCTAAGGAGTCAATCTTTGATTTTTGAAGCTTCTGATAGATATCGACGCAAGCATCCATTTTTCCAAGACGATAAAGAATCTGTGACTCTAACAGCATGGTTGCAGAATTTGTCTCTTGGGTTTTCAAGGACTCTAATGCTTCATCTAGCTTGTTTTGTCTGTATAAGCAGTATGCCTATTTAGAGATAGCAAAAGCAAAAATAAGAACATCAACAATGCATAATGTATACAGCCAAATATACAATTGAAACCCTCAGAAGGGTTTGATGAAGAAAATCTAAGCTAACTATATATATATAATGCATATGGGCCATTTTTGGTTGATTAAGCTCATATATGGACCACATACTTAAGAACATGCAAATTAGATGCACCATCTGACATTAAGTTCAAATAGTAGACCAATCCAAATCTAGAGAAGGGTACCTATTCAACTAGTGTGAAAAATTAACATATGACCAAGGAGACAAAAAAAAAACCCTTGAATTTAGCATTTGCTCACAGATAAAAGAAATACCCAAGTGCAGGAGTATTTGATATCACCTATCAATAAGTACCAAACTTGCGAAAAAATTTTATTCTTTTCCGTTTAATTTCTCCCTAATTCTTTTATACAATCATTGAGAAACAAGTGTCCACAAAATAAAAAGGCATATCACAAAATGTTCTCTAACATGAGAACTCTAAATAAGAGCCCTTTGGACGTGCCTGTAGCTAGTAAAATCTATGAGCAGCTGACCCCCACACGCCATAACCAGTTTCTAGGTAAATTAATAGGCATATCGCAAAGCGTGCTCTAACACAAGAACTCTAAAGAAGAACCATTTGGACACGCCTCTAGTTTCCAGGTAAATCAACAGGCATATCACAAAGTGTGCTCTAACATGAGAACTCTAAAGAAGGGCCCTTTGGACGCGCCTCTCGCCAGTAAAACCTACAAGCAGCTGACCCCACACACCATAACCAGTTTCCAAGTAATCCCGGTACACTATCGCAAGAACATTAGGTTTTTTTTTTTTTTTTTTTAAATTTTATGAAAACGCTTAATTTGAAGGCAATGCCTAGTGATTAAATTCCCTAAAGCATTTTGATAAGAAAATTCACCTATCAAAGTATGTAAATGCAATGTACTTCGAATTCAAGCAGAGAAAGAGACTGGCACAAAATTAAATTTAAGACAATTTCATAATAATGGTATAAATGCTTGAAATTACGTACCTTAAAGAAAGTGAAATCGATCGGGACCTTCTTTGTGGATTGAATCGTCGAGAGAGCATCGTCGATCCTATCCGCCTTGATCAAAGCCACAACCTTGCATCGAATCGCATCCTCATCACCTGGTGCCACTCTTAGAACTGCAAAAAAAACCCCCCAAAAAATAAAGATCAAAATTGAAATTTAATAGGAAAAATAAATTTAGGAATTCGGAGAAGGTGATGAAACCGAGAAATGGACCTTGATCTGTGACTTTGGCGGCTTGTTCGAACTCGGATCTTTGGATGTGTTTGCTAAGGGAAGCGAAGAGATCTTCGATTGGAGGAGGAGGCTGTGACGGCGAATGAGAGGGTTTTGGTTTGTCTTTGGGCTTCGGAGCCATTGAATATTGCCGGACGCGAGAGCTTTGATTGTGATTTTCTCGGTTGCCAAACAGATGTTAGGAAAAATAATAATTTAAAATGAGTGAGAATTGGATTGAGACGAAGGTTTTGAGTGAGAATATAGATAAGCAGAGATGGCTGCTGGGGTTTACGATTTCTTCTCGTTTTCACAGCTTCTACTCTTTTTCCGTTTTTTTTCACTCTTTGCCTTTCTCGGGAAAATGGTAAGCGGGTCGGGACGTAACCGGTTGACCCGAAGATCCGGGTTAAGCTAGGCCCATCGTTTTGTGAGCTTTGAGTGATGGGAAAAATTTGCCAGCATAATTTTAGGAGAATTTTAGGAAAGCAATACACTGATGAAATTATTTTGTAAGTTAGATTGTTTTTAGAACTCGAGTTTGAACCGAAACTCGAGTTTCAATATTGCTGCACACTGCTTGGAACTCGAGTTTGTTTGTCACTCGAGTTCTAGTCCAAACACAAGTTTATCAAACTTGAGTTCCAAAAACAATCTAACTTATAAAATAATTTCAAATGCATGCTATGCATCAAATTTTTTTCTAAAAAGCTACTATTCCGCAAATTTTGCCTTGAGTGATGGGTTAAAAGTTTTTGAGCCGTTGTGAGAACTTAGGTAGAAATGGTCCAAATGGACCATGGTCCTCACCCTATTTTGCTCCTAATGAATGAATTTTTTTTTTTTTTTTCCTTTTAATCAGACTAATGAATGTATTTACTCTCAAAGAAAGAGAGAAAAAAAAATATATTAATACTGCTGCAATTTTTGTGCGTAAGTTTTATATAAGAAAATTTCTAGTATTCCTAGTATTGTTTTGAAAAAAAGAACTAAAATTATTACAAATTTTACTACAAAGAGCTTTACAAATTGATATGGTGATATGATTGTTGTCGCTTAAACAAAACTATGAAATGAATGTTTTGAATCATTTCTTTGTGATTAATGACATGTTAATATGTAAATATTATATTGTAATTTTTTTTTCATATCTCTAGCATTGCTCAAAAAAAGTTTGTGGTATTTTTTTGGTGAAACTACACTATTGGTCCCTGAAGTTTACCCTGTGTGCGCAATTAGTCCCTCAAGTTTGAAGCGAGCACAACAATTAGTCCCTTAAGTTTTAAAACTGAGTTATATTGGTCCTTTTACTAATTGCTGTTAACGGTGTTACTTACATGACTAACAGAACAATGACTTGACTTTTTTTTTTTTTTTTTTTTAATGATGTGGCATGTTTTTAATTAAAAATTTTAAAAAACAGTTTCCACGTTAGATGAAATTGAAAAATCATATTGACTGGATTAAAAACAAATATGATATTTGTTTAACAAAGGCACGACGGAGAGAGAGAAGGGGAAGCGAGAGATTGACAACCACAAGAAAGAAGGGGACGAAGTGAAGGAAAACCCAAGCCTAGCCACCACCGGTGGAGACCAAATCCCTAGCCGCACAACAGCACTGCTTCTCTGGCATAACCACTGAACCGCTGCCGCCTCCCTCTGTTGGCGACGGTGGCCTCTTGCCTCCTAGCAACGCTTCCTTCTTGGCCACTTTTGTGTCTTCGTGCTAGCACAGCCACTGATACCTCGGCATCGCCGCTCCTCCTCCTCTTATTGAAAACCCTCTTAGGTATTGCTGATTTTTGTCTTCGTCGATTTGTTGTCATGCTGGGTGGGTGTTCAATGCTTAGGAGCGCTTTTATTTATAAATAATTTTGAATGGATATTTGTAACTAAATTCAAAAGATTATGTTTGGTTTATGGTAAAGTTGTGAAGTTTTTGTTTTCTTTAGCATTGTTGATTTGAACCATGTTATAGCCATCTACTTTTGGTCCTTCTTGAAGTTTCCTTTATAGTATGGGTACATACACCAATGTCAAATTTATTTTCTTGTCTTTGGTTCAACGAAGTTGACTGATTTACCTCACGTGATCAACTAAGCTCTGCATATACTTGCTTGAAGCTGAGGAGAATAAATTTAGAAAGACCATTTTATTTAAATATGTTTAAGGTTAACACATTTTCTTTTAGTGATTCATTGTAGTTGTCTGTGTATTATTATAATTTTTATGTCATAGATTAAGTAATTTACTTTTTTCTAGAGCTGTGGCTAAAACGGTTCCTAGAGCTACTCTAATCATTCATTTATTGGTACTTTTGGATCACATGGAAATTAAATCTTTGCATATCAGCAAAAACTGACTACTGGCTATTAGAACTAACAAAAGAAATAGAATATGAAAGAAAAGATCATATAGTGAACTAAACTGGTAGGGGTATGTACCATTATATTATTTGCAATCCTTAGAAGCAACATAAATTCGTGTATCCGTTTGAGATGTCATGGCTGATGGGTACTATTGTAGGACTTATTTATTTATTTTTACATAGATCCAAATAGTTTCTATTTACAGATTTTATATAAGTTCATGACAATGCTTATATTGTCTATGTAGGGATGTATATTGAAGGTATATAGGACTGTACTATCATTGGCTTTTTCCTTTTCCCACTTCCCAAAATCAACCTTGGTGCAAGGTGGACCATAACCAAGCCATATTATCTAGCTTCTTTCCTTGGTGTCAATGAATGTGTCAACTTTCAAGACTATCCTATCAATTTTGGGAAGATAAATTCAATTGTGTTTGGTTCCCATGAGATTCTTCAAAAGGGCAGGGCAGACTGTATTAGGTTTTAATTTGCTCTGCATTATCATAATCATGGGGCTTAAAAGGATAAAGGAAGGATGAAAATTACTTTCCCATTCTACTTTATATTACTTTTTGTGAATATATATTAAAAAAATTACCCCATAACTAAACGACCTTCTCCTTTGTTTTTATTTATTAATTTGGTGTTTCTTGATTATGTGTGTGTGTGCATGTGCATGAGAGAGAGCTTAACTACTTGTACGTTTGCAAGTCATGCTTTTTATGAAGATTTGAACTCCCAGTCTTTGATTTGTATAGTGAGTTTTGTCCCTGCTTGTTACCATGACAGTCATGCAATTTGCATCAATTTCTGTACTAGTGTGATTTTCATGTTGCTCAACCACTGAGACTATCTATTAATGCCAGCTTTAAGCACTAGCTTGTACAGTCAATAAAGCAAATAAGCCAATTCTTTCTAGCATTATAATATATTTGCTCTACTAGTGCATTCTATTTGGTTTCCTGCAAATAAGCCAAGTCAATAAAGCAAATAAGTCAATTGTTGACTGCTTTCTATTTGGTTTCCTCCAATAAAGCAATCTAAACCATTCCAGGGAATAACAATATATTTAAACAATTGATCTAGCCAATTACATAATCTGACAAGGTTTCCAATAAACATCATATTAATTGCACCAATTAACATGTTCAAAATAGTAACATCAAATAAGCTATACTTCAAATAGTAGTAATCCTCAAACTATTTCAAACAATAACAAAAAAATATCTAAATGTTCTATCCACTTCAAAATACACATTTATCTCCGCAAGCACCTTCACTTCTACACATTTAACCACAAGAAATGTCGTTCACCTTTGCCCTTATTCTTATAAAATTTTGTAATTCTTTTTTATGTCTCACTTGCAGCAACCATTGTCTATACTAACACTTCAAAACTATAATTTCTTGTAACTTCATTAGGTCCAACCTGAACAGTGCACAAGGATATTAATCTACTAGAAACAACAAAGTTAATTTTGTTGAAACATATAAATGTAATAATAATAACCTGAGATGTTGGTTGACTTCGATGTACTCCTTCACATTGGGTGTTGGTTGACTTTGTGTTGTGACATTTCTTTTCTTAACCTGAAAATCCATTATAGTTTCATTTCAGTACATTAACAATAAATTTGTGATTTTTTCATATGAGACTAACAAATATATATATATATGTATTTGCAATCACTTACAAGTATTTTTTGACTATGCTGACTTGCATATGCTTCCTCACTTGTTTGCAGTGGCGGTGTTGCCCTATTAGTAGGTTCTACATGACTTGAAGATGTCCTATGTTCTTGGCTTTCCAAATTGTGTGCTGTTACATTTGGCTCTCTCACCTATAAATTTTAGGTCACAGCTTAGTAGCACATTATCAACAAGGGAAAAATAAAGAAAAAAAAATCTAACTATTACAAGCCTTACCTGTAGTTGTTTGCTAGCCTGAGTAGTGGGATTGCACCTTCTCTTGTTATGGCCTACTGTCCCACATTGGCAACATTTAACATGACCGATTCTCCTCTTCATCTTATATGGATTGTTTAGCTCACCAAGTTCCTTCTTTCTCTTCTTTTTAGGCCTTCCCCCTTGTCTTATTTTTTTAGGAGGGAGTATGGTTTCTCTGTCACTCCGTGGCCACAACTTAGGACCACTAATAGGGTATATACATGACCCATAAGTCTGGGTTAAGGACTCCATACTATAACAATGATGCACATAATCTTCAATTGTGTGACCCATATATCCCAATGTAGCTATAGAATGTGCACAAGGAATCCCAATTAGGTCCCATGATCCACATGCGCATGTACACTACTTTATGTCAACTACATACTTATCAGGCAATTTTGATACTTCAAACTTTGATTCATTGCTATCCCCACACCAAACTGGAACCCAATCTGTACTATTAATTTTTTTCGGTCTCTAACGTGTTCTAGATTCTAGGACATATAGGGCCATGATACCTTGTAATTTTCTCATTCTTCTTAATATAATAAGCCATCAGATGCAATCTAATCTTCTCCAACATAGTAATTATTGATTTGTCCCTATTCTCTAATATTTGAGAACTAAAATTTTCACATCCATTGTTGGTTAGTGCATTACACCTGGGATACCTTCTAAAAGCTGCTCTTGTCCAAAACCTAGGTTCCTTTCCTACCAACCATTCCCATGCCTTTATGTTTAATTTCTTGATCTTCCCCATTTCAAATTGAAACTCAAACATGTTAGTGGCCTTAGCAGCTGCCCATATACGATCTTTTAATAGCTTACTTTTATAATCTTTACTAAAATTATTATATAGATGTCGAAACACAAAATCAATGGTCCACACCTGGCATGAGCTCATCAAACATTTGTGTTAATCCCTACAACAAAGACATAAAATACAAAATTATTGGATGTATTAGAATACAATTAATTTGGTGTGAATTTATAACAAGGTATATCATCCAAATTTAAAGAATAAAATAAAATGAAAGTTTCATTCACCTTTTGTTGGTCAAACATGAAAATCCACCCTTCATCCCTTAAACTTCTAATATCATCAAGCAACCTTTTCATGAACCATGTCCATGAGTCCTTTGTTTCTACCTCAACCACGACAAATGCAATTGGGTAAACATAATTATTGCCATCCTTGCCAACTGCTATCAAGATCTATCTTGGATACTCACCCTTCAAATGACATCCATCAACACCAATGAAAGGCCTACAAGCAGCTAAAAAGCCTTTCTTACAAGCATCCAAACATACATATAATCTCTCAAATTTTGGCTACAAGTGTGGTTGAGGTCTATTGGTAGAGATTAGTATAGTACACCCAGAGTTGCTTCTTAACAATTCTTCACAGTAATCGCCCAACCGGGCATATTGTTCTGTAAAAGTTCCATGCACTAATTCTTTAGCCCTACCTGTTGCTCTAGATGCTTGATACCTACTAATATGAACCTTAAACTTATTTACAACTTGGTCTTTGATAACGGACATCTTCACATTTGGGTCACTCCTCACATCATCCACCAGATGCTTCCTAAGCCAATTTGAAGATGCAAATCTATTCTTAAATCGCCTCCCACAATTATGTTCAGGATTCAATTTTTTCACTATCCAAGTATCTTCATCTTTCATCTTTCATCTTTCTATAATACAACTCAAAATGACATCTATCTGTGCATTTTACTCTTACCCTTACTTTGTCATTTTTTTTTAAACTTTACTGGAACCCCTTTGAAAATAGAGTAGAGTTTGATAGCATCCATGACGTCCTTTTTGGTGGCAAACTGCATATCAAGTTCAAAGTGCACCTCAGAGAAGGATTCTGGTGGATGGTATTAAGGATACCTAGGCCTAGTTTCATCATCAAATGAACTAACCAGACTTGCAGATGTCTCTGACTCCCACTTATCTTCATCCCTATCAGCTCCAAATGCAACAAGTGCACTTGCACTAGGATTAACCCACTTGCATCAACCCATGTAGGATTAACACCTCTTGCATCAATCCCACTAGGACCAACACCACTTGTACCAACCTCATCCTGATTAACATCGCTAGGATCAACCCCACTGCCACCAACCCTACTAGGACTAACCCCACATGCACTAGCCTTTCCCTTTCTCCCCTCTTTGAGTTTCACTTGCTTATCTTTTCTAAGACACAAGGTCTCATCAAGTAAGCCTTTTACTTTGGAGGCTATTTCACCACTGCTAATATACTGTGCAAACATATCATTGTCGTCACTTTCACTGCATCCAAAATGACCTTATGAGCACTATCCTCTTCACTAACAACTCCATCTACTTTATCTCCCTCATCAAGATTACCCCCCTCATTATCACCATCTTCCTCATCTCCTTCATTACCAATAGCATTCTCATAATCATCTAAAAACATAACGTACACTTCCACTTCATTATAACCCCTAAAAGCATTAGCATTGGTGAATGCTAATGCCAAATCTAAAGGAAATTTAGCATTTTTAACCCCAAAACCATTTGCATCAGAGAATGGTAAACAGCACTATTGCAAAAATTTTTACAATAGTGCTACAGTGCAATTCTAAACATAGAATTGCACTGTAGCAAGTATTGTATCAAAAATAATATATTTTATGATGTTTTCCCCCTAAAACTTCTCTCTCATCAATACATTCTACACAGGCTCTTCTCTCTTTATTCCTTCTCTGTTTCTCATCTGCTCTCTCATCTCTGAAGCTTCATCTCCGAAATTTCTATGTGACCATCTCCGAAATTTCTGACCCATCTCCATCTCCGAAATTTCTCACCCAATTCACCCTCACCCATCTCCATCACTAAAGCTTCACCCTCACCCATTCACCAATTCACCCTCACCCATCTCCATCGCTGAAGCTTCACCTTCACCCATTCACCAATTCACCCTCACCGATTCACCCTCACCCTCACCCATCTTAACTGATTCACCCTCGCCCATTCTCAAGGGTTTTTGGGTTTGGGTTCAGATTTTGCAAAAACGAAGCTCCGTTGGTGTTGGGGGATTCAGCTCCGTTGGTGTTGGTGCTGACTGTAAGGTGGGTTTTGATCAATGTATTAGAGTTTTTGTGTTTGTGTTTCTTTTCTCTCTCTGCAAGAAAAAGAGGGATTCAGCTTGTGTTTGTGTTTGGGTTTTGATAAAAGAATTGTTGTTGATGTTTGTAGAGTTTTTGTTGTTGATTTAGCATCTTCGAGACCGTAAGCTCGAGTTCATCTTCAGAAAGTTTGCTCAGGTTCATCGTCAATTACTAGTAAGTATCTCTCTCTATCTATTTCTCTCCCTTCTCTCTTTTCTCTTTGTTTATGTACCCCTCTGTAAAACCGTTCTTTGATAAGCTTTTTTTTTTTTCCTCACAAATCATTCAACAACTCCTCCTTTCTACCAAAATCCCAATTTTATTAGATAATAGGTGTTCTTGTATTCTATTAATATTTGGCTGTGTACAGGGCTAGTATTTCTGTAACAAAAAATTACTGTAGTATAGTTGAAATATGTTGATTAGGAGTTGTCAATATATATTGTTTTGATTAGGAGTTGTCAACATATATTGTAGGATGTTGCTATATGTGAGAAGTTGTCACCAAAATATTATGATTAGCTTATACTGATTGTAAAGATACAAATAAGAATTGACTTCATACACTAACTATTTTAAGTTCCCTATTTAAAAGGGATGGTTAGGCAAGAAGACTATGACCAATATGGTAATTTCTTACAAGCTGATTCTGATTTTATGGAACCATTTTTAAGTGGGTCTCAAAATCCTTCAATGCCCATCCAGTCTTTACCGGAAGTTGAAATTGTCACCTCTAAACGTGGTGGCAACTTCAGTGTAGATGAGGACCTCCTCCTCATCGCTGCATGGCTTAACATTGGCATGAATGCTGTGCATGGTACTGAACAAAACGGTGACAAATTTTGGACGAAAATCTGGGAATTTTTTTGCACGAACAATACTTACGAAACCACACATTCTAGTACCTCCCTATCAAGTCAATGGGGAAATATTAATAGGGAGACAAGTAGGTTTGCTGGGTTCATGGCTAAAGTTGAAGCTCGAAATAAAAGCGGTACAACTAACGAGGACAAGGTATAAATTATATTGCAATGGTGTCACAATATTAATTTGCTTTAAAGTTTCAAGACTCTAATTATTTTATTTTAAAAAAAAAAACTTTAGTTGAAAGAGGCAAAGGAACTATATAAAGCTACACCAAATCCAACATCCGGCAAATACATGGCTTTTGCTTATGAACATTGTTGGGTTATGTTGAAGAACCAACCAAAGTGGAGTATGCCTAAGGAAAGATCAAAAAGGCTCCCTCAAACTCCAAGTTCAATCGATCAAGTTGATAGTAATGATGATGACACAGTGGTACTAGAGAGACCAATTGGTAGAAAAGCCGAAAAGGCTAAGCGAAAGAGGATAGATGGTGATAAGGGTTTCGATGATTATTTAGCGAAAACATTGCAGTATATTCAAGCATCACATGAACAAGACCAAGAGGCTCTTCGCATCAAAGCAGAAAAGCTTCGTCTTAAAACTATTAGGGAGGAGGGAAGAATAATAACCATGGATACAAGTGGCATGAATGACAAAGAAAGACTTTATTTTGAAAATCTCAAGGATCAAATCCTTGCAAGACAAGTTGGAGTTGACCCAAGGAACATGTAGATGTCTTGTTGTAACCTTATTTTGGTAGTAAATTATTTTAGGGTTGGGTTTGGCATATGTAGATGCCATTTTGTAAGTAACCTTATTTTGGTAGTGACTTATTTTAAGCGTAGGTTTGGAACATGTAGGTGATGTATTGGTCCAACTTGATCAATTGGCAGTAGATTGTGCCACTTATGTAATCACATCATTTTTGTTTATATGAAAAACTTATGTATTTTCTATGTTTGATATCATATCTTCTACCAATTTGTTGTTCCAACTTTAAGTTTGTTTTCAGTTTTATACTTCTGTTTAATTTTTTCTAATAGTTATTTGCCTGCTGGTATCTGTTTTAAGTCTGTTTAATTCTGTTTTAAGGGTGTTTCTTTGGCTGTTTATGATAGTTAAGTTTGCTAGCTGTTTATGTGGCTGTTTTATTGTTGTTTGTGTGGCTGTTTGGTGAGATTTAGTAGCCTAGGAAACATTACACAGTGAATTTAGGAATGATTAAAAAATTTAGCTGAAACGTGTTGGGGGTGATGAAAATATTGTGCAAGTATTTGTTTTTCTACAGCCCCTACAACCATTATATCCATATTTACATATTCAAATTTCTTGCATGAATCATATTTGATATTTCTATCTATCTATCTATGTAACTTCGCATCTATATTTACAAAATTAGATGTCATCTTTCATCCATCAAAAATTGTAATCAGCATTTTAATTTTGTTTACAAAGACAACCCAAACTAGCTTATTTGAAAAAGTGCCCATTTGAGCTTCTCTAAACTTTGTCCTGCATCACAAAAAATTAATATTATATCTGAGTTCACAAGCAGATTTCTATTGTTTTCCATCATTCCTATGGTCATCATTCAGAGATCAAAATACATGCACATCTGAAGAATTTCTAGCCATCCATATAAATCTGTTTTGAGCTAAATTTGTATATTATTCACTCATACATCTTTATGATTCAGTGTCACCAAAAATATGACACTGACACTTAAAATTCCTGAGTATTTTAAAACATCAATTGTTGACTGCAATTTAAATAATATGAAACTAGTGATTGATCTGGAGGCCTAAAAAGGAATTGCAAAACAGAGTTCAATATCTTTCACCATTATCTTTTTCAGTTTCCAAGGATTGGAATGTGATTAAAATAAGGTTACTCTTTCATTTAATTACTAATTGAAAAGGCAGCCTTCAACCTTTCACAAAGATGTGGCAGCATCTTGATGCCGTCCTGGGTTGATTGATCCACACAGGACTCCAAATCATTTAGTGCACCGGGTTTGTTCTGTTGCTTAGCTGTCTCATACTTATCTTGGCAAACCATCAGCGATCTATTCAATTTTTCCTGCATCCAATAAAATAATATTTGAATAATCTTTATTAGTATTGAGAAATTTCTTCAGCAATGGCTAGGAAAAGAAAAATATTTTGTAAACTTAAATACATATAATGACTTAGCGGGCATGCTCATGCCCACACACAAAAACACATACTTATACTCATACATAAAACTTCAGCTTAATAAGTTCTAATGATGCCGTAAAATCACCAGTGAGCTACACGATCCACACTCGCTGAAACTAACAACCTGCAAGAAGAAAGAAGTGATCTCGCCAAGGGCACCAGTGTGGTGTTGGCCAAATACCCTCCGATGGTCAAGTTAGAATTGTTCTCAACTCTAGAGTGCTAGAGAGGGTAAATTATGCGTACCTTGATTTGTGAGGGTATTGGGACTTTTATAGTAGTAGGAGGTTGGCGATCTATTCAATTTTTCCTGCATCCAATAAAATAATATTTGAATAATCTTTATTAGTATTGAGAAATTTCTTCAGCAATGGCCAGGAAAAGAAAAATATTTTGTAAACTTAAATACATATAATGACTTAGCGGGCATGCTCATGCCCACACACAAAAACACATACTTATACTCATACATAAAACTTCAGCTTAATAAGTTCTAATGATGCCGTAAAATCACTAGTGAGCTACACGATCCACACTCGCTGAAACTAACAACCTGCAAGAAGAAAGAAGTGATCTCGCCAAGGGCACCAGTGTGGTGTTGGCCAAATACCCTCCGATGGTCAAGTTAGAATTGTTCTCAACTCTAGAGTGCTAGAGAGGGTAAATTATGCGTACCTTGATTTGTGAGGGTATTGGGGCTTTTATAGTAGTAGGAGGTTGGCCTCTCTTCCTTGACCTAGAAGTCTTTTCCTTATAGGACTCTACTTGAGCAATCCCAAACGTGATGGGCAAACATTTCCTTGTAAAGTGGGTTTTTCATTAAACGCGTATCTTCTAGAATTACCCTTGCACTAGTATTACGATCTCCTTTAGGATTCTTTCGGATTTCAAACGCGCGCCACAAGTATTTTAAGTTATGCCAGGCCCTGGGCTCTCCCTTATTGTCAGCCCATGGGCTCGGATCCGTCAGGCCCAACGTCATGCTATTTTTTACCCCTTCAAGTTCAAAAGGGAAAATTAGCAAGGCACACAAATGTTTACAATATATTTTAGAACATTCCCAAGAAGAAACACCAAATAGCTTAATTATTGTTTGTCTCACACTCGCTTGTAGAATATCTTAAAATGTCTTGGGACAAACTGAATTCTATCCAACAATTTTTTTTGATAAATAAATTCTATCCAACTATTAACAACTTTCTTTCCATTTCCATGCTTATAGTATTCTTGAACAGTAGTTCAATTTTGAGATTAATATCAACAACTCTAGAAGGTAGATGTGATTACATCTTTGTTGTAAAAGGAACCATTAGGCAAGCAAACTAAGACCTCTTATCAATTAACATTCCCTGAAATAGATTCCAAGGGTGCGAGACCATTAATACTGCCAGGTTTAAATATGGTGCAACCACTCAATGTCAGGAATTTGCAATGGAGGTAGTACCTATCCATTGTCACCTGGAGGTAGTACCTATCCATTGCAATTAAGTGGTTCACATAGGTGTCCCTTCCTTAATCCAAAATAAGTGATTATGCTGATTTTCTAATATAATGACCAATTTGCTTGTTAATTTTAAACAAAGGTTAATAAGAAATAGATAGATAGAAAATTTGTTCTGCTTGAGTAAATTCAAGCGTATGGAACACTAAGATTGTCCACAAAAAGGTGAACAAGAAGTTACTCGTGGCTGTTTAGGTGGCTGTCCACAAAAAGGTAAATTCAAGTGTTTAATGTGGCTGTTTTATGTCTATTTCAGTGGCAGAATTTGTCAAAATCTGTTATGGGGCTGTTTTAAGTATGTTTTAAGCTATTTAAGTGTGTGTAATTTTTCTTGAAGTTTGTCTATGTGGCTGTTTTATGTCTGTTTCAGTGGCAGAATTAGTCAAAATCTGTTATGGGGCTGTTTTAAGTATGTTTTAAGCTATTTAAGTGAGATAATTTCCTGTTCAATAATAATGATAAATTCCTAACACTGTTGTCTTCAAGGTTGTCTCTATGGGTCGCTTTCTTTTTAAAAAGTTGCTTTTTGACGACTCAGACGAGGATGAGATAATGAGGTGAGTTCTTAAGGGTTCAACTAAACAACGTAAACGTCGTCGGTGTATCGAACTTGATCGTTTGGCAGGTCATAAAAGACTTCTTGACTACTTTTCCGACACACTAGTGTATCCTCCTAATTTATTTCGGAGGAGATTTCAGATGAGTCGGAATCTTTTTCTCCGTATTCAGCATGAGGTAGAGGCATATGAATCTTACTTTATCCAAAAAAGAGATAATGCCCAAAAATGAGGTTTATCTTCTCTTCAAAAGATAACAGTTGCACTTAGGATGCTTGCGTATGGAGTTACAGCTGATTTTATGGATGAGTATGTGTGGATTGGAGTATCCACTGCAATGAAAAGTCTGAAAAAATTTTGTTAAAGCGGTGGTTGATATTTTCTCCAAGGAATACTTGAGGTCCCCAAACAACGAAGACATTGCTAGACTTTTAGCCAATGGGGAAAGACGTGGATTTCCAGGGATGCTAGAGAGCATTGATTGCATGCATTGGAAATGGAAAAATTGTCCGGTTGCATGGAAAGGTCAGTACTCTGGTCACATTCGTGAGCCAACCATTGTTTTGGAAGCAGTAGCATCATTTGATCTTTGGATATGGCATGCATTTTTTGGGTTACTTGGATCAAATAATGACATTAATGTATTAGAACGGTCTCCTATATTTTCTGAGCTCGAACAAGGACGTGCTCCTGCAGTTAATTACTCAATCAATGGTCATGAGTATACAATGGGATACTACCTTGCCGATGGCATATATCCAAAGTGGTCAACATTCGTTAAAACAATTCCATTTCCACAAGGACACAAAAACAAATTATTTGCAAAAGCCTAAGAGGCGAATAGGAAGGATGTAGAGCGTGCATTTGGAGTGCTTCAAGCAAGATTTGTAATTGTGCGTGGACCTGCAAGATTTTTCCATAGTGAAATGCTTCAAGACATCATGAAAGCGTGTAATTCTTCATAACATGATCATTGAGGATGAACGAGATGTAAATGAAGTGGTGGAATTAGATTATGAGTAAATTAATGACAATCCTACTATACAACTGTCACAGGAGAACACAAATACATTTACGGAGTTCATTGAAACCCATCAATGTATTCAAGACCATAAAAATCATTTTCAACTCCAATCAGACCTCATTGAGCATTTATGGCAATTACAAGGGGAGTTGTAGGAATTTAGTAAGTGTGTGAGTTATGCGTGTGGTGTTTTATTGTAATTTGATATATGTACGAATCTTCTAAAGACAACATTGATAGTTATGTATGTGGATTGCATCTATATATATGTATGTGGATTTTTGGCAGGTTGCATGTATATATATGTATGTGGATTTAGGTTGAGTATATTGATATTAAGCAGGTTGCATATGTATATATATATGTATGTGGATTTTTTAAGTTGGCAGGTTGAGTACATTGATATTTGGCAGGTTGCATATATATATATATATATATATATGTATGTATGTATGTATGTGGATTTTTAAAATTAGCAAGTTTGAGTAAATTGATATTTGGCAAGTTCTTTCTATAAAGAAAAATTGGCAGGTTCTATATGTGTGTGTGTGGATCATTAAAGTTGGCAGGTTGAATTTGACAGGTTCTATATGTGTGTGTGTGGATCAGAAAAATTGGCAGGTTCTATATGTATGTGTATGTATTTGGCAAGTTGTTTGGAATAGTTGTTGAATTTGACAAAAAAAAAAAAAAAAGTTTGTTGGAAAGAAATGATAAAGGCCAGGTAAAGATATTTGACAGGTTCTTTAAAAAAAAAAAAAAAAAAAAAAATTGGTAGGTTGTTTGGAATAGATGTTGAATTTGACAAAAAAATAAATAAAAAAAGTTTGCTGGAAAGAAATTATATAAAGGCCAAGAAAGAAATGTGACCGCTAGAATCAAAATCTCAGAATTATACTGTTGAAAAAAATTGGCTGTTGGAACTTGGAAAGCTGAGGAAAGAAATTGACAGTTGGAAAGAAGTGTGACTGTTGGAAACTTGGAATCACGCCAAAATCTGAAAAAAAAAAAATTGACAGTTGAAATAAATAATAAAGAAAGTTTAAAAAAAATAATATTTTAATAAAAATAGAAGTTTGGGATGTAGAGGTATTGTAAAATAGTATGGTATAAATGATAAAGTGATTTTTAGAATAGTAAAATAGAGTAGCATTGCAATTTTCCAATGCTAATGCCCTAATACACTTCACCATGTTCATTACATCAACATCATTCTCCAAAGGTTTTAAACCACCTACAAATGGCATAGTAGGCACTCTATACATAAATACATCATTTTCACCATACCCAAAAATTTTGGCCTTATTCCATATCTCAGCAAGTGACATTTCATTAGAATTATTATCTTCATATATTTTTATCTCCCCTCCTTCATATCTGTATGGATTATTCCTAATCTTCCCCCAATAGTAAAGGGTGATTGTGAAGTCAAAGTCATCCATCCCTACAACAAGAGCAAGGAATTTAACATTAAGAATAGACATAGCAAAGGGATGGATTATTTTTTAAAAGTTACTCTACAATTTCAATATAAATTAAACAATAAAATAAAGAATCATCATTTGAGCTGTAAAGTTATTTTTATGTATGCAGGCCATTTTGTTGGACACTTTAAGGGATAAGAATTGATCCAAATTAAATTTTGCGTCCTAAATCCTAATATTCACAACTAGTAATACTTAGACAAAACCAAATTAGATTTGCCAAGTTATATAGGTATTACTCGATCAAAACCAACATGTAATATTTTTTTTATTAAATTTAACAAGTACAAATTTGCCTCACGTGCACAATACATTTATACTCAACACAAAACCTGTGTTAACATTCACAACTAGTAACATTGGGATAATTATACACAGATAACACATTTACACAATAAAATTGATTTTGTCAAACAGAAAGTAAAACAAAAGAGAAGAAAAGTAAGAAGTAACGAGAGAAAAAACAGAGAGTTTAGAATGGCAAGCATGTATCAATAGGTTGATCTCATTTCTCCCTCAATAGCCCTGCTTTCCATAAAAGGCAAAAGATCTGTATTTCGGCATGGACCATTTAGGCCTGTTCTCTCAAGCAATTAATTTCTTCTCTGAGATTATTCGTGTTGAGGGAACGATTTTTCCTTTCTTGATTTCAACCCCATGTATTACTTGACGTGGCAGACTAACGCTTTGATTTTGCTAACTCTTTTTTTTATCCTTCACTTAGCTTATTCTGTATACAAAGAGCCTTTTGTTACTCACCTTTATTTATTGTGGCTAAAAGTAGTGATTGTATTTCTTATATCATCTTTATTATATCTGTCTGCCATAACTTACTCACAGCGGTTCTGTCTGCCATGGGTATGTGATTAAACTCTGGCGAACGAGGCATAGTTTGTGCACAAGCCGGACCAAAGTGAGTTACAATTGGACCGGTTTCGACTTCCTTACTCAGAACATTTGGGCCAAATATCGCAGGAGGCAGCCCAACACTGTAAAAAAGGCTCACTACAGACTTTATGTAAGATAGATTCGTGCCTTCTAGGAGAAGGACTTTAGTAATAGAAGTTCATGACTTCACGAGAAGAAATTTTAGTATAAGTGCTTAATATCTCTTGAGAAGTGTGGAGATAGTAAAATATATAGATGTTTTGTAGGATGTAGTATTTGTAATATGTATGATATATGGAAGTTTGAGAGATATGGAGGTTAAAGATAGTAAAAATATGAGATTATGGCCTGGTTTGGATAGCGTTGCGTTTCTGCGTTTTCCTTTTTTTTTTTTTTTTTTTTCACGCGTTTTTCCCACAAGCGGCTACTGTTCATGCAACAGTAGCCGCAACTTTTGACTGGTCAGCTATGAACAGTGCACGGATGCACTGTTCATGGACCCACAAATTTCATTTTTTATCAATTTTTTCATTAAAAATGGGTCCCACAGTACTATTCACACATTTAAAAATTATTTTGCTACAGTGTTTTCAGTTTTCAGTTTTCAGTTTCAGCAAAATAAGTTCTATCCAAACACACCCTATAACTACTGGAGAAGTTGTAGAGATTGTTTTCCAAGAGGAAAGATTTTGTAAGAGAAGAGTATGGAGATGTGTTTAGATATTTGGAGATAGGAGTAGTAAGATAGATGTATTTTCTGAATATGGAGAGTGAGTGAATGGAGGGGTAATGGTGTTGTAGTGTGTTTAGCAAAGCTGTTGAGATTTTCTACTGGAGGATGTATGAGGGCTTATAAAGGGCATTTATGAGCTAAGGGCTGAAGAGTTTGGTTCCTAATTTGGAAACTAAAAACTCAGAATTTCATTAAGAGCTTAAGAAGATTATTAGAGGGAGAGAGGAGTTTATGAGAGAGTTCTTCTCTATTTGTGTCCCCTTGAGGTGTTGATGAAGGGTTCTATTTATAGTTGAGTTTAAGGGAGTATTTTAGAAAAGAATATGAGCCAAAATCTGTCTCAATTAGCAATAAATTTTCAGTGAATCCATCTTAAGATTTAGCCAAAAATGGTATGTTTAGCTTTAAGATATTCTTACTATTTTGGGTAAGAGCTGCTAGGGAAAGAGCAGCAAAAAAGGAAAGTAGCAGCAGAAAAGAAAAGTATTTTGGTAAGAAAAAGATAATTTCTTTAGTTGGTTTTGGTTTTAACCAAATGTGGAAAATCAACAATGCTAAGGCTACTGGGTCAGCTGTTACATCTATTCTGAAAAAGTTGTCGCAACTATCAGGAAAAGTTGTGACAGCTATCATGAGACAGTTGTCATAGTTGTAATAAGACAGTTGTTGCTTGGGGCAGAAGCAGATGATGTCAGATGTCAAATGTTGAACATACTGCTGGAGTTATGTTGGAAATGTTTCATTTTTTGGGTGTTTCTATTTTTGGTCCAAGGTTCTATTACAACACGTTTTTAGTAAGTAATAGAATGATTGGTTGAAAGTTAATGAAGTTTTAGAGATTTAGTCAAGGTTTCATTGTGTTGTGACTTAATCTTGGTGAGCAAGAAGAGCATTTAATGCTTTGGTCTGACAACTGGCAGAGAAATATTAGGTTTGATTGTGGCAGACAGTAGCTGGATATTAGAGATATCATGAATATTATATGTATATGGAGATCAAGGATAGCCAATCAAATTAGACCATGTGTTTGAGTTGAATTTTAGCTGAAAGTAGTAATGTAGTTTATGTAGAATAATATAATGAAAATTTTAAATTTGTATAGGAACAGCTGGAGGTTGAATGAATAGCTATTTGTTCAGCATTTAGATGGCTGGAGATATTGAGTATTTGTCATATGATGAATATTAAGTTTTAGAAAAAGAGTAATGGAGAATTTTATCATTTTAAGTGCTATGTGATAAGAGATGCTTACCATATGTTACCTACTACACACGGACTCGTCAGAGTTCAGAGAGTTGGAGAAGACATGCCAAGTAACATGTTTCTTTTATTAACTTTAAACCACTGGAGCTTTACTAAACATACCTCTTGGCCCTCCAAACCACGAATTCCAAAGTTTCCCTAAAGAGACTCATGAACTTGGATCATAAGCCGAAGATGAGATGACATACCTTGGGTTTTATTGTCATTTTGTATGAATATGGGCTTTTGTTGGAGAAGCCTCTTGCCATGAATATGAGAGAGGTAATATGGGCCATGAGTTTCGATTTATTGCTTGAACCCAATTCATATGTTGATGTTGATGATGTCATGGGTTATGATCCAAATTGATGAAGAGGAAATGTGGACCATGAATCCGCCTTTTGAAGTAATGATCTCATGGGCCATGTGAGCCCAATCCATGAGATATAAGCTTATTTTGGGTTTTAAATAGATTTATCCAAAAAATCAATAATATGTTGATATGGTATGGGTTGCCAATGGTGTAGTGCCATGTGAGGCGAAAAAAAAGTCCTCAAAAATGGGTATTTAAGCTTGTGGTGGTGTGATGGAGTTAATGTTGAGGCTAAGGCTTTTATGGGTAAAAAGTTATTTGTGACTGATTAGGAAACATTTATGGGCTGTGAATATGTAGAAAAAGAAAAGGAATGTCTAAGGCTAAGACCTTGTTTGGGGGGAGAGAATGAAATGGAAAGGCATGAAAAGAATAATTTTAAAATATTCTTTCTTTCCCTTATTTGAGAGTTTTAATGGAGGGAATAGAAAGTTCATTCCCTTATTTGGGAGTTTGAGTGAGAGGGAATGGAATGGGTAGTAGGAAATACTCATTCCTCTCTATTTCCTTAAAACCTCAAATTTTCATTCTCCTCGAAATTAGGAGGAATGGGAGGGAATGAAATTAGATTTAATGAATTTTTTACTAAAACTCCCAAAATACCCCTATATATTTAACCATTTATTTTAAAATAAGGGTCTAATAGTAATATTGTAATAAAATGATTTAATTCCATTCATTCCATGTTATTCCCAAACAATATTACTTACATTCTATTCATTTTTAATAATTTTCATACCTTTATTTTAAAACATCAAATCAAGATTACTTAATTCCATTCCATTTCATTCATTTCCCTTACTTAAATACATTCTATTCCATTCAATTCCCTTCCCTTCTCTTATGATCATTCAATTCAATTCCATTTCATTTTCTTATTGAATGTTCAAATAGTGTGTAAAACACCTATAAACGTTTATACCCCAATTTACAAATTATTAACACAAGCTTATAATAAAAAAATATATGTGCGGAATATGAAAATAAGCTAAAACAGAATTGGTAAAACAATCTAAACCAAAATTAATCAAAACCACAGCAGTAATTAAAAGACAAAGATTAAGGGAAGAGAGATGCAAACACAAAGACAACACAACGACATGTTATTGAAAAAGAAATCGAAGTCCTCGGCGAAAAACCTCTCCGTCGCCCTCCAAGTGGTCAATAATCCACTAGAGAATAAAATTGGGATACATGAATAGCTGAAAACCCTCCAAACCTAATCTACCCAGTGCACCTAAGCCCTCCAAGCTTCTTGCTCCAACAGGGTTACGCTGAACCTTGTCTTCTCTAGCTTACTGGATCCCGCAATAGCTCATTGCATCAACTAAAATGAAATGGTCCCTTCTGAATTGCTTCCCAAGCACCAAATAACCTCTTCATAGATATGAGTATGGTGAGATAAGGATTTGGCTAATGTACCTCTCAAGGATGTAACAATGGAAATGGTGAGAGTAGAGGAATTTGGAGAATCAAAGGATGAAGATTGTGGATGAGTCAATCTTATTTTTCTCTAGGGTTTATCTCTTAAAATTCTCTCTGGAAAGCTTTCTACATTTCGTGGGTATAAGAGTATTTATAGTAGGGTGTGTATGGAATGCAAAGAGTTAGTTACAACCAAATAGGCTGTTCTGGTGACTCGAGCCTGTGACTGGAACGAGTCGCGAGTTTGAGTCGCGAGCTAACTGCCTTGCTAGACTGGAGGTTTTGTCCTGTAGTGCAACAACTGGCGTGACGCTTCAGCTCCCCCTACATGCTTCACACGTGTGCCATTCTAGCGACTTGCTAGTCGCGAGATCCAGTCGCGAGGATCTTCTTGATTGCACACTCTTGAGTTTTTCTTCACACTCTCTCACACACTACCCTTACATGATTCCCACCTAAATATAGGGTTTTTACATGTTGAATTACAAGCAAATTTGGTACGGAATAAAGCCAACAAAATGATTGAATAAATTCAACTTTACACTTATGAACTCCCAAACGAAGCCTAAGTGAGTGTGGGCTAAAGGGAATGATATATAAGCTTGGGGAGAGTTGAACCACAAACAAAGTGACAAGAAAGTCAGAAATTTTAGAGGGGTTTGATGTGTCTATTTTAAGGTGCTGGATTTTTTGAGAATATGGAATTTGATGTTTATGGGTAAGTCCATATGAGCATTTATGGACTAAAGACTAGTTTCTAAACTAAGAGACTGACTTATGGGCTGAAAATAACATGATGGGTGAAGAATTTCATGATAAGATTTGTTATCCTTCATGAGTTGATGGTATTTCCCTTTTATAGTAAAACTTACTGGATTGATTAGCAAAAGTCCAAAAACATAGGACTGCTAGGGGTAGGACAACAGACTTAATTATCCTAGGATTTGGCTTAAAATGGGATATTTGCTTTTGGGGTTGTTTTGCTTCTTTGGGCAATGTCACACACAGGTAAAAATCAGCATAATTTTGCATTAAATGCTAAGAATTCTGAGATTGTGTTCAGCCAATGAGATTAAGGCAGGTATTAAGGAGGAATCCCAGTGCTGCAACTGAGATTTGGACCCTAGGAAGTAGTATTCAACACCCTAAGCCAAGTGTCAAAGTTTAAGTCCACTTCAGAGGGTTCCGCTGGAGATCTCTTTATGCCCTCCAAACCACATATTTTCAAATTTTCCCCTTTAGGATTCATGGACTTGGTTCACGAACCAATTACATACATTTTTAATAATAAAATAAACTATTTGGTTGAGGATTTCTTGAGCTTGGAGGTCTTAGTTATGGCTTCCTTGAGTTGTGACCAAAACTTAGGGAAGAAGGGTATTTATTGCCCATTAGCCTTTTAGGTGTCAGCCTCTGGTATTGTTCATGTCAGAGTTGGCAATGGGACAGGTGGCCAGCTCTTAATTTGGTTTGGGAGCTTGGTTGCTTCTTAAGGTGACCTTCAGTAAAAAGCAGAACTGAATGGAGTTCTCTAGCGGGGTCAGTTTGCACACATGAGCTGTTTTGGCTGAGATTTCATGTTGGGCTTGGCCATGATAGCTGAGTATTTTGGTGGGCCTTTGACTTGGTGGTTCTCTCCACTTGTGCATATCCTTTTGCTTTCTCATTGTGAGTCCTACAAAATAGATAAAGCTACCATATATTGCCATGAATTTTTATTCCACATGGGCTTTAGTTGTTAATAGAAATAAAATGAATCCATGAGCTTTAATAAATATTTATGATAAGTTTTGGGTATTAGTTTTCATGAGCTTTAAATAACAACTTGTATAGTTTCTCATAATTTTTGCTACAGATTATTTTTGTAAATAATATTTTCTTTGGGCTTTTAAATAATGACCTCCAATATTTCTTGAGAATAATATTTACCATGGGTTTTAAATAGAGGCAATATCCATGGGTTTCAAATATGGTGACAACCACTATAGTGGAATAATGTGATATTCTCGTGGTTTTTTTTTATCATAATATGCTTGTAAGGTGAGTAATTGTCATGAGTTTTGGAAATAAATATTATGAATGTTGTGATGTAAGATAGATAGTGAACATGAGTTTATAATATGATATGAAATAAAAAAATGTCATGGGTCTAAGATAAATAATCATAACTTTCCATGGGCTTTTATAAGATGATTGCCATGGGTCTTGAGAATAGATAATTCATAAATTCCATAAGCTTGTAATATTATAGTAATAGGTTTAAGAATCTAAAGTATTGTTCATTATTGAACTTTTAAGTGAAATAATTATGATATAGTATTTTGCCAAGTATTAATAATATTGGGCTTTTGATAAAATAGTGCCAAGTAGTTAGTTTGGACTTTTAATAGTGCCAACGTAAGTTGGGTTTTTGATATTGCCAATAAGAATTTGGTTTTGATATTGCCAGCGAGAACTGGGCTTTGATATTGCCAATGAAGATTAAGCTTTGATGTTGCCAATGAAAATTGAGTTTTAAATATTGCCAGCGAGAACTGGGCTTTGATATTGCCAATGTAAATTGAGTTTTGGATAAATAAATTGCCATGGGTTTAAACCATGAGCTTTGATTATGGATTTGAATTTCATTGATAAAATTATTTTGCTATGGACTTGAATCATGGGCTTTTCAAATATTACCAAATATAAGTATTATTGGGCTTTAAATATAATAGGATGTGTGTACTGGGCTCATAGGGCTAGTTTTGGGCTTAGCTAAATAATAATAATAAAATTAGATAAAATATGAGTTTTTTGGGTTTTTTGTGATAGTTTATATCATGACCCAATTTTGATAATGAGATATAAAATATTTGTGAATAACATAACAATAGAGCAAAAAATATTTGGGAAAACCCAATAACTTATTAGTGGTATTTGAAAATAAATAGGTGGTACTTAAATAAAATTAGGTGTGAAAAAAATGGTACCCTAACATTCGTTAAACCCTTTTTTTCCCGAGGAAAAGTAGACCAATTGAAAAGCGACCTTTCTCTTAAGTCGAGGACACCCTTTATTCACATTTTTCCCCAGGAACACGTCGAAGAAAATGCAAAGCCCAATGTAACAGTCACCTCTGCATTAATGAGCTCTCCTTACCTAATGTTAGTTATATTAAATGCTGAATGACTGGCTTAAACAATAGAAACACCCCCTAAAGTCCTTCTTCATGATCAAGAAATAACAGGATAAAGGGCTGATGTGACAAGTTTCCCCCTAAATCCAACTAAGAGCTAGACAGCTGGAAGAGGAAGGGAGATGACTATAGAAGGAGGAGGACAGCAATAGAAAGGGGGATCCAGAAAAAAGACCTAAGGAAGAACAAGAGTGAGAAAGTTAGGAATTCTTTGTACCTTGGGAATACACTTTTTCATATATAAATATTTGATTCAGTTGCTTTTTATCTTCAACTATCTTACTAATCTTCCCACTATGGATTTTTGTTTCCAATGTTTTAAAAATTAGTTGTGTTGATCAAGAACTTCCATCCAAATTCACTTTTTGGTGTTTTTGATGCCCACACTATCTAACTATTTAAGATATTAGCTTCTCATTTATTATTTTGACTATTTATTTTTTTCAACATATGACGTATGTTTTATAATAAATATTTTATTATATATATATTTTTTTTATCATTAAGCTAAAATATCAATATAGTTTTAGTGTGGGTAGGGTTTGAACAAATTTTTTTTTTTTTTTGAGAAACATCCGGGTTTAAATATGATATCTCTTATTCAACAACTTCTCATATATGATTCTCAAATTTTAAAAAAAAAAAAAAAAAAAAATCTCATATAGGTTAGAGAGTTTTAACTTATGGCGTCCACTCTTGATGATAGATCAGACTAAGATACCAATTGGTTTTTAGGGTATGTTTGGTAGACAGTAATAAACACTGTATAGTAATAGTTATTTCTATGGTTTAGCTATTCAGTAGTTTTGTCATGTTTTTATTACAAGAAATAGTCATTTCTTATGAATAGTTATTCTTTAAAATGAAGAATAGCTATTCATTTCTAAAAGTGATGTTATAGTCATTCCTTAGTAAGTGTATTAATTACTACAAGTAATATATTTCTAAATAAATAAACTTTCCATATGTATATAACAATTATGAAAATAAAAAATTATAAAAAATAACTAATCTCTTTTTCAAATTGAAAAAAATGTTATTTTTTAGGAAATATAATTATATGAGTAAAATATTTCCTAAAATATATCTTTAGTTTGATTTAAAATACTTTTATTTCATTATTTTCAAGGTTCTATTATTGTGTTGTTACCAAACAAATAAATAGTAATAAGCATTATATTACAACATTTTGTATTCATTGTAATATCTATTTTTATTCCTATGTAATTACCATTACAGTTTACTAAACGTGCACTTAATGTAGGTAGGGATTGAACCCAGATCTCTTATTTAATTATCAGAGATTTTACCAGTGGAGCTAACGAGAACCTACAAATCTCATATAGCTTATAGACAATTAAATTGCAACAAATTTTTTTTTCTCTGAATTAATTGCAACAACTTTCGATTTAAACAAGCTGGCCAACTGATGAATTTTTCTTTTCTTATTACACATGAACCGTAAATTAAATACAGCCCATCTAAAACATCTTGTGGACTAAAATAGACTATTAAATGTAAAAACATAAACTTTAAAGCACTATTGATGGGCTACTAGGTGGCGTCTGAACCTGCATATCATAAAATTTTGATCCAGGGAGGACATAATAAAACACTGTGGCCTGTCAACTACCTTTAACCAAACATTGCAGTTTGCAAACACGTAATATAGTCCATTCATAACCACCCCTTGCAGATCATATGAATCAAAAGTTAAGGCAGGTGAGTATTGAACATTGTCTTAGTCAATCATTTTCTTTAAGAAAAAAAAATCTTACTCGAAAAAGATAACATTTTCTGTTTAATGTAATCCGCCAATTGGTTCAATTCATGTGTGTTTGACTTCGGTTTAAAAAGTTAGCTTATTTTACTATGCAGTTTATTTTTGTTACTATTCATGGTCCCACTGTATTTTTTGGTACTATTTATGAGTTCTACTGTACTATTTCAGGTAACTTTTACTTTTATCTACCATATATTCAGCAAAAAATTTCTAGTTTTAGTAAAGTAAGCAAATCTCAAACAGATCCTTCATATATTGTTAAGGGTATTTTATTGTTAGCTCAACCCATAAAATCTTTTTGCAGCTTTGCCTACACAAAAAAATTATTAGTATCTTGGCATAATTATAAAGAACAATAATCATGGGTGGGTTTTCATTAGTTCAACTGTTAAAATCTCTTGTCCTTGAATATGAGATCTAGGGTCCGAACTTTGCGGTTCTACTTACACAAAAATTCAATTGGTGCCTTGGTCTGATGATAAAGAATAATAATCATGGACGAGTTTCCATTAACTCAACTAGTAAAATGTCTTGTGATTGAATTTGAGATATAGGGCCCAAACTTTGCGACTTTGCCAACACCAAAAACTAATTGGTGTATGGCCTAATGATAAAAAACAATAATCATGGGTAGGTTCCCGCTAGCTCCACCAGTAAAATCTCTTATTGTTGAATATGAGATTTAGTATCCAAATTCTGTGGCTCTACTTATACTAAAAACCAATTTGTGCCATGACATGATGATTAAGAACAAAAATCATTAGTAGGTTTCGGTTAGCTCAATTGGTAAAATATTTTATTGTTGAATATAAGATTTAGGGTTCAAACTCTGTAATTTTACTTACACTAAAAACCAATTAGAATCTTGGCATGATAATAAAGAACAACAATTATGGAATAGACCCATAAATCCAATCTTGGAACTCATAAGAGCATCTACAATAAGGGTGCTAGATTAACTAAAAACTAAAAAGTCAATTTAGCAACCAATACTGGGAAAACATGTTCTATAGCAAAGAAGGAAAATTTTAAAAAATTTGAGTTTGTGCTAGAGATAGCAGCTAACTATAGTTCAAGCTCAAAACAAAATCAATTGTTTATTCAAAGGAACACGCGTGATTGGGGTGGCTAATTTGTGTGGGGAAGTTTTATTTTATTTTAATAAGTTGTTTATATTTATTTTAATGGGATGAATGTAAAAATAAAACTTTTAACGTAGAGTATATTTTAAAATAAGTGGTTAATAGATAAAATGATTTTTTGAATTGCTTAAATTTTTTGAGAATTGAATTTGAATGCTAAAACCTAAGATTAAAGACTCGTTTGATAATATTATTTTAGTAACATTGTTTGTATTTTTAAAAAATATATATAAATAAAAAAATACATATAATATTATTTAAACAATAAAAATTATTGTTTAAAATTCATTATCAAACAGCCCTAAGCAATTGGCGCAATCAAGGGCCGGCCACGATGTGTAGTGACAAAAACAGGGATGTCGTGTCGTGTCGTCCTCTTACCTTACCCACCAAATAAATTACTCCTACATTTATTAACAAAATTAAATCAAGGCCCCATTCTCGCCCCTATATTTTTTTTTTTAAAATTTAAATTTAAATTTGTTCAAAATTTTCAAATGTATAAATTATCCGCCTTGGCTTAAAAATGGGTTAATGACCTTTCTCACTCACTTCAGACACAAATTTCCCTCCCAAATTGCTGTTTGGTGAGACAGAAAAAAAATGAAAGAAAGTGACGGAAAGCACAACAAAGAACGAAACCTACTAGCTCTCACCGGAGCCGCTGCTCTTCTCGCTCTCGCTGCCAACCTCGCTTTCTCAGCCTTCAACTCTCACAGGAAAAAGACAAAGAAAAAAGGTCCTCTCTTTTTCTCTTTTCTTTCACTCAAATTTTCCACCTAACCAAACACAAACTACACTAGTTTCTTTATACTGTTACTGTTTGATTCTCTAATTTAAAATTTTTTGTTTTGGTTCCAGATCTTCCGGGCTCGAATGTCCGTGTTAATATTTCGCCATCGGAGATTCTCCGATTGGCGGACCGAATCATCGCGAAATCTAAGGCGGTTCACGATAAAGTTGCTTCTATTCCTCTTGACAAGGTATTCACAAACTAGAAGCTTGTTTTCCACATTTTGATTTGCGAAATTTCTCGTTTTTGAAGTTTTGACTGTAGTGCTGGTTTTGAAAAGTGCAGGTTTCGTATGTGAACGTTGTTTCTCCTCTGGCGGAATTAGAGGCAGAGCAATTTCCACTGATACAGTCTTGCGTGTTTCCGAAGTTTGTTTCCACTTCAGATGAAGTGCGCAAAGCCAGTGCTGAAGCTGAGCGGAGACTAGATGCTCATGCTCTCATGTGCAGGTTTTGTTTGTTAATTTGTTTTGCTTTTTCATCGAATTGGTGCAATATGATAAGGCTTTTAAAGTTGTGTGACATTTCCATAATACCATATGTTATATATCATATGGGCAATGGGTGATTTAGCTCGAAAACCGAAAAAAGACTGCAGCTTGACATACTTAACTCATGCTGATTAGAAATGTGATTTTTAATTCTTTTTGATAACGTAGGAAATCTTTATAAAGAAGAGGCATTTGGACTTGCGTTTATCCGCTAGAATGTTAATGGGCAATTGACCCCACCCGCCAGAACCGTTTGATTGAGAAATGTGATATCAATGGAAGATTGTGAGAGAAAATACTAAACTTATGCTAAAATGAACTCTAGCAGTCTAGCTCAAGTAGTTCCACTTCCCCTCTAAGAATGGGATGGAGGATCTGGTCAATGGTTTAAGACCAATTGGGTCTGGGTGTAATCTGAAAATTAAAAATTTAATGACTACAACTTACATTAAATAGTTGTATCTAGTGCACAAAGCATGTCTCTTTGGGTGGAAAGAATTTGCTGTTGTACCAAAGCCCAACATCTAACACTAATCCTTACATTGTTTTTGAAAAGAAAAAAAAAGGATTTTTACTTTTTTTCTCACTTTTTTTAGTATGGAAATAAATCTGTGCTATTTCATGCAATTTAATCAGCATGCGTGAAGATGTATACCTTGTCATCAAAGCTGTTGCTGCAAGGGGGGAATGGATGAGCGCTGAAGCTAAATGCTATATTCAGAGTCTGGTAAGGACACAGCCACATTTACATGCTCAGCTTCTATGTCTGTGCACGCGTGATCCCAACATGTTTATTACTTTCGTTGGTCAAATGTATCGATTTTGTAAAAGTTGTTTGTACTTCTCAATTAGTTAGTAGCTTTATGGTACTTGAAATGGATGATTACTCAATATCATCCATGGAACACGAGCACCATCTTGAATTTGAATGGACATAATATATATGTTTGGTTGATAAATGTCAAAAGATTTTAATAATCTGCATCAAAAGTTAGTTCTGGATGTTGATTCTTTCCTGATCAGTGACAGGTGAGAGAATTTGAGCAGAATGGTTTGAACCTTACTGCAACCAAGAGAGAAGAAGTGCAGCGCTTGAGAACTCAAATGGATGAGCTAAGCTTGCAATATGTAAAAAATCTGAATGATAAAAGTACTTTTCTTCTCTTCAGTGAGGCTGAGTTAGCTGGGTTACCGCTAGAGTTCTTTAAGGTTTGATATGTTTATTCTTTCCTCATCTATTTTCCACTATTCCAGATATGCTTTTCTTCTACTTAGTAATGGAACTAATGAATAGACTCCTTTCCCTTTGCCTTATCCAAATAATATTTCAGGCAGTGTTAATTTTGTTTTTAGGTGTGTGCTTGTAACTAGTAAATTCTTTTATAATAATGGTCTGAAGTAATTTACAATTCTATGTCAAGATTATCAAGAAGCATACCTCTGCTTGTGTTGAAAGGGATCAGTTGATAGGGACCAGACCCTGCATATTTGTTCAATTATGTGATATTGGACAATGCCTGATGCAAACTAACCACATGAAGATGTTGAACAAACAATTTTCTTAAATAATTTAATATGAGAATGGCCACACCAGAAATAAAGGCAAATTGAAGATTTAAAGAAAGATCTAAATATTAAATATTTATTGAATATGGTATGTACTGCCGATGCTCAATCATATCAAGACTGACCTATGGTTTAAATGTTGTTGATATTCTTCTCAGTGAAATATGATTTTTAATTTAAACCTTAACTCAAGCAAACCATGTCCAAATAAAAGGGTGTGTGAAAGCTCATTACTGCATAATCTCTTCATGCTATAAGGAAGTCAATGTATTTTCATTGTAATGTATTGTGTGCTGAAATGACTTCGTTCCTGGGCAGGGCTTAGACAAAGCTGAAAATGGTAAATTCAAGGTCAACCTGAGAAGTAATTTTGTTGCCGCAGTGCTGGAACTCTGCAAGGTATTACATTCTGGTATCATTAATTGTGCTCTGCTCTGTGCTGGTACCAAATTTACTATGATATGTCAATCTGCATATGTTAATGGAATCAATGAATGCATTTACTGGCATACTGTGCTTTTTGGTTATTGAATCTTGGATGCATTTCTGTGTTAAATGCATAATTATAATAATCATATCTGAAAGAAAACATACCTATATATATATCTGAGAAAAAATTTAATCATTTTTATGTTTTGTTGTTTTGGCCTGTAATTATTTTATATTTAATTCTTGCTTTGATTGTTTGGGACACGTATTTATTTTGTTAACAAAATCAATTTTGAGCCTGTGAAGGTAGGAAGGACAAGGAGGATGGTAGCTGTGGCATATGGGAAGAGATGTGGAGATGTCAATCTTTCCGTCTTAGAAAATTTGGTATGAATCCATTAGATCAGTTGTAAGTTTATAAGATATATAAAGCTGAAACCGAGCCCCTTTTTTAACGACTTTTTTCCGAGTTTCTTAAATGCAATCAACAAGTTAGAATGCATATGGCAGACCCTAACTAACTTGTTGAGGATTCATAGCGGACTCCAAAATTTTGGGACTAATGTTTTGTTTGTTGTTAAACGCAATCAACAAGTTGATTTTATTAGTTGAGCATATGTAGATCAACTTGTGACTAAATCCTGTCTTTCAGCACCAAAATTATTTATTTCCAAGACTTTTCAATTATTTGCCATTAATGTTTATTGAATGTATTAATTGTAAAAGAAATCACAATGGGCTTCTTTGAAAACCAAGACATTGTTGTTGTTTTGAGGAAAACTTCTAAATAGCATGCCACAAGTTTAGCTTTTGGTTGGCAACTCTAGGAAATCTCTTATTGTCAAAGCTCTGATTGGCTTTGGTATTTGAATGTTATTAGATGATTCCTATCAGGTGTTGTATGCATGTTACTGATGCTCAATGGTAACTGTTTTACTAAACAGGATTCTTGTTGGAATATCTTCAAAATTTTAAATAAGAGAGCAGAATTTTCTGCTTGAGTTTTTCTTTCTGCCTTCTACTAATATTTTTTTGGCTGTTATGCATTGATATTCTTTTCTTATGAGTCAGGTCCAACTGCGCCATAAATATGCTCGATTACTTGGCTATTCAAACTATGCAGACTATGCTGTGGATCTTAGAATGGCAAAGACAACATCAAAGGTTTAAATAATGTTGCGTTCTCATTAAAAAGTGATAATGTACAATATTACTCTTAAGGCCAGAATTATTATTATTCTTTATTTTTCATAGTTCAATAGTTACAATAATGGGGGAGGGGGGATTTGAACCTTGGATGTCTTTGTTAAAAACACTAGGGGGTGCCAATTGAGCTACAAGGCTCTTGGTTTTAAGTGATAATGTGCAATTTTACTCGAGTCCAGATTCAAATAATGCATTGTAGTGTGTACTTTTTTGCTCAATACTTGTTTAGATGAAGCTTGCATTGACTTTCTGTGAATCTTCCTATTGTTCTAGGTATTTGAGTTCTTAGAGGACATCTCCATCAATTTAACAGACTTGGCGACTAAAGAACTTAATCTGTTGAAAGACTTAAAGGTTATTGTTTTTCCCAGTGTATTTATACTTAAATAATAGAATGTGCTTGTAATATGTTCTCCTCTGCGACAGTTTTTTTCTTGTCTGATTGGTTTTCTTTCTGATGGTTCATCAGAAGAAAGAGGAAGGGGAGGTTCCATTTGGAATTGAGGATTTATTATACTATGCAAAGAGAGTTGAAGAACAGAAGTTTGATATTGACTTTGGAGCTCTTAAGCAATACTTTCCTGTCAATTTGGTCTTATCTGGGGTCTTCAAAACATTCCAAGACCTTTTTGGTAATTATATATTTTCACTTTGGATGAGATTTGGAGTGTCTTTATAATATATTCTCACCCCTTTATCTTTATATATTTTATGTTGTCCAGTTGACTTATTCATTTCAATTTCAATAAGTAGTGATTCTCACCCCTATATCTTTGCTTCATACAGGTTTAAGGTTTGAGGAAATTTTGGATGCTGAGGTTTGGCATGGTGATGTTCGTGTATTTTCAGTTTTTGATTTAAGTTCTCGTGAACTCTTCGGTTATTTCTATCAAGATATATATGCAAGGTTGGTTTTACTTAAATATGTTTTTTTAAAATCTAATTTTCAGCTCTTGATTTATTACTGGTTCGTTTGAGTTTGAAAGAAATGGCCATATGTTGTAACTTGGATAGGGAAGGAAAATATGGTCAGACCTGTGTGGTGGCTCTACAAAATGGTGCATTATCATCAAATGGTGCACGGCAGGTGATTATTATAAACCTAATGGCTCTGCTTTACTTTTGTGGAACTAAAAACTGTATAATATGTGAAGCCAAGTCTTATGGTATTGGATTGGACTTCTCAAGTATTTATCTTGTAATGCACTCCATCTGTTTGGAAAGATGGAATCAAATGATGAATATTTCCGCAAAAGAAATATATAAATTTTTGGTAGTAAGCTGTGTCTGTGGAAGTAGAGAAACTGTATAATTCTGGATGTGTTTTCTCGGTGCATACCTAATGCCCTTGTTTTCCAAATGATTTCTTATTGCCATTTTAACCTCAGGAAATTTAATTAACTTTTGCATATTCAGATGGGAGCATGTGTGTCTGTTCCATGGCTTTAAGGTAGATTTGGGGTAATAATAATAAATAAATATGCATGACAAGGCAGAAAGATAAGTCTACAAATTGGACTATCAAAGGTCTACAATTTGGAATTACTCTGTGTCTCTTGGGGAACTTATTAGAACCCTTTGTGGAGCCTGCTCTTTCTTTTCCATAGGCGTTCTTTCTATTTTTTTATTATAATAATTTCCAATTATTGCATTTATGCTTATGGTTTTCCTGTGCTTCATCCCTTCATGTTATCTGAATAAATGAATTTGTATTACATAAATTATTAAACCTAGGTTTCTGCAATTAGGTACCAGTGGCACTACTTATTTCTCAATTTGAGAAGGACATCAGTGGCCATCCTGGGTTGTTACGATTCTCTGAAGTGGTTAATCTTTTCCATGAATTCGGACATGTGGTATGTTTTCTTTGATTTTACACTTTATCTGCAATCAGAACTTGCATTCTCCTTCACTGTATCTATTTTAGCAGTAGAAATTGTATTAAAAATGAACTGTATTTGTTTGGTGTAATGAATTCTAGAAAGAGGTCTCAGTAATGGCAGACTGATTTACTCTATACTTCAGATAACCATTCTCTCAAGGATGTAACACTTTTCAGAAATAGAGTGAGTCCCCATTTCAGTGGCTAACAGACCCAAACATTTTTGACAGTGGAAAATAATGTTCTTTAGACAATGAGTGTGTGGTTGCTTTTATGTGCGGAACCTAGCTTTTAATATGCAATGGTTTTTCCACACTACTTAGTACTTAATAACAAGATCCACTTCAGTCAATGTCTTTTCACTCAATGTATTCTCTTGGCAAATAACTGTTTTTATATCGGATGTGATAAATTATAATGTCCGCTGTGATATGATATCTCTGACTGTCTTTTTTTGAACTTTAGGTCCAACATATTTGCAACCGTGCATCATTTGCCAGATTTTCTGGGCTGCGTATAGATCCTGACTTTGTGGAGATCCCTGCTCAGGTTCTAGAAAACTTGTAAGTAATAAATCATGTTGTTCCATGTTCTGATTAGATAAAACACAAACTCACCTTTCAATAATCATGGAATTTTAGGTGCTATGAGAGCTTTGTACTGAAGTTGATATCTGGATTCCATCAGGTGATGCATGCTTCCAATTGATTCATTACAAGAAATGCTTGGCCTGTTAATCTGGTCCCCCCTCCTCTTCTTCACTCCACACATACAAAAGTGGCCCTTTTATATAATTTTTTCATTTAATTACCATGATTTGTCTGAATTGTAGGATATCACAAAGCCCATCAAGGATGATATATGTAAATCACTTAAAAGATGGCGACATTCCTTTTCTGCACTTAAATTGAAGCAGGAAATTCTTTATTGTAAGTTCTCTTATTATTCAACTTGCTTAATTAAGACTACGGAATGTTTTGCTTTACTGCTTGAGAGATGGACATTTTTGGAGAACAGATTATGAATGATCAGGATCTGCAGATAATTTCTTTTATAATGTTTGTCTTCTCAGGCCTTTTTGATCAAATTATACATTCTGCTGACAATATTGATGTTGTTGAGTTATTCAAACATCTTCATCCAAAGGCAAGTAACAATTACACTAGTTCCTTTATCAAGTGGCGTTCATAGATATGTAATAACCCTTTGTTCCTCCAGGTGATGTTAGGTTTGCCAGTGCTGGAAGGAACCAATCCAGCTTCATGCTTTCCACGCTCTGCTATTGGTTATGAAGCTGCTTGTTACAGTCGTATTTGGAGTGAGGTGTGGATCTCCTATTTATCACAAGTTCTTGTTGTGTGCAACTACTGTAGAGCAACAAATTTTCTCTAATTGTATTGATCATTATTATTGTTTTACAATTATTTACTTTTTAGTTACTTTGCTCAAAATGCTGTAATTTATGTCCAAGAATTGCAAAAACAGTTAACTTGAAGGACTTCTGTCCACATTTTCTTTGAATCTAATGATCATTACTGATGCCTCACATATGCCAATAGGTTTTTGCGTCTGATGTATTTGCCTCAAAGTTTCATGGTGATCCTTTGAACCAATATGTTGGCATGCAGTTCAGGAACAAGGTGAATAAATTACGTAACTTAATCAACCATTGGCTATATAATATTTTGAAGCATTCAGTTGAATTCATTTGTTATTAAGGAACCTCAGGAAGTGTGCCTTTGGGGTCATTTCTTGCCTTTTATTGGCAGTTGTCTCACTCTAAAATCTGTCTGGGCTGAAAATTTACAATTGTTAAGGTCTTTTTTTTTTGGTTTGTATTTTAATTTTAATATATATATATATATATATATATATATTAATAATATGGCAGGTATTTGGCCCGGGAGGAGCAAAGGAACCTATTGAAGTTCTTTCAGACTTTCTTGGAAGAGAACCATCAATTCAAGCTTTTGTTGACAGTAAATCCGAATATAGTTTGTAATGCAAATGAATTTTGGTAATGTTTTCTCCCCTCCTCTCTCTGCTTCTGTGAGATAAAATTCAATCAGCATCCTGAAATTTTGTTGTCGGTGGAAACTATAGTTTCTACTTTCAACTATTTAATCATTGAAATTTCATGTTCAATTTGATGATCACATCTTGTTCTCACTCTTGTAACGGTTATATATTTAAAGCAGCAATCAATCTTAGCAAGCACTAGCAGGATGAATGATTAACAGATGAGCATCCTACAGTTTCAATTGCCAGAAAAGTTTTGTTGTATTTATGTTTTGTAGATAAGCCTTCTTCTCAGAATGATACATTTCACTGTTTCTGTAATGCTTATATAACTTATGTACTCAAACATTGAATGCTAAATGAAAGCTATTGCTAGAATTATGTTTCAAATTGCATTATGAACTTTGTTAGTGGAGTGTCAATGGAACAATGCTATGAACAAAGGTTCACCCCATGGTGCAGACGTGTCATCTTGGGCATCCCATTATCGTTTTGAACTGTCCCACTTATCTGCTTTGATTGTAGTACGTTGGCAAGGTTGACCTGCATGATGATTTCATCTCTAAATATTCGCATTGCTGCTTGTCAAAGAATAATCAGTGAGACTGATCATTTGGTTGCCACAATATGCTTTCAGCCACTTGAATATAGGCTTCTGTCATGGACTTGAAGTTATAGGCTTCTGTCAATCATGTTTGCGAATATAGGCTTCTGTCATGGACTTAGGTTATGGAGTGCTGCATTGTAGAGACTATCAAATTGGGGTGTATTGTTTGGTCATTATGATGGTGTCTTCCACTCATTGCCTTAGTCTTGAATTCTTGCATGAGCTCATTGACATCGCTACATACATGGGATACGGGCATGGGACAGCATAGTTGAATAATGAGAGACTACAGTACCTCCAACAATACCAGTTGACCCGAAAAAGAAAAAAAAAGGACTCAATAGTGCAGAAGAAAATTAAGAAACCTATTATTGTTTCATTCACCCGACTTACCAAATGCACATCATGTCATTCTTTTCCTTTTGGTCACATGAAATGGGATACGGGCATGGGACAACCTAGTTGAATAATGAGAGACTACAGTACCTCCAACAATACCAGTTGACCCGAGAAAGAAAAAAAAAAGGACTCCATAGTGCAGAAGAAAATTAACAAAACCTATTATTGTTTCATTCACCCGACTTACCAAATGCACATTATGTCATTCTTTTCCTTGTGGTCACATGAATTGTATCAAGTTGATGTTTTCAGACATATATTTTGAAGATTGCAAAATCTGCTGTATTTGGAGGACAACAATGTTTTGAAAAGTACAATAACATGGGCCAACAAGCCGAACTTCGCGGGTCCAATAAGCTCATGCCGCTAGGAATAGGATCATGATTGCTTTTGTTTATTCATTGTACAATTCTATTGCTACATGTGCCTTTGAAAAAAAATCTTTTCGCTTTGAGGATTTTTTTTTTTAGATTCCAATTACAATTCCATGATCCCTCCATACGTGCATGCGTGTACTGGTTGATTTCTGTTTGTGATTTTTATTTTTATCTTTTGTCAAAGTCAACAATCATCAATAAACACGTTCTGTACTCGGTCTAAAAAAATATCACATAAAATTCCTATCTTGACGGTCAAATAATATTTATTATAATATCAAACAATATGTAAAACATGATATTTTAGTGACTAGGACATTTTTGAAGCATATTTTTTGGTCAAATAAACGCAGGCTGCACTCAATTCTGATCTTAGTCCCGTGGAGAAGGCGAAGACAACGCATACATTTAATTTCCCAGTTTGACACTCCACCACGAGACTGTGTCCAATACTTTTATCTCTGTTTTCTAACTCACTCCCCACGGCAAGTCCAACACAAGGCAAAATGGAAAAAGCTGAATGGGACCCTATATGTTTTTAAGACTGAATAAGTTGATAAATATAATTATAAGGACACATTTTGTTACCAAACTTTGTAGGTAGAAATTCCCTTCTCATTCTATTTGGTTTCCTTGTTTTATGGGTTAGGTTTTAGGTATGCACTAACATTAGCAAATGGACAGGATGATGATGATCCTCTACAATATGAGGAATATCTTAGACAGTAGATGCATTGAGAAGTACGCTTTATTTGAAAAGGGTGTTTCATTTGAGAAGTATATGCAATGTTCTCATCATATGCGAGTCTTACATACTAATGAAGTTTACATTATATGAGAGACATAATGTATATAATGGATGCAACATATCATTTTTCATCCTATCTCGATATTAAATGTCATGACTCATGAGTAATTAGAAGGATGGTGAGTCAATGCATAAGGCAGCCAAACAAAAAAGCAAAAGACCCCCTTCTTAGTAACTTCTTCAACACAAGAAAGGAAATGGAAAGATTATTAAAAAGCAAAAAGAAAGTTCCTTTTGGGTAGACATCGGCACATTACTACCAGGAAAAAAAAAAAAAAAAAACTAGTAGCAGTTTAACAGTAATTTTTGTTTGAAAAATAGTAAAAGATATTACAAATTGTTTTTATAACTTTTACAAATTAAGGTGATATCAACAAATGTCATCAACGGATTTTACTTTAAGGGTTCGGTTAACGTATCCTTTGAGTATATATTAATTATTTATTTTAAAGATTTTTTAATAAAAAATTAAAAAAATTATCGAAAAAGGTTAATCACTTTTTTTCACTTTCCTATAAAAAATTTCCTAACATGTACCCTATACGCATTCGTTACTAAAACCCTTACCTTAATTAATTCTTTTTGTTTTGGCAAGTGCATCTCATATCACACTTTTGTATGTAATTACTAATTAGTAATTACTGGACAGACTCAGCTGGCATTGGTTTTTCACTGGTCGTTTTGTTTTGTCTCGAATTTCAAGTCTCAACTCAAAATCAGCCCAGAAGAAGTAAGTAGAAAAGCAAAGATTTACTAGAATTCAAGAAAAGTAAATTATAAGTAACGGACACACGGAAACACTTGTAGGCAAAAAAAAACACTTTTCTAAAGTCAGCAAACAACAACTAGACCAAACTCAAGCCTTTTCTCTGGCTGTAAACTGTAAGTGACATCAAAACTCAAAACAAAAAGCCTTTCTTTTCAAGTTCTGTTATCACTTCTCACGTTTCTTCATCTGGGTTTCTCTTTATTGGAAATCTATCTATGCCCTTTCTTGCTTTTATTTTTATTTGTTTTTTTCATCTTTCATAAGCATTACAGTCTTTCATTTGATTTATTTTCTTGCTGAATAATCATGTTCTGATAGGTTTAGCGAAAAGGAAATGGGGTGCATGTTGTGTATTTTCCTTGCTTTTTAAGTGGGAAACACAGACAAGAAAAAAAGGGGTTTGTGAATTGATTGTGGAAAGTTGGTTGGGGATTTCTTTTTTTGGGTTTATAGTGGCTTTGGGCATCTGGGTTTTTTCAGAATAGTATAAAAGTTTGATTTTTTAATTTTTAATTTAATTTAATTTAATTTTTTTTTGTGGTGGGTTTTGATGAAAGTGAGGGATTTTGTAGGTTTTTAATGAGGGCATAAAGCTTCATGTGGGTTTTTATGTTGGGTTTTTGAGACTGAGATATAAAGTTTTTTGGTTTTTTACTTTCAGATGAGAAGGGGGTTTTGGCCCCCCTTTTTGTTCTGGGTTTTCTGGTGTGGCATTATTGTTGGACAGGGTTTGTGAAGGTTTTGGTAAATAAATATTCCGGTTTTTTGGAGGGTGGCGTTTTGTTTTTATTTATGTGAACTATGTTGAAGCAGATACTTAGTAAGCTTCCTAGAAAGCCATCTAAGAATGCCGATAATCGTGAACATGGTGGAAGCCATACAACACTTTTGAATTCTTCTACCAGTTCTAGAAGCAGTGATTTAGGGACAAGCAAGTCTGGAAATTCTATTGCATCTCATGTGGCCCTTAATTATGCTTCGGATATTGGACCATATAATGATAAAAAGTTTGCTCGAGGTGCAAACCCAAAGGTGAATGGGATTCCAGTGTCTTCTTTTTATGAAGCATTGCCTGGATTCAGGGATGTTCCAAGCTCTGAGAAGCAGAGCTTATTTATAAAAAAGCTTAACATGTGCTGTGTCATATTTGACTTCACTGACCCAACAAAGTATATCAAGGAAAAGGAAATCAAGCGAAACACATTGTTAGAGCTTGTGGATTATGTGACTTCAGTGAATGGCAAATTTACTGAAACTGTGATGCAAGAAGTCATAACAATGGTATCTGCAAATTTATTTAGAACTTTCAATCCTCAACCACGTGAGAACAAAGTCATAGAAGCTTTTGATGTAGAAGAAGAGGAGCCTTCCATGGATCCTGCATGGCTTCATTTGCAAATTGTGTACGAGTTTTTCTTAAGGTTTGTTGCATCGCCTGAGCTGGATGCAAAATTGGCCAAAAGGTACATTGATCATTCCTTTATTCTGAAGTTGCTGGATCTATTTGACTCTGAAGATCCTAGAGAAAGAGAATACTTGAAAACGATTTTGCACCGCATCTATGGAAAATTTATGGTTCATCGTCCTTTTATCAGGAAAGCTACCAACAACATATTTTATATTTTCGTTTTTGAGACTGAGAAGCATAATGGGATAGCTGAGCTTTTAGAAATTTTAGGCAGTGTTATTAATGGGTTTGCTCTGCCACTGAAAGAAGAGCATAAATTGTTCCTAGTTCGGGCACTGATTCCCCTGCACAAACCAAAATGCTTGCCAATGTACCATCAGCAGTTATCTTACTGCATTATGCAATTTGTAGAGAAAGATTGCAAGCTTGCTGATACTGTCATAAGGGGTTTATTGAAGTACTGGCCAATTACAAATAGTTCAAAGGAAGTCATGTTCCTAAGTGAGTTGGAAGAAGTCTTAGAAGCAACTCAACCTTCAGAATTTCAGCGTTGTATGGTTCCCTTGTTTCACCAGATTGCTCGTTGTCTGAGCAGTTCACACTTTCAGGTAGCAAGTTTATCCCACTTTGCTTATGTTCATTTATATCTATGCAAACTTCACTTTCTTTTTTGGAACATGATTGATATTTGCAACATGAAAGATATCCAAGTTCAGCACTTATTTAATTTTTACCTAGATGCATTCTCTGCTTTATATTGAAAGTGCAATTTATTCACCTTTTATTCTGGATCATCCCTAATTTTCTGTTATGTCTTTCTCTTCATCTCTGCCTTAAAGTAAGTTTAGAAGTATCATTCATTCAAATTGTTCTTTCCATGTTTCCGCCATTTCCTACACTGTGATCACTTATGTTATGTTCCCATGTGTGAATTATTAGAGACAATTGGGAATACTGCAATTCTCTTCATATGGGTTATTCACTGTTGAGTGCTGATAAGCTGATCAAGTCCAATACACTTTAGTTCCTGACTACCTGCAGTTTGTTGTTTACTTTTGGTGTATCTTACCTTCTTATTTATTATACTACTAGAATTTTCTGTCTGGAAAACTCAAGTATGTTCAGTTTTTATGAGAGATTAATGTCGATGCAAATGGAGGATCCGGACTGAAAAGAGTGGATATGTAAATAGTATTGCTAGAAAGTGCCAATGAGCTCTAACCAAGGTTGTGAATATCATACTGATGACTGTTTCTGATTTACTGAAGAAACGAAATATTTTGGTGCTGTTGGTCCCAGGGTACTGTTTCAAGATTACTGCTATATATATATGTATGTATATAATAGTTATTTGCATTCCAATATAAAACAAACAATTTTAGTTGTATGAACTCGTACAAAATAATTTTTTACTAGACTAATATTTTCTTTTAGTAATTACTTGGCCAATCAATATTGTTTCTTTGTGATTTTTATCCATACCATAGCATAGGTCTTGGTTTGAAGCGAGAAAGGAAATTGTATATTATATTTTTTATTTATAAAAAATTAAAAGAATATTCCTGGCTGAAATGTATTTTTTACTCGGAATGGCCTGTGTTGGCCAGAACAATCCGGAATGTTGTTCTGATATTTGAGGTAAGTCGATATTTGAGGTAAGTCGAAACAAGGGGGCGTACTTGTACCAGGGTACTGGTATGGCAAATACCACATGTACCAGCCGGTATGAAATGGTTACCACAATGTTGGCTTTAACGCAAATGCCACCTTCTCCCTTTGTAAGTGCAAGGGTGAAGAATGAGATTGTGGGTTCAAGACTCACTGGATGTGTGTATAACTCAATACAATAAAGCAGTGTCCCACCAAAAAATGAACGGAAAAAATACAGATATGAGTTAATATGGTATCTTGCTCTGTTGACTGTTGATTTAGTTAAGCCAATAGATGGTCAATATATTTGTTATGGTTCTCTTTCTTTTTCTTCACCTGCTCCTAGTCTCCCTGCATTATAAGCTTTGGATCCCCACGCATGTAATAGATTTTCGTCCAGTGGAGTAGTTAAATGGCATCTCCTCCTCTTGCAAGAGCAAGATAAAAAGTGAGGTCGTGGGTACATGTATAACTTATCACCACCACCACAACAACAAAAACGACCACTAAGCCTTAGTCCAAAATTTTTTTAGGTCGG
Organism: Quercus robur; assembly: GCF_932294415.1. Taxonomy (NCBI): domain Eukaryota; kingdom Viridiplantae; phylum Streptophyta; class Magnoliopsida; order Fagales; family Fagaceae; genus Quercus; species Quercus robur. Next base: position 51,471,062 of record NC_065536.1, read on the forward strand.
TTATGGATCCTCAACAAATTAGTTAGAGTTGGCCACATATATTTTTTTCTTCCATTTACTCTATCCAAAGTAATTTCTCTGTTAATTCTTTAATTGATTTATTCTTTTTTAACTAATTTTACTAAATGAAATATTATTACTATTTTTTTTTTTAAATTTCATAGACACATGATTGAACTAGTTCCCTTCTACAGATTTGGTGCCACATGTCTATGTGCACCTAAGTTTTGTTCTGTAATAACAACTGTTAGGAAATCTAGTCTACACATTTGGAAGTTAATTGAAGTTTGTATTGTAGAGTAATGTTCGAAGCACCTAGTGACAAACCCAGAGAAAATTTGGATTTTAATTGGATATTTCAGTTTGGTTTATGTAGGAATGTGTTGATGTTAAGCAACCATGATATATTTGTAATGGATTCTAATACTTGTAAGATTTTTTACATTAGTAAAAGAAGTATATTAGTTAATGTGCCCAGTGAACAGAAAGTAGTGTTCACCTTTTCATTTAGTGCTGTTCAAGCTTACTATATCTTTTGCTTGGCAATCAAGGCTTTGCCTCCTAATCAATACCTCAGCATTGGTTGTTACATGCTTATTTCGTAGGTGAGCCCAATGCCTTATTATGTTTTTATCAAACTGTCCCATGTTATAATATTCTGAAATGTCGGTGATTTTATAATGCTGTTAAAGTTGTAACAAGTTCTATAATGTTGCTTAAGTTATGATTGATTGAAACAGATTTTTACTATCTTTCCACAATCTCAGTGCAGGATACAAAAATGGCTATTTCTATCCATCAGATATATAATTAAAAATCTTACATAATATGAAAAAAGCTCTTTCCCTATCTTATGTCCTGAAAATTAGCATCCCAGAACTTCAGGAATACAACTTTTCTATCAACTTGAAGTTACTCAAGAAAAGTGTGGTTGTGGGGTTCTCTATTTTAACCATATTGCCTGAGCAGTTAAGGAGGCTTCCTACGCTAATTGCAGGATCTGCTGCCTGAACCTAATGGATTCTCAACTTGAAATTTTCTCTGAACAACATATGCATTGATGATGCACATGCTTTTAAGTCTACACGAAACTAGGTGGAATTAATTTACATATACTTGACATCAGTCGTTAGCCACCCCCCCTCGCTTTTTTAATTTTTGTTTTTGTTTTTGTTCTGTAATGAGCTTAGCTGACCGAACACGTATTTTTTTGGCTGGAATATCCTCTACAGAAATGGATAGAGCACATTGACACTTTCTTCTCATGTTGCTTTTATGAGAGCATAACGTCCTTCCATTCCAGTCCTGGATACGTTCTCACATAATGCTGTTGATTCTTCTTTCCTTAGGTGGCAGAGAGAGCTTTGTTCTTGTGGAACAATGATCACATTGAGAACTTGATCAAACAAAATTGCGAGGTCATACTGCCCATTATCTTTCCTGCATTGGAGAGAAATGCTAGAAATCATTGGAATCAGGCTGTGCATGGTCTGACCATAAACGTCCGCAAGATTTTCTATGATCTTGATCCTGAGCTGTTTCAGGAATGCTTACAAGAGTTTCAGGAAAATGAATTGAAGGAAGATGAGGTCAAAGCAAGACGTGAGGCCGCATGGAAACGTCTAGAGGAACTTGCTGCAAAAAAAGCTGCCAGTAATGAAGCTGTGCTTGTTCTTCGGAAAGCATCAGTTCCCAGCTTTTCAGGTTAGCGAAAATAAGAGGTATTTGTTGGATGTCTTGTTAACTCTAATATACTACAGAAAAAGTTCAAGACAAGAGTGTATCCATCGAATCCAACAAGCATTTTTGGGTTTGTAGAGAGGTTCAAGACAAGATAATGTAGAGTGGTTCTTATCCATAACCATAGACAAGCAAGCATTTTTACAGTTATTTTTTTATTCTTAAACTTTTATGTATCTAATCCTTTTATAGCTTGAAACAACATATGCAAGACTTTATACCATTCATTTGAAGTCTGGACTGGCATATAAGTGTATGCACACCTGGTAGGCTAAAATGGAATTTTCTCTAAAATAGATAGTATTGTACCTAAAATGCCCTAAAAAAGCTCCCACCCAGTTAGCCATTACTAATTGAAAATTTGCAAAAGCTAAATCACTGTAGCGTTTGTAAAACTTTTCTTGTGTTTTATTCCTCTCTCTCTCTCTCTCTCTCCGTTAAACAAAGAAGAGCCACCACCCATCTAGGAGTCAAGTGACTTTGCAACTTTGAAGGAAGCCGAGCTTGTGATGGTCTTGCCGGCATTGTCAGGGCGGATGATAACCTATCAAAAATAAAAGCAAATTGAAATTGGGAAGTTATACTTTCCTCAAAGGCATTAAGGGATTTGCAAGAATCTTTGAAACAATTTTGTATGAAAAATTACGGAGGCTAATTGGTCTTTTTATTTTTTATTTTTTTTTTGAGGGAAGCTAATTGGTCTAAATTGACCAAAGTTTTCGGCACCTGCCACCATAATCACCTGCACCTATAACATCCCAACAATTGACAATTCCATGGAGAATTCAGCATGCGTGGACTCACATGCTTGTGAGAGGCGTGCTCTATAGGACTATAGGACAGGTGGAAAAGATAATTTTTCCTTAAAAAAAAGGGCCAATCTAATATTATGTAGACCTAGCAAACAGTTTGGGTCGGGCTTATTGGGTTTGGATAAAAAAAATAAGTTATCTTAAATGGGTTGCAAGTGGGTTGAGTCAATTGGGGTTGCTGGAAGATTTGTATTTTTTTTCTATGCAAAAATAAATAAATAAATAAATAACTAAAAAAAAAAAAATTAAATGTAAAAAATAACAAAATACTCAAAAAGAAAAGCTAAATAATACAATACATATTGTATTTGTATGGTCACAAGGCCAAAACATGGGGGACATGATGGTTATTTCACTTAAAAAACATCAAATCCATTCTGGCCATCCACACGTGCAGGACAAGAGCATAAATATTCCAAAGGCTGAGGGTAGAATCATTAAATCAATGGGAGACCTCCCAAACCAAGGTCGCAAGGGTTGTTATTGGATACTCCGAAAATATACTCCCTCCCTCTCACATAGAAGTGAACCCCCCTATGCGAGCGGGAGGGATTATACTACCGAAATACCCAATAATTTTTTAGGACGCAATGGCATGCTCGGTGCAATGGTCATGAATGGGTGCAACAGGCATGCTCATGCAAAAGAACACGGTATGTACTCACACAAACAAAGAATGGAGCACCACAATCCAACCCATTAGCTGAATGACCCTACTACAGAGAAGAATCGCCTGTACCTATGCCAGCCAATTTGTTCGTTGTTTGATTTACCCGGTGGTAATGGTGCAGCATTAGCGGACAAGGGATTGTTGTATCAATTTTGTAATGTATCTGTGACCAATAGGTTGGTAGGAGAGAACTTCGTAAAATATAGGAGTATTTATGTTCTATAAGCATCAGTTTCAGGAGCAAGGAACATCCCTTGCTCCAGCCTAGATTACATGGGAGTTTTCTACGTAAACTACTGACTTTGGATGGTTTCAATTTCCATATTCATAAATAGGGTGCCCAACATTCAAAAGTTAGCCTTTAATCAAATTTAATGGTGCTCAAATGTATTGATAGTGTGAGTTAAGCAATCATACCCTCTAAATTATCCTTTTTGAGACCTAATTATTACGTACACAGATTCTCCAATTTATACAATCAAAATTCATTAATAATATCATCACCATAAAAGTTAGGTGATTTGCCATAAAATGCCCAAAACGATGGAATTTTTCTTATTTTCTTAAGAAAAAAAAAGTCTTACATTAAAAAAATCCATAAAATTGAAAAAAAGAGAGTAAAAAATAGAATAATAAGTTCCAATAACTTTGGTGACATTCACACAACAACTTTTGTTCTTCGATTCTCATCCTCTTAGAGACAAATTTTGTTCAACTTGGAGATAGTGAAAGAGATGTTAGTTCACTTGCAGCAGATGAGACTGATAATGTCATAAATCTTACTAGTTTTATTGCAGAAATTTGGGATCTAGACCAATGCTTTGAGCCTTTTATCACACCTGAGGATGTAGAGATGTTGTTTCAATCTAAGCTGCTTTGATACTCTCAAAATATAAATTGTAAGCTTATTTTCTCTAAATCTTGTTGCCTCAAGGTCAAACTAGAAAGAAGACTTTTTAGTGGCTATTATTTGATTCAACGAAGTCATTACATTTGGATGGGTGACTTCAAGTCTTCATGATATCTTTACATGGTTTAGCTTATATGGTATGGTTAAAAAAACATATGTTCAAAAAATGGGTCGGGTCACAGGCGGGTTGATCTGACCTGACTTGAGAAAAATGGGTCAGTTCACAAGTCAATTTGTTTTTACTCTGGGTTAGAACTTTCAAATTTTGGTTGGGTCGTCCAATTCTGACAGATCTAATATTATGGGAACAAAATTAGTATATCTAAAAGTGTGACTTGTGGAGTACCATTCAATAAACGAATTTGATCAGCAAAATTCTAGCAATAATATTTTCTATAGAACAACGAGGGGAGGCGAGACTTTAGGAAGCAGGAGTATAACATTCAAATTCAATGCGTCGCCCTCACAAATTACAAACTTGAGGCCTAGTTTAGTTACTTACTTTGGTGACTGCTAGTAGTAATGCTTTTGATTTTGCTGTAATGGTCATCTATCAATTCTTTCCATGCAAAGATCTACTCCCCTTTATGATTTCTTCCAACTGTTGTTATACAACCTTTGTCTTCACTAATGGCTACGTCGAAATTAACTTTCACAAAAGGTGGTGGTGGCGATCCCAAGAGCTACTTCTCTTTGCTACATCACATGCAAATCCCAATACATTATATGATCAGAATATATATCTTATTAATTTGTCTAAATAAAAGCATTTGATGTACTATTTGTCTTATGATGCAGTTTCTTGTCGACCATATTGTATCACAACAAATTGCCACAAATAGTATGAAATTTCTTACTCCTTCCTTGATAGTTGTGGCTTGAATTCTGATTGTGTCATGAACCTCACCCATTTTGATATTGAGTTAAATTGCATTTCAAAAAATTTGGAAGGCCAATCCAACATTTCCTAGCGGGGAGGTGCCCTTATTAGGTCATGCCCTGAGGGGTAAGTCATATATGGTCGGCCCTGCCTCCCTTTTTGATTATCAAAAAAATAAGAAGAAGAAGTTTTCAAGGATTTCTTTCTCGTACTTCTAGAATATCGATTCCTTTTCCTTTTTCTTGTATTGATTCTTTTCCTAATCATTGACCTTGTTGGGATATTTCTCAAGCGATTTTCCATATTAAAAGCTTAATTGTCTCTTTGATCTTTAGTTTTCAAAGCTTCTTCCAAACCTTACTTTTCTAGTGGATTGTTCTCAATATCTCTAAAGGATGTTACACTTGTTTGTGTTTGATATTGGTTTATATAGCTTTTTGCTGAAAATGTCCTAAAATATATTCGTACTTTGAAAATGTGAGAAAAAAAAGAGATTTTAAAAAGGAAAAATTATTGAATACTCCGGGAGTACTAAAAAAGCGTATTCTCCTATTTTACATGAATTGTGGGTTCTACCATAAATTTAATTAGTGAGACTCATAGTTATGTGAGAGGAGAGAGTACGCATTTATGATACTCCGGAAGTATTCAATAATTACCCTTTAAAAGGATGTGTATAAAAGTTAAAAGCAAAAAACTTGTTAAATAAGTTGGAGGCAAACAAACATTTAGACCAATTAACCTTTGTAATTTTTTTATACAAAATTGTTTCAAAGATTCTTGCAAATCCCTTAAGGCCTATGAGGAAAGAATAACTTCCCCATTTCAATTTGCTTTTATTTTTGATAGGTTATCATCCGCCCCGACAATGCCGGCAAGACCATCACAAGCTTGGCTTCCTTCGAAGTTGCAAAGTCACTTGACTCCTAGATGGGTGGTGGTTCTTCTTTGTTTAACGCGGCGTGGAGGGGGAGGAGTAAAACACAAGAAACGCTTTACAAATGGTACAGTGAAAGTTGCACTGGTTCAAATTAGTGACTTTTATATTTTAAAGAAGATAAAATTCATGTAAAAATAAGTGAAAGTGATTTATAAGCTAGTTTTTACCAAAAAAGAGATTTATAAGCTAGGCATATAATGATAGAGTATCTAGGTAAGCATAATAATTGCATACCATATTCTGTAGGAATGGTAACGGGTAAGAGATCTCATTACCTACTCTTGCTCCTACACTTGTTTTAGGGGTAGGTGGGATTTTCTCCAATTTCATAAATAATGTATTGAAGGTTTTCTTAGCTTGAATAGATAAATAAAATATTTTAATACTAGTCAATATTAGTATATATTTTCGAAATTGCCTCTATATGTATGTTTCCAAGAACTCAAAAAATAACTTCATTTAACTCATCATGTATGTATCTATTTCTTCACTAACTCAAAATAACTTCTTTGAACTCATCATTATATTAAGAAAAACCCATTATCATTTTTTTGAGAAAGTATTCTCCCAGGTTTAAAAAAATATCCAAAAAATGTATGATTTTGTATTGACCGAAATAGTTGGAGCTTATCAAAATAACCGGTACAATCCAAAACAACCCATATATAACCCAATAGATTTCAAGGATTTAAGTGTACTAGATTACTGGTGAGTATGGAATATTTTTGCTAATACTATTGTTACGATACTATTTATAACTATGTGGTTTTCTCTTCCAATGCATGCTCCTATCCCATGTTTGGGTGGAAAATTAAATCTCCACCTTGCATCATCCTTTCCATGGGGCGGATTTTCCCTAACTAATTCAAAATGGGCAAATGTTATTATCTAGTATGGTCAATTCCAATCCATTCTTGTTGAAAATTACCCACCCTATTTTATCTTGGCCTCAATTTTAGACGATTCCGCTAAGTTTTAGTTAATATGATATGTTTTGTAAAGATAATTTTAAGAATATCCCTGATTTAATTTTGAATTAATTAATAATTTATTATGATATAACATAGTGTAACAATGATTTAGTATTTTTGTGTATATAATATATATATTCGAATAAAGTTAGCTCTAATCCTAAAATGGTACCCGAATAAAAAATTATAAAAATCCAAATCCAGAGTATTAACAATAATTTTACTTTCTATTGACTGAAAGAGGTACTAAAATGGAATTGACAACTTTGTTAGCATCTCTCATAGTCGGATCAAATAACATCCATTCTCACCTTAAGCGTGTTTTTCAACAGTAACTAATATGAGCCTTTAGTTTAGACCTTTCCGCACGGAGAGAGAGAGAGAGAGAGTTTCTCTTTTCATCAGCAGCAGCTATTGTCAACTTTATTTTATCTTACTCAAAGGTTCCATTGACGGACTGTGAATGTTCTAATGACTATTTTGGTCAGTATTCTCTCTCTTTCTCTCTCTCCCTGTGTCTGTGGCCCAATGGAATTGAAAAAAAGGAAAAGAATAATATCTATACTTCTCTTGCACTGCTTCTCTATGAAGTCATTACCTCTTTTACTATAAAGAACATTCTTCTGCTCCTTTTTTTCAACTTAATCTTATCTGGGTTTGCTTCACCTTCAATGTTCTTTTGCTTTTTTATTTTTCGTTCCTACTATGTAAGTTGTTTTACTTTATTTCTTTATCGTTCCTTCTTTTTTAGTTTTTCAAGAATTGTTTTTGAATACTAGTTTGATTAAAAAAAAATGATGTCTTGGTGTTATAGATCGAACCAGATCCTGCCATCGTCTGAGCCAAGCCGAGTTAGCTGCTAATTTTGAAGGAAAAAAGGGGCAAGAAGGTGAATTTTCTCTTCAACCCAGTGCTAAGCTAGAAGAACTTAGTTAAAAGACTGGAGCTTTTGGTGTTTGTATCTAATTTTGGAAGTTGTTACTGGGTTCTGTTTGAAGTGTCCTTGTCGTTTTTGTTTGGTTTTATCTGGGTGTCTGAGTTTGAGTCAAAGGGTGTCAAATCATGGAGATAAGTTTGCCAAATTGTTGAATTTTGGGGATAGTATGATAAAAATCAAAATTAGTGTTTCTCATTTGATGCTTTTTGACTAATGCATTGGGGTTTGTGTAATCTATATATGGGAGTGGGTGTTTGTATCTGAGATTAATACAAGTGGGTCTGTTTTGTTGTTCACTGGTTTAAAATGGATTTTTTGCATCTGGGCTTTCTTCCCTGATGGTGCGACGCTTGTCTCTTTGATGGATTGGGTTCTGCTTTGAGAGAGCCTCTGAAGTCTAGAAACAGCTGGGTTTGATTGGACTTGTTTTTAATATCATTAATTTTTCTTCAAGTTATGATCAAACAAATATTTGGTAGGCTTCCCCGGAAGCCATCTAAGTCGGGTGATAATCGTGAATTCGCTGGATCATCTGACCCTTCATCAAATACTTCCATCAATTCGAGAAACAATGACCTAATCTCGAATAGTGCAACGCTTTCAGGCCCTGACTTTGCTCCAAATTCAGGATATAGTTATGGAAGTAAAATTCCCCAAGTTGTTAATCCAAAACTCAATGGTAATCTGGTAAATGGTCCTTATGAAGCTTTGCCAGGATTCAGGGATGTCCCCGGCTCTGAGAAGCAGAACTTGTTTATCAAAAAGCTGAACTTGTGCTGTGTTGTCTTTGACTTCACCGATCCAACAAAGAACCTGAAAGAAAAGGACATCAAGCGGCAGACGTTGCTTGAGCTGGTGGATTATGTTACTTCTGCAAATGGGAAGTTTACTGAAACTGTTATGCTAGAGGCTATAAAGATGGTGTCTGTGAACTTATTTAGGTCATTTACTCCACAGCCCCGTGAGAACAAGGTTTTAGAGGCTTTTGATTTGGAAGAGGAGGAGCCTTCAATGGACCCTGCATGGCCTCACTTGCAAATTGTGTACGAATTTCTTCTGAGGTTCGTTGCATCTCCTGAGACGGATGCAAAGTTGGCCAAGAGGTACATTGATCACTCTTTTGTTCTAAAGTTGCTAGATCTCTTTGATTCTGAGGATCCCAGAGAGAGGGAGTATCTGAAAACAATTCTACATCGCATCTACGGGAAGTTTATGGTGCATCGCCCATTTATTAGGAAAGCAATCAACAACATCTTCTTCCATTTTATTTTTGAAACAGAGAAGCACAATGGGATTGCTGAGCTTTTAGAAGTTTTGGGCAGTATAATCAATGGGTTTGCTCTGCCACTAAAAGAAGAACACAAGTTATTCCTTGTTCGGGCTCTAATCCCTCTTCACAAACCAAGATGCTTACCAATGTACCATCAGCAGTTATCGTACTGCATTACGCAATTTGTGGAAAAAGACTGCAAGCTTGCTGACACAGTCATAAGGGGTTTACTGAAGTATTGGCCAATCACAAATAGTTCAAAGGAAGTCATGTTTCTAAGTGAGCTGGAGGAAGTTTTAGAAGCAACTCAGCCAGCAGAATTTCAAAGGTGTATGGTACCCCTGTTCCGGCAAATTGCCCGTTGCTTGAGTAGCTCACATTTTCAGGTAGTGAGCCCTTTAAAGTTTGATCTTAATCTACTTCAGCTTACACTTCCCATCTTGAAGCTTGCTTTGAAATATTTGGTGTTCCCACTTGCTATTTTCCTGGTTTTTTCCTGTAGTAATTGCAGTTTGAATCTGGTGACATGCCTGGTTATGTTGAAAAATGATGATTAGTTTCTTTCCTTTCTAAGTGGGAAGAATGCCTTATGGCAAATATAACAGTGAAATCTGAAATGTATAGTTGGCTTTCTCACTTGCTGGTACTTACCTCTGGTTGGTTTTATTGCACTAATTTCTTTATCCAATTTATAAAGCAATGGCTTTATATAAGAAATCTAAGATTGTTGTGATTTTCCAAATATCTTTGCCTGTGTCACTTCTTTTCTGAGTTAGCGTATCATTACTTTTAGTTTTAGATGATAATGTACATATGCAATTTTGGTCTTTGTTAAAATCATAAACATTGATTTCGACTTGTTTGTTTTGGTCAATTTAAATAAATACATTAAACTTGGTCAATGTTATTGATAAATTTAGCTTAAATCGTGGACAGTGGTAATTTGTGTTAGTTATATGTGCTTATCCATTTCTATTAATTTTGTGATGAAAAGAACTACTTAATCAGTGCTAGATTTAGTATAAACTAATCTTTTGTATTTTTTTTTTTTAATATTTGGTAACTGAATCAAACTCCTATATTTTATCCCTAGGAATGTTATTAATTGACTAGAATTGTTGGACAGAATTAAATATTGAGATAATGAGTTGAGGACCCCTAGCAAAAAAAATTAAATTAATTAATGAGTTTTGAGCTCAATTGCTAGGGTAATTTTTCTAGTCCATAAATAAAATTTCTTGAAATAGTGGGTAGATTTCTTCATGGCATTCCTGCACATTTCTTGGGATTCCGAATTTCTTAAGGTATGCTTGGAACGTACTTGGAGAATCTAAAGGACATTGGCGATCGACTAAGGAGACTTAGTGGTGGAATAAGGAGGTAAAGCAGCAATTAGATTAAAGAGAGAGTTATAGAAGCCTACCTAGATGTAGGGACAATGCTGCTTATGAAAATCATAAAGTGGCGAAGAGGGAAGCAAAAAAGGCTGTCCGAGAGGCTAAATGTAAGGCTTATGAGGAACTACATAGCAAGTTGGGGGCAAAGGATAGAGAAGAATATTTATAAACTTGCTAAGACAAGTGAAATGAAAACAAGAGACTTGAATGGTGTCAAGTGCATTAAATATGAAGATCAAAGAGTGTTAGTAAAGGAACGGGAGATTAAAGAGAGATGGAAAAGTTATTTTGATAAAATTTTTAATGAGAGCAATAGATTGGAGTGAATTGAGTAACCCAGTTGAGGATAGAAACTGTAGGTTTGTTCAAAGAATTAGGTTGACCAAGGTATAAGGCACATTGAGGACATGAAAACAAGAAAAGCTACAGGACTTGATGAAATTCCCATTGAAGTTTGGAAGTGCTTTGGAGAGTGGATGTATGCTGGTTGACAAACCTTTTCAATAAGATCTGAAGTTTTAACAAAATGCTGAGTGAAATGGTGGAGAAATATTCTGATACCTATTTACAAAAACAGGGAGATATTCAAAATTTTATAAGTTATCATGGAATCAAGCTTATGAGTCACACTATGAAACTTTGGGAGAGAGTGATTGATTATAGGTTAAGACACGAAACAACAATATCAGAGAATCCAAGGATGTTGTTTTCTAGGGAGATCTACTATTTTCTTACTTAGACACCTAATGGAAAAATACTGAGAAGCCCATGAAGATTTTCATATGGTTTTTGTTGACTTGGAGAATAGACTCCCTAGAGAAGCCCATGAAGATTTTAAACAAATGAGTTTCCATTACTATAGGTTTATATCAAGGATCAACATTTAAGTCCATATCTCTTTGCATTAGTGATGGATGAGCTCACTAAATCAATTCAAGTTGAAAACTCTTGGTGAATGCTTTTTGTAGATATAGTTTGCACTATGATGGATTGGGTGTTAGGAAGATAGGAACCTTTAATCAAGTATGGCACTTTGGGACAGAAGATACACATTCATGGAGGTGTGTAGTAGCTATGAAGTATGGTGAGGAATGGGGTGGATGGACCTCAAAACTTGTACAAGGGACTCATGTCTGTTGCTTATGGAAAAGCATTAGGGTGGGGTGGCCTGGGTGGGACAGACTTTTACATTATGTACACTTCGATGTAGCAGATGGCCGCGTTCGCTGAGTACAGTTTTGGCATGACATATGGTGTGGGGATCATCCTTTGAAGATGGGTGTTTGCCAATTTGTACGCATGCTCCATAGCTAGAGAAGCGTTAGTTGATTTGTATTGGTTAGAAAGATAGATGGGGAGATGTGGAGCCAGAATGTAAGGTTTCATACAGATTATAATGATTGGGAGTTGGAGTCAGTAGACTCCTTTCTAAATGTTCGTTACTTAAACATCCCTAGAAGAAAGGGTTGTGACAATGAGTTGGAGATTGAAAGGGAGAGGGGACTTTGGTGTTTGTACTTTTAACAATGTCTTACGAGGTCCAGGTGCCCTGGCTTTCTCATGGAATAGTATTTGATGTGTAAAGGCCCCAAGGAGGGTTGATTACTTCGTATGGACAACAACATGGGGGAAGATCCTATCATTTGATAGAATCATCAAGAGAGGGTACACGTTAGTAGAATAGTGTTGTGTGTGTTGGTTGTGGGGATATGGTGGATCATTACTGTTACATTGCACTGTTGCTTATGATTTCCCATGGAATGGCCCTAGTTGTGTGAAGGCCCCAAAGAGGCTTCGTATGGACAACATGTGGGAAGATCAAGATCCTAACATGTGATAATCTCATTAAGAGGCTACATGTTAGTAGGTTGGTGCTGTATGTGTCAGTGCAGCAGACTAAAAGCTCTAATACCATGTTGTTTGGATGAAAATGTATTTTTAGGGTTTATTAGTTAATAACCCTAACACTATACAGCACAAAAATTATGGTTCTGCCCCAAACATTATACTAACTCGTAACAGTTACTATTACATTGTGGAGTGTAGTCTTTAGATCTTTCAGGATTCAATAGTTGTTATTGGAATAGGTCGTTGATCTCTTGTTTGGTTGGAGGAATTAGGTTGGCAAACATTCCGCAGATACTTAGAACACAGTCCTGTTATGTTTAATGTGGACATTGTGGAGGGAACAAAATCATCATACTTTTGAGGATACAAAAAGTTCTGCGACTCAATTGACAACATTTTTTTATTAGATCTTTGTTTGATTGGTCTTCTGTGTGGGGTTGAATTTCAATATTCGCAACACTTTTGTACATAGTACCTTTTCTTTTTTAATTCTATAGGCTTCTGTGTTCATGATACATGTTACATAGCACCTTTTCTTTTTAATTCTATAGGTTTCTGTGTTCATGATACATGTACACGGAGTAGTCTTTTTTTTTTTTTCAATAAAAAATCATTACTTATAAAAAAAACCAGCTAAGCTTACTGAATGTTGGGCTGTTGAGGAACAATATTTTCATAAAATGAGTGTAGTTGAAATGAGAATGTTAGGATGGATAACAAAAGGAAAGATAAGATTTTAAATGAGAAAATTTGCTTAAAAATAGGGGTGACCCTTATTGATGAAAAGATGAGGGAGAATCTCTTGTGATAATTTGGTCATGTACAAAGGAGAGCAATTAATGCACTAGTGAGAAAGAGAGTTGATTCACGTTGAGGGAAACATAAAAAGTAGAGGAAGACCTAAAATAACATTAGTAGTAAAAAAGGGCAGGTAAATTATGGAGGTAGTAGAGAGTATGACTTTGGATAAAATAGAATGGTGGAAAAGAATACATGTGGCCGACCTAGATTAATCTGTTGAGGATCCATTGCTGGCCCCTAAATTATATTTTGTAATTGAGGGAGATGGGGAGTGAGGAGAGGAGAGAAGAGGAGGTGGCTGGAGAATACAATTTTTAGTATATTTTGACTACCTTTGCCTTTCCTCCTCTCTCCTCTCCTCCTTCCTTCGCGAACATAGGGTATAGATTTGGAGGTGTCTATCTTACTTAGGGGTGTAAAACATTGGTACCTTCCCCTACGTTAGTCTTCCAAGGGATATGTGGGGTTTCATTTGTAGCTTGAAATACTGTTTATATATATGATAGTAGCAATCATGATGCCTCTGTTGACGGTGTCACAACACCAACATTTTTGTGACTGCTTTGAGGACTTATTCCTGTCATGTTATTCTTTCATTTCTTATGATTGGTTACAACTCTTCAGTAATTACTAATTATATATGTCAAGTCTAAACAGGATGGCTTAGAAAAGGATTTCTAAAACTGGAAAAGGTAAAAAAATATAAAAGAAAATAACTATTAAAAAAAGAATATTAAAGAAAATATTGGACAGGCCACAAAAGGCACTAGTGATTTGCATTTACTATGGAGTATTTAGCCCCTCAAAAAGTTCATTTCCCATAAGCCATTCCTTGATTCTTGTATTGTAAAGACATGGGTTCAAGGCCCAAGCCCATTATATTATCCTAGTTAAGGCCCAAGCCCATTATATTATCCTAGTCCAAGTTGTGCTAGGAACTCTAGTCGTAATTGTAAAAGTTGTCCTAATTATACTATTGTGACCATAGGGTTAGTTGAGGGTTAGTTTACTATATACACCCGTCAATAAGTACATTATAATACAAATAGAGAGGTGAACAGTGAAGATGTAGTCGTTTAGGGCTTTATGTTGTAGATGTATGCCACTAAGGTTGAACCACGTTAATCCCGTGTAGCTACATCCGGTCTCTCTCTCCTCTTTATTTCTTCTTAATATATATATATATATATATATAATTTTTTTTTTTCATTTTTAGTGTTGTGAACTGTGCAATATTAGTTAACATGATGTTCTTACAAACTTGTTAAATAATTTGTATATCTATCACGATTGAACATCTGATTATGGTGCTTGGGAAAGTTTTAAAACTTTTCAGCTTTTCTCGGGCATATAGGGATATGAATTTCAGTTGCTTATGTTTTCAGTGCAAACTATCAGTGATGGTAAGCTAAAAGATGCTAGATTATATTTGCTGTTTAATAAAATTTTTGTACTTGTATTGGGAGATAAAATTTGTATTTAACATTGAGAGGAAACAATTGCTGCCTGTGGTTCAATCGGAAGTGTAGAGATGGCTGGGTGAAGGGTTGCTGGACGTGCAATCTGTCCTGTTGGGCCTGCCTGTTGAAGCAACTTGTTGGCTAATATGTAAACCTCTATTATTGCTGGCTTGGTAGATAGAGGCTCTAGGTAGGGACGTGGCTGCTTGCATATAGTGAGGTTGCTGCATTGCTCATTTATTATGATCAATTATTAACTTATTAGGTTTGATTTTAAGCTTGAGTCTTCTCTTTATCTGATTTATAAATTGCTTTACTGCCAGCTTGATCCTTGGGTGTTAAGAACTACTGACGAATATTTTTGTCTACTTTGAGTTTCAAAGCTTAACATAGTTGTTCGGCATGTACTGCACTGAACATGATTAATGATTGAAGAGTCATGGTTACTTGTGTGCCACTGGGAAATAATGATTGAAAAGGTTCATGATTGCCCAAATGGGTATTGAGCTTGAAGTTATAATGCAAATGGTTGCCAGTCATTTGTAGATCCTACTGTTACATGAACTGAAGGAAAAAATGATGGACAAGAGTTAATGAGACAGACTTGATTTAGTGTTATTCAATGTCTGACACTGGTTTGACCAGGCAAGTGGTCTACCTTAATTTGCAAAATTTTCCTGTTTTACATAAAAAATGGGAGGTGGAGAGAGGTTGAAATGTGATGATGTTGCGGCAGCGTCAGCGGTTTAAACAGGTTAAAAGTATGACAGTAGTTAAGATGTTAGGGTAGCAGTTGTGGTCTGATCTGGTGGTATGGATGGCAATGCAATTATAGTGATGAAGTTGATGCTGTCGTTGAGTGTTAGGTTGGTGGCAATGGTGATGTAGTGGCTGTAGTAGCTGGCTGGTGGTGGGGTGAAGGTGTTGTTTTGTCATGGGAGTGAATGTGGTTGTGGTTGTTTATATCAGTGCTGTGGATTAGATGAATTGTTCTTAGCTCATGACAAAACAACACCTTCACCCCACCACCAGCCAGCTACTACAGCCACTACATCACCATTGCTACCAACCTAACACTCAACGACAGCATCAACTTCATCACTATAATTGCATGAATGTGAACCAGGTATAGTGAGTAAATCGCTCTTTCTTGTTCAAATCGTTTGATAGCCTGGGTTATTTTTCAATAAACAATAATTATGAATTGAAGTAGTATAATCAGTGTTTTAAAATCCGAACCACATACAGGAAGATCCAACTGGATTGACTGTGAACCAGGAGTTCAGCTGGTTTTATAAACTCTCAGAACCAGACAATTTTACATTTCTGTTTATAACTGTACGTGTCACGATTGGACTGTTTGACTCACAAAACCGTTTGTGGGTTGAGGGGGCCTTTCAGGAGCAATTCTTACACTTTCCAATAGATTGTGACCTAGAGTTCAATGAGGCATGAATAAGATATTGCCGAAAGTAAATCTAAGTGGTGACCAGCTGGAGATCAATTGGAATGTCTGGTACCAGACTAGAGGGAGAAATGTGAGTCACCATTGCTAGCATCTATCTTACTAGTGATGCGATGGGGAATTTATGACTCAGAGTGACAGCAACATGAAGAGCCCAAGTAGAAGGAGATTGCCAGAGTAGGAGACCTTTGAGGGTTGAAGGGTAAAGTAAAAGTGACTATGATTGATTTGATGGAAAGATGAGGCCATATCTTTTTCCAGCAAGGATAGATTTATCCCAGGATGAGAAGGTGTTTGCTACTTTGCATGTTTGTATTGTTAATTTAGGCACATTTAGACCTCTAGCCTGGCCTACTTATTTTAGTATGATGAGTTTTCCTCTGCTGTGAAGTGTTCCCTGTGTAGTAAAAAAATCCAATAAATGCATGCAATACTAGCGGTCTAGCTAGAATCTGCAAAATGGATTACACAGATCTTTTTTTTTGAACCATTGTAGTTCATGAGTCATTAAAGTCATTATATATATATTTGGTGAATGGATATTATTTTTATGATGTTACAATGCGATATTGGAAACTATTTGTTTGTTTATGCTTTTTACTTTAAGTTTTATTATTATTCTAAAATAATTTCTATCGTTTAGGCTTTATTGTTTTCTAGTTTTCTTATATAAGTCATGAAATATGCTTCAAAATTTTTTAGATTTCTTTAGACTTTTTTTTTATTCAATATAGCTAAGTTTTTACAATTTTTTTTCTATTTATTTACTTTTTAATTAATTATTCAATTATTTATGATGTGATCATGGTTTGACATTTGGTTGAATTCTAAGTGCTACCTAAAATCTTGAATCTCTTCCTTTTCTGGTTCTTTGTATGGTTTGGTTTTTAAAACATTGAGTATATTTGATTCATGTACTTAGAAAAAGAAAATTTACCTTGTTCTAAGTTTCCATTCAATTTAAGTAGTAAGCATTGAGAGGACTTCTTAGTCATAGGGGCATATTCCAAGAAAAGAGCTTGGAATTGGTATGAAGGCTTATTTAATGCATAGATGCATATGTTTATATTGGGCATAATACATCTATCGGAACTTAGCCAAGTAAAGTTTGATCAGATGTTTGTATGATATTTTCCTTTGGCGCATTTTCTAGTTGCACTGTTCTTTGTCAAGGGAGATTGGAGGATCAGGTGCTACAGTGCTCTCCCATCTTATAGGTTGTGGTTCAATGTTGTAATGATCAAGTCTGGGTTTTTGTGGTATTGCCTGTTAACTCAATTTGTGTAGGATTAGCTTAAAATAAACACGTACTTCTATGTACCAACTGTTTCCAATTGCTTATGAAGTGAGTATCCCATAATGGTTGCAACTGAAGTTTGCGCCCTTTTACAATCATTTGGAGTTTGTTTGACTTGATCAAATGTCAAAGTATATTCAGTTGCCTTTGGCATACAGGCGGATGTTGGTTAAAAATTCTTTTGTGCGTCAAGATTTAACATGAGATTCTGGTTTAGGACTTCCATACCTTGGTCATCTACTCATATTGGGATCCTGATCCTAGTATAATCTCTAATAGATGATGATAATACATCATATGTGTTTCCTGAAGTTTGAATACTTGGATGTTTAAAAAAACAGAAAGAACTTGAATATTTTAATGGATACTTGCTTTTACAGGTGGCAGAGAGAGCTTTGTACTTGTGGAACAATGACCACATTGAAAACTTAATCAGACAAAACCGTAAAGTTATACTACCAATTATCTTCCCTGCTCTGGAGAAAAATGGTCGTAACCACTGGAATCAGGTGGTTCAAAGCTTGACGATTAATGTCCGCAAGATCTTCTCTGATGTTGATCCTGAGCTATTTGAGGAATGCTTGCGCCAGTTCCAGGAAGATGAAGCGAAAGTGGAGGAGATCAAAACAAAACAGGAGGTGATATGGAAGCGTTTAGAAGAGATTGCTGCATCCAAAGCTGCAAGTAGTGAAGCACTTCTCAATCCGCACACGATAACCACCGAAACATCTTTGAACTAATGTGAAGGTCTCAATTTTTTTGGTTAATAGGAGCATTATGCACATGGATGGTTGTCTAAACTTGTAGCTGCTCATGCCGCTTTCAGGGCTGTTAGTGCCACAAAGATCAATTGCACATGACACCTCTATGCAGCACTGAAGTTTGTAATCTGGAATTCACACAGATACTGTATACGGGGATACACTGCAAAATTAAGTCGGAAGCTCCACTCCACGTATGTGAGAAAGAAGACATAGGTGATATTTATGGCCTTTTCCTTGATATTTAAATTGTTGAGATGAGGAAGTTGCAGATCAAAGGTAATTTACACACCTGGACTTGATTTCAATGAGTTCTGAAATACTTATTGAACTAAATTTCATTTGTGCATGTGTATGTATTAATATTATTTATTGATTGATCTTAGAGGACCCTTTTTTCAGTGTGAATTGTTGATTACATAGATGTTGATATATTTAAGTGATCTCAATTGGAAGAAACCTTTGTATTTTTATTTTTTGGTCTGACAAACATCTGTTCTCTCTGTAGTATATTTTCAATCTAAAGGTATGTTTTAGAGTTTAGCAGTAAGTGTATTAGCCTATTGGGGTGATTTGTTCTAAATCTAGATGCTCAGGGTGAATATGAAACCGCAAAGGGTATTCCTCCCGTTTCACTTTTGCTGTTAGAATTCCATCCATTTGTTTGTTCATCCTATGTTGTGCATGCATTGTCTGGATTTAGAACTTCTTGAGGCTTGAACATCAAAATACTTACCATTTCCGTTTTTCTTAAAAATCTTCCAGCTCCATTCCAGATGTCCTGCTAATGACTCCCATTCTAGGAGTTCATAAGCTCATTATTACAGTCTTCCTTTTCATCTGCTCACCAATTTTACCATTCTGTTTTGGTTTATTTCTTCAGCTGTCACAAACTGAAGAAATCAGGATAGCTCTAATATTTTCCTCTGCATTTTTTTTTTTTTTTATAGTCAATGACATTTATTTTGTTTGTTTGTTTGTTTTGCTAAGCTATACCAAAAGCACTTGATAGGTTTATGGAGCTCCTTTGCATTCTGCTTGGTCTTTAAGAACACCAAATGGTCTTCCTCCAATCCACGTGGGCAGATAGTGTCATATATATATATATATATATATGAACTAGCTAGCCAAAGCAGAGGCAAAGTAGAGGCTGAGAGCCTATAAGAGTACAGATCAGAAGCATTAAAGCTTAAAATACTAGATAATTCAGAAGAGGGGGTTATCTAAAATTACAAAATCATCTTGGTTGAGAACAAACCCTCTTGCAAGCCCATCCGCACATTTATTTGCTTCATGGTAGACATACCTAACGCTTATTTGTTGAAGCTTGCTGAGCAATGACCTACAATGCAATCATTCAAATGGGGGGAACAAGCTCTCTTAGTCTTGGAAAATTCTTCCATCACACTAGTAGAAACTCCAATGGACCTAGAAAAGCCTTTGATCCAATTTCCAAAGGGAGCCTCTTCTCAAACTCCCTTCACCTGCTTTACCTGGGTTGCCTAAGGACGCATCAATCATCAGTATTTAATTCGTATCAACCAGCAGGAGGCTTAACCCAGAAGATTGGGACAGCTATTTTCTCCTTCAACTAATGAGATTTTCCCACACAAATAGAAATCTAAAGCTTTGTTGGAACAGGTGATATGAAGGTTCGGATTATGGGTGATTAAGGATAGTGTGTCCCCACCCCACATTTGAAAGCAATGATACAAAAGGATAGTATCATTTTTGTTTGTGAAACTTCTCTTCCAACCCCAAGAAAACCCTCGTGCCTTGTTCTAGTGTAGATTCTTGAAATTATCAATTACTCAATGAGAGTGAGAAGTTCACAAAAATTTTACAACACTTTTACAATAAATCATAGGTGGTAAGTTATCATTGGTTCTAATTTGAACTTACCACTGAATTTATTTTTTTATTTACCAATAACAGCCAGTAACAATCTGTCACTTAGAATTTATTTTTTTGATAAGTTGCCATTTAGAATTTGTTGTAAAAGTATTATGAAAATATGGTTGACGTAACATTTTTCATTACTCAATATAACAAGCTTATTTAGTCCAATACTATTGCTATTATTAGATTGGACCAAATTTTTTTGATGAAGCATTAACACTTAATGGGAAAAATCTTGCTCACTCTTAAATATTTTCTTCTCTTCGCCAATGTGCCCTACCTGAGTTGGAGTGCTGGGATTTTAAAGCTAACTAACTTTCGTGATGTGGTGAAATTTTGCATTAACTTATATATATTTAAAAAAAAAATATTACATAGGAGAAATAATATATAGGAAGAATAATCAAAATAGACTAACAACACTGAACTCCATAATCGGTTTAGCCCCAAAATAGTTTTAATCAAGTTTTAAATAAAGTGATTTCATTCAATTGAATATAAAATATAATCAAAGTATACTCAACCCAAAACATATACCCAACTCCAAGATACTATACCAAAATTGAAAAAAAAAGGATAACAAAAGAGACAAAATTGAAAAAAAAAAGGATAACAAAAGAGACAAATGAGTATCATAATAAATCATAGGTGACAAGTTGTTAGGTCTTCAAATTTCTTAACTTTCGAATGATTATCATAACAAATTTTAGGTGACAAGTATTTATAGATGGGTAAAAAAGTGACGTCAATGATAGGCTTATTAGAACCAATAACAGTTTGCCACATATATATATATATATATATATGTATATATATATTCACATATGTCCATGCATATCAGTAGCAGTATGAAAAGTGTTGACCGAATTGAACTGAAGTGGACCAAAAACACCGAATTGGAGCGAAATGGACCAAATGGACCAAATTGGAAAAGATGGACTAAAGTGGACTAGAATGGACTAAAGTGGACCTAATAGGACCAAATGGGCCAAAATGTACAAATAGACTGAAGTAGACCAAGTGGACTAAAATGAACTAGATTGGATTGAAATGCTACATTGATGTAGCTCAACAAGAGCGTAGCAATAATAAAAATAGATTGAAGTAAACCAAATGGATTGAATTGGACCAAAATGGATAGAATATATGGACCAAATTGACCGAAGTGCGACATTGATATGGCTTAACAAGGATGTAGTAATAATAAATACTACGTTTTAGTTTTTAAATATTAATATATAGTTATAGATGGGCTGAAAGTTGAACCAACATTTACACTTTGGATTGGACCGATAAATATTTTGCATTAAAGGTGATAGAAACGCTTTTCTATGGGTAAATGTAATTGCTTGGTGAAATATTGCCCCAAGGTTATGGGATGTAAAAACACACACGTGCACTCAATAATCCCAACTTTTATTTGATTTTATGTGACAATGAAATATATATATATATATATATATATATATATATATATGAAAGTTCAAATAGTGTATAAAACACCATTGAACGTTTAGACTCCCAATTACAAAATAACCAATTCAAGCTTTATGACAAACAACTAGTGTGCGGAAAATGAACAAAAGCTATGAACAGAATTGGTAAACAATCTAAGCCAATTAAAATCACATCTACAGCAAAAAATAAAAGGCAAAGATTAAGGGAAGGAAGATGCAAACACAAGGACAACACACGATATGTTATCGAAGAGGAAATCGAAGCCCTCGGCGTAAAACCTCTTCGCCGCCTTCCAAGCGGTAAGTAATCCATTAGAAAATGTAGTTGGGATACATGAACAGTAATAGACCCTCCAAGTCTAATCTACCCAGTATACCTAAGCCCTCCAAGCTTCTTGCTCCAACGAGGTTGCCCCGAACCTATTTTTTTTCTAGCTTCTTGGATTTCGCTACTTGACCATAGTATCAATCAATGTAGATTGGTTCCTTCCTAACTGCTTCCCAGAACACCAAACAGCCCTCTCACAGTAATGGATATGGTGAGAAAAAGTTTTGGTAAAAAGACCTCTCAAGGGTTTAACAATGGAGGGGAAGAGAGTTGAGGAATTTGAAGAGTCTCTTATGTAAAGATTGTGGATGAATCAATCTTGTATAACTCTAGGGTTTCTCTCACAAAATTCTCTCTGGAAGCTCTCTTTCTTTTGTGGGTATAAGGGGTATTTATACTGGGGTGAGAATGGAATGTGAAGAGTCAGGTTTTTCAAAATAGGGCTGGCTCGCGGCTTGGCCTCGCGGCTTAACTGAGTCGCGAAATCCAGCCGAGAGATAACAGAACGGCTAGTTGTCCTATTTTGTTCTGTAGTGCTCCAGTTAGTATGACGCTTCAACTTCTGGCATGCCTGGCACGCGTGCATCTTTTGGCGGCTTGCAACCGCGGGTCACCCGTGAGATCCAGTCGCGAGTCTCTATTTTCTTGCACACTCTTGAGCATTTCAAACCTTTATCTTACTCACTACCCTTACAACAATCCCACCTAAATACAGGGTTACTAAATGCTGAAATACAAGCAAATTTGGCACGAAATACAAGCAAATTTGGCACGAAATAAAGCTAACAAGATGGTTGATTAAATTCAACCTTACAATATATATATATATATATATATATATAAATAGTTAAAACTTAAAGAAAGTCTAATTAAAATTTTAAATTAGAGCTCAATTTTGAGCAATGAGTCCAAATTTATGTGGAAACCACACCATAATTATTTTTCAAGGCATTTAATTAGAATCTAAAAATATTAAAAGTAAAAACTGAGATAACCCAACTAAACTCTAAATTAGATTGCTAATTTTGTGTCATCTGTTTCTAAATTATCTCTTAATTTTGGTGCTAAAAGTGGAGACTACGTCATAAATATACCTGAGGTACAAACCTGATTTGGAAGTTTACTCTCTAACGACTTTCTCTCTCTCTCTCTCTCTTTTGCCCTTTTCAACTGTATGACTCTTCCTTTCTCCAATTCTTCATGCCTGTTTAGTTCCCTCTACTCCTATAACATCAAACAGCTCATCAGATGATCAGAAGTCCTTTCTCTCTCTCTCTCTCTCTCAACTGGAAGGGGAAAGGTTTTGGGTTTAGGTTCTACCAAAAAAGCTTTGTTTAGAGCAACAAGCCAGACTATAACTCTGTTCCTTAAAGCCAGGTATGTTAAACATGTCAGTGCATCACCATTTTTAAGAGAGATAAGTTTTGTAATCCTAGAGGTCCTTTTTTTTTTTTTAAATGATTTTTGTTTGTTCAATTTGGTTTATGAGGTTGACTAGGTTGGAGTTTATTCTTGTTAAATATTAGTATTGATACATCATGTTGAATATGCTTGTATGAATACTGAAGTGAAAGCATAACGTATAGAATACAATAATACACGAAGGTTACATGATTCAGCCTAACGGCTTACATCTACGGAGGAAACCCTAAAGGACTACATCAATAATATATTATAGTGTAGTACAAATCTTGTGTTACAATGAGTCATAACATGTGCATATATAGTAGATTAAACTCTAGACTAATAGACTTCTAGTACAAGTAGAAGACTTGGCTTGCACACAAAGTAGAATTAGGCTTGGACTTATGCTAATGGGCTAATATATCTCTAACAATTCTGGTTTTGGTTTTGATGGCATAGACGAGCTTGCAAATGGGACATGGTTGGTTTGGACCAAGGATGGGAGGGTGCTTTTCTCACAAATGTCAGGGAAGATTAGACTCTTAAGTAGAGGGGACCTCCCATGTTCTTGATGGTGATTTTTTTTTTTTTAATTTAAAAAAATTCAAATTTTATATTGTCTCACCCTATTTGCATAATCACCAAGTTCTCACCGTGACTAGGTTTGGGGTTTGGGCCTAAGCCAAACTGAAAATATCATCCTCATTGTGAAGATCTAGCAAGTTGAAATATACTAATATAGTTTCAGACTTAAAATTTTTTGATTTGAATGTAGGTAAAAAAAAAAAAAAAATTTATTAATTACATGTGTTTTTCTTTGAAATCTTAGTTTGGGTTGCTTTGAATTCATCTGTTCAGTTGTTCTATTTATGTTATTTTTGTACAGCATGGCATATGTTTTATGAAATTCCTTTTAAACTTGATATGTAATCTTTTCATTTGATTTTGTTTTTCTCTCCTCATGTTGTGATAAATATGAAGTCAATAAATGATTGACTTATAACAAAAACTAATCTATTTATATATTTAGAAATCTATTTCTTCTTAGTTCCAACTGTTTAAATTTTGTACGAGTCATGGATTCTATTGAGCAATTTATATGAAAAATAAAATCAAAGTAAAATAAATCCTACAATAATTTGCTTTATAGGGATCGACTCCTCTAAGTTATACATTATTCTTTGAAAGTTGTGTGAGAGAAACTTACAGAAATTTACCATAAAACAACAAGCATTTGGTTTGTCTATGTTTTTAATCTTTTGAAAGTTTGTGGAGCCTACTAATTAGGCCATCTAAACCATTATAATTAAAAATCACTAGTAACATAAGGAACAAGGGGGTCCATAATGTATTCATGTTCTCCTCATACTGTAATAAATCTGAGTAGTTAAATAGTATTGTTGTTTAATTTATCACTACTACGTATATTTTTCTTGAAATCTACATACCATTGATCGTAACTCCAAAAAGATATTTCAAAGTTCATTTGCCTGATTACTTTGCTATGGGGTGAGTTGAAACATTGTTGGGTAGTGATGTATGTTAGATTGTATGTGTGGCCTCTTGACTCACAAAGGGTAAGTGCTTATTTATGCTAACTTTTTGTTATTGCTATTCTTTATAGTTGTAATGATTGATAGGTCTAACAAGGCTCCATTAATGTATGAGAGGCTTCAATCTCACCCAAATGACAAGCAATAAAACAAGACAATTCATGTTCAACTTTTAGGTTTTTTCTATTAAAAAAAAATGTTTGGCTTTCAAGTAATCACCAATTCATTGTATTAACTCAACATCACAAAGTAACTTTAATTTAATGATATGAACAGGGTTTATCATTTTTTATGTTGCAAAAAGAAAAAAAAAACTCAAGCTAATATTAATAGCACTACTAAAATTTACGCATGGGTTACATACTAGTTCAAATTAATATAAAGCAACGAAAGAAAACTAGATAAAAAAACAATGAAAAACGTACGACCATTGACAAACCAACATGTTTGTCTAGGATTTTAGGAAATTGAAACATACAATGGGGCTTAAAAATACGAAGCATCTGAGTCAAACAACTGGATATGTGGTTTTAGAACTACGTAAAGGAAACAAATTCCAGAAGCTCATGGTGACATTCAAATTTGGCCATCACTTGCTCAGCTAGGGTCACCCATGCCTCAATTCCATCACCTGATCTGGTACTCATCAAAACAACAATATTCTTGATGGGCACATTAGTAGTGCAAACCCAGATTGGCTTTCCAAATCCAAAGTCAATATTGTAGAATGGGAACCTAATCCAATTACTAAACCTGTACATCTCCACCTCTTGTTTGGCCACTATTTCCAATCTCAATTCAAAGGCCTCCAATAATGCATCTTGAAGTTTCTCTATGTAATCTCAATCTTTTTTATTACTTTCCTTATGTGACCTACCAGGTCATGTAAATCTATATATGTTGCTTTCCTCCTTAGTCAATGATGCAATAGCCAATTGCCAAAGGTTACCACAACAATGCTCCGGCAAACGTTGGACCATCCTTCCTCTTAAGTCCACCGTATGGGACAAAGTAGATGATATACTAGTCTTCCTTAGCTTTTCTCTAGTTACAGACAAGGCGGTTTTCCATATAAGAGAGGTTACTGCTTCGACACGTGATGGGTTGGCATGGCCGCCACTGAGGCCAACCTTGGCTTTAAGAAGACCCAAGCTTCTTGCATCAAATACAAATCCCTTTGTTACCGTTTTCTCTTCACTGATCACACCATGAGGCGCTTGCACATTTATATCTTTTGGTGGGAATAATGAAGCCAAATCAAAAGAGGGAATGATGGTTTGTGTTGCACCCTTTGAAGCCTCGGACCATGCATTGAGGAAAGTTGCAAACGTTGCACCATCAACAATCCTATGTGAAATGCATAACCCAATGCCTATGATTATACCACAGTTGAAGAGATTAGCTAGAAAGGCTGTCACAAGGAACTCCCTTATCATTCACCTTGTAAGGGTTAAGAGGAAGAAACTGCATCAGTATATTCATATCTGGGTTTTGTAGAATCTCTGAGAGATCAATGTTGACTCTAGCTTCCACATAGCTAGCACCTTCATCATCACACTCCACAAAGGAATTTCCTTTTGTTGGGTGCCTTACCGTGTGGTCCAGCCCACTTGCTTGCCATGCCTTGTCAAAGCTCATTTATGAGCTTGGTTCCAAGAGTCTTCAAATTCAGCTTTCCATTTATTGAGAAGTGACCAAAACATGGAGAGGTCTAACTTCTCTTAATGAGAAGTGTTCCAAAGTCAGCATGCCTTCTTGGGCAGTGACTTAGGCGTGTGAGACACGCTGAAACTGACAAAGAAGAAAAGAAGGAAAACAAAGGCCATTCGGCCTTGTGAGCAAAGCTGAAACTGAGAGCCTTTCTTGGCCATTGTATGTGAGTTCCAGAGAGAGCAAAACACAAAAAAGAGAGAGCTTCAGCTGGAGGTGCAGTCCGAAAAATAGAGAGAAACACAGTGAGAGTGTGAGAGAGTGAAAAAGAAAAAGGGGATATTTTTCTTTGCTCACACAAGGAAGATAAATTGGTGGAGTTTTCTTGGAGTTTTTGAGTGCTACAACCATGGAGAGTTGGAGTATTCAAAGGAAGATTTTGCTACTGGTTTTGTGGTGAGATTGTATTTACTCCTTGAGATTAATTTGTTGTATATCCAATTTATTGTGAACACAAGTTTAGCATAAACTTGATAGTTGTAATCTCTATTTATAGTGGATATTTTTCGGAGCTGCCCCGTGGTTTTTCCCTCTACACTAGAGGGTTTTCCACGTAAGATTTGGTGTTCTTGTATTGTGGTTGTGTGGTGCTTGCTGAATTTTTTTTTTTTTTTTGTTTCCATAATATTACTATTGCTTGGTAGTCATTAATTTTAATTCACACATAGACATAGAGGGGATTAGGATTTTTCCCAAACAAGTGGTATCAGAGCTTTTGGTTGCTTGGGTTTGACTGTCTTGTGTTGGATTAAATGGAAAATATGGCTATGAACACTATGATTAAACTCTCGGCATCGAATTATTCGATATGGAAGCCGATGATGGAGGATGTCCTTTATTGCAAGGATTTGCATGACCTTATTGAGGGTGATAGTGTTAAGCCTAGTGATATGTCTGATAGAGACTGGGAGAAATTAAATAGAAAAACTATCGGATGTATTAGACAATGCATCGATGTCAGTGTTTTTCACCATGTGTCTCAGGAAACAAATGCAGAGGCTCTTTGGGAAAAATTAAGGAGTTTTTATGAAAGAAAGACAGCTCAAAATAAAGCTTTTATTGCTAGAAAACTTGTGAATTTGAAGCTTAAAGAGGGTAAGTCCATTGCCGAGCATCTTAGTGAGTTCCAAGACTTGGTTAATCAGATGGTTACAATGAAGCTAGTAATAGATGATGAGTTGCAAGCTTTATTGCTTCTGAGTTCTTTACCTGATAGTTGGGAGACTTTGGTAGTGTCACTTAGTAATTCTGCTCCAAATGGTGTGTTACAACTTGCCATGGTTAAAGATAGTTTGCTCAATGAAGAAACTAGAAGAAAGGATATGGGCAAGGATATTGCACATGCTCTTGTCACAGAGAACAGGGGGAGAAGTAAGAGTAGAAATTCTAAAGGGCGAGGTAAATCCAGAAGTCGGTCAGAGTCGAAAGGGAAATTCAAGTGTTTTTATTGTGATAAAGAAGGTCACATAAAAAGGAATTGCAAGGCTTGGAAGAACAAACAAAAAGAGGATAAAAATAAAAAAAAGGGTGGATGATGAGAACACTGCTGCTGTTATAGTGTTGGAAGATGAGGTCCTAGCTATAGGACAAGATGATTGTTGTACAGTTTCAGATCTTTATGTTGAATGGGTGATTGATTCAGCTGCTTCCTGCCATGTCACTCCTAGAAAGGAGTTATTCACTTCATACAAAGCGGGAAACTTTGGGAGAGTGAAGATGGGCAATGATAGTTATGCCGACATTGTGGGAATTGGTGATATATGTGTTAGGGCTAACACTGGATACACCTTGATTTTAAAGGATGTGAGACATGTTCCGGATATTCGCCTGAATTTGATTTCCACTCATGTTCTTGATAAAGAAGGTTATGTCAATTATTTCCGTGATGGAAAATGGAGGCTTAGCAAAGGATCATTAGTGTTGGCTAGAGGGAAAATTTGTTGTACACTTTACAAGACACAAGTAAAGTTATGCAAGGATGTTGTTAGTGCAGCTCAGGAGGAATCCTCGCCTAACTTATGGCATAGGCGGCTGGCTCACATGAGTGAAAAAGGGTTGCAGATTTTGGCAAAGAAGTCTCTCATTCCCTTTGCCAAAGGTACGTCACTAAATCCTTGTGATTTTTGTTTATTTGGTAAACAACATAGAGTTTCATTTAATATATCCTCTACTAGAAAACCCAATGTATTAGAACTTGTTTATTCTGATGTATGTGGTCCCATTGATGTTGAGACTTTAGGTGGCAATAAATATTTTGTTACATTTATTGATGATGCTTCACGAAAGGTGTGGGTTTATGTTTTGAAAACAAAAGACCAGGTATTTGAGCACTTCAAGAAATTCCATGCCATGGTGGAAAGAGAGAAAGGGAAGCCTTTGAAGTGTCTCAGTAGTGATAATGGAGGTGAATACACATCTAATGAATTCAAGAGTTACTGCTCCGAGAAAGGCATTAGACATGAGAAAACAGTTCCTGGTATCCCACAACAAAATGGTGTGGTAGAAAGGATGAACCGCACTATTGTTGAAAAGATCAGATGTATGTTAAGAATGGCTAATCTGCCTAAGTCATTCTGGGGTGAAGCTGTTGTGACTGCATGCTACCTAATTAATAGATCTCCATCAGTTCCTTTGGATTTTGATATTCCAGAAAGAGTATGGACAGGGAAAGATGTTTCTTACTCTTACTTGAAGGTATTCGGGTGCAAGACATTTGTTCATGTGCCTAAGGAACAAAGATCAAAGCTTGATAGCAAATCCACTCCTTGTATATTTGTTGGATATGGAGATGCAGAATTTGGCTACAAGCTATGGGATCCAAAAGAAAAGAAGATGATCAGAAGTCGAGATGTAGTTTTTCATGAGAATGAAAACTTGGCAGACTTTGAAAAAACTGAGAAGCCTAAAGCTACAGTTGGAGGTGTTCCTGATCTTACACCTACCTCTTCTTCCTCAGATAATGCCACAAATAGAGAAGAGGTACAAGATGAGAATTATGGTGATGAACCAACTGAATTTGATGCTGATGAGCCAGTAGGTGTTGATGGTGATGATGTGACAGATACAAATGGTGTTGAGCAGGGGGAGCAGCCTCCTCCACTAGAGATGGTAGAGCCTCAGGTGAGAAGGTCTACTAGAGAGCGTCGTCCATCGACTAGATACCCCACTTCTGAGTATGCTATGATTACTGAAGAGGGAGAGCCAGAAAGTTTTCAGGAAGTACAGTCTCATAAGGATAAGCAAAGCTGGTTGAAGGCTATGCATGAAGAGATAAATTCTTTGAACAAGAATAAGACTTATGACTTGGTGGAACTTCCTAAAGGCAAAAGGGTATTGAGAAACAAATGGGTGTTCAAGTTGAAGAAAGATGGTGACAAGTTAGTGAAGTATAAAGCTCGATTGGTGGTCAAGGGTTTCAGTCAGAAACAAGGGATTGACTTTGATGAGATATTCTCTCCAGTAGTCAAGATGAGTTCCATTCGGGTAGTTTTGGGATTAGTAGTTAGCTTGGATCTTGAGCTTGAGCAACTTGATGTGAAGACTGCTTTTCTTCATGGTGATTTGAAAGAAGAAATCTACATGGATCAGCCAGAGGGATACAAAGTGAAAGGGAAAGAACATATGGTTTGCAAGTTAAAGAAGAGTTTGTATGGCTTGAAGCAAGCTCCAAGACAGTGGTACAAGAAGTTTGACTCATTCATGGTGGGTCACGAGTACACGAGGACAAATGCAGATCATTGTGTGTATGTTAGAAAATTTCCTAATGGTAAATTTGTTATTCTTCTGCTATATGTAGATGATATGTTGATAGTAGGACAAGATGCAGGTGTGATTGGAAATTTAAAGAAGGACTTGTTCAAGTCATTTGATATGAAAGACTTGGGTCCAGCAAGACAAATTTTGGGTATGCAGATTCTACGTGACAGGAAAGCCAAGAAGCTATGGTTATCACAAGAGAAGTATATTGAGCGGGTTCTTGAAAGGTTCAATATGAAGCATGCCAAGCCAGTCAGTACACCTCTTGGTTTTCATTTCAAGTTAAGAAAGAAATCTTGTTCTTCATCAAAGAAAGAGAAGGAAGACATAGCATCAACTATTTATTCCTCAGCAGTTGGGAGTTTGATGTACGCTATGGTTTGCACACGACCAGATATTGCTCATGCAGTTGGTGTTGTCAGTAGGTTCATGGTTAATCCTGGTAAGGATCACTGGGAAGCAGTGAAGTGGATTTTCAGGTATTTAAGGGGTAGCTCTAAATTGTGCTTGACTTTTGGTGATTCTAAACCAATTTTGGAGGGTTATGTAGATGCAGATTGGGCAGGTGACCTTGATGGTAGGAAATCTACATCGGGATATTTATTTACTTTTGCAGGGGGAGCTATATCATGGCAGTCAAGATTGCAGAAGTGTGTTGCCTTATCTACAACTGAAGCTGAGTATATTGTAGCTAATGAAGCAGGTAAAGAGATGCTTTGGTTGAAACGGTTTCTCCAAGAATTGGGTTTGAAGCAAGATGGGTATGTAGTTAATTGTGATAGTCAGAGTGCTATAGACTTGAGCAAGAATTCTATGTACCATTCACGCTCGAAGCACATTGAGGTGAGATACAATTGGTTGAGACTAGTTGTTGAACAATAGTTATTTGAATTAGAGAAAATTCACACAGATGAAAATCCAGCTGACATGTTGACCAAGGTTGTGTCTAGAGAGAAGCTAAAGCTTTGTGTCGAGTTGGCTGACATGAACTCTGATTGAAGACTTGGGTTGAAGATCTCCTCTGTAGTGGGCTGGAGGGGGAGATTGTTGGGTGCCTTACCGTGTGGGTCCAGCCCACTTGCTTGCCATGCCTTGTCAAAGCTCATTTATGAGCTTGGTTCCAAGAGTCTTCAAATTCAGCTTTCCATTTATTGAGAAGTGACCAAAACATGGAGAGGTCTAACTTCTCTTAATGAGAAGTGTTCCAAAGTCAACATGCCATTTTTCTTGGGCAATGACTTAGGCGTGTGAGACACGCTGAAACTGACAAAGAAGAAAAGAAGGAAAACAAAGGCCATTCGGCCTTGTGAGCAAAGCTGAAACTGAGAGCCTTTCTTGGCCATTGTATGTGAGTTCCAGAGAGAGCAAAACACAAAAAAGAGAGAGCTTCAGCTGGAGGTGCAGTCCGAAAAATAGAGAGAAACATAGTGAGAGTGTGAGAGAGTGAAAAAGAAAAAGGGGATATTTTTCTTTGCTCACACAAGGAAGATAAATTGGTGGAGTTTTCTTGGAGTTTTTGAGTGCTACAACCATGGAGAGTTGGAGTATTCAAAGGAAGATTTTGCTACTGGTTTTGTGGTGAGATTGTATTTACTCCTTGAGATTAATTTGTTGTATATCCAATTTATTGTAAACACAAATTTAGCATAAACTTGATAGTTGTAATCTCTATTTATAGTGGATATTTTTCGGAGCTGCCCCGTGGTTTTTCCCTCTACACTAGAGGGTTTTCCACGTAAGATTTGGTGTTCTTGTGTTGTGGTTGTGTGGTGCTTGCTGAATTTTTTTTTTTTTTTTTTTTTTGTTTCCATAATATTACTATTGCTTGGTAGTCATTAATTTTAATTCACACATAGACATAGAGGGGATTAGGATTTTTCCCCAACACCTTTAAGGCTTCCCGCTAGAGGGTAGAAGTGGGTAAGGGTTTTGACAAAGATTTCTTTAGTTGATCACATATTTCTTTAGCTGATGGATTCAATACGCTTTTGCTTCTGAATTCATCAGCGGAGTAGAATAGAACAAGGGGCACATAAAAGTGTGGAGCTAATTGATTTAAGAGGGAAACTTTGAAGCTTCTAATGTGATCAGGAGTAGGAGAAGATGGTTTGATGTTTTCTGTAGAAATGATATTGATCTCCATGATTGCTAAAGAAATCTCATACTCTTTTTTTCTTAATGTATTTAGTTTGTGAAAGTCTTGCAGATTATATATATATTATTTTGTAGTTCCAGAGTTCCATTCCAAAATAATTTGTAGGTTTTAGTTGTGCAATAATTTTAGAAGCCGGACGTGATTATTTTTATTTATACTCAGTTGGACACGAAAGTATTATTAAATCACTCTTTCAAGTCATGAAATCATCTAGAGAGATTGATAAAACCGTTGTCCAAGTCCAATTGCTATAAGGGAATTAGACAGGGTCTCAGGGTTGAAGAAAGGTCAGTCTTATTTTACCTAAGAAAAACGCCAAGTTCAAGAAGTAGTTGATCAACTGTAGAATATATTATGATTATTACTATTAAAAGGGGTACGAAAGTCACCAAGAAAGAGGAGAAAATATATGCTGTTTCCGTTGCATGCTATTTACTATTAAGAGAGTAAATTTCAACTTCATAGGTTGGCTGTTTCATATTCAGTCCGTCACCCATGACGATATGAGATATCATAACTCAACGTTGAATTTGTTGGCCAAGCTAAAAGATTGAGACCTGTACGTATATAATGACTGATTGAGATTTGAGAAATGCCATTGAAAATTCATGGAATGCTTTCTAGAACCGGAAGCATAAAAGAGGTATATACCTGCATTTAAAGAGTAATTTGTAGAGAAGATGTGCGCTATCTTTCAATTAAAAAAATAAATATATGAGGCCATGAACCCATTCGGTGAAGTGGAGAGGTTATCAACCATGAGGTTAGCAATAAGGCCTAGTTAATGACGATTGTTACTTATCGACCTTAAACTTTCATTAAAACAAAAACTGTCACACATAGGAAAATAATTACCTGCAATTATGTACATGAAAACATTTATGTACACAACAGCTATACAAATCACTTATAAAAGGGACAATCCATTTCACTTGATAAGGTATGTCAAAATATACTACAAGACTACTATCTATATACAAAATATATAGACTAATACTAACTTAAACATTGGAGGCTCTTTTTTCAGGCACAACCCGGTTGTCTCTTAGATTAACTTTATTTATCTTGCAGATTCTACAAGACCATCCAAAACTCTGAATTAGACAAGTGACCCGATTGACGATTTTTTTGCATAATTAAGTCCAATCCAAAAATACATGGATTCTTAGAAAGAAAGTCTAATTCATGTAATTGTATAAAAACTAAGGCTTTTTGGGCTTGAAAGAGAGTTAGCCCATAATCTTGAGGTGGCGTGGGTTACCAATAGAATCGTGTCACATGGTGGTGGAAAAATTGTACTCAACAAAAGAAGCAAGAACTAGTTGGTCTAGCCTGCATGAAACTATTGCTCTCTATTAAAGTAACCTAATTAATTAATATTTCCGAGAGTGCTGTATTAAAATAACTCATTCTTCTTACACCCAAGCCTCCGGCACATTTTGGTTTACGCAAAAGGAATCACATTTTGGTCTAAGCCTGCACGAAACTATTGCCTCTTGTTGTCTGACTCTGTTGGCTTGTAGTTGCACTTGACATGTTATTGGGGCTTGCAAATCGAACCGTGTAGCCCCTCTGTTTGCTTGACACCAAATATTCCCAAGAGTTGGACAAAAAGATTCCCTTCTTCATGGGCTTTGTCAATTGTACCCTGAATATTTAAAAAAACAACAACAGGGTATTAAATAAAATTCGTACGTACGTTAGTTATAATATATTTGGAAAATGATTTTTTTTATTATTTTTTTTATTTTAGAAAGGAAAATGATTTATATAACCTTATGTGTTTATCTTTAATGTAGAGGGAAATTACAGGCAATGATATAAACCGACAGAGCCTAGTATTTTCTTCAGATAAGATTTGCACATTAGCGTATACCAAAAAAAAAAAAAAAAGGGTCTGAAAATCATGCAGCCTGAAATTATATCAAGGGAAACCATCAAACCCTCTTCTCCAACCCCGCCTCACCTCAGAACTCACAGCTTCTCTTTGTTTGATCAGCGCTCTCCTTATCTTTATGTTCCAATAGTTTATTTCTACCCAAAGTGTTGCTCTGATACATCAAGTCAGCTTAAGAATTCCCTATCTAAAACTCTTTCTTTTTACTACCCATTTGCCGGTAGAGTTAGAGAGAGAGTTTCTATTGACTGTAACGATGAAGGAGTGGTGTTTTTAGAAGCTCGAATCAAATGTATGCTATCTGGAATCCTCGAGAACCCAAAAGCTGAGACAATAAACCTGTTATTTCCAGATGATTTGCAGTGGAAAGATTCAAAGTTGAGAATCTTAGTGGCTGTCCAGATAAGCTACTTTGACTGTGGAGGTATGGCCATTGGTGTGTGCTTGTCACACAAGGTTGGAGACGCAGCCACAATGGCCTCCTTCATCAATGATTGGGCCACTATGACTCGTAACCCAGATAGAAAATTGTCTCCTGAGTTCAACTTGGCTTCTATGTTCCCACAAGGTGATCTACCAATTCTACCAGAAGCTGTTACTAAAGAAGGAAGCAGTTTCTCCAAAAGGTTCGTATTTGAGGCCTCTAAGATAGCTGCCCTTAAGGCCATAGTTGGGGACAAAGTGAAAAATCCCACACGTGTTGAAGTTGTGACTGCACTTATTTATAAATGTGCAATTTCTGCATCTAGATCAAGTTCTGGTTCCACAAAACCAACCCTGTTACTCCAAACAATTAACATGCGTAAAAGGGTGGAACCACCTTTGCCGGAAAATACTATGGGAAACGTGGCTTCCCTTTTTGCAGTATCAACAATGGAGGGGGAGAGTGATATAGAGTTGCATGGTTTGGTGGGTCAAATGAAAGAAAGCATGGCAAATTTTTGCAACACTTATGCGAAAAAGTTTAGGGGGGAAGAATGGTTGTCAACCATAAAAGAGAATTTGAAAGAGTCAAGAAAGTTATTCATTGGTGGTAATCAAGTTGTATATACAAGTAGCAGTTGGTGTCATTTCCCATTATATGATGCGGATTTTGGGTGGGGAAAGCCAATATGGGTGACTGTTGCTAGGTGTGCGATCAATGGTGCTATCCTCTTGATGGATACAAGAAGTGGGAATGGGGTTGAAGTATTTGTCACTTTGGAAGAGCAAGACATGGCTGTATTTGAGCGTGATGCAGAGCTTCTTGAATTTGCTTCTTCTAATCCGAGTGCTTTGGACTTGATTTGAAGCCTACTTCAGTTAATTGATTGTAATTAGTTTGGTTTAGTTTTTTCAATAAAGAAAATGAAGGCTAATTTATGTTTTCTAAGCGAATCTGAATTTTTTTTGTCATATCTGTGTACCTTTCTTTTCTCTTGGATTATGGATATTGAGACTTAGAGCATTCACAGTAGTGGAGCTAAAAATTTAGTTTTTTAGCTCCACCAAAAGTTATTTTTATCTATTTTACCTACATACATGCTGCAGCAGTGGATCTATTTTAGCTTTTAACACAATAAAATAATATAAACATCACAATAAAATAATATATCCATTACAATAAAATAATATATCCACTACAATAAAATAATATATCTTATACAATAAACAACAATCACAACCACCTTTAACCGCCACCACCACCGCCGTCGCTGCCGCCGCCACCACCTCCACCGACGATTCTTTTTCCACCGCCGCCGCCGTCGACGACTCTTTTTCCACCGCCGCTGCCGCCGCATGATAGTAAATAATCGTCTAGTGTTAACAAGTGATTTTTTTAATCCCAAATTATACTCGTACATTTTTTTTTTACTAAAACAATTTCTCAATTATCATGATAGCCTATTATCGTCTCAATTGTCCGGAAGCAACCTTGGAACAATGTGAACTATGAAATGAAGGAACTTTATAAGAAAACATTAAAAATAGAATACATATTATAGCAAGAACAATGTAGTCCATAGATTTGCTCACATACATAACTCAAATCAAATTACAATAAAACTCACACACTCGCACAAGTTCCTATGACTCATACTTCTCAACATACAAAAAAGAAAGTTCCTACGACTCGCCTTGCAATTGCCATAAATGTTCAATAAGGTCCGACTGGAGTTGAAAATGAATTTCTCGGTCTCTAATGCGTCCATGCCTTTCAATGTATGACAAAAATTCATCACTTTGTTCACGTAACATTTGCAGAGGAGGATTATCCACTCCATCATTTTGTTCATAATCCAAATCTATCACTTCATTATCATTCCGCTCATCTTCCCGCTCATTTTCAACAATCATATTATGGAGAATTATGCACGCTTTCATGATCTTTTTGAGTGTTTCAAGATGAAAAAATCGTGCAGGTCCACGGACAATTGCGAAACGTGCTTGAAGCACTCCAAATGCACGCTCAACATCCTTCCTATACGCCTCTTGTGCTGCTGCAAATATTTTATACTTCTGTCCTTGTGGAACTGGGATTGTTTTCACAAATGTTGCCCACTTTGGATATATACCATCAGCAAGGTAATATCCCATAGTGTAGTCATGATCATTAATTGAGTAATGTATTGTAGGAGTACATCTTTCAGCAAGTTCATTAAATACATGAGATCGCTTTAACACATTAATATCATTATTTGACTCAGGTAACCCAAAAAATGCATGCCATATCCAAAGATCATATGATGCTACTGTCTCCAAAATAATAGTAAGCTCACGAATATGACCACAATATTGACCTTTCCATACAGATGAACAATTTTTCCACTTCCAATGCATGCAATCAATTGAACCTAACATACCTGGAAAACCTTGACGTTTGTCGTGAGCTAACAGTCTAGCAATGTCTTCATTGTTTGGCTTTCTCAAGTATTCTTCAGAGAAAACATCAATTACCGCAGTAACAAATTTTTTCAAACTTTCTAATGCAGTAGTTTCTCCAATCCGCACATATTCATCTATCAAATCACCCGATACTCCATACGTAAGCATTCTAAGTGCAGCAATTATCTTTTGTAATGAAGATAAACCAAGTTTGTTGGCACTATTTCTTTTTTGGACAAAGTAAGAGTCATGAGCTTCAACTTGAGATTGAATACAAAGAAAAAGAGAACGTTTCATTCGAAATCTCCTACGAAATAAAGCGGGTGGATATATTGGTGTATGAGCAAAATAATCAAGAAAAAGCCTCTCATGGCCTACCAAATGATTACGTTGGATAGAACGACGACGACGTTTAGGTTGTGATGCTTCCATAGCAAGTTCTTCGATTATCTCATCTTCATCTGAGTCATCAAGAAGGAACTTGCGAAACAAATAGTGATTCATGGATGCAACCTTCAAGACAATTGGAAATACTATGAATATAAACCACAACAAAATGAATATAACTAATTCACGCACAAATCACAACACAAACACATACATCTAAAAAAAAAAAACTTGGAAATACTATGAATGCTCATTGTTCATAGATTTATTCTAAGACCTGCCATCTCAAAACCAAGCATATGATACTAGGAATGTTCAATGAATAGAAATAATTGAATGAAAGACACTCATAGTGGCTGTAACAGCAAGATATATAATAGCAAAATATATAATAGGCACTCATAGTGGCTGTAATACTCATAGTTGATCAACTAATAGTTGCATTGGATCAAAGAATTATATCAATGCCTATCACAAGATCAAATGGAACTTAACAAAAGATAAAAAAGATTGCACTTCAAAGTCTTTGTTAGATTGCACTTCAAGTCACAACACAAATACATACATATAGTTTATGATAATTCATCAAGTGACATAAGCCACTACAAAATACATAAGCCACTACAAAATACATAAAAGTCTAAACTACATCCAAAATACAATTAAACCCATTAATTACGAGATCTTCGTTTTGCCATGATTTCCTCTTGGAGTTGTTCATAAAAAGCTTTTTGTGTTCCGTTAAGCCACTTGTATCTATCATCATGATTCTTTCTTCCTCTAACCTTTCTTCCCGCTCACATTTTTTCTTCTCAATCATCATTCTTTCCTTCTCAATCTTAAGTTTTTCTTTCCTACTTTCCTTTTCAATCGCAAGTTTTTCCCTCTCAAAAGACATTTTTTCCTCTTCCAACCGAGTTACATCCTCAATCAATTTCAATTTTTTGTTCAAATATTCCCCTACATCTTTTCCGGAGGCTTTGTTCTTTCGGATTGCCTTTTCGGCCTTCCTACCAATAGGTCTCTCAAAATTGGAAGTATCACCAAGTCCGGACCCACAATCCCCTTCACTAATAGATATTGCCTCTGAAGTTGGAGGCACGGATGATCTCGATCTAGCATTGTTAGGATCGGCAAACTTTGGTTGGTCCTTTAACATGAGCCAACAATGGTCAAGAAGAAAGGGTTTCTTGTGCTTCTCTAAATACAAAGCCTTCGCATTGGTAATCTAAAAAAAATTGAAACAAATATAACATGATTAATATCTTCAAACTATTGGTGAATGGACATGTTAACACTATTTTAATATAATTTATACCTTATCTTCTTCGGTTATACCACTTTGATGAAGTGCGTTAATTTGAGTCATACACCCAGCAAACTTATTTGTCTTTTCACTAATCGTACTCCAATGACTTAGCAAGGAGATAACAGTACGTGTGGTACCGGAGGTATTGTACTGCATGAAATATTCCCAAACTTTTTGACGAAAGGTATTTTGTGTTTGTTCATTACTGCTTATGGCATCAACACTAGTATTGAGCCATGTTGCGACTAAGAGTTTATCTTCCTCTACAGTAAAGTTAGAGCCTCGTTTTCCTTTTGTAGAAGAGGCATTTTCAACTTGTGGTGGAGGTGGAGGTGGAGAATCAGAAACTGACACAGGAGTATTTTGAGACGTTCCCAAAAATTGTGAGTCAATTTCTATATCCCCGTTCATGATACCCGTGATAAATGTTAAGTCTCTACGTAACTCTGTGTCCCTACGTGACTCCATAAAATTAGAAAAAATATATATAAACTTCCCTGCACACAGAAAATTTCCAAACTAACTTTTATGTCGACACAACAAATTACAGAGACATTTATAGACATTTACAGAGACAAATTACACAACAAACTTACATTTATATTACAGAGACATTTATATTACATTTATAGACAAATTACAAATTACAGAGCCCACACAACAAATTACAGTGACCCAATACATTCATGTGGTTTTGTGCAATACAGGAATGTGGTTTTGTGCAACACAACAATTTACAGAGACCACCCAAATGTAACTCTGTGGTTTTGTGCAACATAACAAATTACAGTAACCACCCAAACATGTAAACTTCCCTGCACAAATTACAGAGACCACAGAAACCACAAAACAAATTCCTGCAAACAGAAAATTCCCAATACATTCCTCCATTCAGATGTTATACCCAACAAAAATAGCAAAAAAATAACACCATTTGCCCAAATCAACATAGCAACAACACCATTTT
Source organism: Quercus robur (assembly GCF_932294415.1). Lineage (NCBI taxonomy): Eukaryota > Viridiplantae > Streptophyta > Magnoliopsida > Fagales > Fagaceae > Quercus > Quercus robur. Next base: position 51,510,908 of record NC_065536.1, read on the forward strand.
TCACCACAAAATAACACCACAAAATAACACTAAACCCAGAAAAATTAAGCCATGAAAAAATTCACTACAAAAGAAAAGAGAGAGCACTGACCTGAAGTGGATTGGCTGGGACGACGACGGCGTGGGCTGGGCTGGGACGATGACGGCGTGGAGAGCTTGATGAGTGAGATGAGAGCTTGATGAGTGAGAGAGATGAGAGCTTGCGATGGCGTGGGCTGGGACGGTGACAGACAGCGTGGGCTGGGTTGGTCTGGGACGGCGACGGTGATGAGTGCTTGATGAGTGAGGGAGATGAGTGATCTGGAGTGCGATGAGTGAGGGAGATGCTTGCGACGGCGTGGGCTGGGCTGGGCTGGGACGGCGACAGTGATGAGTGAGGGAGATGAGAGTGACGGTGGAGATATATAATAAAAGAATGAAAAAAACTAAGGTTACTTTTATTATTTTAATCGGCAGTTGATTAAAATTTTTTTTTTTTTTTTTTTAGATGAGTATAGATGTGCACTGTAGCAAATTAGCTAAATTTTATGGATTTGGCTCCACTGTTGCAAGCCTATTTTGCTATATTGGTGGAGCTAAAATAGCATTATAGCTTTTTTGCTCCACTGCTGCAAATGCTCTTAGCAGTGTCCTTACATATCAGAAACTCATCCTAATTGTTGAACTACTTTTTAATTGGTCAAATTTCCCATAACCAAGATGGGAATCCTTGACCAAAAGTTCTTAATTCACCTCCTTAATCAGAAGGCTACAAGCTAGCTAAGTCAAATTTCCCTATCTTCTTGTCATAAACCGTAGCTAAATTGATTGTGTTAGGTTCTAAAGACTTAGGATCTTATGTATTTAGAACTCTAATGTGTATTGTTGGCAAACCATGATCAAAACAAGATGTTTAGTCGTGTTTAGACTTGCTCAAAGTTGGTTCATTTATGTAAAGTTGAAATAAGCTGATGCAGAAACTAATTATGCTTCTCGGCCTGGTTCGATTGATCGAATCTTAGACTCGATTAATCGAAAATCAGGTCAGATGCATTTTCTGCAGAATTCCAACTCAGCCCTAGTTTGTTTTAAAACGTTTAGGGTTTTGTAATTTGCCCTAGGTATATAAGGAAAACCCTAGCCACGTTTTAGTATTGCTCATATTGCTGTTTGTGTAAATCTCTTGTGAGATCTGTGAGGAGCTTTCCTTTACACAAGCTTAGGATTATCAAGAAGGAGATTTCTTCAAGAGCTTGATGATCATTCAGTTGCTGCCATAAGAACTTAAAGAAACACAAGCGGGTGTGCTTGTGCTTGTGCTTGTGCTTGTGCTTGTACTTGCTGGAGAATCCCAGAAAGAAGAAGTCCGTGGTTTCGGAGCTTGCACGTGGTTGTGTTAGTAAGTTTCTACTGGTGGGTAGCAATAGGATGTTAGTGGTCTAAGTCTTGTTGAACAACTTCGATTCTTTCATAGTAGATTCAGGTTACCTTGAGGATAGCTAGGTTAAATCCTCCTCAGGTTTTTACTGGTTTGGTTTCCTGGGTGATCATATCATTGTTTTATTTATCTTTCCGCTGCTTTGCATGATATGATTGTTTTGATTGTGATAACTTAGATTTGTTAATTTGGACTAAGTAACAACTTGGCTAATTATCTAGGTTAATCCAATTGTAGTTTTAAGGGGTCTAAAAACTATCAGATTGAAATTTTTGCTTTTGCAAAATATTCCTGTCCTAAAGGCAAGAAGCCCATTAAGATGACAAATTAGAGCAAATTACAGCCCAAGTGTAACTCTATTGATTGTCCCCACATTTGGATGATAGTAATTGATTGTTCCCACGTTTAGCTCATTTCAAAACTAGGATTTGTAGTCTTAATGTAGTGATCGATTTAGTCAATCAATTCTGAAGATTAAAAGATTTCAACGTTTTTAGTCTTTTGGACTTCAGCATTGGACTCTTCCACTATTTATTTATTTATTTATTTATTTTTTGAAATTAAAGAGTTTCTCTCATTATTTGCATGTTATAAAAACCTGTTATAGGTTTATAGCTCGTTGGACAAAGAAAACTGAACCGGTGCATTGTTTTTTGAAGAATAACCCAAACGCCATTATATACCTCTGATTTTATTCTCCCACTTTGCCTTGCTTCCTCCATATATGCCAATTTGCTTTTACATCATCAGATTCAAACTTCATTCCTTTTTGGCTAAACTCAAGGTATTTTTTGCCTTGTATTTTCTTCTCTCTTTTTTATTATTTAAATAGTACTGTTGTCTACTTGAATATTAAATGGGTATTTGCACGTAGAGTGTTTGTTAAAATGCCTAAGTGTTTTGCTCTTTTTTTTATATTCTTTTTCTAGAATTTGATTTTGATAACATTCCTCCTATTTTATTTGCCAGCCCCTAATAGCTAGAAATGAATAATAGGATGAAATTACCCTTTAACATTAACTTTTGTGATTTTACTTTACTGTTATATAAATCTCCACATGGAACGAAGTCTCACCGAGGAAGAAGCTGGGTTGGTTCTACGTGGTAATGGAAGTAGTGAGAGTAGAATGCATGGATTTTTTTAAAGCTCTCTGATTTATTTATTTTTTGTTGCTTACTGTGTTGATGTTAAGGACTTAATGTCAAACTTATTTAGTATAGGTACTATTGTTTTAGTTGTGGGCACAATTTGACGTGTTTTGATGTCTGTGTTTGTTGTTCACGAGTAGAGGGATATCGCTCCACTGGATGTGAATGGCGATGTTGGGGTCTCAGACAAAGATTATGAGGTACATGTCTTTGATATCAAGGTTTCTAATTTCCTTTATATCAAGTTGTGATAGTTAGTTTCTTTGAAAGCACACCACCTTAGTTTTGTATGTAGAAAAAAAACTAAGCAAATGAAGAGTGCCATATGCAATTAGTACTTTCCTAAGTCCAACGATTTCTTTTTTTCTATTTTGTTTAGTGACATTTAGTGTCATCCCTATTAAACTAAAAGTGAGTTGGTATTTCATTTTTTTTTTTTGTTTTTATTGAAGTTATTTGCAATTTGTGGAGCTGAAGATAAATGTTACGTTAAAGAAAATTGTTTTGATGTAGCATGTAACTTTAATTGGTTTCTGAAAGTTCAAAAACGTGTACAAAAACACTTTTGAACGTTTAGACCCCCAAAAATCAATTTAATCAACACAAGCAATATGTTAAACAACTAGTGTGCGGAAACTTAACATATGCTATAACATGGAATTGATTAAACAACTATCTAAGCCACAACAAGATAAACCACAGCAGATAATGTAAAGGCAGAGATAGAGAGGAAGGAAGATGCAAACACAGCGATAACACCAGATATGTTATCGAAGAGGAAACCGAAGACCTCGGCGAAAAACCTCTCCGCCGCCCTCCAAGCGGTAATCAATCCACTAGAAAATACAGTTGGGATACAAGGACAGCAATAGACCCTCCAAGCCTAATCTACCCAATGCACCTAAGCCCTCCAAGCTTCTTGCTCCAACGAGGTTGCGCCGAACCTTTTTCTTTTCTAGCTTTCCGGATTCCGCTACTACACCGTAGCATCAACCAATAAAGATTGGCTCCTTCCTAACTGCTTCCCAGAACTCCAAACGACTGTCTCACAGAGATGATAATGGTGAGAACCAGGTTTGGTATAATGGCCTCTCAAGGATTTGACAATGGAGAGGAAGAGAGTGAGGGATTTTGATGAGACTCTAAGGTAGAGATTGTGGGTAAAACAATCTGGTTTTTCTTTAGGGTTTCTCTCTCAAAATTCTCTCTGGAAGCTCTCTTTCAATCGTGGGTTAAAAGGGTATTTATACTGAAGTGGAGTGGAATGCGAAACGTCAGATTTTTCCAAAACAGGGGTGGCTCGCGGCTTGACCTCGCGGCTTGACTAAGTCGCGAGTTCCAGTCGCGAGATAACCGTATGGCCAGTTGTCCTGTTTTGTCCTGTAGTGCTCCAGCTAGCATGACTGTTCATCTTCCAGCATGCTTGGCACGTGTGCAGATTCTGGCGGGTTGAAGCCGCGAGTCCAGCCGCGAGTTCCAGCCGCGACACTCTGTTTTCTTGCACACTCTTGAGCAATCTTCACACTATCTCACTCACTACCCTTACAACAATCCCACCTAAATACAGGGTTACTAAATGCTGAATTACAAGCAAATTTGGCACGGAATAAAGCCAATTAGATGGTTGAATAAATTCAACCTTACAATCTCCCCCTTTGGCTATTCCGTGACAAAACCCTAAAACAGACTCTAGACTTAACATGTGAGTTGGGAACAGTTGATCAAAACTCACTCACACCTAACTCTAGAAGCTGTGAAGCACTTGAATCATATGAACATAAACTCCTGAAACACAACAATACACCATGATCATTGTAAGCAGAAAATTATAAATGCATATGAAACAGGCAAAAAGAGATCAAGCATAAGATGGAGTTAATGAACAAACCATGGCTTGATCAACCAAGTGAACACCACAAAGTAGTGATCACAGTGTTCATTCACACTTGGAATGAACACAAAGACATACAAGTTAACAAGCACAAGGCAAGCCACTTGTATGCTCAACACTCAACCAATGCATAGCACACATGGCATATGCATCTAGGAACAATCCTACAAGAGCACAAGAGTGACAGTACATAAACCACAATGCAGAACATTTAGATTTAAAATACTGATTTCACATAGTATAAAGGCTGCACTTAAGCATGGTACAAACCACAAGGCCTACAAACTATGCATAAAACATAAACCCTGAAAGCTTACATAAGCATATGGGTACAAACCAACAAATACTTGAATAACATCATCAAACATATATAAAAGTTTATCCAAGAGTATATGAAGAAAGTTAGAAACAGTTATACACCAAAACACAGTGTAACAAAACCAAAATAACCATAAGTTTAGAAGATAAGACAAAAAAAAAACAAAAGTATGTGTGTGTGTGTACTCCCCCTATCACTATGCACACTTCCCTTTGAACTTTTCTCCCCCTTACTGAATGCTCTCCCCCTTTTTGTCACGAATAGCTAAAGACTCTCGTCCAACTTTCGTTGAATCTCATCTAGCTGATTCTCCATAGTCTCGAGTCGCATTTGGACATGGTTGTTTGTGGAGTAGAGAAGTGCCACAAGCTCATCAACCCGTTTCTGAATATGCTCAAGAACACTGCCAACTCTGTCAGTAGGAGAAGCAGTTTGTGCTTGCGGAATACCAGCCGGTGAAGCTTCAGGAACATCACGAGATGCAGATGTGGTATGTGCAGGTGTCTCTGAGTCAGGGGCAAATGAAGGACCCGGAGAGATGTGAGCATGTCTTGGTGATTTGGAGGAGTGACTTCTGCTCGCCTGAAGAGTGAACAAAGAAATGGGACGTTGACGAGTCAACATTTTACCATCTGCAGGAGGAGTAATGCCAGCACTAAGGATGATTTTCATGACGAGACTGTAAAATGGAATGATTCCTCGAGCTGTAGATCGACAAGCGGTCTTCCTCAAGTTGTAGTAGATGTGAGCACATATATCAATGGGGGCTCCGGTAATGAGATCACACAGAAATATAGCTCTCCCAAGATTGATGAATGTAGTGTTGGATAGTGGGTAGAGATTGGTGAACATGATCAACTTCAGTGTGGTCAACTCAGGTGCAAACTTTGCGGTGCTGATGGAAGTTCCTGCACTAGACACCTCATGATCGTGTCCTAGGATTTGTAGAATTTCCCCAACCTCTGGATTTCGTTCATCATAGGGAGTTAAGTTCACATTCTGAGGTCTGGTGATGCCGAGAAGATCTGCGATGGAGTCTGGGGTAACACTAAACTCTGTTCCTCTGACCCAGAAAATGAGGATAGGTCCAAGATCAGATGCATTGGAGAAGCATTCCTTGACCAGCTCATCCATCGGATCATCAAAGTTTCCGAACAAGTTTGCCCAGTCTCGTTTCTCAAAGATTCGAGGGATGAAAGTAGTCCCTAAGGTGTTGAACTCTACTACCCGCTCCACTATAGTTGTTGACTTGTCAAACACATTTGAGTAGGCGTGTGAGTTCAGGGGAACTCTGAATCTATCCTCATTGGGATCTTGAGATGCTTGAGATGAAAGACGAGTCCTTTTAGCAACTGGGGTTGCTGGTTCGTCAGAAACAATGTCTTTACCCCTGGAAGATCGACGAGACATCTGCAAGAAAACAGGCCAACAGAAAAGAACCAAGCAACAATACCCCACAAAAGATTGTCAACAAGATACAGTATAAACACTATTTCAATATAAAAACCCAGACTGAAAATAGTGCAGACCCAACCAATCCTTCCAACAAAAAAACGCACAAACTAATACGTGCATCAAACTTGGTGAAAGTGTACCAAGACAAAGAAAGGCATCACAACTGTCATTGAGACAAGTTAACATGACCATGATATGCAATAAGAAACAGCATATGAACATTTAGAACAGATAACATAAATCACTCCATCAGAGACATGAACATGGGGAAAAAATTTCAATCATGAAGAAACCAAACATCCACACTGGAGCACGTGGAGAGACAAACATTATGTTATCATATCAACTCAGAAACCAGAACCAAACACCAACATCAATATTCAGGCAAGTGTAATGAGTAAGTCACATAAACACCAAACCCATTTCAGAAAAGATCCTCAGATTCAATAATCAGCAAAAAAAAATCAGAACAATGAAAAACACATTGACTGCTCAGCATGAAAACGGGTGAGAACAATATCAAAACAGGATACTCCATACCCATTACACATAGAGATAAGAATAACGAACACAATACCAGTCCAAACAGTAACAGAAAAATGCAGGAAAAAGAAACTGAGATTGAGAAAGCAAAACCCATACCTTTTCTTGATGATTTGGAGAAGAAACGAAGCACCAAAAGGGTAAAAAAATGGATTCACGAAGAGTTTTGGGAGGAAACAACAGTTTTAAAAGAAAATGAACAGTTACAAAAGTTCGAGGGAAAACTGAAAGAGGTTTAAAAACTGCTCCTGTTTCTGCAAAACACGCGATTTTCGCGACTGGTTCAAGTCGCCACACAGTCGCCAGCTCAAGCCGCCAAAACACTCAAGAGGAAAATTTTGAAAAATTTTTCTAAGTGTTTTTCGCGACTGGAAGGTCTACCCGCGAGTGAGTCGCGAGCTGAGCCGCGAAAATCTCTGAGTGAATCTCGCGACTGGACCTTCCACTCGCGAACAAGTCGCCAAAACTGACCAGCGAAGATGCGACTGAAGCTCGCGACTTGACATACCTGCGACTGAGCCGCCAAAACAGGGCAAAACTGTATTTTTGAAATTTTCAGATTTTTCCAGCAAAACACTTTCCAAAAACACCTAAAACACTCAAAAATCTTTTTGTGCTTGAATCAACAAAGATTGAGCATGTGAAAACACATTTTATCAAGTACAATCACACAAATGAATATGGCATTTATCAAACATAAACTTGTGTGTTGTGTGTGGATATCAGCAATGAAATAGTCCTTTGTCTAATGTGAAGCTTCAATGATCAATTCAACCAAGGCATACACAATTAGCACTAGATCATGTGACCAATCTCAATTATAGAAATATGAAAATATGACTTCCCACACAACTTGATAACATAACTAGGAGCCTTTCATTTGACTCCACTTTCAGCCATAACAATTGATCTTTTGAGGCAATCATCTCTCATTGTGAGAGGGATATATAACACTTTTCTTAGAAGAATAGGCCTTTGGCCTTTTTGAAAGAAATTTCACTTTTAATATAAAGTCGCTTACCCTTTTTCCTAGTCAAATACTAGAATGTGCGACAGGCTTTTGTAGCTCAATATCTCTTTTCATTTGGAGATTTACATTTAGTGAGCTCTTTTTTTAGCAAAAAAAATAAAAAATGGGAAGAGATATAGACACAAATCTATGCATGTTTCAAGATCGACATAACCATTCACTAATCATTCATGACAAGCTTGAAGATCTATTTACAACAATCACATAGATTTCAAGATTTTTCCCATAGTGATATGAGTGCATGAAAACAAGTAATGTTCGAAAATGCACAAAGCCATTAGCACAAAGGTACAAGGCAAAACGAGTCTTAAGACAAAACTCAACAAAGTCGATCAAGCTTTTTGATTTTCAAATTTTTATGTAATTTTTGGATTTTTGACTCAAGAAACAAAAAGATTGATAAAACACAATTAAGAGATATTCACAAGAAGACAAACAAACAAACGAAATCAAAACCATCAAGCATACCAAACAAACATAGTCACAAAGCATAGGAAGTATTAATGCATGGACATGTTGTAATGCTTATGCATGAGTACCCCTTTTCACCCACACGACACTTGCGTTTGGGGTGATTTCCTTAGAGGATTGGGTACGGGAGTTAGGGCTTTCAAACCTTCGTGAGAAGCTTTCCAAGCAGTTGGTGAATGCACCAATCATCTTCATCACGTCCATCATTCCGGAATCTCCATTTTGCTCTCTAGGTTGATCCCCTGCCCAAGTTCTCCTATCAATTCTTGGTCCTCCTGACCTTTGAGGAGTTGCACTGTTCTTTGCTCTCAGCTTTTGGCAATTTGGTCGAGTGTGCCCTTGAAGTCCGCAATAATGGCACACATACATTCCTCTAGAACCTCTTTGTGGTCGAGGACGTGACTTGGCACGAGATTCAGACCTGCCCACATACTGATTACGATGATTCAGCATCCGTTGGTCCACCACATTCTTCTTCTCCTCCACCTCAAGCTTCACACCAATAGGATCAGCTGCAACTGGATCTTTGGCTTTGACAAACTTCACTTCTTTGGTGACATTTCCAGTTGAACTACTTTCTCCGCTATATCCCAGTCTGGATTTGTCTGAGAAGCTCTTTTGAGAAGATATAACATCGTCTAGCTTCTTGGTGGTGACCCTCTCTATTTTTGCATTTGCTTGAACAACCTCACTTTCAAGAAATCTTACTTTAGTGTAAGCTTCGGAGAGCTCACCATTCAAGGTTTCAATCTCGCATTTGGCCTCCCTATACCGGATTAGGAGACTTTTGTAGTCCTCCTCAGCCTTCTTCATCTTTCTCACAGCAGCCTTGGCCACCCTTGTGTATTCACCAGATTTCTCCAAAAGCGAGTTGTAATTTTCTTGAAGAGTTGCAGTGCTTTCTTCTTCTTCAGCTTCCGATTCTTCAACAATTCCTAGTGAGTCATCCTCACTATGTTCTCCAAGGTCTTGAACAAGCACATTCAATTCATCCGAAGACTCAACATGAGCAATAGTCATGAAAGCGGAGTAGTTCCCTTCTCCGTCACAGCTCTCTTCAGATTCTGAGTCGGATGAGTCTGAATCACTCAAGGTCGTGGCATACACCTTGCCTTTCGATTTCAAATAATTAGGACATTCCTTCTTGAAGTGTCCATGCCCGTTGCATTCAAAACAAACGACACCTTGTGTGGATTGGGATTCTTTTCCATCTTTCCTTTGGAGATCCCTCTTCTCCCTTCCAGAATTTTGGAATTTTCTCTTATCATCAAATTTTCCATTGTTTTTGAATTTCAAAAACTTCTTGAAATTTTTAACAAGATAGGCTACATCCTTGTCCACCATATCTTCTCCCGATGTGCCTTGATCTTCCACCTTCTCATTAGTGGTCTTTAGAGCAAGGGATTTACTCTTCCGTTGATTTGGCAGAGTCATCTCATAGGTTTGTAGAGAACCAACCAGCTCCTGAACCTTGATGTCATCAAGATCCTTGCTCTCTTCAATGGCTGTCACCTTAGCACGGAAACTTTCCGGCAATGATCGAAGGATCTTCCTTACAATCTTAGAATCCTCCATCTTCTCCCCCAAGTTAAACTTGCTGACAACCACTTCATTTAACTTCCCATAGAACGAGTCGAAAGACTCATCCTCACTCATCTTGAGCTCCTCAAACCGAGTGGTCAGCATTTGTAACTTGGTATCTTTCACCTTCTTCGTGCCTTCATAAGTTGTTTCCAGAATCTCCCATGCATCTTTTGCAATAGTAATGTGAGAAATCCTGTGAAATTCATCTGGAGACACACCACATAAAATAGCATTTAGTGCTTTACTGTTAGCATTAGATGCAGCAAGTGCTGCCTTATCCCATGTGGATTTGGCTGCCTCAGGTTTGGCCCAACCAATCTCAACAGCATCCCACACGGATTCATCAATAGAGCATAAAAAGGCTCTCATACGAACCTTCCAAAATGCATAATTACTTCCATCAAAATATGGAGGTGCATTAAGGGATTGAGACCTATCCATCTCAAAAGAAAGGGAGTCAAGGATCACACAATGGTAATAAAACCAAACAGATGTGTACCCGCTCTGATACCAATTGAAAGTTCAAAAACGTGTACAAAAACACTTTTGAACGTTTAGACCCCCAAAAATCAATTTAATCAACACAAGCAATATGTTAAACAACTAGTGTGCGGAAACTTAACATATGCTATAACATGGAATTGATTAAACAACTATCTAAGCCACAACAAGATAAACCACAACAGATAATGTAAAGGCAGAGATAGAGAGGAAGGAAGATGCAAACACAGCGATAACACCAGATATGTTATCGAAGAGGAAACCGAAGACCTCGGCGAAAAACCTCTCCGCCGCCCTCCAAGCGGTAATCAATCCACTAGAAAATACAGTTGGGATACAAGGACAGCAATAGACCCTCCAAGCCTAATCTACCCAATGCACCTAAGCCCTCCAAGCTTCTTGCTCCAACGAGGTTGCGCCGAACCTTTTTCTTTTCTAGCTTTCCGGATTCCGCTACTACACCGTAGCATCAACCAATAAAGATTGGCTCCTTCCTAACTGCTTCCCAGAACTCCAAACGACTGTCTCACAGAGATGATAATGGTGAGAACCAGGTTTGGTATAATGGCCTCTCAAGGATTTGACAATGGAGAGGAAGAGAGTGAGGGATTTTGATGAGACTCTAAGGTAGAGATTGTGGGTAAAACAATCTGGTTTTTCTTTAGGGTTTCTCTCTCAAAATTCTCTCTGGAAGCTCTCTTTCAATCGTGGGTTAAAAGGGTATTTATACTGAAGTGGAGTGGAATGCGAAACGTCAGATTTTTCCAAAACAGGGGTGGCTCGCGGCTTGACCTCGCGGCTTGACTAAGTCGCGAGTTCCAGTCGCGAGATAACCGTATGGCCAGTTGTCCTGTTTTGTCCTGTAGTGCTCTAGCTAGCATGACTGTTCATCTTCCAGCATGCTTGGCACGTGTGCAGATTCTGGCGGGTTGAAGCCGCGAGTCCAGCCGCGAGTTCCAGCCGCGACACTCTGTTTTCTTGCACACTCTTGAGCAATCTTCACACTATCTCACTCACTACCCTTACAACAATCCCACCTAAATACAGGGTTACTAAATGCTGAATTACAAGCAAATTTGGCACGGAATAAAGCCAATTAGATGGTTGAATAAATTCAACCTTACAGTTTCGCTCAAGGACAATTAGTGGTGCCCCTATTTAACTTCAAGAGAGTTTTGTTTTATTGTAGTCATCTACAATTTGTGGAGTTGTGGATAAATGTTATGTTAAATGAAACATTTTATTGATACAACATGTAACTAATTAGCAAATGCCATTGGTATAATTCTAATTGAAAATTTAACTGCAATTTTTTTTGAGTAAATAAAAATATGTTCATGTTATTACTTAAACATATGTTCCACATTCTACATGACATTATCATATAGCAATTTACAACATTATCTGCGTATCGTGCGGGCCCTCCACTAGTTATAATTAATTGGAAATAACTACACAATACTTCTTTTTTTATGTGTCCATGTTCAATCATACAAAAGAATGTGAGCTTTTTTTTATAGAGATAATTACAATATATTGCTAACTCTGCAGTTCAAACCCTTTCTCCCTAGACCCCTAAGTAGGATTGTCCAGCAACCCGGAAAACTCGACCCACCCGATCCGACTCGAAGCCCCACTGGTGGATCTAATACCCATCCGGGTTGGGTGGCGGTTTGCTACTTTGAAAAATCGGGTATTTAGTTTGAGTTTGGGCCTTAAGATTCCTGACCTGAAGGACTCGATCCGATCGAAATATTTATCACAATGGAATAAAACCCATTTAGCTCCCTTCAGATCAGATCTATATTATTCAAGTCAACCATCTCAGATTCTTGTTTCTTAGGCTTCACAGTTCTTCTTCTTCAGTTCGTAGGCCTGATCTACCATCGTCGTAGTCGCAGTGTCTCCAGCTCACCTCCGATGCCGATTCAACTCCGTTGTTGCTCACTGTGGCGTAATGGGTTCTTACTTTTCTCGTTCTCATAGTTTGATTTTCATTTTCATCTCTGCTTCTTTCTTCGTTTCAAGCTTTCAATATCATAGATCTCTGGGTTTGTTGTCTTGTTGGTGCTATTTGTTTTCAATTTCGTCGTTTCAGTCTCATGGGTCTTTGGATTGTGGATGTCTGCTGCTATATTTCTCTCTGTGCTTCTGTTTGTGTTCTTCACTTCTTTGGGTTTATGATTGTGACTCTGTGCATAGTTAGACTTTTAGTGTTTTTTATTTGATTTCTTTGGGTTTTTCCTTCAGATCCGAAGTCACTTGACAACTTCGATCGCCCAACCGATGACCCGAGGTACCGGGTCCGACCGGATTATTCGGTTGGAAATGGGTCCATTATTCTTTCACTTGATTCAATCGAGTTGGGTGTGGGTTAACCTAAAACCCGATCCGACCCGACTTGTGGATAGCCCTACCCCTAAGCACTTTGTGCATGGAAATGTGCCAATTCAATTATAAGGCCAATGACAAAAGCATGGGAGTTAGAATCATACAAAAGCATGTGAGTTGAATGTCATTTAGCATGATTAATTTGATAAGATATGGTTGGGACTTATAACTAATAGGACTATAGGAGTAACATCCATTGCACTATCTTAATTCTTAAGGGGAAATTTATTTTTAAAAATATCTTCAAGGGAATAAAATCATTGTTGTGATGCTTTGAGTTGATTGGATTTTTTGAGTGTGTGTCATGTAGATATATACTAAGTCCCATATCAAGTATTTACTATTTCGAATTGAATTATATAAGTGATTGTAAGGAAGTTTAATAATAACTCATTTTCAGGTATAATTGTCCACCTGTGGCTAGAATTTAAATCTCGTTTAAGTTGGTTATGGCTTTTGTTAGGACATATGTGATTCAATGATAGGAACATATGTCACTATTTTATGTAATTGGCTAATCCTTTGACAAAACGCACTTTACTTGTAATTGGGTAGATCTAGGATGTGTTTAATGTTTCAAGAAATAAAGTTTCAAGTTCAAATGTTAAAACCATGCAAGTCTGTCCAAGAATCAAGTCAGAAAGTGCAGGATTTTAAAGCTTGAAAACTAGCATCTATCGAGGTTTAAAAAGAGCTGTTTTAGCCCGACGCTCGATAGCTGCTCTTTGTCGAGATTCATGAAGTTCAGATTTTCATCAAATCCGTGAATGTGTGTTTGGGTTTTCTTTTCTCACAACCCTAAACATATATAAGAATTATTTTAAGGGCCGTAAAACGTGATACAAGTTGCAGAAGAGCACAATTCTATAGTGTGAAGAAGAGTGTGACCGGAAACCTAGTTTGCCCTAATTCTTGAAGAAGCTACTTTGTTTGTACACCATAGGGTTTTGTAACCAAGCAATTTCATGATCTTCATCGTGTGATGAACAGAAGAATTTTGCAGCCAACATCCTTCTTAAGTTGGTGATCAAGTCGCGTACTGAGATTTGCACAATTGGTTGGTCATGTACTAGGAGCCGTGCATTGAAAATGAGAGATTGTTACTATAGAGTAAGTCCAATTGGGTATTGGGATAAGGGTTCAACTGTAGGTTGGTATAAGGTACTGGGATTCCTTTACTTGTAACCACTTGTTTTGATAATAGTGGATTCTCGAGAGTGGTGATCTTAAAATTATCCGGTGAGGTTTTTGCCGTGTAGGTTTTCCCCATTCGTAAACAAATCATCATGTCAATTTATTTTCCATTGCATACTTTAGTTAATTGGTGATTTGTTTGTGCTACTATGCGCTTTGCATGTTAATTTGATTAATTAATAAACTTGGCTAATTAATCAATTAATTCATCACAAGGGGTCAATGTGTTTTTGGCCTATCAGTTTTAATTGACTAATTTTGAACTGTGAGAATATTTCTACATCATATTTGTATTTTCAAGTTTGTTTGTGTGTTTGTGCCTATTTTTCTTTTTCTTTGTTCATTGTTTATTTTGGAAATCTTTCTAAAGCTTAATATATTTTTACTATCATTCATATATGAGAATCTGGTGGCTCTTTCTTATAAATTGGTTAGTATTTGAGTTTTTGCTTTCGCAACAGTAACATAGATATGGCAAATCCTTCCTCATGCTATGACAAATGAATTACACCGTGAGGCTTTAGACCTAACTAACAAATCTTGTTTTTTGAGGGGAACCTAATTAACAAAAGAATATGATATATTGCGTATATTTTGTGCACATGCACTTCTATTATTATTTGCTTTATTTTAATTTTGATGAGATGCATTTCTATTATTAGTTGAGGTTTGTTTGTTTTTTGTTTTTGTATTTTTAAAGTTTTTTTTTCAGGACATGTACAAATTATTAAGCTACCTCTAACCCTTCATCAACAGACGAATGTGCATCAGACCAACAATATATATATATATTCTTAAACATAAGTCGAAACGTTCCTTTTACACAGTTTAGCAAACAGTGTGACACTCGTGTCATTCCTAGTCCATATGGGTGTAAGTAAAACCTTGTTTACATAGTTTAGCGAGAGAAATTTTAAGACTACATCCTTTACTATAACTATTTTATATGACAATTTGTGATTGACTAATTATTACTTTCACATGAATCTACTATATATATATATATATATATATATATATATATATATTTTTTTTTTTTGTCTACTACATCAAAGTTGTGACACAAAATGTTGTGGTATTAGATTTTTTTTCATTTAATAAACTCTATAATGTTGTTAGTACTTTCTACCCCCAAGTGTCCTAGACGCATGATTTTTGCTTACTTTCTCGGAATTTAGGAATATGAACGGGTGACTTACAATCTTAATTAATTATCTTCTCATAGTAACAAAAAAGTTTCACTTTCTTTTTGTTGGTAACAATGCAAATGAATAATTATGAGAGACCATCAGTAATTCAAAGATCTCATTGCATGAAAAAAAAAGTAGAAATAGTGATTAAAGGTGAGATAATCAAGAGAGGCAATAAAACCTTCCTCTCTAAGTTCTAACTAACAATTACCTTTGATGCTTTGATATGTGTCTTATAAATCACAATAACCCTTTTTATTTCCACTCTAAGGTTAAAGAAGATTCGATATATAGGCTAAAGACATCATTGTCTGAAACTTTAACTCCTAATACTTTTCCTAACTATTGGTATTGCTTAAGCATTTACAAATTACAACGGCAACTATGACATTGATGAGGTATTGTGGATAAAACAAATAAGTACTATATGGAAGTAAAATATAAACCATATGGAATGAGCTAGCCTTTAGACTTTTAATGGAATATAAATTAATTTATAGCTTATGTTAAAAAATTAGGGGACGTACTACCGGTTATAATTTTTTTTTTAGCAAGTACTACCGGTTATAATTAATTTGAAATAATTATGAGATATTTTTTTTTGTATGGGTCCATGCATTCAATTATAGACAAGCATGCGATCCAAATGTCATTTGGCATGATATGAGAAGATATGATTGTGACTTATAGCTAATAGTAGTAACATTTATGGCACTATGTTAAGAAAAATACAAATCCATTCTTGTCAAACTTTGCATATGACGTGGATTGTATTTTTATGTGTTGCATATATATGTGCTGAGTCTCCCATGAATGTTTACAATATCATACAGGTTATATTTGAGGAGTTCTATTATAACTTAATCATTATGGCCTAATTGCCAGAACATATATATATATATATATATATATATATATATATATATATATTTATTGATTGATTAGTCATGACATGCACTTCTCTTATTCATATGGTTGATTTTGAATTAATGATAGATACAAACATGATATAATATTAATAATAATTAAATTTTTTATTTTTTATTTTTTATTTTTTTTACAATTGTTGACTTAGCTTGTTGTGATTGATGAATAAAAAAGTGGTGCCAGTTGCAAACTTAAGGGCCCGTTTAGTTGAAGGAGTAGAAAAGTAAGAGGATAGAAAATGGGGAGGGGGATAGAAAAGTGGGAGGATAAATTAGTTTTATCTTTTTTGTGTTTGGTTGGGAAGATGAAAAAGTAGAGAGAGAGAAAACTTATTTATTTGGTTGAGAAGAAAAATGAGAGGATGGAAAAAAGAATTTGGTATAAATTTACAATTATGTCCCTATTAAATAAAACAAAAAAACAACACATTTTTTTAGCAAAAAAATTGTGTATGTGCAAGGGGATGAAAAAAAAAAGAAAAGAAAAAAAATAGCAACTAGACGAAAAAAGAAGCAATTGGGCGTGAACGAAACCCACGTGCACTTGCATATGGGCA
This sequence comes from Quercus robur, assembly GCF_932294415.1. NCBI lineage: Eukaryota > Viridiplantae > Streptophyta > Magnoliopsida > Fagales > Fagaceae > Quercus > Quercus robur. The sequence goes on from NC_065536.1 coordinate 51,527,526, forward strand.
TTTTTGTCAGCCCAGGTGCTTCATTCCCTGCCCCCCCCCCCCCCCCCCCCCCCCCCAGTTTTCTTCCCATTTTGGTGGGTTTGGGGAGAAAACCCCCGGATTCCACCATCTCTTTTCCTTCTCCCTCTTAAGTGAAAATGATATTGTTCTAATCAAACTAAATTAAACCATGTTAACACTAATAAATTTTTTTTATGGTAGATGCATGTTGGTCCCTAATATTACTTTAATTTTATTAAGGAACGAGCATGTGGCTTGCAATCTTATCTTCCCAAAGTACTAAAAAAGTTTCTCCACTTACTTTTTTGTTGGTAACAATCAGATTAAGAATTATAAGAGACTAATTCATTGATCGCATTGCATGAACAAAATAGACAAAGAGACTAAATTTGAAACAATCAAAATAGAGAGGATAAAACCCTCCTCTCTAACCCGTAGTTTATATACTATTGGTTATGTTCAACTCTAAATACAATGATCCTCTTGTTTGCAACTCTAACTCCCAAGACTTTTCCTAAACTAAACTACACTTCTGATCCTTAAATTTCTGGATTGTTTTTATTTGGATCTTTTAGGTTTAATTCCATTTTCATATTGGTCATATCATTCAATTCCATTAGTAATTTGGTAACACATAGTATTATATGATTGACGTGTCTTAATGGATGACACCATTTTGGCACTTAACGATTAGCTAGATTATTTAAGGAAAGGAAGGGAGAATGGTTGAAGGAATTGTAACAATAAGTTGGGAAATAAATAATAAGAAGAAGAGTTAAAAGAGAAGATATTTTAAGTTTTAAATAATGGAGTATTTTTTTTATGAGTCCAAAATAATGGAGTATTTAGTTCACCTTAATGAGTAAACGTTAAAAAAATTATAGAAAAATTGGAAAGAAAAAATGTAATGACTTGGCTGCTGATGTGGCTTAACTAAATTATAGCAACAATAAATACTATAATTAAGATTTTGGATATATATAAGATATAGATTTAACTAGTCTCAAACCTGTATGATGCACCGGGAAGCTATTGATAATAAGATCGATCTAATGAAATTTTAGTTTCTCTTTTTTTCTTCGGTTGAATATATCATTTCTTTGTAGTATCATTTCATTATCATATTGTAAATTTATACTATGCTTAGAAATAGGAAATGGATTTAATAATATGCATATTATAGACATTTTGCGAGACATCATTTTTAAAAAAAAAGAATAGTCATAATAAAATAGAATACAATGGGAAAAAAATATTTGACTTCTATGCTTTTCCATGTTTCAGAGGCATTGTCTAACATAGAACGTAATTATTGAGTTGCTAGAAGAGATTTCTATAAACTATTAATTCTAGAGATTTGTGCTTATGTTGTCAATAACTTACTACAGGTGCATAGTTACTGAAACCTATAAAGTTATTTGCAATTCTTAAATTAATAAAGTAAAACTCCCAAAAGTTATAAACACACACATTAAAACTAATACCATTTGAACACATATATATATTGTACACCAAGCTTCAAATTTGAGCAGTACACTACAACAAAATGTATATTTGGTGACAAAATTTAGGGAGGAAATGTTTTTGTCACCAAAGCTATCATTTAGTTAAATACCGTTTTAGATTTAAACCCAACAAAAACTTTTTCAGATGTTGAAACATTGGTTCTTTGGTTTCCCATGTCAAAAACCTTTTCAAATGCAAAACCTTGGTTTTTCCATATAAAAAGCCTTTTCAAATGCAGAAATCCCTGTTTTCGAGCTTTTCAAAAACATTTTCAAAACCAAACTTTTGTGTCCTGGTGTTCCATATCAAAAATCTTTTAAATGCTAAAACCCATATTTTCATGTTTTCCACATCAAAAACTTTTTTTAAGATAAAAACCCATGGTTTCTTGGTTTTCCATATCAAAAACCATGTAGACGAAACTCATAGTGTTTTTTTTTTTTAATGTAAAAAACCTTTTAAGTTTTAAATAAACAAAATCTGGTTTCATAGTTTTTCATTTCAAAAACTTCTTTCCAAAATGTTTTCCAAATTACAACTGCATGGCAAACGAGAGCCTCGAAGGAAGTCTCCCTTTGTGGGTTCCCAGTTAGTTTACTCTTTCATTACTGCATCATTCATCATGAAATGATGAGATCCTACCAACTTCTAATGTGGCCGCAATGGATGGTGAGATTTAATATCTATCCTAAAACTGTTTTGCGTTTTCCTCTAAATTACAACAATTGATATCTTATCTCATGAACCAAACTCAGACATATTATCCCAAAATTGGTTGAGTATTCTATTTATATTGCATTTCACACAAATACCAAGGGATAATCAAATTTGGTATCGACTACGATCGGGCATTATAGGGGTGTCTAACGTCTTTTCACATGTAATCAAGCCCCTTGAATATATGTTCAAGTTCATGACACAGTTTGACCTAGTTTAGGTTATAGGAGCTAAACTTAGGGAAAACCAAGTTTTAAATTTAGGTGACCAATCTTTGAGGGACTGCAACATCGGCTCCCTGTTTCTTGGGTTTAATTGGGCCAAAGCTACACAAATGGGTTACATTGTGTTAGTGCTTCCCAAATTGATGATTCAACCAATTATATCTTCCCCCATGGATCAATGGATTTACCTGGAATCACAACTTATTTTATTAAAAAAAAAAAAAATAGAAAATCATAATAAATAAAATATGATTTTACTGTATAATTTAAAACTTGAATTTTACATTAAGTAGAAAATTACAAAGTCTTGGTCCTTGATACAATCTAAGAATTCATGGTCTTAGTCCTAATTGTCAATACCGTATTTTGTTTGGCATATGATTCATATGTGTTAGTTTTTAGACCCCTTAAAACCACAATCAGATTAACCTAGGTAATTAGTCAAGTGATTACTTAGTCCAAATTACAAGTCTAGGTTATCACAATCAAACAATCATATCATGCAAAACAGTGGAAAGATAAATAACACAACAATATGATAACCTAGGAAAACCAAACCGGTAAAAAACCTGGGGAGGATTTAACCTAGCTATCCTCAAGGTAAAAAGCAAATCCACTAGAAAGAATCGAAGTTCATACAATAAGACTTACAAGCCCCCACGCTTGACTTTTTATTGCTACCCACCAGTAGAACTTTCTGACACGACCACGTGCAAGCTCCGAATCCACGAACTCCTTCTTTCTTTGGCCTTTGCAAAACACAAACACCCCTGTTTGTGACTTTGAGATCCCACTCAAAGGTTTAGCAACACAAACTCTCCTGTTTGTGACTCCAAGACCACCCTTGAAGGTTTAGATCATCAACACCTTTGATGACAAGAGAAGACAACAACTTCTACAATACCGGATCTTGAGATTCTTCAAGGAATAACACCGGTAGAAGACATAAGAGAGCTTTTGGGTACAAAACCCTAGATCTACAAAAGAGGCACAAGATGCACTCTAATCTCTCTGAAAAGCCACACAAAAATGTGCTTAGGGTTTCCTTTATATACTGGGAGAAGTAGATTAGAATCCCTAATCCTTAATGGGTTTGAACTGCTGTTTGAGCTTAATTAAAATTCTGCAGATACGACTTTCGATCGATCGAGCCTGTCTTTCGATCGATCGAACCAGACAGATTATGAAATCTTCTTCCTGCAGCTTGTATGTTCTTGAATCTTGACTTGAATCACATTGAGCATTGTCTAATAAAACCTATAGACTCTAAGATCTATATCTAGACAAGTTTGTGTTCACGATTTGCCAATTGTTCTAAACATTTAGAACCTAACAATATGCAAAGATTTAAGTTTGAGCATTAAAAATTTCCAAAATTGTACTTTTCATTTGGAAAATTAGGAATTGCATGAAATACATTAATATGTCTTGATCAAATGTTGGATGCACCGACTTAATGATGTAGAAGCCCAATATTCCATAATTAGTACCCTTGTAGACCTAACTTTGACCAAACTAATATATAATCAATAGCCAAATGAACTAAAAAGTTCATTCGACCACCAAATTCCACATCAATTTATCCAAATCCATCTTTTAAAACTATTTGATCAAGTTTGACCAAGTTTAACCAACCTTTATTGAGATTTGATTGAAAATTTGATTGTTTGATCGTTACATATTTGTGCCAATGTGAAAGGTCATGAAATTTCCTTTTAAAATGACTGTGCACGAGCCCAAATTGGAGTTGAAATGGGCAAGATAATGCAAAAATAATGAAAATATAACCAAAAGACTAGGCCATTTTTGATAGTGTCATAAAACTTGATTATGGTTTAAGTAATATTAAATCATAATCAAACAACGTTGCATTGGAATAAACGAGGTGTCATTGGAAAGTTCTAGTGATAAAATTTAATTTGACATGCTTGGAGTCCAAAAAAAAATTCACAAAAAATAAAGAGAATTTACAAGAAATACCAAAGTGGGATTTTTGGACAAAAACTTGTGTTTAGGATTGTCTTTCAAAGCCTATATAGCTTGCCAAATTCAAAACCAAGTGCTACAAAGTAAGAATATATTGAAAATTTAACTCACAAGCTTTCCAACTGTTTGTTTTTAGACCATTTAAAATACAACCAGATTAACCTAGTTAATTAGCTAAGTGATTACTTAGTCAAATTATCAAATTTAGGTTAACACAAATATATCATATCATTGTAAAGTGTGGAAAATAAAAAACACAACAATATGATAACCCAGGAAAACCAAATCGGTAAAAAACTTGGGGAGAATTTAACCTAGCTATCCTCAAGGTAAAACAAAACCACTATGAAAGAATTGAAATTTACACAATAGTGACTTAGACCACTAACATCTTATTGCTACCTCGAGTAGGAAAGTTACTACCATAACCACGTGACAGCTCCGAGTCCACAGACTACTTTTTTCTTGGATTCACAGCAAGTACAAGCACTCCCGCTTGTGTATCTTTAAGCTCTTAATGCAGCAACTAAATGATCATCAAGCTCTTGACATAATCTTGATTCTTGATAACCCTAAGTATATGTGAAGGCAAACTTAAAGGAGGCACACAACTCATAAGAGATTCACATACACAGCATTAACAACAACTTTAGAGAGCTTTTGGGTACAAAACCCTAGATCTATAAAGGAGGCACACAATGCACTCTAATCTCTCTAAAAAATTTATAAAAATGTGTTTAGAGTTTCCTTTATATATTGGGAGAAGTAGATTTGAAATCCTAATCCTTAATGGGCTTAAACTACTGTTTGGGCCAACTTAAAATTCTACAGATATGATTCTCAATCGGTCGAGCTTGTTCTTCGATCGATCGAACTAGGCAGATTATGAAATCTTCTTCTTGCAGCTTGTATGTTTTTGAATCTTGACTTGAATCACCTTGAGCATTGTCTAATAATACTTATAGACTCTAAGATCAATATCTAGAAAAGTTTGCGTTCACGATTTGCCAAATTGTTCTAAACATTTAGAACCTAACACCAACGATATCTTATTTGGACCAAATCGATGTCCAGAAGGCCATAAAGCAAGTTCGTATAAGTGGAAGAAATTGGACAAAACTTATTTTTACAAACTTGCTTACATCAATTTTAGGCTGGGTTAATGGCAGATTACAATTTGGGCCCATAACTCTTTTCGGCCTGGTTCAAATTCAATGAGCAAATGAGCCGTTCTGCCAACTTTTTCAAAAAGCCCAAAATTCCTCTCTCCACTTTCCTCAGTCACTACTTTTTCTTCTTTCTGTTAAAAAATTTTCACCCTTTTCTTTTGTTTAAAAGTATTTAGTGGTTGAATAAGAGATTTGAAATTTAATTCTCGTTTACACTAAAAATCGATTGATGTTTTGGTTTAATAATAAAGAGTTATTATTAGGAACAAACGTCATAGGTTAAAACTCCCTAAAAATTATTATTTTTTTCTTCAAAACAAATGGAGCATAATATTATTTCTTTGTGAAAATTATAGTATATATAGCATTGCGTTTTCATCAAGATTCCGGCAAGCTGTACAACCCCATGTAATGCTTGAGGACTTGCACTAGTTTCCTAAATCTCACAGACACGCCATGTGTAAAGCAATTCAAATTCAATGCAACAAACTTCACTTTTTTATTTACAATTTTGTGTCCAAGTATTAAGTTGTGACTTGTGTATGAAATTTATTGCATTGTAGCACTATCGAAAGCAATTATATATGCCTCTTGTACCTTTCGGTTTTGCTTTTTGTGAATTATGGACTCAGAGGATTATCACTAGTGAATCCGTCTTCTATAAGTCATGACTTGGGTTTTACATAGGTTTTTGGTCTTAGGTTGGACCAACAAACTTTGAGGCCTAAGACGATATATTTAAATGAGACATTTTAATTTTTCTTATTATCTAAATAATATTTAACTAGTTTTTAATATCATAATTTTTTTATAACAAAAATCCATTTTTTTTTTTAATCTTGTAATATTTTTTTGTTTTTTTTTGTTTTTGTTTGAAGAAATGCTAAAACTATAACAAATTTTACTACAAAAAACTTACAAATGATGTAGCAATGAATTTGATTAGTGACACTTCAAAAAGATAATAAACAAGTTTTTGGATGAATGATGTTAGGGATATTATAAATTTTACAACATGAGACATATAAAGATGTATCATCAATTACAAAAAAGTAATTTAAAAATGTATTTAATAGGTTGTTGACGTCCACAAATCGTATTGATTGTCATATCAATTTGTAAAGGTTTTGAAGTAAAATTAAAGTATTTTTCACATTTTCTTATCTGAATTATTTCTTGTAATTAGTAATACATATTTGTAAGCCATATATATTTAAACTTGTATTATTTCTAGCATTACTCAATTCTTTGAGATTTCTTAAAAGTAGAGGAAAAATGTAAAACTATTTTTTTTTTCCTTTATCTCAAAAAAAAAAAAAAAAAAAAAAAAAAAATTTTGCCCCAAAATTTGGGGCATTTCTTTAGTAGGGGGCCCTAGGCGATGGCTTAAATGGTCTAGGCCTAGGGCTGACCCTATTTGGTGTAGGTGAGAATTAAATCCCAAATTACTTATTCAATTATAAAAGATTTTACCAATTGAATTAACTGGAATCAACTATTTTATACCAACTTTAGTTAGTTTTTTAAAGAATAGAATTCCAAGAGAAATCAAAAGTTGGCTACTTACACTATTTCTCATTTGAAATCCATAGAAACAAATAAAAGAAAATGGAAGGAGATTGATTTTTGACATCGTTGTTTATTTTTATTTTTTAAATTTGACAGATGACTGAAATTTATGAGGGGTATTTAATGAAAAGTATCTAAGGTCTATATTTAAGTTTTACCCCAAACATTAATTGTTGATGAAATGCCGCTTGTCACCTTCAAAATTTAGTATGGGATATGACAAGTATAAGGAGAGAGCCTCCAGTCAACATTTAAACCATGCAAAAACATTTTTGTTTTTCAGTAGTAACACTTCAAGGGAAGTTCAAAAGAAGATAAAAAATTGGTTTGGTGCCCAAATAATTAAGTAACATGAGAAGTATCTTGGCTTACCTTCTTTGGTGGGGAAAAGTAAAAGATTTACCTTCAATGCCATTAAGGAGAAATTGGGGAAAGTGTTGGCGGGTTGGAAAGAAAAATTGTTGTCCAAGGTGGGAAAAGAAGTTTTAATAAAAGTTGTGGCTCAAACAATTCCAACTTACACTATGAGTTGTTTCAAACTTCCAGATTCACTTTGTGATGAAATGATGGGGATGATTAGGAATTTTTGGTGGGGTCAGAAAAAGAAGGAAAGGAAAATTGCATGGCTTAGTTGGCAAAAAATGTGTGAGCCTAAGTGTGATGGAGGATTGGGTTTCAAGAATTTAAAATGGGTTAATATGGCTTTGCTTGCAAAGCAGGGTTGGCATCTTCAAATGGGAGGAGATTTTCTTGTTTTTAGGGCCCTTAAGGCTAAATACTTCCCAATGGGTGATTTTGTTCATGCTTCGATTGGACACAACCCTTCTTATACATGGAGGAGTTTAATCTTTGCTCAAAGCTTAGTCATTGAAGGGATGCGATGGAGGGTTGGTAATGGAGCAAATATCAAGATTTGGCAAGATAAGTGGCTGTCAAGGGTTTCATCTCATAGAGTACTTTCTCCAAGGTTGTTTTTGAGTGTTGATATGAATGTTGCTGACTTAATTGATTCAGGAACAACAAGGTGGAAAAATGAAGTGATTGACAGCCTCTTTATTCCTCATGAAGCCGAATTAATCAAGAGTATTCCTTTGAGTGCTACTCTACCAGCGGATAAAATTGTTTGGACTGAAACTACCAATGGAAACTTCACTGTTAGGAGTGCTTATAAATTAGCGATTTGTTTGTTTAAATCTACAACCTGTGGAACTACTTCTGATGGTAGTTTATTGAGGAAGTTTTGGAAGAAAATTTGGTCTTTGCCCATTCCTCATAAGATGCGACACTTTTGTTGGCGTACTTGTCGTGACACTTTACTGACCAAAGTTAAGTTAAGAAGGCGTAATGTCATTGCTGAAGACGTGTGTTTGCTATCATGATAAGGCTGAGATGACTGGTCACATTTTTTGGGGCTGTTCGAAAGCATAGGAAACTTGGGCTACTTCAAAATTACAACTAATGCCTTTGGATGTTCACATTGATTCTTTTCAGGACCTGTTACGGTTTGTCATGATGACTAATGTAGCTGGAGAGGAAAAATGTTCACAACTTGTAATGACTGCTTGGGCACTCTGGAGTAACAGGAATGAAATTCATTATGGAGGTGAAGGCAAAACAGGTTTGGCCTTGGCTCTTAGGGTAGCAAATTACCTTCAGGAGTACTGGTTTGCAATGGATTCTTGTATTGATGTTGCATCAGACCCGGTTTTGCACTTACCTGAAGCATAACAAGAGTCTTTGCATTCGGCCTGGTTACCTCCTTTAGTGGGTTTATTCAAAATCAATGTAGATGGAGCTCTTTTTACATCAAAGAAGCAAGCTAGCATTAGTGTTGTAATAAGAGATGTTGAAGGTAGATTATTGGCAGCTTTGTGCAGAAAAATTAAAGTGGAAGCTAAGGCCTATGAGGCTGGTCTGTTACTAGCAAGACATTTGGGGCTGTGAGATGGGGTGTTGGAAGGTGATTCCTTGACAATTTCCAATGCTCTCAAGCGATTTACACTGTCACCCAATTCTGTTGTTGCTATTGTGGAAGGTATTCATGAGTTAGGTGTTGAAATTGGTGTTGTTAATTTTTCTCATGTACCCAGGACTAGCAATAAACTAGCCCACATTCTAGCAAGACAAGCTCAAAATCTTGTCAGTGATGTAATTTGGACTGAAGAGATTCCTTGTTGTATTCAACAAACTCTTATCCAGGATGTATTTGTATTGTGATGTTGTTATAATAATAGTTTTAGTGTGTTTTTAATTTAAAAAAAAAAAAGTATAAGGAGAGAGATATATTAGAAAAATAGCATGATTATTTTCAAATCATTACCCAATTCATTAGTTGGTGATTAAAATAGATAATTTATATATTATTTGATTAATATACATGGATACTTAATGAGTTTTTGGAAACTTTTACAAACCACTTGGAAGAAAACTGTTTACTTAATATAGTTTGGGTGGTCCGTGCTGCTCGTTGAAAAAAAAAAAAAAAGATAGAAATTTTACTTGAAAAAGTATCAAATCATATACTTAAACTTAGAATAACTATTTAACATATAAATATTTATTTATCATAACAGTTTCTAAAAATCTATTTGCTAAAAACAATATCCGCTCATTAAAAAATTCTAAGAATGATGATGAATATTATCATCTTTCAACAATAAGCAATTGAATTTTGCTAAGATATTATCACAATATTTAAATTTTCGCAATTAATGATTTCATATGCTACAATTGAAGGTCTTCATCAAATACTTGCAATTATCCATAATGAAGAATTTGTTTATCATTTTACATTTTACATTTTTTGAGCCTAATTACAATGTTTAACTTATTTAGTTTCTTACAAAAACCCTTTTAAGTAAGAAAAAAATAAAATAAAAAAGACATGTATTATTGAAGTAACCATTAGATAAAGTTATAGGTCTAGAAGATTTAAATCTAGTAAATCAAGGTTCTCTAGGCAACAAATAGAACACCTTATATCACCATTTGAACTTTCCAAGCATGACTACCACATAAAACTCAAAATACATGAAGAAATTTTTTGGGAAATTAGTGGGAGGTATTTGCTTGGTTTTAAAGTTTAAGGGGGAATGAAACTACGCCAAACATAAAAAGGCATTTTATTTTTATTTTTATATATATGTTTATTTTGGTTGCAAAAATGTGCTTTTTTTAATATATTTATTTATTTATTTTTATTACTTTAAATGGTGCATAAAAAAATATGAACAAAAAGTTAGCCCAAGAAAATTACATGTGAAACAATGAATTTTGACTCACCAAATTTGACTAAACCAAAAAAGAAGTCTAGGAACACAGTAAAATGTCACAATATTTTTCTGGTACTTTTATTTTCAACTATGGTGAATCCCTGTTTGATATTTTATATTTTATTTTATTTTAATCTATAAGGAATTTACATCTTAGTAGTTTTTTTTTTTTGAGAATCAATACGAAGAAACTTTATTAAATCAACCAAACTGTTACAAGAACATGATGAAATTGTGGTGGAATATCCTCCATCCACACTGTAAGAGCATCAACGTGTCTAGCGTATTGAGCTAAATTATGGGCTAGAGAATTACTCGATCTGCGGGTGTGCGAAAAAGAAATACAAGAAAAACTTCCAAAACTCTGCTTAATAGAGGAAATCAAATGGCCAAAGGAAGTAAAGGACTCCTCCTCACTTCGTAAGCTGAAATAATAAGCTCTGAATCTCCCTCGACAATAACAGAGGGTAGATGGAGTTCAAGAGCGAAAGAGATGGCTCGCACCGCTGCCAACGCTTCCACTTCGTCTAAGGAAGATGGTAACCTGGTTTTTTCGGACATGGAGGCCATCACCCTTCCCTGGTGGTCACGAACAACAACTCCTAGCCCCACTTCGTCTGACTCACGGAACACAGCACCATCAAAGTTGATCTTCAAGCTCGTTGACGGTGGAGGAGACCATCTGGCGTTCTGTCTTGGCAAGGGACCTGACTGCATTCTTGAGGCCAGTAGGGACTGGGCAAATGTTTGAAGGGTCTGTGAGGTTGAAAGGGCCACTTGGGAGAGTGGAAATGGCTTGGTGCTGGTCCGAAGCAAATTACGACGGGACCAGATCGTCCATACCAGAGCAGCAAAGCGAGCTGGACTTATATTCTCCTCCAGAATGTGACTCACCAGCTCAAAGAAATTTGAGAATTTCTTTGTTCTTCGAAACAACCAGAGTGAGTCAGCCTCCCACAAAGCTGCCAGCTCATGACAGTCCCACAGTGCGTGTTGGACATCTTCAGTAGCCACTCGACAATGATCGCAAATGTCCTCGGCAAGTACCTTACGAGCAACCAGATTCTTCTTAACCAGGATGGCTTCTCGGCTTGCTCTCCACAGGAAATTTTTTATTTTGTTTGGCACCGGCAAGCTCCATAACTTTTTCCATATACTATTTCCATTATCCAGACGAGAGGCAACCAGCGGAGGTGAAAATCTTTCTTTAGCTAGGAAGTTATATCCGGATTTAATCGAATAAACTCCATTTGCTGTATGAGGCTAGACAAGTTTATCCTCAACATAGTTGGAGCTAAGTGGAATAAAATGTCATGATATTTTCACAATAAAATACCTTTATTTTCAAATGTGGTGGATCATGGTCTGATATTTTATTATTTTATTTTTATCTATAAGGAACTGACTCCTATGTCATAAAATTTTTAAAATATCTTTTTTTTTTAGCCATGGTTCTTCTAGCCTCATAAAACAATGTGTTTTTTAGTAGCATTAGCATGCGTCCAAAGCTTGACTAAATCAAAAGCACTATTCAGTCTATTTCTTAGCCTTTTAGCTCTTTTTTTATTTTTTAGTTAATAGATAGATAAGGAACTAACACTTCAAAAATTGTGACAAATTGTTGTATCCACCCCCCCAAAAAAAAAAAAAAAAACTACTCCTAAACCAATATAAGCATATAAATATTAAAAAAACTGATGTACTTAAAATGAACAAATAACCACATGGGTGTGTGGCTTGATGGTGGGAGTCCTTGTTCTACATCCAGAGAGGAGCGGTTTAAGTGATAGCCTGAGCAAGGCCTATGTAGTACACGTGGTATTATTCATTGCCATGGTGTGGGATTGATGAGTCCACACCGGAGACCCCATTTTTTTTTATTCAGCAAAAAAAAAAAAAAAATGAATAAATAAAAGTCAGGTCACCAAATTGACCAAACCAAAGCCCCTGAATAAGTATGAAACAATATATTTTTTAGTAGCAATAGCATGAGTCCAAAACTTGACTAAATCAAAAGCACTATTCCTTAGCCTTTTGGCTCTTTTTATATAGTTAATAGAAAATATGCTTGATGAACCTGGGTTAATCAAATTCAGCTTAACTCTCCTCCAAATAAGCATAAGGTTGTGGGCCTAGATCTTTTTAGCTCGTGTTCCTCCCGTGGAGGCAAGGTTTTAATGCAATGACGTTCTAAACACAATTTTTCACAAGATATTTCATAACTAAAGGGGTCGCAAGTTATTAATAATGAGTGATAAAGTAATATATATTTGGTATTGAGTCCAGGATAAAAACAATAAAAATATGTTAACTCAATTCTTGTGAAAATTGTTGTGCATGTGTATAGCATTACTCAACCTTAATGTCCTCTTTCTTTCTTTCTTTAACAAATATAGTTCCACTGAAGCCACGATATACTTTTAGGTCTTTTTTTTCACCACCCTCTTGTATGTACATATAACTTTAATTTTCCATTTTGGTCATAAAAAGGTTAGAGCCTTGATGGTCCAGTATAAAACTGGCTATAGTTTGGGAAGATAGAAGAAAGTCAATGGCTTATACAGCTTTTCTCTACAAAAAAAAAAATTGCTATTTGCGACGAAACTTTTTCGACGACTACAAAAAGCTGTCGGAAAAACTAGCTTTTTCGACGGCAAGTCTCTTTCGTCAACAATTACTCGTCGAATATTAAAACATTTGTGACGGCAAAATGAGTTCGTCGAAAATGCCTATTATTTTTGTCGAAAATATGATTTATTTTGGAGGGAAATGTTCCTGCCTTACTTTTTACGACGGCATTAATATTTTCATCGCTAATAAAGTATTATTTACGATGATTGAATAAAACTGTCAAAATTACTAATAATTGTGACTACTTTTGTGCATCGGAAATACAAAAAATATTTTTTTATGGTGCTATTATTTGCGACAAACATTTTTCTATCGTAAATATGAAAGAGGGTATTATTTACAATGACTGAAGAAAATCCGTAAGAACTATTAATACTTGTGACGGCTTTTGTGCGTCGAAAATACAGAAAATATATATTTTTATGGTGTTATTATTTGCAACAAACATTCTTCTATCGTAAATATGAAAGAGGGTATTATTTACGACGACTAAAAGAAAAAACCGTCGGAACCATTAACACCTGTGACGGCTTTTGTGCGTCAAAAATACAAAATATATATTTTTTATGATGTTATTATTTGTGACAAACATTCTTCCATCGTAAATATAAAAGAGGGTATTAGCGATAGCCATGAAGCCATCAAAAATGGTAAAATATTTTGGAGGGAAAATTCCCTCCTTTTCACATTTGTGACGACATTTATCCATTGCAATTATTTTTTTTATTTTTCTAATTGAGTTTGTATTTGCGACGAACATACTGACCGTCATAAATAGTTAATTTGCTTTAAAAGAAAGAATGTATTAGTGATGGAATTGGATCCCTCCCAATAAATAATATTTGTGATGGACCTAAGCCGTCGACAATGGTAATTTTTTTAAAGGGAGGGAATTCATGCCCATATTTTTCATGTGTTTGACGGTTGTTTTCCATCACTATATATTGCATTCTTATTTGTGATGGACATTTTGGTTGTCCTTAATAATTAAATTTTTCTTAAGAAAACAAGGTATTAGTGACGGTAAAGTAAATTTGTCACAATAAAGGTGTTTGACGGTTGTTTTTTTGACTTTTTTCAGCTTGTGGTTGAAAGCTCGAAAATGTGTGAAAACACAAGAGCTGTTTAGACCCCCAAATTAAAATTACAGCTTGGTTGATTTTAATCTAACTTAAACTAAGTGCGGAATAGAGTAAATGCGAGTGGATAAACAATATAACTACTCTAAGCCATATTCATCAAATCACAACAATAAAATGAAAGCTAAAAGAGTAGGGAAGAAGAATACAAACACAAGATAATACACCGATGTGTTATCGAAGAGGAAATTGAAGAACTTGGTGAAAAACCTCTCCGCCGCCTTCCAAATGGTAAATCGATCCATTAGAGAATAAGTTGGAGTACACGAATAACAAAAGACCCTCCAAGCCTAGTCTATCCCATGTACTCAAGCCCTCCAAGCTCCTACTACCTACTGACTTCGCCAAGCCTTGTCTTCTCTAGTTCTTCGGATCACGTAATTCAGTCCAATTGCATCCACCAAACAAATGGCTTCTTCCAATGATTCCCAGTAGCACCAAAACCTCACTTTACACTCAGGATGGATGTGGTAAGTATTTGGGCTATCAACTTCTCAAGGATTTGGAAATGAAGAGGTAGGAGTTGAGGAAAATCACAATGGATTGTGTAGAGAGTTGTGGGTATAACAATCTCTCACTTTCAAGGGTAGTGTCTAGGGTTTTCTCTCTAAAAAGCACTCCTTAACATATGTGGGTAATGTGGGTATATATAGTGTGGGTATATATAGTGTGGGTATGTAACAGCCCAGCCCCCCAAAAAAGAAAAAGAAAAAGAAAAAGAAAAAGGGGGATCAGATTTTTAAGGAGCCACACGTGTGACCCCACTTACCACCACACATTCTCTCAAAATATCTCCCTCTCTCCCTCTTTGGCTGGTCAAAGTAAGTGTCCCTCTACGCTTTTCTTTTGTTCAGTTTTCCTCACAAACATAACAAGCACTCCTCCCTCACTCTCTCCCACCGTGTACCTCCTTCCCCTCCACCATTTTTTCCGGCAAGATCACCGCGCAAAGCACTCTAGGAACCTCTAAGGCATATTCATCTCTTTTGATTTAAGGTAAAAATTTCTAATCTATTAGTGGGTTTTATACTTTTGCTTAAGGTTATTTTAATCTAAGCTTTGATAATGATGTTCATGAGATTTATGAGCTTCTTGGGTGATGTTCTTGTAATTGTATATGGGTTTTTGATTTGGTGGGCTTAATTGTTAAATGGTTAAGGGTTTTTACAAATGGTGATCATTTGGGGTTTCTCCATGGTTAAAATTTGGGTTCCTTAAGCAATCGTGTGGGTTGATTTTGTGGAAGTTTGGGTGATTTTTGGAAGTGTGTTCTTTGCATTTTAAATGACTTTGGCAAATGTGGGTGTGAGTGGGGTGATAACTACGAATTTATGGAAGTCAAGTGTGAGCATGTGCTTTTGCATACCAAGTGTTTGATAAGTTGTTTATATGAGATTTTTGGGTTTGATTCCTTGTTTTTAATATGCTTTAAATCTGGTGGTTTTAATGTGAGTAAATTCTCAAATAATTTGGGCTAGTCTTACAACTATAGCAATTTTCTAAAGCTGTCATGACAGATTTGAGTCAGCCACAATGCATGATTTTTAATAAATTACAGAAAAATCATTTTGGGCTGAATTTCCTGTGGTACATTGTATACATATAGGGGAATGTTCCCTTAAAGTTTTGAATTAATCGGATAAATTTTCATTGACCAAACAATTTTTATAAAATGGCTGCCCTGCTATGTACTGAATCTGAAGGTAAGACTAAAACATTGAGAAATTGTGGAATTAATCCAAAACTTTGGTTGATCTTATCTTAGCTTAAATATATTATTTAGTACCCAAAGAGATTCATGAGTATGCTATATTATCTTATGATGCACATTATTGCGGTAATGAATTTAAGATGTTTTGGTTGTGTCAGCACTATGAGTTTCTTGGATGCTTGTTTGGCTCCTGCTTGGGAAGGGTACTTGTCTTAGGACGGGCAAGCTAGACTTTAGGGCCTTTGGTTTGATTTTAGGGTATTGTTACGATTTATGGAGATAAGTGTGATGGTACTTTGTGAAAGGCCTTATTATTGATAGGTTTGATCATTGTGTTTCTAGATTCCGATATTCTTGGTGATGGACCTAGTGACTAGATTAGTTGATTTTGTGATGCCCGATTGAGGTAAAATTGGTTGGCCTTCCGAGGTAAGTAACTTTTTAATGGGATATTGTTGGAAAATAACCATGTTGCATAAACGTTATTTTTGGGTCAAACATATTTTGGAAAATTATTTGTGGGATTATGTTTCCTTAAAAAGTATTGTGTTGTGGCCTTATTGTATATGACTATTTATGAAACATGCATCATATTTGGTAATGCGAATGGGGAAATGCATGATTTGTTAGATTGGAAATGATAAGCATCTTTTATAAAATTCTTGGGAATGGATTTTATGGATTTATTGCATTATTTGCAAATTCTAAAGATGTTTTATCTTGACTTGTGATATTTGGGAAATTGATAGAAAATCTTATTGACAAGAAACGATTTTAGAAAACTTGAGAACCTTGTGACTATATTGGATACTTCAAAGGTTTTTGTGAAACTACTTGGAAATGAACTATGTTTTGAATTCATGTAATCTGTGAGCTCTTTATGTTTTACCCTTGTGTCGTGGCGTGTGATTACCTAGCTAGATACTATAGTCTGTGTGACATTGGTATCTTAGCACCTGTCTTTGTGACGGCATATGAGTTCCGTCTTTGTGACGGCGATAAGTTTCGTCTTTGTGATGGCATATTAGTTCTGTTTTTGTGATGGCATATGAGTTTCGTCTTTGTGACAACTATGAGTTCCGTCTTTGTAACGGCAGATTAGTTCCGGTTGTGTGTCGGTGATGAGTTTCGTCTTTGTGACGGCAGATGAGTTCCGTCTTTGGGACGGTGTTGTCACGTGGCCTTGGGTTGAATTTTCAGGTTTTGGAATGGTGTTTTGATAGCTCACAGTAAATGGTATGTAGTTTCATGTTAAAATATATTGAGAAAACTTGGTGCAACATCGTTTAAATCATTCTTGTCATTTTACCAATGAAAATGGATTTGCTTGATTTTCATGGAAATTCCCAAATTATAACATGTTTTGTAAAATATTCATTATCATGAAACTTGCATTTCCCCCACCCCCATTAATTATGCTACTTACTGGGCTTTAGCTCATTCCACTCTCCAACAGTTTTTCAGATAAATTTGCTATACCTTGGGCATGGAGCTTGTTTTATTGGTGGTGATTGGAGCATTATGCTAATTGAGAGATTTATGCTATGATTGGTTGGTGGCTCAACTTTCTAAATTTATTGAGGCCAAAGCTAATTCTATCGGAGGTTGGGTTCTTGAGGTTTGTTAGCCTTGGACATGGTAGGCATAGATTCTATCGTTGAGGTTGCCTAGCCTAGGAAGGATTGTGATTTGATGTTGATCCATTTGGAGTTTTGGAATTTCGTGTATATTTGGAGACATTATTTGTAATTTGTATTGTTTGTAAATGTGTTATAGAGCTCTGACTTGTAATATGAAGATTTTAGTAAAAAAACTCCTATGTCCTCGCTCTTAATGGTTCTCCTCTCACGCTTTGGACCCTTTTGGGTTTGGGGCATGACAGTTATGGTATCAGAGTTTAGGTTATTATTCTGTAGACTTTTGAATTAGGAAATGGTAATTATCTAAGTCAGAGCATTAGGTTTTGTTGTAGCAATCCATTCTAGGTGGTTCCGTTGGGGTAGTTTGGGTGAGAAAGTATCTTGTGTGTTATGTTGGCTGATTGTAATGGCTTGGAGTTTGTTTAGTTTTTGTTATTTTGTGATGCTATTGGTAAGTTCTTAAATCTTCGTGTGTGAGGTAAACTGTTGTGCTTCTTATGCATTGTTCGTGTAAACTGTTGTGTTTATTATGCATTGTTCTCAAAATTCTTGAAAGTTTTGAGTTAAATTCCTAAAATTGTTTTGAGCAAACAAAACGGAATCAAGTTTTCAAATTTCATGTTTATAAATTTTGAGAATTTGTTTAAAGACAATTTGCCGTTAGCAAATATTGTTGGTTAAGCTAACCTTAGGTGGTGCAATTGGGTCGAACCTCGCTGGCCACGAGTGGTACGACAAGTTGTTGACCAACTATCTTTAGCACAATCCGACAAGTTTTTTTTTTTTGGTTAATTGCGATGGTTGGTTAGAGAGTTTGTTTGAACCCGTTGAGCTCATGTGGTGTCTAACAAATCTCTAACCCTCAAGTTTTGCGCTATCTTGTTAAAATTTTGAAAACGTGTTTCAAGGCAGTATTTTGGGAATATCGATTAGTTGATTTCAGTGTTCGAACTTTGTTCACATTTTTATGAATTTTTACTACAAATAAACTATTTATATTATTAGCAAGCTGCAAATTGTAATTTAATATTATATAATCTTATTGAAAAATTTATACAATCTAATTTCAAATGTATATAAATATATATTTAGACAAGTATACGTATAAAAATATAATATGATATATAGCTAAATTGGGTCCTAGTTTAGAATTTTGTTTATGAATATATTATTATGTTTGAGCTTAACTCATTTAATAATCAAGTCCAAATTTAATGTTTGAATTGAGCTTGCTTTCTAAACAAATGAACATAAACAAGTATTTTTTTGAGCTAAGTTCAAGCTGTTCACAAACAGTTTAGTTCATTACAACCATAGTGACATAACTCCTTTGGATACATGTGTAATATGTCACTCTTGGCTATTTTATTACCCTAGTACGACTAAACCGAAGAAAAAGAAGCCAACTGACAAAAACAAAAATAGATGACATACAGTTTCTTTTCAATCCATTAATATGAATTGGAGAGAGAAATAAAGGTTTGAGTTTATTGGACATAAAACAGCAAGGGAAATGTTAACTTTTACTCGTCTACTCACACCTTAGAAAACGCATTAGTTCTTCAGTTAAATACCTGGTAGAGAAACAAAGGTTAGGAACTCCTCGTCACTTTCAAATTTATCCTTTTCTTCTTTCTTCAAGCTAACATATGCTTCAATTCCATCACCTGATGGGGTATCTATGAAGGTAATCAAGTTCTTGTAAGTAAGGGCGGCCGGGCCAACCCAGATAGGCTTTCCCCAACCAAAATCAGTTTCGTACGGAGGAAACCTACACAAACTAGTGAAACTAAAAGTAACCATCTCTCCTTTGGCGAATTTTGAAGAATGGTCCCTTATGAAACTCAAGTGTTGGCTTCCTTCTTGGAGTTTCTTCACGTAATCTTTGTCGATTTTACTTATTCCCTCTCGTACTTGGTGCACGAGGCCATGACCCTCCTCCCCATTTTTCAATATCGGAATTGTTATTGCAACGGAAAATAGATTTCCGAAAGATGATTGTGGTTGTGGCGGGTTGGTTCTTGGACGCAGATTCACTGCATGATGCACTGAGTATAAGGCTTTAACACGTGAGGGCTGTTTCTGGTTCTCAAAGCCTACACTATTAGCATATTTTGCAATCAGAGTTTCTATCATGGAAGCATCAAACACATACCTGTTTGCTATGATATTCTCCTTTATGATGCCAATACCAGGGACATATCCAGCCAATCCTTTGGTGGGAAGAGCGTAGCTGCTTCAAATTCGGGTGACTCTATGTCATCATCTCCGTAGGTAGTGGTTGCCCAAGTCTTGAGGAACACGATGAATGATAAAGCATCTGCAATCTTATGCGATATGCATGCTCCAATACCAATTGCACCGCACTTAAACACGTTGAGCTGGACACCAAAGGTTATATCAGTGAGAGCATCGAGTTCAAAAGAGACTAACTTGTTGAGTTCACCAGGAATTGGATTCTGAATAACATCAGAGAGTTTGCACTTGACTTGTGTTCTAAAGTAAGGAATCCCCTCATCGTTGCAATGGATGAAACGGTTCTCTTTCAAGATAGTGGATAGTATTTGGTTAAGAGCTTTGAGAGAGAGTTCTTAAGGCGGTTGGATATGTCATTGATGTTGAATTCGATGTCAGTATGATTTGGAGCATAGAAGAGGACGATAGGATTATAGACTGGGGGAGATATTTGATCAATAAAGGAGAGTTTGTAATGGTTAAGGTGGTCAGGTGTTGGAGAAGAAGGCTTAATTATATCTTTAGAGATTGCTTCGACGTTCAATTTTGCCATAATGAAAACCAATCTAAACGAGTTGGGTTCTTATTCTAATTGTTTTATTGTGTGCATTTTTTTGTTATGTACAATGGTCTTAAATAGAGCTTGCCGGCCGGGTAATGGGATTGAGATGAAAATAAAAGTCAAATGAAACAAAGCATTACGTTAAAGTGTTGATCTTCTTTCTTTTTTTTTTTTTTTTTTTTTTTTTTTTTGAGAAAGTGGTAAAGTGTTGATCTTAAATTAAATATCAAAAAAAGACAATTAAATGAGTTGTAAAGTGTAAACACTAAAAGAAAATTAACTGCGAGGCAGTGAAAGTGGAGCATGAGATAGTGGAGAATGAAGACATTTTTTTTTTTAATGATTGTATTGTTGCATTGAATTCTTAATAAAGTAATGCATAAAAACACAACAAAATTATTCTTAATGAATTACAAAGATCTGTAAGTTGTCATAATTGAGTTGAATTGTTAAATAAAAGAATTGAAAAGAGTAAAGACAAAAACTAATAAATAATGAATTAGAGTATTATAAGTAATAATAATTGAAATTCACCTAATGACAATAATTAATACCTTTATTATATAGTGTAAGTGCCAAAAATGAGTTGACGTAATATAATGAATTTGTAGAGGTGGGAACTTGAATCAAATAACCTAGCATAGTTGAAGAAGAAGAAAAAGACAAGGAATAATGAAGAGTATTAGTCCTCGGCAAAGATTTGAGGATAGATATTTATATTAGTTTGATCTCAAGAACGATTTTCTGTAGTATTTCTCTCTCTGGGATCATCCATGCACCCTTCTTTCAGGAGGATCTTTTTCATTATATAGCCTCTTTTAGCTGATCTTGGCCTTTCACTTGTTGAATGTGCAGGACACTACTCAAGTGCTTGTCCCATCAAACGCTCTCCCAAATCTTTTGTGAGTTGTGGCAACCAAGACAGCACTGTTTAAGAGTTTTCTCCACATAAATGCGGCTAGGGGGTTTGGTGGGGTGCATTAAATGTGGTGGCAGCTACCATCCTTCCAGTCACATTAGGACTAACCTCCTCTTTGAAACTTTCCCTTTATAGTATGGCCTCCTCTAGTAATGTGCCATTGACGTGGTCATGGCTCGCCTCTCTGGCCTTACAGTCCGAGGGTATGGTCTCCTTAGAATTGCATTGGCCTCTTCGACCTCGGGTATGACACTTGGCATTATTATCTTATTAAATTTTTGTATCCCACAATAGCCCCTCAAAACTCCACTTTTTCCCTCTTGTTTGAGGAGAAAAATAGGGCTTAGACCTTGGGTAATTGGTTCCACATGCTTCTTTGAATTTCCCACGTGAGAATGTCATTTCTGATAGGCCACAAACTGAATGACCCCTTGTGATAGAAATTAATTAATTAATTAGTCAAGTTATTAATTAATCAATTTATCATGCAAACGCGTGGTAGCACAAACAAATCACCAATAAACTAAATATGCAGCGGAAAATAAATAACACGATGATTTGTTTACGAATGGGGAAAACCTAACGGCAAAAACCCCACCGGGTGATTTTTAGGTCACCACTCCCGAAATTTTACTATTATCACAATAAGCGGTTACAAGTAAAAGAATCCAAGTACCTTACCAACCTACAGTTGAACCCTTATCCCAATACCCAATTGGACTTGTTCTGTAGTGACAGTTCCCCTTTTGATGCACGGCTCCCAAGTACGTGACTAACTCCTTTGCACGAATCCCAGTACGTGACTAACTCCACAGCAACCCTTTGATTGTTGTAGTTGATTTGCAGCAGATTCACATTGAAACACCAATAAGATCTTCAATATTAGTGCAAGAGACTTTGCTTGGTTACAGAACCCAAAGGCGTATAAGAAATGCAGCAAGAACTCTTTCTTCTGTAAGAGGAGGCTAGGGTTTCAAAAAGAAAACCTTATGAAACTCTATAGGTTTTTTTTTTTTTTTTTCCTACCTCCTTTAAATAGGAGCTTAATGGGCTCTCCTATTCCAAATAGGTTTATACAAACCTTGGGTTTTCCTAGTCTAATAAGGATTATACAAACCCATAAACAAATAGCCTTTTAGAATAAAAACATTGCTCGCTATAATCTGAAAACCCGTAAGCTCGATCGATCGAGACATCTGTTGAGCTTTAATGAATCTCGACAGATTGAGCTTCTGTTGAGGAGGTATCGAGGCATGCAGATTTGCACTTTTCTTGAGTAGTTCTTGAGTAGTCTTCATGTCTTCAATTTAACCACTTGTAATGATCATTTTGAACCTACTTAGATTTACCTAAATACAAATAAAGTGCGTTTTGTCAAAGGATATGTCAATTACATAAAAATATGTCCCCAACAATCTCCCCCTTTGGCAATCCATAACAAAATCACAAGAGTACATTGAATGTCCTAGAATACATTCTACTCAAGATTATAAAATAAATAAGCCTAGTCTAAAAAATTTGAACCTTGGAAGTTACTGCAAGAGGAAGGTTCAGAATCTTGACTTGGCTTTTAACTTGTCTTTCCTAAAAGGCACTAAACAAAACACATCAAGGTATCATGTGGAAAATAATGACAAGTTAAATAAACAAGAAACATGTGTATAAAGAGAGAAAAGAAACAACACATGTGAGATAAAGAGTAAAACACATACATCATCATCTAATATAGAAACAACACATGATGTATGTAAATGGTTACAAAACAAAAAGATACACATCACACAAAATATATCAATATCAATGTGTATCAAACTAACTCTCCTCCTAAGTTAGTTACAACAAAAACATTCTTCCCTTTAACATGAAGTTCTCCCCCAAAATCTATCACTCCCCCTGAGGAAAGACATTCAATTTTCAAAGTTCTCCCCCTTTTTGACACGATTGTCAAAGGGCATAAAAAGCCAAAAGACATGACGGAGACAAACAGAAAACTGATATAGAGGGAACAAGGAGAACAAGGAACCATAGACCTACAAGAAAAAGAAAAACAAGATGCTATGGACACAAAGATAATAAAAAATATGCAAACATGTGAAAAATAATTTATGCAAGAGGATCTCGATCGATTGAGAGGTGTCGAGAAGCTATTGAGGAGGCAGAAGCATTCTCGATCAATCCACCAATTATCGAGAAGCTGTCGGGATTGCGATTAGAAAAAGCTGAAAAAGCTCGACAGACAGCAAGGTATCGAGGAGGTGTCAAGCAAGCTTTTAAAACCAGTTTTTCGGGATGTGAAAAACACAGACATGAATGCAATCCAACATGCAACTCAACCAACGATCCAATCAACATATTAAGTTTTCAAAATCATCTCTCAAACAAAATTTAAACACATGGATCTTTCAAAAACACACTAACACATACTAAACAAGTCTAACCAATTTTATATTTCAAAAATAAGTTAAGACAGTTTAGTGAGCATACATTAACACATGTAAAACCTTGTGATGGCCAAATCACATTGAACCTGCACATGTATCAAGAATAGCAAAGAATATTGCATGTTGTGTGTGAAAAACATTGCAAGATTGCATAAGTGTATGCGTGTTATAACGATTTGAGATATGAGAAAATCTTTAATTCACACATAATCATAACTGCTTGATGGAGACTATCACCTTTGAGGTACATCTTATAACTTCCACATCTCCTAGAATACATGCTTGCAATCATTTTTAGAGCATTTTTGATCTTTTTGCTTTTGATTTTTCTTTGCATATTTTTCTTTTAAACATATCATACATGAGCTTATTAGAGAGAGAAAAGAAATACTCAATGATATTTGACGTTCAAATTTTGCTATGCCTAAGCACACAAATGTCATTGACACTTCACTTTTGCTATGCCGAAACATACAGGTGTCATATTATGATTGGTGGGCAACAACGGTGAGATGGTTATTAATACCTTTCTCTTAGAATTTTCTAGTCCTTCCCGTCAAAAAGAGTGATATGAGTGTTAAGTATAAGAGACAACTTAATCGTACTTATCACAAACACGAGTCATAAAGCTCACTTGCTTAGTTGTGCATAAAGATGCTCATCTAAGCTACAAAAGATACAAAATTTAGAAGACTTTATTTCAATGGCCATCCAAGGTACACAAGTACCAATGTACACAAAACACACACTGTTTTTGTATTTTTCTGATTTTTCAAATTTTTTTTAGAAATTTTTATATCAAAAACAAAATAAACAAAACTGAAAACAAACAAACAAAATCATGTTAAACAAACAACATGAAAGCTTGAAAGAAATATGCATATGCATGAAGGCATGATAGAAGGGTGCAGATGCATGAAAGCATGATTCTAAAAGCAGATAAGAAATCAAGCAAAAAGAGTCCTACTTTAGATAGAAAGAATTAAAGTAGAGGACAAACAGAAAAGAAAATTAAGTCTTAGGATCCTTTATCACCCACACAGCACGAGTCTTTGGCCGTGAAGATGAAAATGCACGTGCCCTAGTATGACTACTACAGGACATAGAGGAATTAGAATTCCCCTGAAATTGAGTTAAATAGTTCAAAGCTTTTAATAACTCACCAAGAATAGGTATAGAGCCTTTAGACAAAGGATGAGACTTATTTGACACTCACTTATGAGGAAACAACTTGAAACAATTAGGATGAGTGTGACCGGAAGCACCACAATGATAACAAACATGAGTAGTTTTCAAACTACTATACTTCCTAGAAGGAGGTCTAACCTTAGAGGTTGACAAATTAGGAAAATTTGGCCTAATATGACCAACAATATGACAATGATGACAAGTGGGGACAAATTTAGAATTTTCATTCTTCTTAAGAGGAGTTTTAGACATAGGTTTAGAAACTTCAACGTTAACATCATAATTTTTGCCTTTGTCTATCTTAGCAATATTAGCCTTCAACTCTTCATTATTCCTTTTAAATGGAGGAATATAAAAATCCTTTTATTTTGAGTTAGGCTCAACAACAAGTTTGGCACTAGTTAATTTTTCAACTTCAGTTTTAGATTCAACTAGTTGCTTTTCCAAACTTTTAATTTTGTCCACCTGAGATGAAATTTGATTTTTAAAATTCTCATTCAAATTTTTGGCTTCATCCAATTTTGCAATCAAATCATCTTTTTCAAGCTTGACCTTTTTAAATTTAGCTTTTAATTTTGCAGAATATTCAAGAGATTTCATACAAAAATTATAAAGCTTGCAATAGGCATCTTGAATATCATCATCATCATTCAATATAAGATCATGCAAATCAAAACAATCAAGAGTTTCCATGACAACAGGGGTCAATGGATCACATAGCAAAGATTAACCCTAATCAGAGTGTGCTTGCTCTGATACCACTTGATAGACCACAAACTGAATGACCCCTTGTGATAGAAATTAATTAATTAATTAGTCAAGTTATTAATTAATCAATTTATCATGTAAACGCGTGGTAGCACAAACAAATCACCAATAAACTAAATATGCAGTGGAAAATAAATAATATGGTGATTTGTTTATGAATGGGGAAAACCTAACGGCAAAAACCCCACTGGGTGATTTTCAGGTCACCACTCCTGAAACTCCACTATTATTATAACAAGCGGTTACAAGTAAAGGAATCCAAGTACCTTACCAACCTATAGTTGAACCCTTACCCTAATACTTAATTGGACTTGTTCTGTAGTGACAGTTCCACTTTTGATGCACGGCTCCCAAGTACGTGACTAACTCCTTTGCACGAATCCCAGTATATGACTAACTCCACAGGAACCCTTTGATTGTTGTAGTTGATTTACAGCAGGTTCACATGGAAATACCAATAAGATCTTCAATGTTGGTGCAAGAGACTTTGCTTAGTTACAGAACCCAAAGGTGTACAAGAAACGCAGCAAGAACTCTTTCTTCTATAAGAGGAGGCTAGGGTTTCAAAAAGAAAACCTTATGAAGCTCTCTAGGTTTTTTTTTTTTTTTTTTTTTTTTTTTCCACCTTCTTTAAATAGGAGCTTAATGGGCTCTCCTATTCCAAATTGGTTTACATAAACCTTGAATTTTCCTAGTTCAATAAGGATTAGACAAACCCATAAACAAATAGCCTTTTAGAATAAAAACATTGCTCGCAATATCTTAAAAACCTGTAAGCTTGATTGATCGAGACATCTATCGAGCTTTAATGAATCTCGACAGATTGAGCTTCTGTTGAGGAGGAATCAAGGCCTGCAGATTTGCACTTTTCTTGAGCAGTTCTTGAGTAGTTTTCATGTCTTCAATTTAACCACTTGTAATAATCATCTTGAACCTACTTAGATTTACCCAAATACAAATAAAGTGCGTTTTGTCAAAGGATATGCCAATTACATAAAAATATGTCCCCAACAATTTCGCATGCCTTGTATCTGCTCCTGGCGCTTTGGAGTTCATAACGTCTTATTTAATGCTCCATGTGGCACCTTGTCCCCCACATCCTACGATGAGATGGAGATTCTATGGCTGGTATTTTTCGTTGAAATTTGGGTGGGGTAATCCCCGCCCAACTCTACCTCCTATATAAGGCGTCTGGGGGATTCATTTCTCACATTTTCCAAACCTTCAAACTTTCAAGAAGCTCCTGAAGTGACTTTAGTCATTATTTTCATAAGTTCCTTGTTTATACCAATCTTATTCTTAGGTTCTTTTCTCCCTGGCTAGTCTCCTCGGCCTTCTGTCTTCTATTTCCTTCTTCAAAAAAGCTCCTTCACCTCACTTTAGCTTGGTTAGATGGGTAGGTTTGCTCACTTAGTAGATACCCCCTAGTATGGAGGGATTTAGGGCCCTGTATCATATTCTCCGGGGTGTCTCCTTGTGGTATTGCCTTCTGGGTGAGTGGCACACCCTCAAAAAGGAGGGGAGGTTGTTATTCCTATGATCACCTTTATAGAAGGGGTAATGAGGCTTCCTATGGGTAGAGTGACCAGGGACTACCTGATCGCCAATAGGATTTGCCCTCATCAATGCGCACCTAATCTATTTAGAGTCTTAGGTAGTGTAGACGTTCGTAACGAGCAAATGGAGTTGGGCCTCACCTGGCACGATGTTGTTTGGATGTATGAGTGCCATTTGCTTGCAAACTTTGGCTATTATTTTAAGTTTAGGTCTTCTGAAGTTAGGCTCATCTTGTGTCTCCCCAAATCAAACAAGGGCATGAAAGATGTCTTTCTGGTCGTCTTGGGTGAATGGCATGATGGTTTTCACTGCCCAACCTAGGAGGGAGCACCAGGTGGGGTACCTTAGGTTTAGGTTCTTCAACACGGGAATTAGTTTTATTGTTTGCTTTTTTCTTCATTCTTTTAGTGGTTTGTTTCCCTTTGATTAATGACTTAACTTTCTAATTGTGGTTTTGCTTCTCAGCTTTTTTCGCAGATAAAAGATATGTGGCACCCAATCTCAACTTTGTTAATGTTCCAGATCTCAATAAGGTGCTGAGATTCGAGGTGTTCATGAGTGAGGACAGACAATTGAGAGTTGTTCATCTTATCCTTGACTTTAAGCCCCTGCTTGATAAGTTTTTGGACGTGGGCAACGCGATCAGAACGAGTGATCCTTAGCTAGCTTGGATTGACATTTTGGTGCTCAGATTCCTAGCCCGAGAAGGTACCAAGCGGTTATGAGAGAATAAACAGCTTCCTTGCGCTTGTCACTTGAGGAGAAGATAGACTAATTTTGACTTGAGGAAGAAAGGGAGGAGTAGGGAGAGCCTGTGATTCAAGTCTCAGAGTCGGAAGATGAACTTGACAAATCTTCATGCATTCATTCCTCTGGATTCATCGTCGCACGTATAACCAGTAATTTGGAAGAAGAAGAAGAAGAAGAAGAAGAAGAAGAAGAAGAAGAAATGCCATTAGAGAGGAAGAAAGGGTTAAGCCTCTGTGAAATCCTTGTGGGAAGGTCCAAGGGGTCAGCGTCTAAGGATGCCTTTGGCTTTCAGCTTCCTCCTCTTCCTCCTCCTTCAGCTTCCCCCTTTGCACTTACCAATCTGAAAAAGAGGAAGAAGGACAATGAAGTGGTTAAGATGGAGGAGTTGGTCCTTTACAATGAGGGGTTCCTTCTAAGGTGTCAAAGACGGCCAAAGGCAAGCAAAGGGCTTCCTCGGCCAAGGGTAAGGAGGTTAAGCATGTGGCCGAGGTGCGCCTTCTGAACCCGGCGTGGAACCCTCAGTTGGAGCTGGACGGGGAGCTATACCACGGAACTCTGCCATCAGGGAGTTCTAGAGAGGGAACACCCATTACCTTGCCAATTCTTTGGAGTAGCCCCTTTTGTTGTCGAATGATATGGCTGGTCTGAAAAACTTGAAGTAGCAAGATCTGTTTCTATCCCTGAAGAGGGACTTGGCCTTGGTAAGTCTTTCGACACGCCTTACGAACTTCATGCTAGGTTATCTTTTTCTTATCTGATAGGGTATTCCTTTGTCATTTTTGTGCAGGCAATCTAGGAGGTTTTCATGGTCGAAGAGTGGGTGAAAGATGCCCGGTAAGAGGCTAGACTTGCGGACAATCTTTGTGCAAAGACCAGCAAGTCTTTAGCCACTACTGAGTGGAAGAACAAGGAGCTTACTATGAAGCTGGTTACTGAGGACAGGGGGAGGAAGAGTGCTGAGGCTAGCCTCAAGAATGCTCAGGCACAAGCTGATGAGCAGCGTTAGAAGCTCCACTATGTGAAGATAAAGCTGGCCATGGCCAACTAGCAGGTTGTAGATATGAAGGTAGAGCTTGAGAAAGCTAAAGAGGTTGTTCAGGTGGCTATGGATGCTTCAGGACAAAAACTCTATGACCTCAGAGTAAAGAAGACTGAGGCCTGCTTGATTGATGAGTTAGCTGGGGTCTGCAAGGGTTACTACCTCGAGGTGTGGACCGATGCACTCAACCTGATTGGAGTTCCTGCTGCTTTAGAGTGGGGGAAGGCTGGAAACGTTTACTACCCACAAGACCTCCAAGAATTTCTTGAAGCACTCTTGGGCCCTGAAATAGATGTTGTCCCCGCAACAATTGCATTAGAGTAGCTTCTAATCACCCATGCCTCTTCCCCCCCCCCCCCCCCTCCCCCTGAGATCTCCAAAGGGCCTGGCAAGGCTGATGGCCTAGGCTAGGGGGTGGAGGTGGCCAAGGGTAAGGAGGCTGCTCAGGGTAGAACTCGACTAAAGGATAAGGGCAAAGGCAAGGAAGCTAAAACTCTGCCAGAAACCAAGGGCCCAGAGGCTGACCAAGGCAAGGAAGTTATTCCTAATACAAAGGAGTTTGAGTCAGTTAAGTCTCAAGCCGTAGCCCAAGAGAAGAAGGCCACCTCGAGCAAGGTTGCTGATCCTCCTGTCCTCTAGCCAGCTAGCCAGCAAAGAAGATCCTCTTCTAGCCTAGACTTAGCTTTAGGATTTTTCTTTTCTCCCTTTGTACCTTTCTTTTGTTGTGGTAGTTTGCCATGGTTTATGATGTATCTTTCCTTTTGATCAATGAAAAGACATTAACTTTTGCTTTATGACAAGTGAACTTTCATTTTCCTTGCAATATTTATCTCTGATGGCTGTAGTAATTATTTTGTCTTTTGTTGAGAGGTTAGATTGAAGATGCATTTAAGGGTGAAAACCTATACTTTAACAAAAAGATAACAGTAATGAATTGTTATTAATTCAAGTAAATTAAGCCCATGTAAATAGTGAGAAAAATAGCTATGTGTTGGTACTAAAATTTGTATAATCAATAGGAATGTTTAAGTCCTTAGAGACAAACGAAACACTTAGTAGAAAAAGGGTGTTTGAGGTCTCTCATTTTAAGAGCACCTTATGAATGTACCTTCAGAACCCTTTAACCAAAACCCAGGGTGAGTCCTTGTTTTCCTATGATGGTGCATATGCCAAAGTCCAATCCTTGGTGAAATTGCGAGGCGTTATTTTACTCAAGACATGTGGTTCTATTTAACCCTTAGAGAATTCATTAAGGTGTTAATTTTCCCAAGACATGGGTCTGAGGGACCAGGCATGGCTGAGGTTATGTCTAACCCTTAGAGATATGTTGGGGCGTTAATTTACCCAAGGCGAGGGACTAGGTATGGCCGAGGTTTTGTTTAACCCTTAGAGAATTTATTGAGGCGTTAATTTACCCAGAGCATGGGTCCATGGGACCAGGCATGGCTGAGGTTTTGTTTGACCCTTAGAGAATTTATTGAGGCGTTAATTTACCCAAGGCATGGATCCAAGTGACCAGGTAAGGCCGAGGTTCTATTTAACCCTTAGAGAATTTATTGAGATGTTAATTGACCCAGGGCATGGGTCTAAGGGACTAGGCATGACCGAGATTCTATTTAACCCTTAGAGAATTTATTAAGGTGTTAATTTTCCCAAGGCGTGGGTTCGAGGGACCAGGCATGGCCGAGGTTATGTTTAACCCTTTGAGATATGTTGGGGCATTAATTTACCCAAGGCATAGGTCCGAGGGACTAGGCATGGTCGAGGTTCTATTTAACCCGAGGTTCTATGTAACCCTTAGAGAATTCATTGAGGCGTTAATTTACCCAAGGCATGGGTCCGAAGGACCAAGCATGGCCGAGGTTCTATTTAACTCTTAAAGAATTTATTGAAGCGTTAATTTATCCAAGGCATGAGTCCGAGAGACCAGGCATGGCCGAGGTTCTTTTTAACCCTTAGAGAATTTATTGAGGTGTTAATTTACCCAAGGCATGGGTTTAATTTCCCAAGGCATAGGTCCGAGGGACCAGGCATGGTCGAGGCTATGTTTAACCCTTAGAGATATGTTGGGGCGTTAATTTACCCAAGGCATGGGTTCGAGGGACCAGGGATGGCTGAGGTTTTGTTTAACCTTTAGAGAATTCATTGAGGCATTAATTTACCAAAGGAATAGGTCCAAGGGACCAGGCACGACCGAGGTTCTGTTTAACCTTTAGAGAATTCATTGAGGCATTAATTTACCCTAGGCATGGGTCCAAGGGAACAGGCATGGGACAGAGGGACCGGGCATGGCCGAGATTCTGTTTAACCGTTAGAGAATTTATTAAGGTGTTAATTTACCCAAGGCATGGGTTTGAGGGACTGGGCATGGCCGATGTTCTATTTAACCTTTAGATGCAATAACACAGGAATAACGAATGAGACATACTTGCATTAATAGTAATATTTTTTCAAGTTACTTACATTCCAAGGTTTCCATCTTGATCCTTTAGTCTAAATGCACCTATGCCTGCTATTGAGGTAACGCGATAAAGGCCATCCTAATTTGGCCCCAATTTGCCCTAGGATGTGTTTTTCGTATTTTCGACCACTTTCCTGAGGATAAGGTCCCCTGGCACGAGTGGCCGTGACTTCACCTTCTTATTGTTACCTTGCTTCAACTTGTGTTGGTAGTGGGCCATTTTTATCATTGCCATCTCTCTTTTCTCCTTAGCCCTTCTAGACTTGCACACAGCTAACCATCATTGTTATGCTTTTCAAACTAATTAGTTCTAATTATTGGGAATTCCGTTTCCACAGGTATAAATGCCTCCACTCTATACGTCATGGAGAACGAGGCTTCCCCGGTTGATCTTCTCGGGGTAGTTTTGTATGACCATAGCACATGGGGCAACTCGTCTATCCATTTCCCTTTTTCCTCGTCCAGTCTTTTCTTTAGCCTGTCAAGGATCACCTTGTTGGTGACCTTGGCCTGCTCGTTTCCTTCCGGGTATGTCGAGTAGAGTAGTTGTTCTTGATTCCAAGTTCACTACAATATCTCCTGAAAGCCTTGCTATCGAATTGTGTTCCGTTGTCAGATAAGAGGGCGTAAGGTACGCTGAACCGCGTGACAATTTTCCTCCACATGAATTTCTTCATGTCTTGGTCTCCAATATTAGCCAACAGCTCGGCTTCTACCCATTTCGTGAAATAATCTATCCCAATGAGCAACCATCTCCAGTTTGTAGTAGCCCGAGGGAATGAGCCCACGATGTCTAGACCCCACTGAGCGAAAGGCGACGAGCTAGATAGTGGGTTTAGAACCCCTCCGAGTTGGTGGATATTCGGAGTGTACCTCTGGCATTAATCACATTTCCTCGCGTAATCCCGGGTGGACTTTTGCATACTGGGCCACTAATACCCCTGGGTAAGGGATCTGTGAGCCAAGGATCTTCCCCCTGTATGGCTTCCACAAATCCCTTTGTGTAGCTCTTCCAACAACGACTCCATTGCTTCTAGGTGTACACATAATAGGTATGGCCCAGAAAAGGACCGTCGATATAATTTTTGCTCTTGAGATAGCTAGTATTACGAGGCGCACCTCTGGGTCTTCCTGGCCTCTGCCTTATCCTTTGGTAGGTCTCTACTCCTTAGAAACATGACTATGAGGTCCATCCAGCTAGGTCCGACTTGGACAGACTTTACCATGGTTGGGCTCTAGTCCTTCTACCTTGGCTTGTCTAATTCTTCCACTATGATTAACTGTGGCAGAGCGCCATCGGATATCGTTGCCAGTGTAGCTAGTGAATCAGCATGGGAATTTCTACATCAAGGTGAACTCCTGAAAGTGTGCCTGGAGTTGCTTTATCTTGCCCAAATAGGCTTGCATCCTCACAT
The DNA here is from genome assembly GCF_932294415.1 of Quercus robur. Classification (NCBI taxonomy): domain Eukaryota; kingdom Viridiplantae; phylum Streptophyta; class Magnoliopsida; order Fagales; family Fagaceae; genus Quercus; species Quercus robur. The sequence continues at coordinate 51,560,425 of NC_065536.1, forward strand.
CGTTGGCCTCGTATTCTCCCAATACTTGCCCCACTCAGTTGGGAGTCACTGAAGACCTCTATGCTATTTCCTACCAAGCATTTTATTGCCTCCAATCCTGACCATAATGCCTCATACTTGGCCTCGTTATTAGTGGCTGAGCATGACAGCCTCAGGGATTTTTCTAGAACTATCTTGTTCGGGGAGATGATGACAACTCCAACTCCGGAGTCCTTCTGGTTGGTAGCCGCATCAGTGTACACAGTCCATGGAGGGGAAATTTCAGTGGTAAAAACTCCAGTAGCTTCCTGGCTTTGTACCCTCTCCTTGGTTTGGTCCTCTGAGAACACGGCGATGAGGTCAGCCAGGACTTGGCCTTTAATCAATGGTCCTCGGCTGGTACTTGATATCAAAAGCCCCTAGCATAGTTCTCCATTGCACCACCCTTTTAGAATAGTCTAACTTCCATAATACCGCTTACAAGGGAAGTTGGGTTAGGACCACGACCATATGTGCCTAGAAGTAGTGTGGCAACTTCCTGCTATTGTGGACAAGGGCTAAGATGGATTTTTCCATGTGAGAGTACCTTGTCTTGGCATCTTGCAGAGATTTTCCTACCCAACTGGGCCTCGAACATCCTTTTCACCATTCTTTGGTAGGTGGATCCTACGTTTTCAACACAAAAGGCATCACTCGGTAGTGGTAGTTACCGAAGGGGGTCTTAAAGGCTCTTTTTTCCTTGTCGGCAAGCACTAGAGGGATTTTTTGGTATCCTTAGAAAGTATCCAGAAAACTCATCCGAGGGTGTTCGAAGGTGGCATCTACTAGCTGGTTTATCCTCAGGACAGGGAAGAGGTCTTTAGGACATGCCTTATTGAGATCAGTGAAGCCTACACAAATTCTCTACTTCCCATTCTTCTTTTTCACTACCACAGTGTTAGCCAGCCACTCCGGATAAAAAATTTCCTTTATTGCTCCAGCTTGTTTCAACTTGTTGACTTCTTCTTTTATTGCATTGGAATGCTTATAGGAGGATCTCCGAGGTGGTTGTTTCTTTGGCCGAGCTTCAGGATTCATGTTTAGCTGATGGCATATGAAGTCAGGATCAAATTCCTGGCACTTTGTATGGGTCCCAAGAAAATACATCAATATGCTACTTGAGGAAAGCCACAAACTCGTCCTTTTTTGCTGGTGATAGATGCATTCCTACATGAAAGCATTTGTCGAGATTGCTCCCAATAACCACCTTGATAAGGCTCTCACAGGCCTTTGCTGCTCCAACCGTATCGTCCTTGGTCTCGGCTGCGATAAGCATTAACTGCTATAATTTCAGTGGTGCCTCATTCATTCCTTCTAAGGGGGTTCAGTGGTTGATCCTTGCGATGAGGCATTGTCTCACTGAGACTTGGCATCCTCGTATCTCTCCAATTCGACCTTTAGTCGGGAATTTCGCCTTTTGGTGTAGGGTGGATGATACAGCTCTGAAGGCGTGTAGACACGGTCGAGCTAGAATAACTGTGCATGGTGAATACGCATCCACTACAATGAAGTCCACCAACACCTCCTCCTGCTCTACTTGGACTAGTAGTTTGATTCTTCCCTTTGGGATAACCATTTTCCTATCGAATCTAATGAGTAGGGCTCTGTAACTCTCCAAGTCTTTTTTCTTTAACCTCAGTCCTATAAACAGATTGGGGTACATGATTTTAGCTCTACTTCCCCTGTCAACCATTAAGTTGTGCACGTTGAAGCCCTTAATATGCACTATGACAACCAGAGCATCAACATAGGGTTGGGTAGTGCTGACCAGGTCTTTGTCAGAAAGACCCATGACTAGACTGGGTTCCGTCCTGGCCCTCTTGTAGAGGTCTTCTTGGTTGAAGTTGGTGACGGAGGGAGACACGGACATCACCCCTGTCGACATGGCTGGGGTCTGTTTAGGTTTGGCGAGGATAACATGAATAGTCCCCAAAGGGGGTCGTGGTGCTTGCCTTCCTTGGTATCCCTAATGTGGGGCTCCTTTTTACGCTAAGGTCTTGTTCGTGAACTCTCCCAAATTTCCTTCCCAAAGCGGACGGTTCAAGTACGATCGTAAGGTTTTGCACTCCTTAGTGGTATGTCCTTTATCCTGATGATATTGGCAATACAATAACTGATTTCTTCAGGTCGGGTCTCCACCCATTTTGTGTGGCCAAGTGAAGTAGGGCTCATTCTGGGTCTTCTACAATATTTGGTGGATTGGGACCCTGAACACCGAGTTGACCAGTTGGACCTCGCTCGGCTGTCCTTGATTGTGGAAGTTTGCCTTGGGCCATTTCCCCCATACGTTATTGAAGCGGTTATCCTTCAGGTCGTGGAAGCCCTCTACCTTTCTTGTAATTTGTGCTCAGTTATCTTCCACCCTCTTATGCTCGTCTATTTGGTCCATCAACTGTTTCATGGTCTGAGCAGGTTTCATGGTGAAGGACTTCCATAGGTCGGACTTGGTGGGTAACCTGCTCTTGAAGGTGAGTACCACAATGTCCTCAAAGTCCTTATCCAACTCGTTGTATAGTTTCCAATACCAATCCGAGTAGGTCTTCAAGGTTTCTCCCTCTCTCATCGACTGCACTAGCAGGGAGTCTAATGTCTTCGGCATCCTACTACATGTAACGAACCTCGCACCAAAAGCTTTGGTGAGCTCCTTGTAGGAATCAATGGACCTTTCACATAGTCCATCAAACCATCTCATTGCCACTAGGCTGAGGCTAGAGGGAAACTCCTTGAACATCAAATTCTTGTTTCTGGCATATATGGCCATCTTCTGATTGAAGTGGCTAATGTGTTCTATGGGGTCGGTCCTTCTGTTGTAAATGGCGAAGGTGGGTTGCATGAATCGATTGGGCAGCTTAGCCCTCTTGATCCGCCTCCTGAAGGGTGACTTGGATATCTAGGAAAGGGTCTTGCTCATGGTGTCCCTATCCTTATTTCTTCGGGGGATGGGTCTGTGCCGCCTGCGGTGCTGCCTTTTTCTGTGTGAACCTTTGGAAGAATCAGTTCCTGTTTCAATGGGAGGCATCATACTTCTCCTACACTGCCTTCGTTCTTCCCGATCTTATAGTGAAACTCCTACTCCATTGGTTTCTTTGGTTCCACCTTATTTCCTACGTAAATGGTTCACCTCCCATTTTAGGCCAATGGTCTCATGTGAGAGATGATTGCGTTGACTAGGACAGGCTGGTCTTGAGATCCTGGACTTGGACCTAGCTATCTCATGATCCCGACGATTTTCCAGGTTTACGAACTGGTCCTGCCACTTAGGATGAGAACTTACGGATTCTTTCCTGCTTGACATCCTCTGGCATTCTCCTTGTAGGTATGTAGGTTAAGTGAAGTTCCCACAGATGGCACCAATTTAAGTGCCAAAAATGAGTTGATGTAATACAATGAATTCGTAGAGGTGGGAACTTGAATCAAATAATCTAGCATAGTTGAAGAAGAAGAAAAAACAAGGAATAATGAAGAGTATTAGTCCTCAGCAAAAATCCGAGGACAGATATTTATAATAGTTTGATCTCAAGAACAATTTTCTGTAGTATTTCTCTCTTTGGGATCATCCATGCACCCCCCTTTCAAGGGATCTTTTTCATTATATAGTCTCTTTCAGCTGATCTTGGTCTTCCACTTGTTGATTGTGCTGGACACTACTTAAGTGCTTATCCCATTAGATGCCCTCCTAAATCTTTTGTGAGTTGCGGCAACCAAGACAACACTGTTTAGGAGTCTTTTCCACATAAATGCGGCAAGGGGGTTTGGTGGGGTGCATTAAATGTGGTGGCAACTACCATCCCTCCAGTCACGTCAGGGCTAACCCCCTCTTTGAAAGTTTTCCTCTATAGTGTGGCCTCCTCTGGTAATGTGCCATTAATGTGGCCATGGCTCGCCTCTCCAGCCTTGCCGTTCGAGGGTATGGTCTCCTTGGAACTGCATTGGCCTCCTCGGCCTTAGGTATGACACATGGCATTATTACTTTATTAAATTTTTGTATCCCACATATAGTAATAGAGAATAGATAATTTACAAGATTTAATTTTAGCAATAATAATTAATATTTTCATTATACTAAGAAAACATATGCCCAATGAACTTATAATTTATCTTTATTTCTCTTGCTAATACTATGAATAAATTTTTGATAAGAAAGTCACATATACCGCAAGATTTATTATCTAAAAGAACTCGTGTTAACTTAAAAAAGTCTTCTTTTAGATCATAGGTTATGAAAGATCTCATCAATATTATCATAATGATCAAGATGAAAAAAAATATTTACAAAAAGGTCCTTGTCATCCTCTTCAACAAGAATTTGAATGACCTCCCTAAAAAATATTCTTGGAACGGCCACTGGCATTACCTCGCTCTTCCTGCTCATGGAGTACTAATCAAACAATTAGATAATTTTTTAGAATTTTAATTAACACTGGCTGTTTCAATCATTTTAACGGTTGTTACTAAGAAATGATTCTAATTTAGATTATCATGTACAACCACCGCGATGTATAATAATCTCAAAGTCAAGTTGAGTATAACAATAAAATACGCTAATTAAGGATTTAAAAGCAAAAATTTGTCATGTCAGTGGGGTAGAGGCTGACTTTGTCCAATGAGTTAGTGCAAAAGCACCTTTGGGAGAGTAAAGTTGTAATTTTCTATGTTATTTTGTTGGCTTTGATTACGTGCCAATTTGATTGGATTTTTTTTTTTCATTAATTTACCTTTATTTATGTGGGATAAATATAATGGGTTTAGTTTACATTTTGGTGAAGAACTGAATAGAAGGAGATTTTGTGATTGGCTCGCGATTGCTTCAACTTGCGAAAAGTCATGTGAGAAGCTTATTACAGAAGTTCAAATGTCTGTTGTGTTAGAGTGCTTTTGTGACTTGCTCACAACTTGGCTAACCTACAATTGACCATTGGGATTTTATGTGACTCTTCCCCTCCTTCATCTGCACTATATAAACCCTTATTACCTACAAAATTGTAAGAAGAGTTTCAAAGAGAAAACCCTAGAAATCTATTTGGGGGTTAGAGAATGTCATCCATCAATCATCTACACATTTCTCTTAGTTTTCTTCACTCTCTACCCTCTCAATTTTCATATCCCATGAGAAGAACTTAGCCTAAACAAAATCCACACACATTCTGAGTGTAGAGAGCTGTTTAGGAGCATTTGGGAAGCATTGAGTTCATACCAATTCTTGATAGGTGCAATTGGGCATAATTGCAGGATTCGAAAAGCTAATGAAGATAAGACTTGATGAAGTCCATTGGTAACTAGAGCTTGGAGGGCTCAAGTACTTTGTATAGCTTAGCCTTGGAGGGTTTGTGTATTCATGTCCTTCAATTGATTTGCTAGTGGATTATTTCGACTTGTCAAGCCGAAAGAGGTTTTTCAGTTGGGTTTTTCCTCTTCAATAACTTTTGAAAGTTCAAAAACGTGTATAAAAACACTTTTGAACGTTTAGACCCCCCAAAAACCAACTTAACCAACACACGCAATATGTTAAACAACTAGTGTGCGGAAACTTAACATATGCTACAATATGAAATTGGTTAAACAACTATCTAAGCCATAACAAAATAAACCACAGCAGATAATGTAAAGGCAGAGATAGAGAGGAAGGAAGATGCAAACACAGAGATAACACCCGGATGTGTTATCGAAGAGGAAACCGAAGACCTCGGCGAAAAACCTCTCCGCCGCCCTCCAAGCGGTAATCAATCCACTAGAAAATACAGTTGGGATACAAGGACAGCAATAGACCCTCCAAGCCTAATCTACCCAATGTACCTAAGCCCTCCAAGCTTCTTGCTCCAACGAGGTTGCGCCGAACCTTTTTCTTTTCTAGCTTTCCGGATTCCGCTACTACACCGTAGCATCAACCAATAAAGATTGACTCCTTCCTAACTGCTTCCCAAAACTCCAAACGTCTGTCTCACAGGGATGATAATGGTGAGAACCAGGTTTGGTATAATGCCTCTCAAGGATTTTACAATGGAGAGGAAGAGAGTGAGGGATTTTGATGAGACTCTAAGGTAGAGATTGTGGGTAAAACAATCTGGTTTTTCTTTAGGGTTTCTCTCTCAAAATTCTCTCTGGAAGCTCTCTTTCAATCGTGGGTTAAAAGGGTATTTATACTGGAGTGAAGAGGAATGCGAAACGTCAGGTTTTTCCAAAACAGGGGTGGCTCGCGGCTTGACCTCGCGGCTTGACTAAGTCGCGAGTTCTAGTCGCGAGTTAACCGTATGGCCAGTTGTCCTGTTTTGTCCTGTAGTGCTCCAGCTAGCATGACTGTTCATCTTCCAGCATGCTTGGCACGTGTGCATCTTCTGGCGGGTTGAAGCCGCGAGTCCACCCGCGAGTCCCAGCCGCGACACTCTGTTTTCTTGCACACTCTTGAGCAATCTTCACACTATCTCACTCACTACCCTTACAACAATCCCACCTAAATACAGGGTTACTAAATGCTGAATTACAAGCAAATTTGGCACGGAATAAAGCCAATTAGATGGTTGAATAAATTCAACCTTACAATCTCCCCCTTTGGCTATTCCATGACAAAACCCTAAAACAGACTCTAGACTTAACATGTGAGTTGGGAACAGTTGAACAAAACTCACTCACACCTAACTCTAGAAGCTGTGAAGCACTTGAATCATATGAACATAAACTCCTGAAACACAACAATTCACCATGATCATTGTAAGCAGAAAATTATAAATGCATATGAAGCAGGCAATATGAGATCAAGCATAAGATGGAGTTAATAAACAAACCATGGCTTGATCAACCAAGTGAATCACCACAAGGTAGTGATCACAGTGCTCATTCACACTTGGAATGAACACAAGGACATACAAGTTAACAAGCACAAGGCAAGACACTTGTATGTTCAACACTCAACCAATGCATAGCACACAAGGCATATGCATCTAGGAACAATCCTACAAGGGCACAAGAGTGACAGTACAACAATCACAATGCAGAACATTTAGATTAAGGTACTGATTTCAACATAGCATAAAGGCTGCACTTAAGCATGGTACATACCATAAAGCCTACAAATTATGCATAAAGCAATAACCCTAAAAGCTTACAAAAGCATATGGGTACAAACCAACAAATACCTGAATAACAGTTTTACAAAACATAATATATCAACTTAAAGAGAAGAAGGAAACAAAAAATAAAGACACTCCCCCTTAGATAGTGACACTCCCCCTTAGGGTAATATCCTCCCCCTCTGATTATGCCTATCACTCCCCCTTTTTGTCATGGAATAGGCTAGTCATCCTCTTCTAGTTTTCTCTGAATTTGATCCAACTGAGTCTGAAGAGAAGTAAACTTCATATCCCATCGGTTGCTTTGATGGTGTAGAGAAGCAGTGAGTCCAGACATCTTTGTATTCAACTCGTGGACAGAGGAAACAATGCGATCAAGTTTCTCATCGAGGGAGAGATTGCTGAACTGAGAGTCACTGTGAGATGCAGAAGTTTCTGGTTTGGCTCTCTTCCGACTATGTCCAACACTTGCATTGTATGTACGCATGTTGATCGGACTCGGTTTGGGGATAGGAGACTCATCAGCCGATGGATAGATCCCCTTGAGCTTCAAGATCCGTGAAATGAGACTGCAGAAAGGAATGCAGATCCGAGACTCACTGCGAAGAACCGTTTTGCGCAGAACATGAAAGATGTGAGCACAAATGTCGATTTCTTCATCAGAGATTAGATCATGAAGAAACAAAGCACGTCCGAGATTCATATACCCAGTACTTGATAAAGGGTACAAATTGTGAAACATCACAATTGTAAGCACTCGCAGTTTCGGAGAAAGGGAGGAAACACTGATGGATTTGCCATTGGGTGAGAACTCCAAGTCTTGACCAAGACTTTGTTTGAGAAGCTCCTCATCAGGACATAGATCATCATAGACCGGTGAATGACGAAAAATGGGTCTGTTGATGTGAAGAATTTCTGCCAGGTATGTAGGAGAGACAGAAAAGCTCTTTTGCCGAACCCAGCACTTAAGTTCATCTCCTTCCACAATTGCATTAGCATAAAATTCTTTAACCAACTCTTCATACACGATATCCGGATCCGAGAGAAGGTAATTCCAATCCTTGTGAGCAAAACATATCGGAATGTCAGTGTTATGAAGTGAAGGCAGATCCACAGCTCTCTCTAGTAGTGGTGTGGCATGAAGAAAGAAATTCTCATATGACTGATATGCTGAATAGGATCTGAACTTATTGGGATCGAATCGCTGTGATGAAGAGCGAGTCATTTTCGGGAGAGGTGTGTCTTCATCAACATCAATTACGGGTTCCTTCCCTTTGGAAGAACCTCCTTTCACAGCAGCCTTTTTGAATGGAGACATGACCAGTCTGTATTATAAACAAGGGAAATGACAAAACACAATCCAACAGACTATATCAGCAGTGGGTTAGTGAAAATGTAGGAACAATGAAGAAACCCTAACAGCTGGATGAGTATGGTCAGAAAGTAGCAATGAGGGACACCAAAGGCCCAAATTAGAACTACACAGTAGAGAGATCAAATATAACCACAAAGACAGCTGTAAAAGGACCAAAATCAACACCACATCAACAAGATACCACACAAGATCAAAGTGAAACATGATAGCAACAACAGATCAGACAAAAATTAGCTAACCCTAGCTAAGCATATGATGAAGAACACAGCCAACAAAATAAATTAGCTCAAAACCAGAAGCACAGGTTACCATAAGCTAAGAAAGGACAACGATGACATCAAAACCCATCACAAAACCCACACTCAAAAGTGAATAATCCAGAGGGAAAACCATAACAACAGGAAAATTAGAGTGCAAGACAAAGAACCATACCTGTGAGTCGACGATTTTTAGTTGAGAAGAAGCAAACAATGGAGATTGACAATGGAGGCACGGTGAGAAAGGGAAAGTACAGAAGAAAAAGACAATGAACAGTCACAAAAAGATCGAGGGAAAACAGAAAATTTTAAAAACTGCCCCTGTATGTCCAAAACACGCGATTTTCGTGACTGAGACAAGTCGCCACACAGTCGCCAGATTAAGCCGCCAAAGAACACAAAAACAAAATTTTGAAAAATTTTTCTAAGTGTTTTTCGCGACTGGAAGGTCTACCCGCGATAGAGTCGCGAGCTGAGCCGCGAAAATCTCTGAGTGAATCTCGCGACTGGACCTTCCACTCGCGAACAAGTCGCCAAAACTGACCAGCGAAGATGCGACTGAGTCTCGCGACTTGACATACCCGCGACTGAGCCGCCAAAACAGGGCAAAAACAGGATTTTTGAAATTTTCAGATTTTTCAACAAAATACTTTCCAAAAACACCTAAAACACTCAAAAATCTTTTTGTGCTTGAATTAACAAAGATTGAGCATGTGAAAACACATTTTATCAAGTACAATCACACAAATGAATATGGCATTTAGTGAACATAAACTTGTGTGTTGTGTGTGGATATCAACAATGAGATAGTCCTTTGTCTAATGTGAAGCTTCAATGATCAATTCAACCAAGACATACACAATTAGCACTAGATCATGTGACCAATCTCAATTATAGAAATATGAATATATGACCTCCCACACAACTTGATAACATAACTTGGAGTTTTTCATTTGACTCCACTTTCAGCCTTAACATTTTATCTTTTGAGGCAATCATCTCTCATTGTGAGAGGGATATATAACAGTTCACTTTTGAAGAACAGGCCTTTGGCCTTTTTTGAAAGAAATTTCACTTTTAATATAAGGTCGCTTACCCTTTTTCCTAGTCAAATACTAGAATGTGCGACAGGCTTTTGCAGCTCAATATCTCTTTTCATTTGGAGATTTACATTTGGTGAGCTCTTTTTAGCAAAAAAATAAAAAGTGGGAAGAGATATAGACACAAGTCTATGCATGTTTCAAGATCAACATAACCATTCACTAATCATTCATGACAAGTTTGAAGATCTATTTACAACAATCACATAGATTTCAAGATTTTTCCCATAGTGATATGAGTGCATGAAAACAAGCAATGCTCGAAAATGCACAAAGCCATTAGCACAAAGGTACAAGGCAAAACGAGTTTTAAGACAAAACTCAACAAAGTCAATCAAGCGTTTTGATTTTCAAATTCTTTATGTAATTTTTTGGATTTTTGACTCAAGAAACAAAAAGAATGAATCAAACACAAACATAACCAGCAGCAAACACAAAGGAACAAGCAAACAAGAAACAAGTTGCAAAAAGAAATGTGTGCTCCAACACAGACAGATATATAAAAAATGAAGCACACAACACACAAGAGAGTCAAGGAATTGTACCGACACCAATGGTCTTACGGAGTGATTCAAACCGTGGACCATCGAGAGGCTTGGTGAAGATATCCGCCTTTTGATTGTCGGTGTGTATGAACTCAAGACACACAACTCTTTCCTCTACCAAATCCCGAATGAAATGGTAACGTATCTCTATGTGTTTGGATTTTGAATGCTGAACAGGATTTTTGGAAAGATTGATGGCACTGGTGTTGTCACAGAAGACACACATCGTTTCTTGAGGAATTCCATAGTCATGAAGTAATTTCTTCATCCAAAGAAGCTGAGTGCAGCAACTTCCAGCAGCTATGTACTCTGCTTCTGCAGTAGATAGAGACACTGAATTCTGCTTCTTGCTCATCCACGAAACAAGATTGTTACCAAGATAAAAACAGCCGCCTGAAGTGCTTTTCCGATCGTCTACACTGCCAGCCCAGTCAGCATCCGAATACCCAGCAAGACACGCATTTGAGTCTTTTGAATACCACAGACCATAGTTTGCAGTACCATTCACATATCGAATGATTCGTTTAGCAGCAGTCAGATGTGATTCCTTCGGATTAGCTTGGTACCTGGCACAAACGCCCACACTGAAAGCAATGTCCGGTCTACTTGCTGTAAGGTAGAGCAAACTTCCAATGATGCTCCTATACAATGTAGGACTTACTTCAACTCCTGATGAATCCACATTCAGTTTAGTGGAAGAGCTCATGGGAGTGGAGGCATGTTTTTTGGAGTCTAGGCCAAACTTCTTGACAATATTTCTGGCATACTTCTCTTGAGATACAAATATACCCTCCTTCTGTTGTTTGACTTGAAGACCCAAAAAGAATGTGAGCTCCCCCACCATGCTCATCTCAAACTCCTTCTTCATCTCCTCAGAAAATTCAGTAGCACGATCTTCGATAGTTGCTCCAAACACTATGTCATCAACATAGACTTGTGCTACAAGGAGATAGTCTTCATCATTTTTGACAAATAGAGTTCGATCGGCGTACCCTCTCTTGAAACCTCTATCTAGAAGATAATGTGTAAGACGATCGTACCAGGCTCTAGGCGCTTGTTTTAAACCATATAGTGCTTTCTTCAATCTTAATACATGATCTGGAAAATGAGGATCCTCAAATCCTTTTGGTTGCTCAACAAAAACCTCTTCATTCAGATATCCATTCAGAAAAGCACACTTAACATCCATTTGATAAAGTTTGAACTTCAAAGTGCACGCAATGGACATGAGGATTCGAATGGATTCGAGTCTTGCCACCGGAGCAAATGATTCATCAAAATCCACCCCTTCTACTTGTGTGTATCCTTGAGCCACCAACCGAGACTTGTTTCAAATTATCTCTCCATCTTCATCAGTTTTGTTTTTAAAAATCCACTTTGTGCCTATAACATGAACGTTCTCAGGCCGTGGAGCAAGTTCCCACACGTCATTCCTCACAAACTGATTCAGCTCGTCATGCATTGATTCAACCCAATTCTCATCTAGAAGAGCCTCTTCAACCCTCTTTGGTTCAAACTGTGCAAGATAACAGTGATATGTTACATGATTGGCTAGCAGAATATTTCCTTTCCTGAGGCGAAGACCGTCATCAAGTGATCCTATGATATTACTTTCCGGATGATTCTTGAGAATTCTTGAGGAAGGCCTTTTTGAAGTGGAAACTTCATCACTACGAGAGATAGGAGGATGAACTTCTGGTGGAGTAAGAGGACTTGAAGTTCTAGACATCGATCTCGTTTCCCTTCTTGGGTTGATGGGAGTCGATTCTACTTCTGGTATAGGTTCTTCACCTTCTATATCCAAAGCTTCTACCTCAACATCAGGCTCTTCGGTGCTCGGCCCTTCTACATCATCAATCATTTCCACCTTAGGTAAGGCATCATCAATCTTGACATTTATGGATTCCATCACAGTCTTTGTTCTCTTGTTGAACACTCTATATGCTCGACTTGTAGTAGAGTAGCCAAGAAAAATACCCTCATCACTTCTTGCATCAAACTTCCCAAGATTCTCTCGATCATTTAAGATATAACATTTACTTCCAAATACCCGGAAATACTTCACTTTAGGCTTCTTCTCATTCCATATCTCATATGCAGTCTTCTTTGTACCAGCTCGAAAGAAAATCCTATTGCCAATGTGACACGAGGTGTTGACAGCTTCTCCCCAAAAATTTTGAGGTATTTGCTTATTAAGCAACATGACTCTTGCCATCTCCTGAATCACACGATTTTTTCTCTCTACCACTCCATTTTGTTGTGGAGTTTTGGGAGCTGAAAACTCTCTTTTAATACCATTCTTCTCACAGAAGGACTCGAATCTTGCATTCTCAAATTCTCTCCTATGATCACTTCTAATTTTGGCTATTGGAATCCCCTTTTCATTTTGTAGTTTCTTGCACAGAATCTCCAGCCTCTCACAAGCTTCTGATTTTTCTCTAAGGAATTCAACCCAAGTGTATCTTGAGTAGTCGTCCACAATGACCATGATATATCTTTTTCCCCCTAGGCTTTCAGTTCTGGTGGGCCCCATCAGATCAACATGAAGTAGCTCCAAGCAACGAGAGGTGGCTATCACATTTACCTTGTGATGGCTTGCCTTAGTTTGCTTCCCCATTTGACATGCACCACAAATGGTCTTCTCTACTTTTCCAAACTTAGGAAGTCCCTCGACTGCTTCAAGTTTGGAGACTTTAGCTACTTGTTTGAAGTTGGCATGCCCAAATCTGTGATGCCACAGCTCCAACATATCTACCCGAGCACTTCTACATGATATTGGTGCCGTGGGAACTATTCCATAACAATTATCCGTAGTCCGATTTCCTTCCAAAACCTGAATCCCCTCTTTATTGATGATCAAACATCCTTTCTTGGAGAATTGTACCAGAAAGTCGTCATCACAAATTTGAGTGATGCTCAGCAAATTTGCCTTCAGCCCTTTTATGAACAGCACATCTTTCAACAGAGGCAAACCGGGTATCTCAATGGTTCCTTTGCCTAGGACTTGAGCATGGCTTCCATCCCTAAAGGTCACATAGTCACCCACCTTTTCTTTGAGTGACTTAAACAGTGACTTATCCCCTGTCATATGGCGAGAACACCCACTATCAAGATACCACAAACAAGCATTAAACACCTTTAATGAGGTATGCACAAATAGGTTCACATGTGACAGACACTCTTGACCTTCAAACGCAAACTCATCATCAGGTTTCATGCTACTTTTAGATTGATTTTTCATTTTCAGATTCTCAATCATCTCACACAACATTCTATTCTTTCTTTTATATTTCTTAATCAATGATTTTGATTCAGATATGCTACTGTGTAAGACAAGATTCTGATTCTCAAGATATTTCAGCATGTGAACAAAAACTCTAGCATGTTTCTTAGTTATTAAAAACTCTGCAAGATCATCAGTACGACACCTTTCAGTCATATGCATAGAGACATTTTCACAAACACTTGAGCTACAATTCAGCATGGTATAAACAAAAACAACAACCACAACTCAGGGGTCTAGGATCACACAAATGGTAGTGAAACCAAACAGCTGTGTACCCGCTCTGATACCAATTGAAAGTTCAAAAACGTGTATAAAAACACTTTTGAACGTTTAGACCCCCCAAAAACCAACTTAACCAACACACGCAATATGTTAAACAACTAGTGTGCAGAAACTTAACATATGCTACAATATGAAATTGGTTAAACAACTATCTAAGCCATAACAAAATAAACCACAGCAGATAATGTAAAGGCAGAGATAGAGAGGAAGGAAGATGCAAACACAGAGATAACACCCGGATGTGTTATCGAAGAGGAAACCGAAGACCTCGGCGAAAAACCTCTCCGCCGCCCTCCAAGCGGTAATCAATCCACTAGAAAATACAGTTGGGATACAAGGACAGCAATAGACCCTCCAAGCCTAATCTACCCAATGCACCTAAGCCCTCCAAGCTTCTTGCTCCAACGAGGTTGCGCCGAACCTTTTTCTTTTCTAACTTTCCGGATTCCGCTACTACACCGTAGCATCAACCAATAAAGATTGACTCCTTCCTAACTGCTTCCCAAAACTCCAAACGTCTGTCTCACAGGGATGATAATGGTGAGAACCAGGTTTGGTATAATGCCTCTCAAGGATTTTACAATGGAGAGGAAGAGAGTGAGGGATTTTGATGAGACTCTAAGGTAGAGATTGTGGGTAAAACAATCTGGTTTTTCTTTAGGGTTTCTCTCTCAAAATTCTCTCTGGAAGCTCTCTTTTAATCGTGGGTTAAAAGGGTATTTATACTGGAGTGAAGAGGAATGTGAAACGTCAGGTTTTTCCAAAACAGGAGTGGCTCGCGGCTTGACCTCGCGGCTTGACTAAGTCGCGAGTTCCAGTCGCGAGTTAACCGTATGGCCAGTTGTCCTGTTTTGTCCTGTAGTGCTCCAGCTAGCATGACTGTTCATCTTCCAGCATGCTTGGCACGTGTGCATCTTCTGGCGGGTTGAAGCCGCGAGTCCACCCGCGAGTCCCAGCCGCGACACTTTGTTTTCTTGCACACTCTTGAGCAATCTTCACACTATCTCACTCACTACCCTTACAACAATCCCACCTAAATACAGGGTTACTAAATGCTGAATTACAAGCAAATTTGGCACGGAATAAAGACAATTAGATGGTTGAATAAATTCAACCTTACAACTTTCAATTTTTAATTTTATAAAATAATATTATCTTCATTGGTTATTTGATTTAGAGGATTTATTTGACTATAGTAATATTCATGATGAGAGAAAAGTTAGACTTGCTTTGTACAAACTTAGTGAGTAAACCTTACCTTACGTTAGTGGGAACAAATATAGTTTGATAGAATTCAAGAAGGTAAAGACAAAATTCGTTTATGACCAAGGGTGAAAAATATGTTTGCTATCAAATTATATCATTTGGGTTGTGATGAACTATTGTCATATACAACGCAGGATTATGGGCCAAGAAATTTATACTTGAATTATTTTGAAGAGCCATACATTTCACCATTAAGGGAGGAGTTGTATGTTGAAGAAAATACTTTTCTTAAAGATTATGTAGAAGTCAAAGAAGAAAAATATAGAGATTTCTGTGGAAATTAATGAAGGCCTCATTATGGAATAAAATCCTAAAATCAAGATTGTTAATACCATATTTTGTTTGTCCTCGGTTAGCGTGTCAAAATGTTAATTAGTTCTAGCCCTAAAAAGCAAAAATCATGTTTTTAAAATGTAAGAAAATAAGGAAATGTATGGGAAAAAACTTTTTATTCCGATCAGGCCCTAGATCAATCAATCTAATGATTCAAGAGTTTAAAATCTCAAACTTGCCATTTTTGGCTAAGTTTGACAATGTTGCCTAACATTAACTAAGAGTTGTCAAAACATTGACTTTTTGATCAAACCATCTGATTGGAGTAAATCTTTATCCATCTTAAAGATTATGAAATTCCCTGAAAGTTCAAAAACGTGTACAAAACACATTTGAACGTTTAGACCCCCAAAAAACAACTTAACCAATTCAAGCAATATGTCAAACAACTAGTGTGCGGAAAATTAACACATGCTATAATATGAAATTGGTTATAAACTATCTAAGCCATAACAAAATAAAATCCACAGCAGATAATTAAAAGGCAAAGATAGAGAGGAAGGAAGAAGCAAACACAAAGACAACACGTGATGTGTTATCGAAGAGGAAACTGAAGTCCTCGGCGAAAAACCTCTCCGCCGCCCTCCAAGCGGTAATCAATCCACTAGAAAATACAGTTGGGATACAAGGACAGCAATAGACCCTCCAAGCCTAATCTACCCAGTGCACCTAAGCCCTCCAAGCTTCTTGCTCCAGCGAGGTTGCGCCGAACCTTTTTCTTTTCTAGCTTCCCGGATTCCGCTACTAGACCGTAGCATCAACCAATGAAGATTGGTTCCTTCCTAACTGCTTCCCAGAAATCCAAACAACTGTCTCACAGTGATGATGATGGTGAGAATCAGGTTTGGTATAATGCCTCTCAAGGATTTGACAATGGAGAGGAAGAGAGTAGGGGAATTTGAAGAGACTCTAAGGTAGAGATTGTGGGTGAAACAATCTGGTTTTTCTTTAGGGTTTCTCTCTCAAAATTCTCTCTGGAAGCCCCCTTTCAATCGTGGGTAAAAGGGGTATTTATACTGGAGTGGGAGAGGAATGTGAAACGTCAGGTTTTACAAAACAGGGGTGGCTCGCGGCTTGACCTCGCGGCTTGACTAAGTCGCGAGATCCAGTCGCGAGTTAACCGTATGGCCAGTTGTCCTGTTTTGTCCTGTAGTGCTCCAGCTAGCATGACTGTTTATCTTCCAGCATGCTTGGCACGTGTGCTGCTTCTGGCGGCTTGCAGCCGCGAGTCACCCGCGAGTCCCAGCCGCGAGTCTCTGTTTTCTTGCACACTCTTGAGCAAACTTCACTCTATCTCACTCACTACCCTTACAACAAACCCACCTAAATACAGGGTTACTAAATGCTGAATTACAAGCAAATTTGGCACAGAATAAAGCCAATTAGATGGTTGAATAAATTCAACCTTACAATCTCCCCCTTTGGCTATTCCGTGACAAAACCCTAAAACAGACTTTAGACTTAACATGTGAGTTGGGAATAGTTGAACAAAACTCACTCACACCTAACTCTAGAAGTTGTGAAGCACTTGAATCATATGAACATAATACTCCTGAAACACAACAATACACCATGATCATTGTAAGCAGAAAATTATAAATGTATATGAAACAGGCAATATGTGATCAAGCAAAAATGGAGTTAATAAACAAACCATGGCTTGATCAACCAAGTGAACACCACAAGGTAGTGATCACAGTGCTCATTCACACTTGGAATGAACACAAGGACATACAAGTTAACAAGCACAAGGCAAGACACTTGTATGCTCAACACTCAACCAATGCATAACACACAAGGCATATGCATCTAGGAACAATCCTACAAGGGCACAAGAGTGACAGTACATAAACCAAAATGCAGAACATTTAGATTAAAGTACTGATTTCAACATAGCATAAAGGCTGCATTAAGCAAGGTACATACCATAAAGCCTACAAACTATGCATAAAACATTAACCCTAAAAGCTTACAAAAGCACATGGGTACAAACACAAAAACATCCTGAATAACATCATCAAAATATATTAAAATTTAAACCAAGAGTATAAGTAATGAGTTAGAAACAACTATACACAAAATACCCAAAAACATAAGCATATATAAACAGAGTTTCTGAATTTGATAACTCTGACAACTCCCCCTCAACACATTACTCCCCCTTAAGATTTGCTTTTCTGCTTTTCATCATCAATGACATAATTTCTCCCCCTTTTTGACCGGAATGGCCAAAGGGTCACTGGTCATGCTGAGTTGTGAAGCTGTCAAGTTTAGCAGACAAGACATCAATCTGGTCTTGCATGGCTCTCATCCTGTCAGAGTGCTCAGTTTGGACTGCCCTGATCCCATCAAGTCTTTCCAGAATGATTTGGAAAGCATCTGGAGGTGTATCTGCAGAAGTTGAAGCTCTGTGTCTTTTGCCACTTCTCCTAGGTGTTGAGGTTGATGCATGCCCTGCTACCTCTGCTTCAGTCTCCATTGGGACACCCTCTCCTTCATCACCTTCATCTTCTTCTCCCGGAAGCCTAACACTTATCCTTTTGCAGGTAAGCTTGTTAATTGCAGAGGGTGTGGACATGGGACTGATGTCTTGAGGGATTGGAACACCCTTCCTTCTAAAAATCCTCATTAGCAAACTGGGAAAGATAAATTTAGGCCTAGAGGTTGTTCTAGTCTCATCCACAATGGTGTCATATATGTGGAAACTTATGTCTATGAAATTCTTTTCTTTGAGATCCATCAGAAAAACTGCTCTAGCACAATTGATTGTAGTCAATTTCTTAATGGGATAGAGGTTAAACATCATGATTATTGTAAGACACCTCATGTCCACTGGAAAGGCAGTGGTATTCAAACATTTCCCTTCTCTCTGCCCACCTATCCTTTGTTGAACTGTTTCAATAGAAACACTCCTATCCTTGTAATTGATAAATTCTTCATCATCTAATCCTTCAAGCCCTAATGCATCATCTATGACATGAGCATCCAAAACGAATTCTTTACCTCTCACCCAGCAACTTAATTCATTCTCCTTTATCACAGCATTTGAGTAAAATTCCCTAATTAGGGGTTCACACACAACAGGGAAACCACTCAGAAGCTTTTCCCATCCTCTTCCTTCAAAACAGCTGGGAATAAAGGTTTGTCTTAAGTCCTCCAAATCTACAAATCTTTCTTGAATGATTCCTGCATTCAAGAAGTTATCCTTGTATCTCTCAAAGTGATGAACTGACCTAAACAGTTTAGAATCCATTTTTAATCTTTTGTCAGCCTTCTTTGCAGTAGATTTCTTCTTCTGACGTGAGGGAGCCATCTGTGAATAATCAAAAAAGGCCACAACAGCATAGAACAATATATGTGCAGAACCAGTTAGTACCATGTAATTAACAAAGAGATATCATCCATACAAATTAACTTTGAACACTTTAAACAATAAGCTACTTAATCAATCACATGGATAAACCAAGCCTAAGATAGGAAACACATGAACAACATGGAGAAACTATCCTAAAGGCAGATATATGTCATTGAGACATATAATGAAAAAAATGATATGACACACAATCAGTATTTTGAGACTAACAGAAGCTCCCAACAGATTAACACAATAAAACATGCATATTTAGCACAGTAAAACTCACAGCCTCAAAAGGAACAAATAGAAACAATTCAACAGCTCAAAGTTCAGATTAAAATAAAAGAAACACTTAGCTAAGCACAAGATGAAGAGCAATAAGGAAACAACTAAGATCACATCAAATACTAGCAGCAGCATTCGCAAGCTAAGCATGAACAAGGAGCAAAAATCGAAACACAAACCCATTTCTAAATCACAAACATATGCGAAAAATCAAAGGGAAAAGCACAAAATCAAGTATAAAAGGGTGCAAAACTGAAAACCCATACCTGTAACTTGACGATTTTGAGCTACAAGAATGCAACAATGGAGATTGGAAATGGGAGCACGGAGTGTTTGGGAGGGAGATAGTTTAGAGAGAAGATGAACAGTCACAAAAGTTCGAGGGAAAACTGAAAAGAGGTTTAAAAACTGCTCCTGTTTCTGCAAAACATGCGTTTTTCGCGACTTGATTAAGTCGCCAGCTCAAGCCGCCAAAGCACTCAAGACCAAAAATTTGAAAAATTTTTCTAAGTGTTTTTCGCGACTGGAAGGTTTACCCGCGAGTGAGTCGCGAGCTGAGCCGCGAAAATCTCTGAGTGAACCTCGCGACTGGACCTTCCACTCGCGAACAAGTCGCCAAAAATGACCAGCGAAGATGCGACTGAGGCTCGCGACTTAACATACCCGCGACTGAGCCGCCAAAACAGGGCAAAACTGGATTTTTGAAATTTTCAGATTTTTCAAATAAAATACTTTCCAAAAACACCTAAAACACTCAAAAATCTTTTTGTGCTTGAATTAACAAAGATTGAGCATGTGAAAACATATTTTATCAAGTACAATCACACAAATGAATATGGCATTTATTGAACATAAACTTGTGTGTTGTGTGTGGATATCAACAATGAGATAGTCCTTTGTCTAATGTGAAGCTTCAATGATCAATTCAACCAAGGCATACACAATTAGCACTAGATCATGTGACCCATCTCAATTATAGAAATATGTATATATGACCTCCCACACAACTTGATAACATAACTTGGAGCTTATCATTTGACTCCACTTTCAATCATAACATTTGATCTTTTTGATCTTTTGAGGCAATCATCTCTCATTGTGAGAGTGATATATGACATTTCACTTTAAAGAATAGGCCTTTGGCCTTTTTGAATGAACATTCACTTTAATATAAGGTCGCTTACCTCTTTTCCTAGTCAAATACTAGAATGTGCGACAGGCTTTTGCAGCTCAATATCTCTTTTCATTTGGAGATTTACATTTGGTGAGCTCTTTTTAGCAAAACAAAACTAAAAAGTGGGAAGATATATAGACACAAGTCTATGCATGTCTCAAAATCAACATAACCATTCACTAATCATTCATGACAAGTTTGAAGATCTATTTACAACAATCACATAGATTTCAAGATTTTTCCCACAGTGATATAAGTGCATGTAAACAAGCAATGCTCGAAAATGCACAAAGCCATTAGCACAAAGGTACAAGGCAAAACAAGTTTTGAGACAATACTCAACAAAGTCAATCAAGCTTTTTGATTTTCTAATTTTTTATGTGATTTTTGGATTTTTTGACACAAGAAACAAAAAAGATTGAACAAACATAAAAAGAAGCAACAGTATTCACAAATGGACAAACAAACAAACAACATCAAAAACAGCAAGCAAACCAAACAAACATTGTCGCAAAGCATAGGAAGTATTAATGCATGGACATGTTGTAATGCTTATGCATGAGTACCCTTTTTCACCCACACATCACTTGCGTTTGGGGTGATTTCCTTATAGGATTGGGTACGGGAGTTAGGGCTTTCAAACCTTTGTGAGAAGCTTTCCAAGCAGTTGGTGAATGCACCAATCATCTTCATCACGTTCATCATTCCTGGATCTCCATTTTGATCTCTAGATTGATCACCTGCCCAAATTCTCCTATCATTTCTGGGTCCTCCTGACCTTTGAGGAGTTGCACTGTTCTTTGCTCTCAGCTTTTGGCAATTTGGTCGAGTATGCCCTTGAAGTCCGCAATAATGGCACACATAAGTTCCTCTAGGACCTCTTTGTGGTCGTGGACGTGACTTGGCACGAGATTCAGACCTGCCCACAGACTGATTACGGGGATTCAGCATCCGTTGGTTCACCACATTCTTCTTCTCCTCCACCTCGAGCTTTTCACCAGTAAGGTCAGCTACAACTGGATCTTTGGCCTTTACAAACTTCACTTCTTTAGTGACATTTCCAGATGAACTACTTCCTCCGGTATATCCCAATCCGGATTTGTCTGAAAAGCTCTTTTGAGATGATATAACATCATCTAGCTTCTTGGTGGTGACCCTCTCTATTTTAACATTCGCTTGCACAACCTCATTCTCAAGAAATCTCACTTTTGTGTAAGCTTCGGACAACTCACCATTCAGTGTTTCTATCTCACATTTGGCTTCCCTATATCGAATTAGGAGACTTTTGTAGTCCTCCTCAGCCTTCTTCATTTTTCTCACAGCAGCCTTGGCCACCCTTGTGTACTCACCCGACTTCTCCAAGAGTGAGTTATAATTCTCTTGAAGATTTGCTGCGCTTTCATCTTCTTCAGCATCTGATTCTTCAACAATTCCTAGTGACTCATCATCACTATGTTCTCCAAGGTCTCGTACAAGCAGATTTAACTCATCCGAAGACTCAACATGAGCAATAGTCATAAAAGCTGAATAGTTCCCCTCTCCATCACAGCTCTCTTCAGATTCTGAGTCAGACGAATCCGAGTCACTCAAGGTCGTGGCATACACTTTACCTTTCGATTTCAAATAATTCGGACATTCCTTCTTAAAGTGTCCATGCCCGTTACATTTGAAACAAGTGACACCTTGTGTGGGTTGGGATTCTTTTCCATCTTTCTTTTTGAAATCCCTCTTCTCCCTTCCAGAACTTTGGAATTTTCTTTTATCATCAAATTTGCCATTATTTTTGAATTTCAAAAACTTTCTGAAATTTTTGACAAGGTAGGCTACATCTTTGTCAACCACATCTTTTCCCGATGAGTCTTGATCTTCCACCTTCTCATTAATGGTCTTTAGAGCAAGGGATTTACTCTTCCGTTGATTGAGCAGCGACATCTCATAAGTCTGCAGAGAACCAACCAGCTCCTGTACTTTGATGTCGTCAAGATCCTTGCTCTCTTCAATTGCTGTCACTTTAGCACGAAAACTTTCCGGCAATGATCGAAGGATCTTCCTTACAATTTTTGAGTCCTCCGTTTTCTCCCCCAAGTTGAACTTACTGACAACCACCTCATTCAGCTTTCCATAGAAAGAGTCAAAAGACTCATCCTCACTCATTTTGAGCTCCTCAAACCGAGTGGTCAGCATTTGTAACTTGGTGTCTTTCACTTTCTTCGTGCCTTCATAAGTTGTTTCCAGAATCTCCCATGCTTCTTTGGCAATGGTAATGTGAGAAATCCTGTGAAATTAATCTGGAGACACACCACAGAAAATAGCATTGAGTGCTTTACTGTTAGCATTAGATGCAGCAAGTGCTGCCTTATCCCATGTGGATTTGGCTGCCTCAGGTTTGGTCCAACCAATCTCAACAGCATCCCAAACGGATTCATAAATAGAACACAGAAAAGCTCTCATACGAACCTTCCAAAAAGCATAATTACTACCATCAAAATATGGAGGTGCATTTAGGGATTGAGACCTATCCATCTCAAAAGGGAGTCAAGGATCACACAATGGTAATGATACCAATATCAGTGTACCCGCTCTGATACCAATTGAAAGTTCAAAAACGTATACAAAACACCTTTGAACGTTTAGACCCCCAAAAAACAACTTAACCAATTCAAGCAATATGTCAAACAACTAGTGTGCGGAAACTTAACACATGCTATAATATGAAATTGGTTATAAACTATCTAAGTCATAACAAAATAAAATTCATAGCAGATAATTAAAAGGCAAAGATAGAGAGGAAGGAAGATGCAAACACAAAGACAACACGCGATGTGTTATCGAAGAGGAAACCGAAGTCCTCGGCGAAAAACCTCTTCGCCGCCCTCCAAGCGGTAATCAATCCACTAGAAAATACAGTTGGGATACAAGGACAGCAATAGACCCTCCAAGCCTAATCTACCCAGTGCACCTAAGCCCTCCAAGCTTCTTGCTCCAACGAGGTTGCGCCGAACCTTTTTCTTTTCTAGCTTCCCGGATTCCGCTACTAGACCGTAGCATCAACCAATGAAGATTGGTTCCTTCCTAACTGCTTCCCAGAAATCCAAACAACTGTCTCACAGTGATGATGATGGTGAGAATCAGGTTTGGTATAATGCCTCTCAAGGATTTGACAATGGAGAGGAAGAGAGTAGGGGAATTTGAAGAGACTCTAAGGTAGAGATTGTGGGTGAAACAATCTGGTTTTTCTTTAGGGTTTCTTTCTCAAAATTCTCTCTGGAAGCCCCCTTTCAATCGTGGGTAAAAGGGGTATTTATACTGGAGTGAGAGAGGAATGTGAAACGTCAGGTTTTACAAAACAGGGGTGGCTCGCGGCTTGACCTCGCGGCTTGACTAAGTCGCGAGATCCAGTCGCGAGTTAACCGTATGGCCAGTTGTCCTGTTTTGTCCTGTAGTGCTTCCAGCTAGCATGACTGTTCATCTCGAGTCTCTGTTTTCTTGTACACTCTTGAGCAAACTTCACTCTATCTCACTCACTACCCTTAGAACAAACCCACCTAAATACAGGGTTACTAAATGCTGAATTACAAGCAAATTTGGCACGGAATAAAGCCAATTAGATGGTTGAATAAATTCAACCTTACATTCCCTTTAAAATGTTTTTATCCATCTTAAAGATTATGAAATTCCCTTTAAAATGACATTTTATGGGCCAAAATTGGAGCTAAAATGGATAAAATATCAAGAAAAAAACAAAACCATAATTAAATGTATTGTTTTTCAGGTAAAGAGCTGTTTTTTGGATGTTTTTGCACAAACAATTGTACTAATCTACCCACAAATAGTGTGATCTTCCTGAACTAGCTTGAAGCTTGATGGGTTAGCTACCTTCCATAAAAAGGGCTTGAATATTTCTTCTCTAGATTGGGAGAAATGAATTTTTCAAGAATAGTGTTATTAAATTTTATACACTGCTTCACATCTCTTCTAGATGCGATTTCTCAACATGGCAGCTTTGAATTGCACGAGGTCATAGTTTATGGAAACTAGACATCCAGACCTCTTCATGGAAACCAAGTTGGAAGAAATTATAGCTTCCAAAAACCTTTGAACAACGGCCCAAAAACAGGGTAGGAAAAGAGGAAAAGCCATAAATCGAAAAAAAATTAAAGTAAGTGGATAAGAGTATAATCAAACAATTGAAAGTGCTTTGCAAATATAAATTTGTATTGATTGAATAATGAGTACAATTCTCTATTTTTGATCCCTTTTCAAAAGAATAATCCTTTGATTCTATATTCTTTGTAATCTTGACTTGAACATGAAATCTTCTTCACTTTGATCAAAAGATGGATTAAATGATCTTCAAAATAAATCTCTGGCTGTGAGCTTGTTAGATATTTGTTGTCCTTCAAGTTCTTCAAATGTAAAGGCTTTTGGGTTATAGTTCTTCGGGACTTTAGAGGCTTGATCTATTGAACTTCAATGATTTAGGGTTTTTTGAAATTTATGGAGGCTTTTGAGCTTCCTTCCAATAGACTTTAAGTATTGGAAGGAAGATTCAAATGAATTTCTTTGAATGTTCTTTGTGTGTTCTTGAGACAGAATTTCTCCAAAACTTTGACGTCTTGAAACAATTGTGTGGAATGAGAGGAGGTATGCCCTCTATTTATAGTGGTTTTAAAGGATGAATCCCACTTTAAATGGATCTCATTAGAGATAAGTAGTAGATTATTATTGGCTCAAAGTTAAAGAGTCCCACTAGAACTTGTTACTTGTAGATATTTATCTCTATTATTTATTTATTTTAATAGAGATGAAAATTAACCATTATCATTCCAATTTAATTATGATATTTATCTCTATTTAACTAAGCCAATTATAAAATGCCACATCAAAATTTAGTGACAAATTATATATATATATATATATATATATATCATTAAATTAAATAAATCAAGTGTTGACACGTATCATTTAGGATGATAATTATCTTAATTAAATAAATATAAATATCCTAGTTAAATTGGAATGATGATATTTAATAATTATCTCTATTAAAATAAATAAAAAGTAGAGATAATTATCTACAAGTAACAAGTTCTAGTGGAACTCTTTAACTTTGAGCCAATAAGAATCTACTACCTATCTTTAATGAGATCAATTTAAAGTGGGATTCATCATTTGAAATTGAAAGCTCAATTATGTAAAACACTAAAACTTGTTTAGACTCCCAATTTTAAAATTATAGCTAACTTGTTTTAATCTACTCAATTAGTTGCAGAATAACAGCAATTAATATGCAATTAATCGGGACTACTACCTAGTGCATGGGTATACATAATTAACAAGTAATTATAAAGCACAAGGAGTAAGGGAAGAGAGATGCAAACACAGATAACACCATGATGTGTTATCGAAGAGGAAAATCAAAGCACTCGGCATAAAAACCTCTCTGCGGCCCTCCAAACTGAAATGATCCACTAGTGAATAAAGTCGGAGTACAAAGATATCAAAAGGACCTTCAAAGCCTAATCTATCCATTGTACTTGAACCCTTCGAGTTCCAACTCCCAACGGATTTCACCAAGTCATATCTTCACTAGTTATCCAGATCTTGCAATAAGCTCCAATTGCATCCACCAAAGAATGGCTTCATCCAATGCTTCCCAAAGGCACCAAAACAACTCACAATACTCAGATTGGGTGTGGTATGTGTTTGTGCTAAGAACCTCTCAATGGGTATGGAGTTTAGAGAAGCAAGAGTAGAGGAAAACTAAGAGAATTGTGTAAAGGATTGTGGGTGTTCAATCTCTAACTCTCAAAATGGGTTTCTAGGATTTTCTCTTTGTTATTCTCCTTACAATTTTGTGGGGGAAAAAAAAAAGAAAAGAAAAAGGAAAGCACACTAAAATAGACTGGCAGTGCATCTTGCAGGTCATCGCGTGGGTTGATCAAGTTACGAGATGAGTCGTGAGATGTTGACTCTTCAGCTTCTAGTATGTGTTTCTCATGTGACCTTTCGCGAGTAGTCTACTCGCGAGCCAGTTGCGAGTTGCCCTATTCTTCACAATTCTTCACCAATTTCACACACTCAACCTTTACATTGAATATGACAAACATATAGGGAAATGATTGAAGAAATACAATCAATTTTGACACAAAATTAATGCCAACAAAACATAATTGAAAATTACAACTTTATAGAAACTGCTATAAATAGAGGGCATACCTTCTCTCATTCCATAAAATTTTTTCAAGACATCAGAGCTCTAAAGAAATTCTCCCTCAAGAACACACGAAGAACATTCAAAGAAATTCTTTTGAATCTTTCTTCCAAGACTTGAAGTTCTATTGAATTTAAGCTCAAAAGCCTCCATAAACTTAAAAAATCCCTAAATCATTGAAGTTCAAATGATTAAGCCTATAAATCCCCAAAGAATTTCAACCCAAAATCCTTCAAATTCGAAGAGTCTTCGAAGAACATTCGAAGAACTTGAAGTATAACAAATTTCTAACAAGCTCAAAGCGAGAGATTTGTTGTGAAGATTGTTCAATTCATCTTCCAACCAAAGTGAAGAAGGTTTCGTGTTCGAGTTAAGATTACAAAGAAGATAGAATTAGAGGATTGTTCTTTTGTAAAAGAATCAAAAACTGAGAATTGTATTCACTATTCAATTAATTCAAATTATATTTGCAAAAAACTTTCAATTGTTTGATTTTCAAACTTGAGAAATTTTGTGTTTACAAGGTGATGTGGAGGGAGCACACCCCCTTAACTGCCTGGTGTGAAGGGGTGCAAAGGGGGGTATTTGCTCTCGTCATCCCTATATTTATATAAGTACCCCCCTCATCTTGAAAAATCCTACACAAAAATTCCCAAAAATTCATTTCTCCCTCTTTTTCTTTAGGCTTTTCTTTAGACATATTTTCCCTCTCCTCATTCTTAGAAAACCCTAAACTAGAAACTCTAGCCCCTTTTCCTCCAATTTTTTCACCTTCAAAGACCCATAGGAAAGCTTCCAAAGCTATTTGTGAAAGGTAGAATAGCTACACCATCTTCCCTTTTTGTGTTGTAAATACTACTATTCATCTACGAACATCTCTCTTTTTATTTTTTATATTATGTCTTTACATTTGTGTCTTTACATTTATGTCTCTTTATGTTTGTGCTCTTTTCTTTCCAAGCATTATATACTTGTTATACAACTTGCTTTTCTTTCTCACCCTTTTTCATTTGATGTCTTCTCCCTTTAAATCCCTTGGATTTAAAGGAAGAAAACAACTCAATATTTTTGGTAAACCTTCATCTTCCTAACTAGACGGTATGTGAAAAAATATTCTCGTGCATGACCAATCTTAGTGGGAAAATGAAGATTTGACATAGGTTGGTTCTCCTTAAATGAATCTTAAACTTGTTTCCAAGCATTAAATATGGGAATGCTTCTGAGAATTGGGATAGGTTCACGCAAAAGGGAGGCTCCTGAAACTCCCTTTTCCCACCAAGAGAAGCCCCTTGTTAGGTTCTCTTCCAACAAAGCTTAAACCTTAGTTTCAAAGTAAACATTTTTCCAAAAGTAATGAGATTTCCCCAAAAGAAAACACTCATCTTTTCAAAAGAAAATTAGAGGG
The DNA here is from genome assembly GCF_932294415.1 of Quercus robur. Classification (NCBI taxonomy): domain Eukaryota; kingdom Viridiplantae; phylum Streptophyta; class Magnoliopsida; order Fagales; family Fagaceae; genus Quercus; species Quercus robur. The sequence goes on from NC_065536.1 coordinate 51,588,384, forward strand.
TTCTTTTTATGCAAGTTGCTTCAAATCTTTTAAAATGACACAGTTTTTTTGAGGTTTGTGCCTATCATTCACTTTCATTGTATCAATAGACTATTATCAAGCTTACGTGCTCCCCTCTTCTCCTAATCATCTTTGCTTTTGTTGTGTTGTGCATGAGAATGAATCTTGGAGAATAAAATGGACCTAAGTGCAAAAGGTGACATCTTTCACCTTTTATCTTCTCTTTTTCTTTTTTTTTTTGTACACATTCACATGTTACATAGGTATTAAATATATATTCAAATGATAACTATACATATTTTTTTTCTTGTAATAGCTCTCTCACGTGTTATGTATATATTATTTACATGTTTTTTTTTTTTTTTTTGTATATATTTCCTGTCATAAATATTAGAAAAATGCTATGTCCACTAAGTGGCAGGTTGTTATTAGTTGTTATTGTTGGGGTAAAAAAGTAATCTCAGTGATAAGTTCAAATTTGAACTAATAACAACTAACCACCTATGATTTGTTGTGAAAATATTGTAAAAATATTGTGGACGTATTAAATATATATTCACATGATAACTATACATATTCTTTTCTGTAATAGCACTCTCACATGTTATGTATATATTATTTACATGTTTTGTTTGTATATATTTCTTGTCATAAATATTAGAGAAATGCTATGTTCATAACATTTTCTTAACAAATTCTAAGTGACAGGTTGTTACTGATTGTCATTGTTGGGGCAAAAAAGTAATCTCAATGATAGATTCAAATTTAAACCAATAACAATTAACCACCTATGATTTGTTGTGTAAATGTTATGAAAATATTGTGGGCGTAACACTTGTCTAAATATTAACATGATACTTTATACATGAATAAATACTGACATGATACATATATATATTTGTTTTGTACAAAACCCTTTTCAAAAATCAAAATGCCAAGTATTTAGTTTGTTTTCCTAAAGTCTGTACGTTGTGGTTAAATTAAAATTATGTACTATTCTTTGGATAGGCGGTGTGGGATACTTATCACCCACACCCATAACTAAGCTCTCGAGTCTAAAAATCTTTGGTTCAAGATGTCGATTTACCTTAATTAATTAATAATCCTTGAATCAATTTTTTAGTTAATTAGGTAAAACAAATTAGATAAATAGGTGACCAATCACATCTAATTCAAAGCTAGTGGTTGGTGGTGACTCATAAAAATAAAAACAAGAAAAGAGATTGACACACACCCACATCTCACCCTAGAAACACATGCACACATAAAACATGTTACCTGAGTGGCCAATGTGTGAAACTCTGAGGAAAGGACATTTCAAGAGGAATGAAAAATTGCCGAGCATCCACAACGATTAATGTGGAGGAGATTAATGAATATCCTAGAATACATAGAGATCTTCAAGTTGAGATGGTAGAAACCATTGAGGAAGAAATTATAGAGGAAGTTGTCAACAATCTCGATGAAGTCAAGTTAAATGCTTTCAAAGTTCAAGCTCCTATTCTTTTGGTGGGAGACATCAAACCAAAATTTATTGATTTTGTTGGGGTTGAAAGATTTGATTCAATTATCAACTCTTATTTGATGATTTTTGTCAATTGCATGAAGACTGTGGAAAAAGAATTTCAATTTTCTCAATAGCTGAGTTTCAAGTTTGGTAAGAAGACAAAAAAGATGAAGTGTTCAAAGTATTTGTTCTTTTGGCATAAAAGATTTGGATCTCAACTATCAACTCAAGGACGATTTTTTTTTTTTTTTTTAGTGGACAAGTTTGATGTAGGACATGGTCTATGAGTAGAATTTGTTATTTATTAATTTTGGAATTTAATTTTCAAAAATTTAGGTTGAGAGTATTTATTTCATTGTTTTATGTGCATTTAATGCTATATAGGTTAAATTAAAGCCCTATTATGGTAGGGTATCAATTAAAATATGTTTTAGAATATATATTTTTATTTGTCAAGTTTTACAGAACCTTTAAATATATATTCAAGTCTAAAAAACTTTCATGAATTCGAGATTAAGGAAACGAGTTTTATTTCTTATTTTTTAAAAGTACGCTTGTTTTGCTTCATGCTGATTTTTACCCGACATCAGTTAGAGGCAACTTAGAGCCTTAGAGATCCAGCCCAAAATTGACTATAGTTTGGGGAGATAGAAAAAAGTCATAGATATACATCTTAAGAATGAGCTGGTATTTTTAGAAGCGGTACTCGTTAAACGTGCGTCAACTCTACATAAAATAGTATAAATGGGGTTCCGAGGGACAAACAATGTGGTCATATTAAATTATGCTGACCCTTAGCGAATGTTTATAAAGATAAAACATATCTCACACACCTGAATAATTAACATAAACATAGTAGTACATTGAGTTGACGTAGCTGCTATGGAATACACATTTGATTCGGTAATTTCTGTTGTACATAGTGTGTACGTACACACACGTACACACACATACTGCGTTCAAACAATTGAAATCGTGATTTTCAAGTTACGATTTTAACTTGAAATCATAGATATCGTTTGTTTGCACGCAGTATGCGTATATACACATACTTTGTACAATAATAAAAAAGAAAGAAAGAAAAAAAAAAGGTAGAAAATGATTGAAAGTCGCTTTTCAATCCATTTGACTTGAGAGAAAACCAAAGAGAGTAAGATTTTCAGTTTGATGGACATTAAACAGGAAGGGAAATGTTATCTCTTACTCGTTTACTCCGACGCGTTAATTCTTCAGATGAATACCTGGTAGAGAAACAAAGGTGAGGAACTCCTCATCGCTTTCAAATTTAGCCATTTCTTCCTTCTTCAAGCTAACATATGCTTCTATTCCATCACCTGAAGGAGTATCTATGAAGAAAACCAAGTTTTTGAAAGTAAGGGCAGGTGAGCCAACCCAGATAGGCTTTCCCCAACCAAAATCAGTTTCATACAGAGGAAACCTGCACAAACTGGTGAAACTAAATGTAACCATCTCTCCTTTGGTGAATCTTGAAGCACGGTCTCTCATGAAACTTAAGTGTTGGCTTCCTTCTCCGAGTTTCTTCACATAATCTTTGTCAATTTTACTTATTCCCTCTCGAACCTGGTGCACGAGACCATGACCCTTGTCCCCATTTTTCAAAATCGGAATTGTTATGGCAATGGAAAAAAGATTTCCGAAAGATGATTGTGGCTGTGGTGGGTCGGTTCTTGGGCGCAGATTCACTGCATGATTCACTGTGTATAACTTCTCTGGTCCTGATTCATCCTTAGTTGCAGCGACAAAGCGTGTCCATATGAAGGTTGATAAGGCTTCAACGCGTGAAGGTTGTTTCTGATTCTCAAGGCCTTCATTGTCTGCATATTTTGCTCTAAGAGTTTCTATCATGGAAGCATCAAACACATACCTCTTTGTTATTATATTCTCCTTTATGATACCGAAACCAGAAGCATATCCGGATAAGTCCTTTGGTGGGAAGAGTGTAGCCGCTTCAAACTGCGGAGACTCAATGTCATCATCTCCAAATGTAGTAGCTGCCCAAATCTTGAGGAACACGAAGAATGATAACGCGTCTGCAATCTTATGCGACATGCAAGCTCCAATACCAATTGCACCGCACTCAAACACGTTGAGTTGGACTCCGAATGTTATATCAGTGAGAGCATCGAGTTCAAAAGGGACTAACTTGTTGAGTTCACCAGGAATTGGATTGTTGATAACATCAGAGAGTTTGCACTTCACTTGTGTTTTCACGTAAGGAATCCCTTCATCGTTGCAATGTATGAAACGGTTCTCTTTGAAGCGTCCAGCTAGTGGATAGTATTTGGTTAAGACCTCTGAGAGAGAGTTCTTAAGGCGGTTGGATATGTCATCGATGTTGAATTCGATGTCAGAATGATCTGGTGCAAAGAAGAGGACCATAGGATTATAGACTGGAGGAGATAGTTGATCATTGAAGGAGAGTTTGTAATGGGTAAGGTGGTCAGGTGTTGGAGAAGAAGGCTTAATTATCTCTTTAGAGATTACTTCAATGCTCAATGTTGCCATAATGAAAACCAATTCAAACAACTAGGCTGCTTATTCTAATTGTTTGATTGTGTGTATGTGTGCAATTTTTTGTTCAGTAACTGTGGATTTAAATAGAGCTTGCAGGCGGGGTAGTGGGTCCAATAAAATGAAAACAAAAATGAAATTAAACAAAGCATTACCTCACACTTCCAGCTCATAGAGTATTAATTGAAGTTATCAATTTTTTTTTGGGTGCTAAATTGCAAATTATTCTCGTAATTTAAGTTTGGAAGTTTTTGAATTTTAAATCTTGAAGTTTCAAAATTTAGATTTTATCCTCTAAAGTTTTATTTCATTGCATTGATAGCTTCTCCATCTATGTTTTTCATTAAATATTACATAAGTTTGACATGCGTGTTTATTATGCAATATCCTTTTAATTATATAATTATTTCAATATTTTTAAGCAAAAAAAATGATATGGTATTATTTTATTGGATAAACTAAATACATGTGGTAAATTTATGTGACACTTAATAGAAAATTTGAACAAAAAAACTGCTGATGTAAACAAATTTGAACTTCAAAAGTCGAGATCTAAATTCTGAAACTTATATAAAACTGCAAAATTCAAACACCCCTAAAAATTTAGGGGTATAGTTTGCAATTTAGCTTTTTTTTTTTTATTTTTTTATTTTTTTATTTACAGAGAATAATCATACGATTGACTCAAGTTTATTGCAAGACTTTTCTTAATCATTTGCTAGCTGTTTCAATCATTTTTCTCGGTTGTTACTTGGAAATGGATCAAATTAAGAATTTAATAAGACCATTGATATGACTTTTAATGGCCCTCCTTAATACACGTACTAGATTACAGTATTTCAGATTGCATCTCATTCATTAGGGGTTGGGTGCATGTTTCACTCATCGATTTTTGTTGTAGCCCATAACTTTGGTTTTAGGAAAACTGTCCTATTCCAACTGTCCTATAATTTAAACTTTACACTATAATAGACATATAATAGAAGCACGGCATCGACCACAATGTATTATAATCTCAAGGTCAAGTTGAATATATATATAAGCACGACATCGACCACACATTGAATATATATATATATATATATATATAGAGAGAGAGAGAGAGAGAGAGAGAGAGAGATACGTCATACGTGTTAAGTCTTATGTCAAACGTGTGGACTATATCAATCATTATAATTAATTAAAATAGATAAAATATAGTTAATCCAATTACCAGTTGTTAAAAACAATTGCATATGCATCAGGGGAGGTTTTATGTAGTGAAAGCCCGGTGTGAGACTAGATTAATATAGCTCTTAAAATAAATTATTACAATAACTTAAAGTTTTTTTTTTAGAGAACCACAATAATTTAAAGTAAACAATGAATATATTTTAATTTTTTCGAAGCTTTGATAACGAAGTTTCACTTGTAAAAACTATAGTAATAATATCAATATACTTAGTGTGTTATACCGCAAAAGTAGGTATATTATAATGTTTAATACTTACATTAATTCACCTAATGTGGAAGCTTAAGGACTCGTTTGGTACATATATTTAAACACTTTTTATTTTTATTTTTTAAATAACATTCCACGTATTTTCACACGCTTTTTCACCTATACATATTTTCAAAAAACACAAACAACATTGTTAGAACAACATTACCAAATGGGCCCTAATAATGTTTAATACTTACTTTGAGTAATTTGAGTCACCTAAAGTAATACTCAACTTTTATAATTAAATTCAATAAAAAAAAACTTTTATAATTAAAAAATATAAGACCATGGTTATGGTTAATGACTACAATAATTTAGAACAATCAATGAAACTTCTTTTAAAAAAATTTAGAAACATTTGGCAGCAGAATTTTAGATACAATTATATTTTTAATTTTCTTAAAATTTTATCAGTTGAATATCGTTTAAAGTAAAATTATGTTAACAATTTTAATATATGTATATTGTGTCACAAGGCCAAAAGATAATTAACTAAAAAGCAAATAAAGAAAATATTTAATAATATAAATGAAATTTTATTAAAATAAATTATAAAAATAAAATAAAATAATTTACTTTATGTTACCTGATGAAACTATATGAAGTAAGATCGAGTTTTGTTGTTCAAATAATAGCTAGTGATATTGACACCCTTTATGCTGCTTGAATCCTGATGTGTATTGTTCAATCCACACTATCTACCTTCTATCTATTAAAAAAAGAAGAAGATAAGATTGAATTTTTGTTAAAAGAATCTATAATATATCATTATAATCATTCAAAATAAACTAGCCTCATCACACACGCTCCGCTCATGTGATGATGTTTTTTTTTTTTAATTATTTTGAGTTGAATGTAATTTTCAATTTGAATTTATCTATTGTTAGTGAGGTTACACATGAATGAGTTTTTAAGAAATTAAAATTTAGGATTTGAAAATAAGTAAATTGCTAGGTTTTAGTGTGTGCTAGTTTTTAGGAAAAAAATGTATTAAACGTGCATGAGATATATTCAAATAGAGGGTGTGCTAATTTTTAGGGAAAAAAATTTATCTGGTAGTTTTTTTTTTTTTTTGAATTTTGTTGAATTAAAATTTAATCATTTTTATTTTTATTTTTTAAGAATAAGAATTATCTAATTAGATTATGAGTTTTTTTAACATTTTTTGAAACCATAACTAACTTTTTGAATCCTCTTAATATATAGAGATAATAAATCATATTTTAAAATTTTGTACCACTTTAGTAATTGAGTTTTAGTTCTACTGTATTTCATTATAATATTATTTTAATTCATTAATGAAAGTACCTTTAGTAATTGAGTTTTAGTTCTAATGTATTTCATTAATTATAATATTATTTTGTTTCATTAATGAAAGTACCTTGTATGATGTGTAACACTTACATTAAGTGTTTGTAAAGACTTCATTTTACTATAATTAAAAAAAATAATAATAATAATGGTAGTTGAATAAAGTAATTTAAAGATGCCAGTGAAACTTCTTTCAAAATATTAAAAAGATCTGGCAATAGAATTTTAAAAACTTCTTTCAAAATTATAAAAAAATCTGACATACACCATACACGCATGTTTGTTTTTAACTGAAATTGGGGGTTGAAGTTACGACTTCAGTTAAAAACAAGTGTGCTCATTGCTCAAACTTTAATTAGAGAGTTTTACTTAAGATAAACTATGTTAATGTGCTTCTAATACAACGCAGGAGAAAAAATATGTCGTATGACATGTAACATAGACTTTAAACACATGGAGTAATTAAGCATGGCGTGTAATATCTGAAAAATGAATAAAAGTTTTATGAAAATAGTAGAGGACATTTACTTGGTACAATCATAGTTTGTAAGATATAATTTTTGCACTTTAATCTCTAACTATATCCAGTAATCACTCTTAATAAAAATAAAATTTGGTCCTCTCAAAGAATTTTAAATTCTTGTTATATCTTTATTAAATGATAATGATCTATAATATCACATTTAGGATTAAATGATAATGATCTATAATATCACATTTAAGATTAAAAAAAAAACATTTATAGATCATACCAAAGAGAATTAAATGATAATGATCTATAATATCACATTTAGGATTCCTAATGATTAATAAAACAAAATTATTGGAAAGATAGATGTTTCAATTCGTGGGAGTTGAGCTGTCTTCCTTGATACAAAAAACTGAGTGCGTGCTAGTTTCGTGAAAGCCATGTTCTAAACTGATGTTTGATCGGCCAACTATATTTGATATGGGATCTTTTAAACATCATTGATTCCTTAAAACAAACTTAAAAAAAAAAAAAAAAAAAAAAAAAAAAAAAAAAAAAAATGCTATCTCGCTCTCGTTGATTATGTCTGCCATTATGTTCCGGGTGAAAAAAAATAAGATCATAATAAGATAACATAAAATAAAAAGCTTCCTCACACTTCCAGCCCAAGCGATTTCCTTACCAGGTGATGGACCTAGCACATAATAGGTACAAGTGAAAAAAATTAAATCATAATAAGATGTGATGAAATAAAGATTATATTAAGGATAGAATGGAGTTGTACTTTGTTTTTGTCTATACCATTTTCAGCATTGATTAACCCCTTGGAGTTTAATCCTTTATGGATTTATCAATGAGTATTATTATTATTAATTTTTTTTTTTATACAAGATGAAAATTTTACTTTAGCTTAATCTAAATATATACGTGTGTGAAACTCCCTCTTGGATACTTGAATCATGACCTTTGCTTTTCACATCCTATAAGCACTTAATACTTATTGAGTGATCATTGTGTTAAGGGTGCGTGGTAGTATCAATGAGTATTATTGGACATATATATCAGTTAAATATGGTGCTTGATCCAAGCAATAATGGTATTAATTGTTATTTGCTTTGATTCATTGCTGTTAAAAAGATCGGTGAATTGGTTGAAAGGTATGGAAAGATAGGGATTCGAACCCTCGGTAAACAAAAGCCTATGTAGCAGTTCCAATGCTATGCCTTCAACCACTCAGCCACCTTTCCTACATAATGATTATGGCCCCAAAACCGAGTGAATAGTGAGTCATTTCATAGCATAATGAATAATGAAAAAGATTCAGTTTTTATCTTGGGTTTTGACCATGAGGAAGAGAGGATCAATGAGTCTTACCCATAAACATAAACATATATTAATATTCGCCTAGCTTATGAACTGTTTTTTGGATTATGAGCTCCAAGTATTATCTAACGAGGTATAGGGTCATAGGTGGGAGGCATGGGTGCAATTATCAATTTGTTAGCAATTTTTATTTTTGTTTGATTTTAGGCACAATTGGTGATGCAAATATGTTTGGCCGACATTGTGATATATATTTTTTTATGATTTATATTTGCATCCATGTTTCCAAAACTAATGATGTAAGATTAGAGAAAGTTTTCGAGTTGTTTGAGCCATCAAAGTATCCGCAGGAAGGTTCTCATAAAGAGAATGGTAGCTGTAAGGTTGAATTTATTCAACCATCTAATTGGCTTTATTCCGTGCCAAATTTGCTTGTAATTCAGCATTTAGTAACCCTGTATTTAGGTGGGTTTGTTGTAAGGGTAGTGAGTGAGATAGAGTGAAGATTGCTCAAGAGTGTGCAAGAAAACAGAGTGTCGCGGCTGGGACTCGCGGGTGGACTCGCGGCTGCAAGCCGCCAGAAGCTGCACACGTGCCAAGCATGCTGGAAGATGAACAGTCATGCTAGCTGGAGCACTACAGGACAAAACAGGACAACTGGCCATACGGTTAACTCGCGACTGGATCTCGCGACTTGGTCAAGCCGCGAGGTCAAGCCGCGAGCCACCCCTGTTTTGTAAAATCCTGACGTTTCACATTCCTCTCCACTCCAGTATAAATACCCCTTTAACCCACGATTGAAAGAGAGCTTCCAGAGAGAATTTTGAGAGAGAAACCCTAAAGAAAAACAAGATTGTTTCACACACAATCTATACCTTAGAGTCTCTTCAAATTCCCTCACTCTCTTCCTCTCCATTGTCAAAACCTTGAGAGGCATTATACCAAACCTGGTTCTCACCATTATCATCTCTGTGAGACAGTCGTTTGGAGTTCTGGGAAGCAGTTAGGAAGGAGCCAATCTTCATTGGTTGATGCTACGGTGTAGTAGCGGAATCCGGGAAGCTAGAAAAGAAAAAGGTTCGGCGCAACCTCGTTGGAGCAAGAAGCTTGGAGGGCTTAGGTGCACTGGGTAGATTAGGCTTGGAGGGTCTATTGCTGTCCTTGTATCCCAACTGTATTTTCTAATGGATTGATTACCGCTTGGAGGGCGGCGGAGAGGTTTTTCGCCGAGGTCTTCAGTTTCCTCTTCGATAACACATCGGGTGTTATCTTTGTGTTTGCATCTTCCTTCCTCTCTATCTCTGCCTTTACATTATTTGCTGTGGTTTTATTTTGTTATGGCTTAGATAGTTGTTTAACCAATTTCATATTATAGCATATGTTAAGTTTCCGCACACTAGTTGTTTGACATATTGCTTGTGTTGGTTAAGTTGGTTTTTGGGGGTCTAAACGTTCAAAAGTGTTTTTGTACACGTTTTTGAACTTTCAGTAGCAATATCAAATTAATCCCAATAGCTCATAATGCAGAGGAGGAGATGTCATTAAACTCACTCTCTCAACTTTGGAGTAAAATATTTCGCCTACCATGTACTAAATATGTCAATAAACATATAAATAACAATATTTGTTTAAGATTAATGCTATTTCCATACCAAATTTAATTCTTAACTTCCTCCCCTCTCATATGATAGATAAAAAATTAGGAGTAGAGTTGAGAAAAATTAATTTGCAATCAAACATATGGTTTCAAAAAAAAAAAAAAATGTGGAATACATAAAGTTGAACATAGCAAAATTAGAAATTGAAAGAATTCATTTAAACTATTGAAAGTCCATCAAACGAATGATCCAAAGCGACTAGTAGGGGAGAGTGCACCTTATCCCAATTACTTTCTCTCATAGTCAATTAAAAAAGCACCCATATAGTCTACAATCTTTTCTCTAGTACGTTTGAGCTGACTTTAACTATTTACCTTATCCATTTCCACGAGAGGAAAATTGTTAATTTTTGGGACCACAAACTTGATCACTAAAGCCAAACAAGCACAGTCACGCAAAGGGGAAAAAATATTTTCCAAGCTTCTATTTGCTTCATGATTGATAAGTAAGTTACAGTCACAAGAAAATTTGCTCTCCATTTTACCACAACAGCTATTGTTCCACCTAATCCTATATTTATGATTATAAATCTCCACATTTTTTAATTTAATTGATCTTACTATGATGTTCTATAATATAGGCATACAGTTTTTATGAAATCTTAAATTAATTCCCTTGCAGCTTCCTGGTAGGTACGCAGAGTGGATGTTTGGGTTTAGCATAATCCCATATGTAGTACAATTAATTTTAATAAAGTATTTCAAATAATCATCTTTTTTGAAACACATTAATGTAAGGAGCAGTGTACTATCATTCTTTTGATTTAAAACTCTACCATAATGCATCTATACCGATATCTTTAAAGTTAAAGAATTTTCCTTTCTTTTATGCAGTATGATAGTTCAAAAAACGTGTATGAAACACCTTTGAACGTTTAGACCCCCAAATTACAACTTAACCAATTCAAGCAATATGTCAAACAACTAATGTGCGGAAACTTAACACATGCTATAAAATGAAATTGGTTAAAATCTATCTAAGCCATAACATAATAAAACCACAGCCGATAAAATAAAGGCAAAGATAGAGAGGAAGGAAGATGCAAACACAAAGACAACACGCGATGTGTTATCGAAGAGGAAACCGAAGTCCTCGGCGAAAAACCTCTCCGCCGCCCTCCAAGCGGTAATCAATCCACTAGAAAATACAGTTGGGATACAAGGACAGCAATAGACCCTCCAAGCCTAATCTACCCAGTGCACCTAAGCCCTCCAAGCTTCTTGCTCCAACGAGGTTGCGCCGAACCTTTTTCTTTTCTAGCTTCCCGGATTCCGCTACTAGACCGTAGCATCAACCAATGAAGATTGGCTCCTTCCTAACTGCTTCCCAGAAACCCAAACAACTGTCTCACAGTGATGATGATGGTGAGAACCAGGTTTGGTATAATGCCTCTCAAGGATTTGACAATGGAGAGGAAGAGAGTTGAGGAATTTAAAGAGACTCTAAGGTTGAGATTGTGGGTGAAACAATCTTGTTTTTCTTTAGGGTTTCTCTCTCAAAATTCTCTCTGGAAGCTCTCTTTCAATCATGGGTAAAAGGGGTATTTATATTGGAGTGGGAGAGGAATGTGAAACGTCAGGTTTTACAAAACAGGGGTGGCTCGTGGCTTGACCTCGCGGCTTGACCAAGTCGCGAGATCCAGTCGCGAGTTTACCGTATGGCTAGTTGTCCTGTTTTGTCCTGTAGTGCTCCAACTAGCATGACTGTTCATCTTCCAGCATGCTTGGCACGTGTGCTGCTTCTGGCGGCTTGCAGCCGCGAGTCCACCCGCGAGTCCCAACCGCGAGTCTCTGTTTTCTTGCACACTCTTGAGCAATCTTCACTCTATCTCACTCACTACCCTTACAACAAACCCACCTAAATACAGGGTTACTAAATGCTGAATTACAAGCAAATTTGGCACGGAATAAATCCAATTAGATGGTTGAATAAAATCAACCTTACAATCTCCCCCTTTGGCTATTCCGTGACAAAACCCTAAAACAGACTCTAGACTTAACACGTGAGTTGGGAACAGTTGAACAAAACTCACTCACACCTAACTCTAGAAGCTGTGAAGCACTTGAATCATATGAACATAATACTCCTGAAACACAACAATACACCATGATCATTGTAAGCAGAAAATTATAAATGCATATGAAACAGGCAATATGAGATCAAGCAAAGATGGAGTTAATAAACAAACCATGGCTTGATCAACCAAGTGAACACCACAAGGTAGTGATCACAGTGCTCATTCACACTTGGAATGAACACAAGGACATACAAGTTAACAAGCACAAGGCAAGACACTTGTATGCTCAACACTCAACCAATGCATAGCACACAAGGCAAATGCATCTAGGAACAATCCTACAAGGGCACAAGAGTGACAGTACATAAACCAAAATGTAGAACATTTAGATTAAAGTACTGATTTCAACATAGCATAAAGGCTGCATTAAGCAAGGTACAAACCATAAAGCCTATAAACTATGCATAAAACATTAACCCTAAAAGCTTACAAAAGCACATGGGTACAAACACAAAAACATCCTGAATAACATCATCAAAATATATTAAAGATTAAACCAAGAGTATAAGTAATGAGTTAGGAACAGCTATACACCAAAACACAGTGTATCAAAACCATAAAAGCACTAAAAGTACCCAACAAACATAAACCTAAAACCATAAGTTTAAGGATAAGACTAAAAACAAAAGTATGACAAAAGTATGTGTGTACTCCCCCTATCACTATGCACACTTCCCTTTGAACTTTTCTCCCCCTTACTGAATGCTCTCCCCCTTTTTGTCACGAATAGCTAAAGACTCTCGTCCAACTTTCGTTGAATCTCATCTAGCTGATTCTCCATAGTCTCGAGACGCATTTGGACATGGTTGTTTGTGGAGTAGAGAAGTGCCACAAGCTCATCAACGCGTTTCTGAATATGCTCAAGTACACTGCCGACTCTATCAGTATGAGGAGCAGTCTGTGCTTGTGGAATACTAGCTGGTGAAGCTTCAGGAACAGCACGTAATGTAGATGTGGTATGTGCAGGTGTCTCTGAGTCAGGGGCAGATGGAGTAACCGGAGAGATGTGAGCACTTCTTGGTGATTTAGAGGAGTGACTTCTGCTAGCTTGAAGAGTGAACAAGGAAATGGGACGTTGACGAGTCAACATTTTGCCATCTGCAAGAGGAATAATGCCTGCACGAAGAATGAGCTTCATGATGAGACTGCAAAATGGAATAATTCCTCGAGCTGCAAATCGACACGCGGTCTTCCTCAAGGTGTAGTAGATGTGAGCACATATATCAATGGGGGCTCCTGTAATAAGGTCACAAAGAAATAGAGCTCTCCCAAGATTAATGAATGTAGTGTTGGACAGTGGGTAGAGATTGGTGAACATGATCAACTTTAGTGTGGTCAGCTCAGGTCCAAACTTTGCGGTGCTGATGGATGTTCCTGCACTGGATACTTCATGATCGTGTCCTAGGATTTGTAAAATTTCTCCAACTTCTGGATTTCGTTCATCATAAGGAGTTAAATTCACATTCTGAGGTCTGGTGATGCTGAGAAGATCTGCGATGGAGTCTGGGGTAACACTAAACTCTGTTCCTCTGACCCAGAAAATGAGTTGAGGTCCAAGATCAGTTGCATTGGAGAAGCATTCTTTGACCAGCTCATCCATTGGATCATCAAATTTCCCGAACAAGTTTGCCCAATCTCGGTTCTCAAAGATTCGAGGGATGAAAGTGGTCCCTAAAGTGTTGAACTCTACCACCCGTTCCACTATAGTGGTTGACTTGTCAAACACATTTGAGTAGGCGTGTGAGTTAAGCGGAAGTTTGAACCTATCCTCATTGGGATCTTGAGATGCCTGAGATGATAGACGAGTCCTTTTAGCAACTGGTGTTGCTGGTTCGTCAGCAACAATGTCTTTACCCCTGGAAGATCGACGAGACATCTGCAAGAGAACAGGCCCACAGCAAAGAACCAAACAACAATACCACACAAGATAATTGTCAACAAGATTCAGTGTAAACAAAATTTCAATATATAAACACAAACTGAGGATAGTGCAGACCCAACCAAACTTCCAACAATACAAAGAAGCACAAAATAACAGGTGCAGCAAAAAGGTGATAGTGTACCAAAACATAGATAGACAACACAACTGACAAAACTGTCAATGAGACAGGTTATCATGACCATGATATGCAAACAGATACAGCATTCGAACAATTAGAGCAGATAACATAAATCACTCCATCAGAGATATGAACAAGGGAAAATTTTTCAACATGAAGAAATCAATCAACCACACTAGAGCACATGGTTTAGAGACATACATTATGTTATCATAAAAACTCAGTAACCAATACCAAACACCAACATCAATACTTAAGCAAGTGAAATGAGTAAGTCAAATAGACACCAAACCCATTTAAGAAAAGATTTTCAGACTCAATAATAGGCAAAAATCAGAACAATGAAAAACACATTGTGACCGCTCAGCGTGAAAACAGGAGAGAACAATATCAAACGCGACACTCCATACCCATTACATAAAGAGAGAAGTATTTCGAACATACTAACAGTCCAAACGGTAACAAAAATATGCAGGAAAAAGAAAATGAGATTGAGAAAGCAAAACCCATACCTTTTCTTGATGATTTGGATAAGAAATGAAGCACCAATGAAGTTTGAAAATGGATTCACGAAGTTCCAAAAGTTCGAGGGAAAAACTGAAAAGAGGTTTAAAAACTGCTCCTGTTTCTACAAAACACGCGTTTTTCGCGACTTGATTAAGTCGCCACAAAGTCGCCAGCTCAAGCCGCCAAAGCACTCAAGACCAAAAATTTGAAAATTTTTCTAAGTGTTTTTCGCGACTGGAAGGTCTACCCGCGAGTGAGTCGCGAGCTGAGCCGCGAAAATCTCTGAGTGAACCTCGCGACTGGACCTTCCACTCGCGAACAAGTCACCAAAAATGACCAGCGAAGATGCGACTGAGGCTCGCGACTTGACATACCCGCGACTGAGTCGCCAAAACAGGGCAAAACTGGATTTTTGAAATTTTCAGATTTTTCAAAGAAAATACTTTCCAAAAACACCTAAAACACTCAAAAATCTTTTTGTGCTTGAATTAACAAAGATTGAGCATGTGAAAACACATTTCATCAAGTACAATTACACAAATGAATATGGCATTTATTGAACATAAACTTGTGTGTTGTGTGTAGATATCAACAATGAGATAGTCCTTCGTCTAATGTGAAACTTCAATGATCGATTCAACCAAGGCATACACAATTAGCACTAGATCATGTGACCCATCTCAATTATAGAAATATGTATATATGACCTCCCACACAACTTGATAAACATAACTTGGAGCTTAACATTTGACTCCACTTTCAATCATAATATTTGATCTTTTTGATCTTTCGAGGCAATCATCTCTCATTGTGAGAGTGATATATGACATTTCACTTTAAAGAACAGGCCTTTGGCCTTTTTGAATAAACATTCACTTTAATATAAGGTCGCTTACCCTTTTTCCTAGTCAAATACTAGAATGTGCGACAGGCTTTTGCAGCTCAATATCTCTTTTCATTTGGAGATTTACATTTGGTGAGCTCTTTTTAGCAAAACAAAAATAAAAAGTGGAAAGATATATAGACACAAGTTTATGCATGTCTCAAGATCAACATAACCATTCACTAATCATTCATGACAAGTTTGAAGATCTATTTACAACAATCACATAGATTTCAAGATTTTTCCCACAGTGATATGAGTGCAAGAAAACAAGCAATGCTCGAAAATGCACAAAGCCATTAGCACAAAGGTACAAGGCAAAACAAGTTTTGAGACAAAACTCAACAAAGTCAATCAAGCTTTTTGATTTTCTAATTTTTTATGTGATTTTTGGATTTTTGACACAAGAAACAAAAAGATTGATAAAACAAAATTAAAAATATTCACAAGTAGACAAGCAAACAACCAACATAAAAAACAACAAGCAAACCAAACAAACATTGTCGCAAAGCATAGGAAGTATTAATGTATGGACATGTTGTAATGCTTATGCATGAGTACCCTTTTTCACCCACACGTCACTGGCGTTTGGGGTGATTTCCTTATAGGATTGGGTACGGGAGTTAGGGCTTTCAAACCTTCGTGAGAAGCTTTCCAAGGAGTTGGTGAATGCACCAATCATCTTCATCACGTTCATCATTCCGGGATCTCCATTTTGATCTCTAGATTGATCACCTGCCCAAATTCTCCTCTCATTTCTGGGTCCTCCTGACCTTTGAGGAGTTGCACTGTTCTTTGCTCTCAGCTTTTGGCAATTTGGTCGAGTATGCCCTTGAAGTCCGCAATAATGGCACACATAAGTTCCTCTAGGACCTCTTTGTGGTCGTGGACGTGATTTGGCACGAGATTCAGACCTGCCCACAGACTGATTACGGGGATTCAGCATCCGTTGGTTCACCACATTCTTCTTCTCCTCCACCTCGAGCTTCTCACCAGTAAGGTCAGCTACAACTGGATCTTTGGCCTTTACAAACTTCACTTCTTTAGTGACATTTCCAGATGAACTACTTCCTCCAGTATATCCCAATCCGGATTTGTCTGAAAAGCTCTTTTGAGCTGATATAACATCATCTAGCTTCTTGGTGGTGACCCTCTCTATTTTAACATTCGCTTGCACAACCTCATTCTCAAGAAATCTCACTTTTGTGTAAGTTTCGGACAACTCACCATTCAATGTTTCTATCTCACATTTGGCCTCCCTATATCGAATTAGGAGACTTTTGTAGTCTTCCTCAGCCTTCTTCATTTTTCTCACAGCAGCCTTGGCCACCCTTGTGTACTCACCCGACTTCTCCAAGAGTGAGTTATAATTCTCTTGAAGATTTGCTGCGCTTTCATCTTCTTCAACAATTGATTCTTCAACAATTCCTAGTGACTCATCATCACTATGTTCTCCAAGGTCTCGTACAAGCAAATTTAACTCATCCGAAGACTCAACATGAGCAATAGTCATAAAAGCTGAATAGTTCCCCTCTCCATCACAGCTCTCTTCAGATTCTGAGTCAGACGAATCCGAGTCACTCAAGGTCGTGGCATACACTTTGCCTTTCGATTTCAAATAATTCGGACATTCCTTCTTAAAGTGTCCATGCCCGTTACATTCAAAACAAGTGACACCTTGTGTGGGTTGGGATTCTTTTCCATCTTTCTTTTTGAAATCCCTCTTCTCCCTTCCAGAACTTTGGAATTTTCTTTTATCATCAAATTTGCCATTATTTTTGAATTTCAAAAACTTTCTGAAATTTTTGACAAGGTAGGCTACATCTTTGTCAACCACATCTTCTCCCGATGAGTCTTGATCTTCTACCTTCTCATTAATGGTCTTTAGAGCAAGGGATTTACTCTTCCGTTGATTGGGCAGCGACATCTCATAAGTCTGCAGAGACCCAACCAGCTCCTGTACTTTGATGTCATCAAGATCCTTGCTCTCTTCAATTGCTGTCACTTTAAGACGAAAACTTTCCGGCAATGATCGAAGGATCTTCCTTACAATCTTTGAGTCCTCCGTTTTCTCCCCCAAGTTGAACTTACTGACAACCACCTCATTTAGCTTCCCATAGAAAGAGTCAAAAGACTCATCCTCACTCATTTTGAGCTCCTCAAACCGAGTGGTCAGCATTTGTAACTTGGTGTCTTTCACTTTCTTCGTGCCTTCATAAGTGGTTTTCAGAATCTCCCATGCTTCCTTGGCAATGGTAATGTGAGAAATCCTGTGAAATTCATCTGGAGACACACCACAGAAAATAGCATTGAGTGCTTTACTGTTAGCATTAGATGCAGCAAGTGCTGCCTTATCCCATGTGGATTTGGCTGCCTCAGGTTTGGTCCAACCAATCTCAACAGCATCCCAAACGGATTCATCAATAGAACACAGAAAAGCTCTCATACGAACCTTCCAAAAAGCATAATTACCACCATCAAAATATGGAGGTGCATTTAGGGATTGAGACCTATCCATCTCAAAAGGGAGTCAAGGATCACACAATGGTAATAAAACCAATAGCAGTGTACCTGCTCTGATACCAATTGATAGTTCAAAAAACGTGTATGAAACACCTTTGAACGTTTAGACCCCCAAATTACAACTTAACCAATTCAAGCAATATGTCAAACAACTAATGTGCGGAAACTTAACACATGCTATAAAATGAAATTGGTTAAAATCTATCTAAGCCATAACATAATAAAACCACAGCAGATAAAATAAAGGCAAAGATAGAGAGGAAGGAAGATGCAAACACAAAGACAACACGCGATGTGTTATCGAAGAGGAAACCGAAGTCCTCGGCGAAAAACCTCTCCGCCGCCCTCCAAGCGGTAATCAATCCACTAGAAAATACAGTTGGGATACAAGGACAGCAATAGACCCTCCAAGCCTAATCTACCCAGTGCACCTAAGCCCTCCAAGCTTCTTGCTCCAACGAGGTTGCGCCGAACCTTTTTCTTTTCTAGCTTCCCGGATTCCGCTACTAGACCGTAGCATCAACCAATGAAGATTGGCTCCTTCCTAACTGCTTCCCAGAAACCCAAACAACTGTCTCACAGTGATGATGATGGTGAGAACCAGGTTTGGTATAATGCCTCTCAAGGATTTGACAATGGAGAGGAAGAGAGTTGAGGAATTTGAAGAGACTCTAAGGTTGAGATTGTGGGTGAAACAATCTTGTTTTTCTTTAGGGTTTCTCTCTCAAAATTCTCTCTGGAAGCTCTCTTTCAATCGTGGGTAAAAGGGGTATTTATACTGGAGTGGGAGAGGAATGTGAAACGTCAGGTTTTACAAAACAGGGGTGGCTCGCGGCTTGACCAAGTCGCGAGATCCAGTCGCGAGTTAACCGTATGGCCAGTTGTCCTGTTTTGTCCTGTAGTGCTCCAGCTAGCATGACTGTTCATCTTCCAGCATGCTTGGCACGTGTGCTGCTTCTGGCGGCTTGCAGCCGCGAGTCCACCCGCGAGTCCCAGCCGCGAGTCTCTGTTTTCTTGCACACTCTTGAGTAATCTTCACTCTATCTCACTCACTACCCTTACAACAAACCCACCTAAATACAGGGTTACTAAATGCTGAATTACAAGCAAATTTGGCACGGAATAAAGCCAATTAGATGGTTGAATAAAATCAACCTTACACAGTATGATTGGGTCGGAGTAGTATATCAAATTAATCATAGCAACTCATAATGCAAAGGAAGAGATGTCATTAAACCCGATCTTTCAACTTTGGAGTAAGATTTTCCACTTACTATATAAACAAGTTAATAAACATATAAATAACAATATTTTTTTTAGGTAATTAATATTTTATACCAAAATTTGATTCTTAAAATTTTCCCCTTTCTCATATGATAGACAAAAAATTATAAGGTGTAGATTTAAGAAAAATTAATTTCAAATCAAACATATGTTTAAACATATTACATGATTGCAGGCGTAATCTCATGATTATAGATTACACATATTTCATGATTATAGATATAATCTTAATAGTGTTATTTTACATGTGCCAATATTTTCCAACAATTGACATGCATCAATGGCTTCAAAAATTGTTCATAACCACAATGCTAGTAGGAGCCATATTTGGTGCTTTGTTGGATATTTAGTTGAATGATATACTTGTATGGAAAATGTCAATAATTTGTTCTAATTTTTTTTTCTATATTGTGGGTGTCCTCACTATTGTTGTTGCTCAAGATCCTAGATATATTGTCATTGGATGAATTATACAAATTAGAATGGGCATGGAAATCTCAATGATGACTTCTACAATAAGTATTGCAAGGTTTTTCTCCACAATGATTGAGGTGAGTTAATTATAGTGCATTTAGTTTTGATTCCTATTGGGCAATTGATCTCCTACATTAAAACCATAACCTTAATATGTTAACATTCTTTTTAAAATTTAGTAAGGATGGATGTTTGGGTTCAGCATAATCTCATCTATAGCTCAATTCAATTTACCAAAGTATCTCAAATAATCTTATTTTTGGAAATACATGAACATAGGGACAAATGTACCATAATTATTTTTATTTTAAAGTCTACCCTAATAAATCTATATCAATTATTTTAAAATTAATGAATTTTCCTTTCTTTCAAGCAGTATGATTGGGGAGGTGGATGGGTTGCTATGCAAAAAAAAAAAAAAAAAAATCTATGATCATGTGTTTAGATTGAAATGAAGTAACAAAAGAAATTGAGAATAAGATATATGCTTGCATTTTAGATCTAAACTTACCTGCATGATGCACAAGAAAGTTTAATATATGATATATATGAAAATGAAAAACAAAAAAATCTTTCTCAAGGAGTTAAAAGGTAAAGTAGGAAAAATATCCATTCCTATATAACATTTATTTATAAAATTTTGATCATCATCAAAACATGCTAAAACCCAACAAAATATATTTCCCCCTAATATGTAAAACATTGAAAATGTATCTAAAATATTTTTAAATCAATGAAAAGAAAGAAAAAAAAGATGAAACAAACATTTTTAGGACCTAAAACCCAACAAAACCATGATTCAATCCAAAAAGAGGGGAAAAAAGTCACATCAAAATCCAAATTTTCTCTTAATAATATTTATAACACATAATGTATTAGAGAATTTTATAAGTTCAAGGAAAAAAAAAAACATTTGAAAGTAAAATCCAACAAAACAATGATTAAAAATAAAAACATGTCAATTATAATTTTTTTTTTGATAGATATATCAATTATTATTAATTGGTTGTTTTGTTGTAAGAAATTTAAATCATAGTTTCCATTCTTTTTCAGCACAAAGTTTGCCTTTTGTTTTGTTTTATTTTGTTTTTGGTCATAATAATTGTTGATCATTACTCATTATATATTTTGTTTCTTCTCTCTTTTCTGCACAAATTAACCTGAAATTAAATACTTTAATTAACAAATTAGCTTTTCATATAATAATTCCGATTAGACCATTTCTACCACTCACTAGTACCACAATTTGATAGCTTCAATGTATCAAGATACAAGTCTAAGTGCAAGCTCTTCACTGGCTTAGTTCCAGCAATGTTGCAGATATAGCAAATCACAGGAAGTTTAGTTTCGACTACTGTATAGTAAACAATAGGTTTCACCCAAAAAAAAGAAAAAAAGAAAAAAAAAAAGAGAGGTAGTTTAGCTTTAATCAACTAGGTTTGACACTCGTATTTTTTAATTGGTTGCTTAGGATTTGTTAGTATTTTTGTTATAGTCCCTGCTTTTGTATATAAGAGCAGAATGTGTATTAGTCCAGTAGCTAATGAGAAAATCCATCACTTTTCTCGTATCCAAACTCCATTGTTGAGATCCTCTGCTTTATGTCATTCCAATTTTAACACAATGTTCCTTGTGTTTGGCATATTCTTTGATTCATCTGTCATTGCTAAACTTGTATGAACCCACTGTATTCAAGATTGAAATTCTTTTCCATATCTAAGCCAACGTTGGTCACAGATATTAGGCACAAATTAATTAAGATAAAAAAAAATTAGAATGATCAACTATTGCATCCATTTTATGACTATGGACATGCATGTAGTATTGCTTTATGTTTTCCATGGTAAATATTAATATCCATTACTTTGGCATTAAAAAAAATTCTTTAAATTGAAGCATCTAATTTGATGTGGTCTCATTCTTAAGAAATTTTGCAACCTAATTCAAATCATGCTAACTAAATAGAATGACTTTGTATAGTCCAACACAAATTAAATCATATATATTACCTAAGTTAGCTTAAACTTATCTCATTCTCAAAAAAAAAAAAAAAACTTATCTCTAATTCTAAGTTTAATTTGGCTATGATATGTTGCACTACAAATCCATGATACTCTTTAAATATACAAAAATATGATAGAAATAACATAAGAAATCTAATAGATAAATAAAATAGGAAAGCAACTAGGCCTTTCTATTGTACTTTTTTATTAAAAAAAAAAGTCTGACAGTTTTTAGACCCCTTAAAACCACAAACAAATTAACCTAGGTAATTAGCCAAGTGATTACTTAGTCAAATTAACAAGTCTAGGTTAACACAAATATATCATATCATGCATAGTAGCGGAAAATAAATAAGATAATGATATGATCACCCAGGAAACCAAATCGGTAAAAATCTGGGGAGGATTTGACCTAGCTATCCTCAAGGTAAACTTGAATCCACTATCTTGAAAGAATCGAAGTTTGAAAGTTCAAAAACGTGTACAAAAACACTTTTGAACGTTTAGACCCCCAAAAACCAACTTAACCAACACAAGCAATATGTCAAACAACTAGTGTGCGGAAACTTAACATATGTTATAATATGGAATTGGTTAAACAACTATCTAAGCCATAACAAAATAAACCACAGCAGATAATATAAAGGCAGAGATAGAGAGGAAGGAAGATGCAAACACAGAGATAACACCAGATGTGTTATCGAAGAGGAAACCGAAGACCTCGGCGAAAAACCTCTCCGCCGCCCTCCAAGCGGTAATCAATCCACTAGAAAATACAGTTGGGATACAAGGACAGCAATAGACCCTCCAAGCCTAATCTACCCAGTGCACCTAAGCCCTCCAAGCTTCTTGCTCCAACGAGGTTGCGCCGAACCTTTTTCTTTTCTAGCTTTCCGGATTCCGCTACTACACCGTAGCATCAACCAATGAAGATTGGCTCCTTCCTAACTGCTTCCCAGAACTCCAAACGACTGTCTCACAGAGATGATAATGGTGAGAACCAGGTTTGGTATAATGGCCTCTCAAGGATTTGACAATGGAGAGGAAGAGAGTGAGGGATTTTGATGAGACTCTAAGGTAGAGATTGTGGGTAAAACAATCTGGTTTTTCTTTAGGGTTTCTCTCTCAAAATTCTCTCTGGAAGCTCTCTTTCAATCGTGGGTTAAAAGGGTATTTATACTAAAGAGGAGTGGAATGCGAAACGTCAGGTTTTTCCAAAACAGGGGTGGCTCGCGGCTTGACCTCGCGGCTTGACTAAGTCGCGAGTTCCAGTCGCGAGTTAACCGTATGGCCAGTTGTCCTGTTTTGTCCTGTAGTGCTCCAGCTAGCATGACTGTTCATCTTCCAGCATGCTTGGCACGTGTGCATCTTCTGGCGGGTTGAAGCCGCGAGTCCAGTCGCGAGTCCCAGCCGCGACACTCTGTTTTCTTGCACACTCTTGAGCAATCTTCACACTATCTCACTCACTACCCTTACAACAATCCCACCTAAATACAGGGTTACTAAATGCTGAATTACAAGCAAATTTGGCACGGAATAAAGCCAATTAGATGGTTGAATAAATTCAACCTTACAATCTCCCCCTTTGGCTATTCCGTGACAAAACCCTAAAACAGACTCTAGACTTAACATGTGAGTTGGGAACAGTTGATCAAAACTCACTCACACCTAACTCTAGAAGCTGTGAAGCACTTGAATCATATGAACATAAACTCCTGAAACACAACAATACACCATGATCATTGTAAGCAGAAAATTATAAATGCATATGAAACAGGCAAAATGAGATCAAGCATAAGATGGAGTTAATGAACAAACCATGGCTTGATCAACCAAGTGAACACCACAAGGTAGTGATCAAAGTGTTCATTCACACTTGGAATGAACACAAGGACATACAAGTTAACAAGCACAAGGCAAGACACTTGTATGTACAACACTCAACCAATGCATAGCACACAAGGCATATGCATCTAGGAACAATCCTACAAGGGCACAAGAGTGACAGTACATAAACCAAAATGTAGAACATTTAGATTAAGGTACTGATTTCAACATAGCATAAAGGCTGCACTTAAGCATGGTACATACCATAAAGCCTACAAACTATGCATAAAACAATAACCCTAAAAGCTTACATAAGCATATGGGTACAAACACATTATATTGAATAAAAACTTAAACAATATAAACTAAAAGTGCTTAAAATTTCTCCCCTTCAAAGTGATGAGAAGCTGTTATGCACTTGGAACATATATATACTTGTACCCTGAAACACTTGCACAAAACACATTAGACCCTCAAGGTAAAGCAAGTAATAAATGACAAGTATAATATAACAAGTATAGAAATGGCTATAATGATCACATAGCAAAGCAAATGATCATCTGAACATGCATTCAATGAAGCATAATAGCATAGGGATATATGCATGTCCAAAGCACAAACATGATGCAATGAGAACAACAAAGCATAACTCAAAGCACCATAAAGCCAACAAGAAAACAAATAGAACAAGGTTTTCTAGTTAACACAATGTCTTCTCCCCCTTGGTATATGCATCTCCCCTATGGAATATCTCTCCCCCTACAAATGTGCATGAGAAATAGAATTTCTCCCTCTAAGGATGTGTACAAGAGTCATATAGAAATGACAAAATACTCCGAAACATTCTCTAGAGTATACTCTCCCCCTTTTTGTCAGGAATAGACAAAGGGTCAAGAAGAAACGAGGGCAAGAGAAGAAGTAATGAACAATGATAATGATGCATGAGGGATGTGAGATGAATGAGAAAATGAAGCTCAAACCTAAGACAAAGTAACATGCGACAAAGCATAAGGTAGACATGACAAGCTAGGATGAAACAGCAAGGTCAAGACCAATGCATGACAAGGGTAGCAAAGGTGTGTGCAAGAGGTGGCTAAGTGCAATGCATGACCAATGCAAGAAAAATGCACATGTGGGGCAAGGTGTGTTAAATACACAACCAATGAACCAAACATGTTCCTAATGAGGAAACATGAGAAACCCCAAAGTTTGGTACTCATCGGAGTCCAAACAAGTGAGAAAATGCCTAAGAGACATTTTATCAAACACCTAGCATGCACACTATGAACAATAATGTGAAACAATGCATGAACATCATGAAATTCACCCTTAATACATGTTCTAATTGCCACAAGGGGCCAACATCCAATGCAAATCAACAGAATAAACCAATCCCATGAAAAAAATTTGACAAAAATTAAGTTTTCCCAACCCCTATGATAAAAATCCCAACCAAGAGCACAAAACTCTCCAAAACATAATCTAAGGATCAAAATCAATGAAAAGAGTTTATAATTACCTTAGAGATGTTAATGGATTGAAAAACCATTCAAATTGGTTGGGTTTTGATGTAAAAATATTGAAAGAGGGGTTTTAGAGAGGATGGGAGAGGTTTAAAACAAGTTTCCCACGAAAAAGCTCTTTAAAAAGCTGATTCTGGGCGACTCGCGACTGGCGAGTCGCGAGCCAAGTCGCGAGTGAGCCGCGAAACCTCTCTGTCTGAACTCGCGGCTTAGACTCGCGGCTTGCAAGCCGCCAAACCGACCAGCCAAAACTGGCAGCTCACGCAAGTAGCCAAAATGAGTGGCCAAAAAATCTGACACTTGTTTTTCAAACCATAACATGTTTAAACATTGAAAAACAAAGTAAGCACTAAACATAAACTCAAAGAGTGATAAAAATCACTTCCAAAAACATATAAAATGATCAAAAATCTTTTTGGATTGAACCATATATGATTGAGCACACACACATCACATTTAGACAAGTACAATCTAACAAATGAATAAGACATTCATTGAACATAAGGCAAGTGTGTTATGTGTGTGTATCAAATGTGGAATAGTCCTTAGTCTAGAATGAAGCTTCAATGATCAATTCAATCAAGTCATACACAACTAGTACTAAGTCAAGTGGTATATCTCAATTATAGAAGTGAACATATATGACCTCCCACAAGAAAATGATTACATAAGATTGAAGCTTTTCATTTGGCTTCTTATAATTCATATCATTTGATCATTTTGAATCAATACAACTCATTTTGAGCAATACATCTCATTTTTGAGATTGATGCCTGAAATTTTTGATATTTCAATTTGATGAACAAGCCTTTGGCTTTTTGGGCATCATACATTTTCATATAAGTCGCTTTCCCTTTTTCCTAGTCGAATACTAGTATGTGCGACGGCTTTTGCAGCTCATTATCTCTTTTCATTTTGAGATTTACATTTATTGAGCTCTTTAAGCAATAAAAATAAAAGAGTGGGAAGAGATATAAGTACAAGTCTACGCATGTATCAAAACCACCATGACTATTGACAAATCATACATGACAAGCTTGAAGATCGATTTACAACAATCACACAAAGATGTCAAGATTTTTCCCACAAAGATATAAGTGCAAAAATAACAAGCTAAGCTCGAAAATGCACAAAGCCATTTGTACAAAGGTACAAGGCCAAATTTACATGTGATATGTGTTCAAACAAATACGATCAAACTTTTTGAATTTTTCACTTTTTATGTGGTTTTGGATTTTTACTCACACAAAATAGAAACATAAAAGTAAGATAAAAAACGAAACAATGCATACAAATAAATGCAAGATGCACAAAATGCATGAAGATATGACATTTAATGCATGAAGGGTCCTACAAAGATCGAAAGAATTAGATCAAGGACCAAAAGAGCAAAAGCTCAACCATAGGAACCCTTCCTCATCCAAACGGAACGATTGTTTGGAATGAGTGTCTCAAGAGAAGCGAGACGAGGGTTGGAAGACTGAGAACCGGAGATGCACATAGTCAAGGAGTTAAGAGCATTAAACATTTTCTTTAACAACATGCTATTTTCACTCAATTCCAGTTTACTCTTTTTAGCACAACTTCCAAAAAGCTCAAGTTTCTCTTTTCTTTTGATTCTCTTAAGAGCTTGAAACTTAGAGCAATGAGGTCTTAGATGACCAAAGGCACCACAATGGTGGCAAATAATGTGTTTAGGTCCACTAGGCTTTTTGGGAATGGGTCTAGCAACATGGTTTTGTTCCCTCTTCAACTTATGACATTGAGGTCTTATATGACCAATCACACCACAATGGTGGCAAGTTGGAACAAACTTAGATCCATCCAAAGCCTTAGGTTGAGACCTAAACGAAGGCTTTGACTTAACAGCCTTTCTCTCCACCTTTTGATTTCTTTTATGTGGAGGAATGTACACCGATTTGTCCTTTAAGGTAGAACACACACTAGGCACAAAATCGGGTACCACAACATGATTGCAACAAACATTATCATCCTTTTTAACAATAGGTTCAGCAATCAAACACTTGGCATGCATCTTAAGAGATTCATTTTCACATTTAAGATCATCAACAAGTTCGTTAGACAAAACTAGTTTAGCATCCAAGTCCATATTCAAACATTCAAACTCTTTCAGCTTTTCAAGAGAAATTTCAGCAAGTTTTTTATATTCCTCAACCAATTTGTTGGATTCATTGAGCTTAGCAATCAAATCATCTTTTTCACAAAATAACTTGCTCAAATTCTTTTGAAACTTCTTAGCATTTTTCTTGAAGAGTTTGTCAACAACACCCATAGATTCAAATAACATGTCATCACACTTATGAGGATTAACACTCATAGAGGCATTTTCACAAACACGTGGCATGTTACATTCATCACCAACCAAATCATGCAAAGAGTCATACAAAGCACAATCCATGGCAAATAAACACAAGGGGTCAAGGATCACACTTAGGTATTTAAACCACAACAAGTGTACCCGCTCTGATACCAATTGAAAGTTCAAAAACGTGTACAAAAACACTTTTGAACGTTTAGACCCCCAAAAACCAACTTAACCAACACAAGCAATATGTCAAACAACTAGTGTGCGGAAACTTAACATATGCTATAATATGGAATTGGTTAAACAACTATCTAAGCCATAACAAAATAAACCACAGCAGATAATATAAAGGCAGAGATAGAGAGGAAGGAAGATGCAAACACAGAGATAACACCAGATGTGTTATCGAAGAGGAAACCGAAGACCTCGGCGAAAAACCTCTCCGCCGCCCTCCAAGCGGTAATCAATCCACTAGAAAATACAGTTGGGATACAAGGACAGCAATAGACCCTCCAAGCCTAATCTACCCAGTGCACCTAAGCCCTCCAAGCTTCTTGCTCCAACGAGGTTGCGCCGAACCTTTTTCTTTTCTAGCTTTCCGGATTCCGCTACTACACCGTAGCATCAACCAATGAAGATTGGCTCCTTCCTAACTGCTTCCCAGAACTCCAAACGACTGTCTCACAGAGATGATAATGGTGAGAACCAGGTTTGGTATAATGGCCTCTCAAGGATTTGACAATGGAGAGGAAGAGAGTGAGGGATTTTGATGAGACTCTAAGGTAGAGATTGTGGGTAAAACAATCTGGTTTTTCTTTAGGGTTTCTCTCTCAAAATTCTCTCTGGAAGCTCTCTTTCAATCGTGGGTTAAAAGGGTATTTATACTAAAGAGGAGTGGAATGCGAAACGTCAGGTTTTTCCAAAACAGGGGTGGCTCGCGGCTTGACCTCGCGGCTTGACTAAGTCGCGAGTTCCAGTCGCGAGTTAACCGTATGGCCAGTTGTCCTGTAGTGCTCCAGCTAGCATGACTGTTCATCTTCCAGCATGCTTGGCACGTGTGCATCTTCTGGCGGGTTGAAGCCGCGAGTCCAGTCACGAGTCCCAGCCGCGACACTCTGTTTTCTTGCACACTCTTGAGCAATCTTCACACTATCTCACTCACTACCCTTACAACAATCCCACCTAAATACAGGGTTACTAAATGCTGAATTACAAGCAAATTTGGCACGGAATAAAGCCAATTAGATGGTTGAATAAATTCAACCTTACAAAGTTCATACAAAAGGACTTACAAGCACCCCCGCTTGACTTCTTAATGCTACCAACCAGTAGAACTTACTGACACGACCACGTGCAAGCTCCGAATCCATAGACTCCTTCTTTCTTGGATTCCCACCAGCTACAAGCACCCCCGCTTGTGTATTCTTTAAGCTTTAATGACAGCAACTGAATTGATCATCAAGGTGTAGAAAATATCTCCTCCTTGAAAACCCTAAGTTTGTGTAAAGGAAAGCTCCTCTAGATCTCACAAGAGATTTACACAAACCGCAATATGAGCAACACTAAAACGTGGCTAGGGTTTGCCTTTTATACTTAGGACAAATAAGAAACCCTAAAAACGTTTTAAAACAAATAGGGCTGAGTTGGAAAATTCTGCAGAAAAGCGATCTGCCCGAGTTTCGATTGGTCGAGCCTAAGCTTCGATCGATCGAGTCAAGCCGAAAGCCACAGTGCTTCCTACATTAAACTCGATTTCAACTTTACATTGACATACAACTTTGAGCTAGCTTTAAACACTTCTAAACACATTGTTTTGATCATGGTTTGCCAACAATACAAATTAGAGTTCTAAATACATAAAATCCTAAACTTTAGAACCTAACAAAGTCTTTTACTATAAATTCCACAATTATAATAATTCTTAAATAATATGTTTTCAAATATTTTCCATAAATTTCTTTCCTTTTCCCCCCTAAAGCGGGTATTATTTTCCTCTTAAATTATTCTTAGGAGGTATATAGTTTTTATTTTTTTAACTGAAAAGGCTTTTTTGTGGGGGGGGGGGGGGGAGGGGGAAGGAGACTAACCTAAAAGGAAGAGTTAAAACGATTAATACTACATACAATTTCCCTTTTGTTCTAATTGGGGAAAAATCCATAAAATTCTCATTTATGAAATCAATTATTTTATCCTATAAAAAGTTTTGGGAAAAAAAATAATGAATATGAAAGTCATATTTTCCATAAACCTATATGCTAGTCCAAAAGTCCTCTATTCAAATTTGCTATATATATATATCTTCAATTAAATATGTAACTTATCAGAGTTTTTTTTTTTAAAAAAAAATGTAACTTATTAGTTACAGATATATTTTTCAATTATCAAAACATACAAGGTCTCTTCCTCTTGTTGAACCTTTCCCCTCTCTCGACACTTATATATCGTATATACCTTTTTCCTTTCCTCTACATATTTTTCATGTGGTTTTCTAGAAAGTTGGGGACTAAGGTTAAGTTTTGGTCTTGTGCTAATTATGCAAGTTGATTCATGGGAGTTAATAAGGCAGTGTGTTTGACGAAGAGCTTCAATTGCTGCATATGGAGATATTCATTTTGAAAGTCTTAATTGTGACAATGCCTTAGCAAAACTTAGTTGTTTATTGTTGGAAGATGATGGTATTTATTATCATGAGAGCTTATAAGGTAGTGTGGGTGAATGTTGCATTTAGCAAATAGGTTCTAAAAAACTATTGCAGTAAAATAAATTATCTTACATAAATTAGCTTCTCTAAGTTTTTGTATAATAAAAATTCTTGAACGAATGACATTAGCATTGTATGACATACATTTTATAGTACATGATTTCACAATTTTTTAAATAGAAGATCTATATTAAATTTGTGTTGCTACAGTAGCTATAGTGTCTTTTGGTTTGTTCAATTGACACTGTAGCTACAGTATATATATATATATATATATATTTTTTTTTTTTTTCAATCATCGATTTGTGCTTTTTTTTTTTCTCTTAAATATTTATATAAACTGGCATATATATTGTTATACTGATATAATAAATTTCACATTATTTTCACAATTATTGAGGTGTCAACTTCTGGTAGGTCGAAATAAAATAATAAAATATGAAACTGTGATTAACCACAACTAAAAATATATGATTTGTGAAAATGTTGTAACACTTGTTGTGTGAATGTGTAAAAGTTACAGTACTTAGTTTGCTCAATATGTACTGTTTATCACTTCATTGGCTTTTTTTTTTTTAGTCATCGGTTTGTGTTTTTTTTTTTAAATAATATTTATATGAGTTGGCATATATATTGTTATACTGACACAACAAATTTCACAATATTTTCACAATTATTGCGGTGTCAATTTCTTATAGGTCAAAATAAAATAATATAATATGAGACTGTGACTAGTCACAATTAAAAATAAATGTTTTGTGAAAATATTGTAACTCTTGTTAGCACAATATTTTCACAATTGTTGAGATCTTAGTTTCTTATAAATCAGATAAATAAATGCAAAGTTCACAACATTTTAATATTAATTTCACAAAAAATTATAGGCAAGCGATTATTGATGGATAAAAAAGTGATATCAGTCGTGAGTCCATTTTAAAATCAATAACAACTTGTCATTTAGAATTTGTTATGAAAATATTATGAAAATAACATTTCTATAAAATAAATGATAATATATCAGATTGAAACTTGCCACGGCTGAAAAGAAAGGCACAGTGAAAACATTATAACATTTTGTTGTGTTTCTAGACTTTTTTTTTGGTTTAGTCAAATTTGGTGAGCAAAAATTCATTGTTTCGCACACAAGTTTCTTCTATTGATTTGTTGTTGTTGTTGTTGTTGTTTCTTTTAATGCATAGTTTAAAGTGGTTGTCTCAATGTGGGTTTCAGTTAACTCAACTGGTAAAGTCTCTGATGTTTGTATAAGAGATCTGGGGTTCAATCACTGCCTACACCAAAAACTGATTGGTATCTTGGTCTGATGATAAAGAGATATCATCAGTAGCAGATGCCATATGTTGAAACTCTCTAAAAAAAAGTGGTTGTCTCAATTAAAAACCAATAACAATTTACCACCTAGGGTTCATTATAAAGTAGTTGATAGTTTTTAGACTCCTTAAAACACAATTGATTTAACCTAGGTGATTAGCCAAGTTGTTACTTAGTCCAATTTAACAAATCTAGGTTATTACAATCACAAAGATCATATCATGCAAAGCAACAGAAAGATAAATAACACAATATATGATCATTCAGGAAACCAAACCGATAAAAACCTGGGGAGGATTTGACCTAGCTATCCTCAAGGTAAACTTGAATCCACTATCTTGAAAGAATCGAAATTCATACAATAAGACTTACAAGCCCCCACACTCGACTACTTATTGCTACCCACCAGTAGAACTTATTGACACGACCACTTGCAAGCTCCGAATCCACGGACTCCTTCTTTCTTGGATTCACCACCAGATACAAGCACACCCACTTGTGTTTTCTTTAAGTTTCAATGGCAGCAACCGAGTTGATCATCAAGGTGTAGATAATATCTCCTCCTTGAAAACCCTAAGTTTGTGTAAAGGAAAGCTCCTCTAGATCTCACAAGAGATTTATACAAACAACAATATGAGCAACACTAAAATGTGGCTAGGGTTTGCCTTTTATACTTAGGAAAAATTAGAAAACCCTAAATGTTTTAAACAATTAGGGCTGAGTTGGAAATCTACAGAAAAAAATATTCTGCCCGAGATTCGATCGATCGAGCCTAAGCTTCGATCGATCGAGCTAGACTGAAATGCACAATACTTTCTGCATTAGCTCGATTCCAACTTTATATAAAATATAAAACTTTGAGCAAGACTAAAACACTTCTAAACACATTGTTTTGATCATGGTTTGCCAACAATACATATTAGAGTTCTAAATACATAGAAACCTAAGTCTTTAGAACCTAACAAACTCCCCATTTGGCAATCCGTGACAAAATACAACTAAAAGCTCAAAGTTTACAAAATAAAAGCCCTTTACACAAATAATGCTCATAAAACAAATTCAATCCTAACTACTATCCATCAGTTGCAAGTGTAGACAGCAGCTCAATTGAATCAACCTGTATATTTCCTGAAATACTAAACAAAATGCATAACCGCATGTGTGGAAAAAATACATGTAAATAAAGTAAATTCTTGATTTCAAACAACACATAATAAAGACATATATCAATGAAAAAACTCATAAATATAAATCAATAAACAGTTGAAAACAAGAAACATATAAGGTAATAAAAAAAAACTCCCCTTAACATGAATATTCCATCAAAAACATGGCAAGAGCTAAAAAGATAAAATACAATATGAAGCACCTAGATACAATCTAAACTCCATAAGCTCCAACCAACAAAATACTCTCCCCCTGAAAACAAAAACTCTACAATGTACTCCCATTTTTTGTGATGGAATGCCAAAGGGCAAACAAAATCCATCATCAAAAGGGAGGTGGTGTGGAAGAACGTCTAAATTGTGCCAACTCCACACGCAAGGTACGAATCTCATCGAGCACGTCCACCAAAAACTGTCCATGAGCCGCCTGAACGGTCAAGACATGATCCAACGTATGTCGAATGTCTGAATCATCCAAAGTAGTCGGTGGAGGAACATCAGCATTAGCAGCAGCAGCACTAAACGTCTTAGCAGCATCAGCACCTATAAAAGAGGGAGGAGGGGGAACAGCACCAGATGACACACCTCTAGGATGCGAAGGAGCAACTCTCAAGTGAGTAGCCCTCTGTCTATGAAAGGTGGCACCTATGGGAGCAACAACATGAACAAGCTCACCAGAAGGGAAACCATCTAGACCCAAAAACAGCAGAATCCTATGAATGAAAATAGGATGAATAAGTGCATGCCCTATGGCAAAACTCCTATGAACCTCGTTCAAAGAACGAAGGAACAGATGTGGGAAACTAATAGACGCACCAAAAACAAACACATACAAAAACATACATCGCTCTAGAGGGATGGTGTGGAGATGAGAAATGGGCCACAACGAATGACACGCTATCCTAAAGAAAAGATAGGCAGTCTCGGTAAGCTCAGCAGACGTGATCTGAGGATCGGAACCCCACTGGATAGACGACCCAGTGATGTATGACATGACAACATCTAAGGGAGGATACTCATCATAGGGATAGTCAAGCTCCCGAACAATCTGAACCCCAAGAGCCTCAGCCACTACTTGAGGGGTAATGGTGAACTCAACACCTCGTATCCAACTCCTAACAAGGGTGTTGGAATCATAGACGTGGCAAGAGAGATTCGAGAAGAACTCTCTAATCAGGGCAGTGGGGGGTGGATGATCTACCTCTAAGAGAGACAACCAACCTCTAGACTCAAAGTTAGCCTTAATGGCCGGATCAATCTCATCTAAAATCACAGCACGCTCAACCCAAATCTTACGCTTACAGTTCAAAGTCTCAAAGGCCTCTCTGCTTTTATCATTCCTAAACACTGCACTCTTAGAGGGAGACTCAAAGGAAGTGGAGGGGGTCCTATAGGCTCTAGTTTTCCTAGGCATGGTGCTAGGATAAGGACCAAAACACAAAGCAAAGGAACAAAAAAAAAAAAAAAAAAACCTAAGGGCAGACTGCAAGTTAGCACAAAAAAATATAGAACAAAAATCTATATGATGCATGAACAAATTCAATGACATGATGCATGTCCTAATGCAGTGCAATTAAGTTCAAATAAGTTCAAATTCACAAAATTGGCTTGAGCATAGAGTTTCTAACACAAAAACCCAAAATTTTGAAAAACCACTTGATTAATTTAAAATATATTGACTAATTGAGCATCATACAAGATAGATTTCAGAAAATAAGGACCAATTACGTCAAATCAACAAGCCAATTTCATCAATTTAGCCAAATTTGAACAAAATCCCCAATTCGGGTTAATTACAAGCCCTAGAATTTTCAATTTTTCACAAAGCCCCAAATTGATCAAATTAACCAACATATATCATGAATATAACAATATAGGAACAAAACCCAATGATCAATTTCAGAAAAAGAGGATTGATTCAATAAAAATCCCAATTTTGAAAAGTTCCGAAAATCCCACAAAAATGCATGAATTTATGCATGAAAACATGAAAATAAATGAAAAATAGAGGGTACAATGGTCATACCGGCTTAGGAAGAGAAAAACCTTGCAAAAAGATTGGCCGAAAACAACAAAAAATCTCAGTGGAGCCTTACCAAGTAGGAGAGAGAGAGGAAAGTTTGAAAAAGTTTTGAAAAAGTAGTTTGAAACAGTCAAATCTAAGTTTTTAAAAAACCTGATTCACGAGTTTCGATTGATCGAAAAACAGCTTCGATCAATCAAAACAGATAGAGACTTGTTAAAAACAATTTTAAAAATTTCGATTGATTGAAAATCAGTTTCGATCGATCGAAACAGACAGAGACTCATTAAAACATTTTTAAAAAATTTCGATTGATCGAAAAATAGAATGGATCAATCGAAACTGGTAGAGGCTCAATAAATTTGAGGAAAAACACAGTTTTTGAAAAAAAAAAACATTTAGAAACAACTCAAAGCATTGAAATTGAAGAACAAAATGCATGAGTATGTGATGATGTGATTTTCAAAAACAAGAATTTAAGCCCAAAATTCCTAAAATTAAAATTTCTTGCATTCTCCATAAATTTTCAAACATCAAGTTAATTTTGCACAAAATTCAAGGTATTTGCAAAACTTGGTTAGTCAGACCATAAACACACACAATAACTTGTATAATGTTTAGCAAAGAGTAACTTGTGTAGTGTGTGCAACTAGCAAAAGTTTGTGATACATGTGAGGTGATATGTGAATAACAATCAATCACAAAGTCTACAAAATTCATCACAAGAATTTAAAAGAGACGATCACCTAAAGAGTTATATCATATAACTCCCACATCTCCTAGAACATAAGCTTGCAATCATGTAAGTTTCTTGAATTTATGCCTCATAATATACATACCAATTTTAATTTGATCAGAAACTTATTAAAATAGCCGGGATAATGTACACACCAATTTTAATTATTAAGCAACTAAACCGAGGTTTCACCTTATGTTCTTTTTGTGCATGTGCTACACTTTCTTGAGCACAAAATCTTATGATATGCACTAAGGTGTTCATGATTGGCTAGTGAATGGTGGTGAGATGGTTATTTATGCCTTTCTCTAAAAGATCAAGTCCGACAGTTAAAAACATGTGATTTCAAGATCAAGACAAAGTAATCAAAAACCATAAACATCTTTCCCACACAACATGCACTACAAAGCTTCAACTAGTAATGTGTAATAAGTAAGCTCATCAAAACTAAATAAGGTACAAAAGACATGTTATGTGAAAATAAATTGACCAACCTTGTTCTCAAAAACCAAGAATAGTAGTACAGAACACAATTTGCTTCCTTTTTCTTCCCTTTTTCCTTTTTTATTTTTATTAATTTTTTATTTAAAAAAAACACCTAGAATGAAATGCATGAATGTTATGTAATGCAAATCCTAGAAACAAAAAAAAAAAAAAAAAAAAAAAAAAAAAAACCAAAAAACAATGGTCACAAAGGGTAGAGCAATGAAGCACAAGGACCATGAAGGCCAAGACAGATCAGGGACACAGAATCACACCAATTACTTGACGAAGTGTCTCAAACTTACTTCTATCAAGAGGTTTGGTGAAAATGTTGGCATTCTGACGTTCAGTGGGAATATACTCAAGACACATAATCTTTCTTTCAACAAGATCCCTAATGAAGTGATACCTAATCTCTATGTACTTAGTCTTAGAATGTTGAACAGGGCTCTTAGATATGTCAATAGAACTAGAGTTATCATAGTAAACAACCATGGTATCTTGGGATATCCCATAATCAGTTAAAACATTTTTCATCCAAAGACGTTGTGAGCAACAACTTCCAGCAGCAATATATTCTGCCTCAGTAGTAGACAAGGACACAGAATTTTGCTTTTTACTCATCCAAGCAACGAGATTAGCTCCAACATAAAAACACCCACCAATGGTGCTTTTTCTATCATCAGCATTACCAGCCCAATTAGAATCAGAGAAACCAGCAAGAGACAGATTAGACTCTTTACTATAAAATAATCCATAATCACAAGTTCCACCAATATATTTAATTATTCTTTTGACAGTATTTAAGTGTAAAACTTTAGGATTAGATTGAAATCTAGAACAAACACCAACACTAAAAGCAATATCAGGCCGACTAGCAGTCAAATATAAAAGGCATCCAATCATACTTCTGTATAATGTAACATCAATAGACTCACCTAACAGATTATTTGTTAATTTTGCATTGGTGGCCATTGGTGTTCTGGCATGTGCAGCATTGTCCAGTCCAAATCTCTTGACTAGATTCCTTGCATATTTTGCTTGGTTGATGTAGATTCCTGAGTCCATTTGCTTTACCTGTAATCCCAAGAAATAAGTTAGTTTACCAATCATACTTATTTCAAACATAGCCTTCATTTCATCTGCAAAAGAATGAGCAAGAGAGTCATTAGTAGCACCAAAAACAATATCATCAACATAAATTTGAGCTACAACAAAACTGTTTTTATCCTTTCTTATGAAGAGAGTAGTGTCTGCAAATCCCCTTTTGAAGCCATGCTCAGTGAGATATGCAGTCAATCTATCATACCAAGCTCGTGGAGCTTGTTTCAAACCATACAGAGCTCTCTTCAATTTATACACATCATCCGGTCTGTGAGGGTCAACAAAGCCTTTTGGTTGTTCAATATATACTTCTTCTTGCAGCATTCCATTCAAGAAAGCACTTTTGACATCCATTTGATATAGCTTGAAGTTCAGATGACTAGCTATAGCTAACAGTATCCTAATGGATTCCAATCTTGCTACCGGTGCAAAGGTCTCATCAAAGTCAATCCCTTCCACTTGTGTGTAGCCTTGAGCAATAAATCTTGATTTATTTCTGATAACAGTGCCATGTTCATCTGACTTGTTCTTAACGATCCATTTAGTTCCAATTACATTTACACCATTTGGTCTAGGAACTAATTTCCACACATCATTCTGAACAAATTGATGAAGTTTTTCATGCATAGAGTTTACCCAATCAGCATCTTGAAGTGCCTCATCTACCTTTTTCGGTTCAAATTGGGACAGATAGCATGAGTGTGTAATTACACTTAAGGCTTTTGACCTTAATCTCATGTTATCATTCAGACTTCCCAATATATTTGAGGAGGGATGATTAAGCCTTACTCTAGAGGAAGGACCTTTAACTAGATATGTGGATGCACCTTTCTGTTCTGATGAAGGACTAAACTCATGTTGAGCCTGTTGAGTCTCATGAACTGGAGTGGATGGTTCAGGACTTGATGGCACAGAAATTACATCATTCAACACCATTAACTCTTCATCACTATGTTTCCCAACATAATCAACAAGAAGTGAGTCATTAACCTCCATAGGCTTATCTTGAGCCGGAGCAGTACTTTTTGAATGTGCTTCTGGACATACTTCATCATTGATCACAACATTTGACGATTTCATGACAGTTTTGGTTCTCAGATTATACACTGTATATGCTCTACTAGTAGAGGAGTACCCTAGAAAATATCCCTTGTCACTCTTTGCATCAAATTTTTTTAGATTCTCTCTATCACGTATAATGTAACAATCATTACCAAATATCCTGAAATATTTAACTACCGGCTTCTTTCCTCTCCAGAGTTCATAAGGAGTCTTCTTGGAATCATGTCTGAAATACACCCGGTTGAGTGTGTGACAAGTAGTGTTAACTGCTTCTCCCCAGAAGGATTTTGACAACTTTTTATTGTGTAGCATAACACGTGACATCTCTTGAACAACCCTATTTTTCCGTTCAACTATTCCATTTTGTTGTGGTGTCTTGGGTGAAGAGAACTCTTGATGTGTGCCTTGTTCATTGCAGAAGGTAGCCAGCTTGGTATTCTCAAATTCTCTTCCATGGTCACTTCTGATCCTGGCTATCACAGTATTTTTTTCAACCTGCAATTTCTTACATAGATGTATCATCTTCTCAGGAGCCTCAGCTTTATCTTTCAAAAGTACAACCCAAGTATATCTGGTAAAGTCACCCACAACCACTAGAATATATTTCTTTCCTCCTAAACTTTGAACTCGAGCAGGACCCATAAGATCAATGTGTAGTAACTCCAGAGGTCTTGAAGTTTGAACACTAGCTACAGACGGATGTTTAGATTTTATTTGTTTACCTATCTGACATGGTCCACATATGCACTTATCTATCTTCTCAAACTTAGGTAAACCAACAATAGCATCACATTTGGAAATCTTTTCCAACTGCTTATGACTTGCATGCCCCAACCGTTGATGCCACAAATCAACTTGATCAATCTTTGCACTAAAACACTTGTTGCTTATGCTTGGTGTCAATCCATAACAGTTGTCCGCTGTCCTTACACCAACACACATACAGTCACCTCCTCCATCAAGTATCTCACATTCATATTTAGTGAAGAGAACATTCAGTCCGTTGTAGCAAATCTGACTGATGCTAAGTAAATTTGCCTTCAGTCCATCAATATACCAAACATCTTCAAAGACCGGTAACCCTGGGATGTCCACAGTTCCAATGCATTTGATTACAGATTTGCTTCCATCTCCAAAAGTGACTGTCCCAATCTTTCCTTCAAAGAGGGTCTTGAATAATCCTTTGTTTCCTGTCATATGCCTGGAACAACCACTATCCAAATACCTAAGACAAGAATCACGTGCCTTTAAGGCGGTTAAGGTAGTATAACACAAATAATTATTATCACATATGATAAGACCAAGACGTCCAAAGAAAGATTTAACATAATCAACAAGTGACAAATACACAAAGTAAGTAAGTTGATGAATAAGCAAAAAGAATTTCCAAGAATCCGTAACAACAGGGGTCAAGGATCAGCTCAGTGATCAAAAGATCAACAACAAGAGAGCAACTTGCTCTGATACCACTTGATAGTTTTTAGACCCCTTAAAACACAATTGATTTAACCTAGGTGATTAGCCAAGTTGTTACTTAGTTCAATTTAACAAATCTAGGTTATCACAATCACAAAGATCATATCATGCAAAGCGGAAAGATAAGTAACATAAGATATGATCACCCAAGAAACCAAACAGGTAAAAACTTGGGGAGGATTTGACCTAACTATTTTCAAGGTAAACTTGAATCCACTATCTTGAAAGAATCGAAGTTCATACAATAAGACTTACAAGCCCCCACGCTCGACTTCTTATTACTACCAACCAATAGAACTTACTGACACGACCACGTGCAAGTTTCAAATCCACGGACTCCTTCTTTCTTGGATTCACCACCAAATACAAGCACACCCGCTTGTGTTTTCTTTAAGCTTCAATGGCAGCAATTGAGTTGATCATTAAGGTGTAGATAATATCTCCTCCTTGAAAACCCTAAGTTTGTGTAAAGGAAAGATCCTCTAGATCTCACAAGAGATTTACACAAACAGTAATATGAGCAACACTAAAACGTGGCTAGGGTTTGCCTTTTATACTTAGGACAAATTAGAAAACCCTAAACGTTTTAAACAACTAAGGCTGAGTTGGAAATCTGCAAAAAAAAAAAAACATTCTGCCCAAGATTCGATCGATCGAGCCTAAGCTTCGATCGATTGAGCTAGACCAAAATGCACAATACTTTCTGCATTAGCTCGATTCCAACTTTACATAAAATATACAACTTTGAGCAAGACTAAAACACTTCTAAACACATTGTTTTAATCATGGTTTTCCAACAATACATATTAGAGTTCTAAATACATAAAAACCTAAGTCTTTAGAACCTAACAGTATTTGTCTCAATTAAAAAAAAAAGTGGTTGTCCCAATTAAAAAAAGTGGTTGTCTCAATTAAAGAAGCACAAGATGCACTCTTCTCTCTCTTAAAAGCTTTTTTAAAAACATGCTTAGGGTTTCCTTTCTATACTTGGAGAAGTAGGTTTGAAACCCTAATCCTTAATGGGCTTGAACTGCTATTTCGGATTAATTCAAATTCTATAGATACAATTCTCGATCGGTTGAGCCTTACTTTCGATCGATCGAGCTTTGCAATTTTGCACAGTAAGTTTCTGCATTCAGCTCGATTCAAACTATAATAAATTAACTTTGAGCAAGCCTAAACCTAGACCCATTGTTTTGATCATGATTTGCCAACATATACCAAGTGAAGTTCTAATACATTTAGTTCCTAAAGTCTTAGAACCTAATAACACCAATTTTATTTCATTGTGAATTTATTATAGCCCAAAAATGTACACTCCAATTTTATCATTAATCCGAGGCTACACTTATATTCTTTTTGTGCATGTGCTACACTTTCTTGAACACAAAATCTTATGATATACACTAAGGTGTTCATGATTGGCTAGTAAACAGTGGTGAGATGATTATTTATGCCTTTCTCATTAAGTTCTAGTCTTAACAATCAAAAGCATGTGACTTCAAAATCAAGATCATGTGATCAAAAACTATAAACAACTCCCACACGACATGCACTACATAGTTAAAACTAGCAAAGTGTAGTAAAAATAAGCTCATCCAAGCTAAACTGGGTACACAAGCAAGTTATGTAAAGATAATATGGCCAACCTTGATTACAAGTCCAAGAAAATAATACAAAACACATTTTTCCTTTCCTTCCTTCCCTTTTTAAATTTTTTTTTTTAATTTTTAAAAGGAATAACAAAAACAACTTATCATGAAATGCATGAATGTTATGCAATACAAATCCTAAAAGCAAAAAACAAAATAGCAAAAGAAGAATGGTCATAAAGAGTATTGATATGAAGCACAAGGACCATGTTAGAAAGACTCAATTAGATTGAGACTTTTGCAACCAAATAATTTTAGATGCAACTCTTGCATTGGAGTTATTATTCATATTAGAATGATGAGCAACTCTAGGATTGGTATAAAGGTTTAAAGCTTTTACCAATTCACCAATAAGTACCATAGGATATTGTGCTTGAGGCACAAGTACTTTTGGCTTATTTGCTCGTTTAGTAGCTTGCAACTTGAAACAATTTTGGCAAATATGCCTAGTCTTTCCACAAAAATGACAAATCCATAAAGGTCTATCATGCAACTTATCCTTAAAAAGGGTAGGATTCGTATGCTTAGACTCTTTAAGATCAACCCTAATCTTCCTAGGAGGTGGTGTAACTTCTACTGGTTTGACAATCTCACTTTTGGAGGGCTCAGAAGAAGAAACAAAGTTTGTGGAATGAGTTTCAGACACAGAGATGCTATTTGCAAAACCTAGACCAGTTTTGTCTAAGGGAGACTTCTGAATACTCAACATATAATCAAGTTTAGAACTAGCAGATCTATTAGTTTGTTCTCTAGCAATAGA
This sequence comes from Quercus robur, assembly GCF_932294415.1. NCBI lineage: Eukaryota > Viridiplantae > Streptophyta > Magnoliopsida > Fagales > Fagaceae > Quercus > Quercus robur. The sequence goes on from NC_065536.1 coordinate 51,630,646, forward strand.
TAGGTCTAGTTCTAAGTACTTTATCTTATCCAGGACCAACATGTTTTCAGGCTTCACCTTATCAATCAATTCATTAGCATCAAACAATTTCAACAATAAATTCTTCTTATCAAGCTCAAGGGAAGCAATTTCCTTTAAACCTAAGTCAACAATCATTGCATCCTTTGCAACAACCTTGCAAAGTTTATCAAAAGTTCCTTGCAAATTAGCACTCTTAGAGAGTTCCCCATCAGACTAGTTCTCTTCAACCATAACACTTTCTTCAACTACAATAGTAGCTGTGAAAGCAATGAAGTTTCAATCCTCATCACTACCAGACTCATGATCAGAAATTTCATCATCACTAAGGGTTACAGCCATAACTTTACCCTTTGATCTCAAGAATGTAGGACATTCTGATTTCACATGACCATACTCTTGACAACCAAAACATTGTCGACCCAAAGAATTATTAAAGATTTGACCTACTTTCTCTTTAGATTTTTCAGTATTGTTCACTTTAGTGAGTTCATTCCTCTTAAAATTCCTAGGTTCAACATTGTTTTTACCTCTTTCTCTTCTGTTGTTGTTCCTAAGAAAGTTTCTAAAGTTCTTGGCAAGATATGCAATCTCTGTAGAAGAGAGATCATCATCAAATCCATTCCCATCAACATCATCAACTGACTTGAGAGTCATTGATTTGGATTTGTTTGTCTTAGGTAGATCTAGCTCATAGGTCTGGAGAAATCCTACAAACTAATCAACATGGATGTAGTCCACATCCTTGCTTTCAATAATGATAGTCACTTTGGGTCTAAAGCCCTCAGTCAAGGATCTAAGTATCTTCCTAATAATCTTAGGTTGACCATAAATTTCACCCAAATTATAAGCAGAGTTAACAATATCATTTAGTTTAGCATAGAATTCATCAAAACATTCATCATCAGACATTCTAATACTTTCAAATCTAGTAGTTAACTGCTGCAGTTTGTTAATCTTAACTGCCTTTGTACCTTCATGCATAGTTTGGAGAATATTCCATACAGTATGAGCAATCTCAACATTAGAGATTCTCTTGAATTCCTCCATAGAAATAACATTAAAAATAACATTCATGACTTTGCTATTAAAAGCGGTTGCTTCTTTCTGAGAAGTTGACCACTCGCTTACAGGAGTAGTCGGTTTCTCCCATCTGTATTCAACAGAATTCTAAACTCTCTCATCAATAGATTTTAGGAATGCTTTCATCCTTACTTTCCAGTAGGTATAGTTGTTCCCATCAAAGTGAGATGGGATCAGAAGAGAGTGATCGTGTTCCAATAACAACAGGGGTCAAGGATCAACTCTTAGATCAAAAGATCTAAAACACAAGAGCTAACTTGCTCTGATACCACTTATACGTTTTTGGACCCCTTAAAACATAAGTTGTTTAACATAGTTATTTAGCCAAGTGATTACTTAGATAAATTATTCAGTTCTAGGTTAACACATCTAAATCATATCATGTAAATAATGCGGAAATATAAAGAACACACAATATGATAACCTAGGAAAACCAAATCGGTAAAAAACTTGGGGAGGATTTAACCTAGCTATCCTTAAGGTAAAACATATCTAATATGAAAGAATTGAAGTTTGTACAATAGAACTTAGACCACTAACATCTTATTGCTACCTTGAGTAAAAAACTTATCACAATCACGTGACAGCTCCGAATTCATGGACTACTTCTTTCCTTGATTCACTACAACCACAAGTACTACCACTTGTAACTTTGAGACTCCACTCAAAGGTTTCAAATCTTCTTTAAATTCTTTATGTGGCAACTAAAGCAATCACCAAGTTCTTGACATGAATCTTAATCTTGATAACCCTAAGTATGTATGAAGGTAAACACCTCTAGATCTCACAAGAGATTCAACATACAGCACATCAAAAACCTCTAAAATATAGCTAGGGTTTTTCTTTTTATACTTGGAGCAAAATATAAAACCCTACATGTCATATGGGCTTGGACTGAATTGGAAATTCTGCAGAAAAATAAATCTGCATGAGATTTGATCGATCGAGTCTTGCAGATTTAGTCCAATAAATTCTATAATCATTCGATTCCAATTTTACAAATAATCACTCTTTGAGCAAGCCTAAACCTAGACTCTATATTTTGATCATGGTTTGCCAACATAATACAGATTGAAGTTCTAATACATTTAGTTCTTAAAGTCTTAGAACCTAACATAGTTGGTCTTGTATTTAGTACTAATGTATTATTTGTTGAATATTGTTTTTTCTATTGTAAGAGGATGGTCATTTATTTTGTAAAGAAGGCAGCCTTTTGGGAACATTTTGGAAGCTTTTTTGAATATTGCTTTTCTAACAATACTCTACTCTCAATGCTTATAAAAAAGAAATCTTAGTTCATAGGTTTTCTTTTCTATAAGTTATAGACTTATTGACTATAGAGTAGTCATTCAATGCTTTGGAAAAACTATTTTTTGGAAATACATATGGTATTTCATAATTTTAATTAATTATATTGCTGGGAACGTTGTATAACTAGCAAACTTTTTGCCTTATGGTTTATTGCCTTAAAAATTAGCAATAATTGCCTCTATGGTACTAAGTATATATATCCATATATATAAATATTATTGTAGGGACACAAAATCTTTAACGGCCCAGTAACGATGTTGGGCTCGCACACGGAAGGTCCCTCACAATAATATTTGTAGAGAGTGGGCTTGAAAGGCCAGCGTTGGGTCACGGGGCGACATTTCGGGCCGGACTATAGGTGAACCGATATGAGATAGAGCTTTAGGCTGGATATTCAGGCCCATCAATCTCATATCTAGGAGGATTTGGCTCCTCGGATCATGTCCGAGGAGCGATGGTGCTGTCCCCGGTTGTCCGTCGGAGGGTCTTTATGTGGAGTCTGGAGAGTATTATCCAGACATTCTCTTTCATCAAGTCTTTCTCAAGAAGCCAGATGGGAGCCTCCCTTCTGGTCACATAATATTCTCTTTTATACTAGCCTACATTCGTCGTCCTTCGTCCACGTGTAGGGTCGATCTTTCCAGGGCAGATATCTGTCCCATCAGTCTAATCCCTGAATTGTGGGAGATGGTCCATAAAGCCTAAAGATCCGGCTCTGTTTAGGGCGGTGTCATGTCAATGAAGGGTATTAAGGACTATTTCCGTGAGATATTTTCTGATCTTTCAAGTTTGCTTGTATCCCATCCTTGTCAATGGGGTTCTGGGCTTTCCGAGGACGGAGCGGTCCTCGGACGTACCTTTGAACCACATCGGGCTCACTATTTTTGGGCTTGGGCCCTGACCTTCTTTAGTTTGGGGGCCTGTGGACTCCCTATAAGCGAGCGAGCCGGGCCCATAGACTATTGGGCCCCACAATAGCCCCTCAAAACCCTGCTGTCCAACGTCTTGGTTGGACAGGTGGCTTTTGGTGATTCCGAGCCTTAACTGCGGCTCATTTAATTCGACCCTTGATCAACGTTGGTGACTCTTCGCCTCCACGAGGAATGCGCCGGTCTACGAGCCGTTTTTCCTGGATTTACGTACGTTGCCGTTATGCCGCGTGGTTATCTGTAACGTGCCTTTAATTTCTTACCATTTACGAGACCTTCTAGATGTAACGGTTACTGATGGTGTGGGAGAACGAAGCGACGCGTCATACTCTGGATTTCCCTGGGGATCTGAGTGCGTCACATACCCTCTTCTTCGTCCCCTATATAAAGAGAGAAGACAGGGGGTGACCTTTTCATATCAGAATCCCTCACGTTCTTCCTAAAATCCATTTCCCCCTTCCGGTTACTCCCTATTCAATAATACTTATTTCATAGTAATCCACCATGAGCAAATCCTTCCTTTACCAGAAACGCCATGTCCCAACAAAACTCGAGATGGCTCGGTCGGGGCAAGGGTGGCGGAGGCTTAAGATTTGCCTCCCCATTCTTTTAGCCAAAATCCGAAGCAGGGACTCGTCACACCCCATTCCTGGTGTGACTGAGTCGAAAACCTCCCTTGTCATCTCCATCTGCTCTCTCATGAGCATACCTAATAAGGCTCCCCTTCTCCCTCTTTTTCTCCTTTTACTTTCTTTTCATTGCTTCCCTCTTCTTCTCCTCCTTCCCGCTCATGTCCTCCATCTTCTTTTTCCCTTGCATTCTTCAGTGACAAGAGCTTGCTGAAGTGCTTCCATGTCTTCCAATTCTTCTTCCTTCTCCTTCATTATTTTTGTATAAGGATCTTCTCCTGATACGAGCAATACTGAGGCATAGAGTTCAGAAAGACTTTGAAGGCGGATTCAGCAGACACCTGATGGTTTACTTACTTGTGTTACGGATGTTGTTATTGTTTTAGCAGTTCATTTTTTTTGTATAGGCTTGTTTTAGCCCTTTCTTGTACGTTGTAACAATTTTTCATATTAATAAAATTTACTGTTACTCTATTTCGTATGTCTTGTTTATATATTTTAACAAATGTGAAAGCGCTGCTCGGCATAATAGTATAGCATTTCAATCAATAATAAATAAGGCCAAAGTAATCGTTGATAAAAAGATGCCACGATGACTATAACAAAATTATTATTCAACATAACAATCCGACCAGTGAGAAATGAGACTTATCTTAAAATTAGCAGTGATGGGTGTCAAATGCTCGATAAGGTGTGAGAAGTATTCATCCGAGGACGTGTTACCCATCGGATGAATGGCCTCCTTAGGCTGACGATCATTAGGTTGCTCTGCCATCTCCATGATGCACAAGCCTTAACCTTTTCCCTTATTTAAGCCGAAAAATTTCTTCATTAAGGCAGTTGATTTCTCAAGAAGCCTGAGTCCGAGGACTTTGCAAAACCTGGGCTTTGTTCAGGACTTGTACGTTTTATCTTATGTACTTGATTCTTCCCTTAGGCTTGAGTCCGAGACTTGTGTCTTTGTCGGTACTTGTTTTTCCCTTTTAGCTTGAGTCCGAGGACCATGCAAGCCTTAGTACTTGGTTTTCCCTTTTAGCCTGAGTCCGAGGATCATGCAAGCCTTAGGTTCTGTCCGAGACCAATGTCTGCATCAGTACTTGGTTTTCCCTTTTAGCCTGAGTCCGAGGACCATGCAAGCCTTAGGTTCTGTCCGAGACCAACGTCTGCATTAGTACTTGGTTTTCCCTTTTAGCCTGAGTCCGAGGACCATGCAAGCCTTAGGTTCTGTCCGAGACCAACGTCTGCATTAGTACTTGGTTTTCCTTTTCATTAGGCATTTCCTGAGGTGCCGAACAGGGTGTCCCTGGGCCTCCACGCAAAGCGGGCCTGGGCCGCGAATCCAATGGACCCGCAGATTAAGAGATATTTCTGCAGCCTCTGGCCATGCGGTACTTCACTGACGTCCCAAGGATCGAGGCGCGCCTTTACGAGGCCCCTCGAGTCTCTTAGTTGCAGTTGACGTTGGAAGTTGAGCCAAGACCACTTTGTCTGTAGTGCTCCTTGGGACGCCGCGTGAGTTGACTGCCATCATCCTGTCTTTTCAAATAAATGGGAGGGAGAAAAGGTTGCTTTATATATACACCCCTTCTTTTAGTTTTCTCTTACGTCACGCCTCCCATATCCGGAGTTCTCCTTTCTTGGCACAACATGTTGAAAGCGAGGCTTGGGAATAAAGAACTTCCTCCGCCGCAGAAGCGCCGTGTCTTCATGAGGCTTATAACAGCAAGGTATGGGCACAGGAAGCACAAGTTCAGGAGAGTACTCCATCTCCACCGAGAGGGAAAGGAATCTTCCCCTCTTTTAGTCAAAATCCGAAGCAGGTTCTGTCCATACCAGAGTTTTGGTGCGGCAGAAGAAGGGTTTTTCCCCATCAGCGCCTCTGCTTTGCGGTGGGCGTATATTTAGAGAAAGCCCCATCACCTCCAACTCCCTACACCTTTTCTTCAACGGTGCCAGGTCCAAGTTGGGTCTCTTTGGCTGCCTGAGTTATGGGCAGGTAAGGGTGCGGGGGAAGAATAAGGTCTCGGAGCTGTAGCCAACCTCTCCTCCGACATACCTCCTCGGCTTTCTCCAGCTTTCTTGTATTTTTCTTTTTCTTGCTTATGTAGTAGGCTTCGACGTAGGCTGATTCCAGCTTTTCATTGTACGCTGTACTATCTCTTCTCATAATAAGAATGGAAATTTCTTTACTTGTTTTGAGCACTGTTTCTTTGACAACACTGTTTCTTGAATGGGTGTGCCCTATGTGTGCGTTTCTTCGAGAGTATTTAGAGCCGAGTGGCTTAAAGCATAATTCAACTAACTCCAATTTATCAACACTACCAGGCATTACATCGATAATTCATAATAAATCAAACTTAAGAAAACTAACCGAGATATCAGTTGGATATTCTGTGATAAGCGCGTGAATATCGTCCAAGGCTGATGATTTCAAAGCAATCCATCTGAGCAATCGACGGGGATATAGGGGATTCCAGTGATGCCTCTTTGTATTTGGTTTCCCCATAGGCCTGGGTCCGAGGACCATGCAAGGCCTTGGTTCTGTCCATTACTTTTAAGATGTCTTCTTTGTACATGGTTTCCCCATAGGCTTGGGTCCGAGGACCATGCAAGGCCTTGGTTCTGTCCATTACTTTTAAGATGTCTTCTTTGTACTTGGTTTTCCCATAGGCTTGGGTCCGAGGACCATGCAAGGCCTTGGTTATGTCCATTACTTTGAAGATGTCTTCTTTGTACTTGGTTTCCCCATAGGCTTGGGTCCGAGGACCATGCAAGGCCTTGGTTCTGTCCATTACTTTGAAGATGTCTTCTTTGTACTTGGTTTCCCCATAGGCTTGGGTCCGAGGACCATGCAAGGCCTTGGTTCTGTCCATTACTTTTAAGATGTCTTCTTTGTACTTGGTTTCCCCATAGGCTTGGGTCCGAGGACCATGCAAGGCCTTGGTTCTGTCCATTACTTTTAAGATGTCTTCTTTGTACTTGGTTTCCCCATAGGCTTGGGTCCGAGGACCATGCAAGGCCTTGGTTCTGTCCATTACTTTTAAGATGTCTTCTTTGTACTTGGTTTCCCCATAGGCTTGGGTCCGAGGACCATGCAAGGCCTTGGTTCTGTCCATTACTTTCAAGATGTCTTCTTTGTACTTGGTTTCCCCATAGGCTTGGGTCCGAGGACCATGCAAGGCCTTGGTTCTGTCCATTACTTTTAAGATGTCTTCTTTGTACTTGGTTTCCCCATAGGCTTGGGTCCGAGGACCATGCAAGGCCTTGGTTCTGTCCATTACTTTTAAGATGTCTTCTTTGTACTTGGTTTCCCCATAGGCTTGGGTCCGAGGACCATGCAAGGCCTTGGTTCTGTCCAATACTTTCAAGATGTCTTCTTTGTACTTGGTTTCCCCATAGGCTTGGGTCCGAGGACCATGCAAGGCCTTGGTTCTGTCCATTACTTTTAAGATGTCTTCTTTGTACTTGGTTTCCCTATAGGCTTGGGTCCGAGGACCATGCAAGGCCTTGGTTCTGTCCATTACTTTTAAGATGTCTTCTTTGTACTTGGTTTCCCCATAGGCTTGGGTCCGAGGACCATGCAAGGCCTTGGTTCTGTCCAATACTTTCAAGATGTCTTCTTTGTAGTCTTTTCTCTATACTGACTTATTTTTCGAAGGTCAGCCCCTAGGCCAGGGAGGGAGGAGTTGGCTCGAGACCGCAAGCCCCTAGAGCTGTCCGCTCCGTTGGCAGTGCAAGGCGTAGCCCCTAGACGAAGCTTACGGCGGAGCAACAACTGCACGTCGCCGGAGATGAGAAAAACTCGTGAATCTCTGTTTGTGAGAGGGCTGACTCATGTGCCACTCGTGCCAACGCGCGAGCCTTTCCCACAGACGGCGCCAATTGTAGGGACACAAAATCTTTAACGGCCCAGTAACGATGTTGGGCTCGCACACGGAAGGTCCCTCACAATAATATTTGTAGAGAGTGGGCTTGAAAGGCCAGCGTTGGGTCACGGGGCGACATTTCGGGCCGGACTATAGGTGAACCGATATGAGATAGAGCTTTAGGCTGGATATTCAGGCCCATCAATCTCATATCTAGGAGGATTTGGCTCCTCGGATCATGTCCGAGGAGCGATGGTGCTGTCCCCGGTTGTCCGTCGGAGGGTCTTTATGTGGAGTCTGGAGAGTATTATCCAGACATTCTCTTTCATCAAGTCTTTCTCAAGAAGCCAGATGGGAGCCTCCCTTCTAGTCACATAATATTCTCTTTTATACTAGCCTACATTCGTCGTCCTTCGTCCACGTGTAGGGTCGATCTTTCCAGGGCAGATATCTGTCCCATCAGTCTAATCCCTGAATTGTGGGAGATGGTCCATAAAGCCTAAAGATCCGGCTCTGTTTAGGGCGGTGTCATGTCAATGAAGGGTATTAAGGACTATTTCCGTGAGATATTTTCTGATCTTTCAAGTTTGCTTGTATCCCATCCTTGTCAATGGGGTTCTGGGCTTTCCGAGGACGGAGCGGTCCTCGGACGTACCTTTGAACCACATCGGGCTCACTATTTTTGGGCTTGGGCCCTGGCCTTCTTTAGTTTGGGGGCCTGTGGACTCCCTATAAGCGAGCGAGCCGGGCCCATAGACTATTGGGCCCCACAATTATTATCTGTTGTGATTTATTTGTTGTTGGAAATATTATTAGTTGTGTGGTTGGTAGGTTTAATAGGTTTTGAGCTGCTAGCTTACTGCCTAGGTGCTTATGGTGTTGTTTAACAAATCATAGATGGTAAAATTAGGATTTTTGTAGGTTGTGTTGTGCCATCTTGTCTAGATTTAGTCTATTTTGCTGTGTTTATTTTTTGTAGTTAATGTGAGAAAGATTATATATTTAGATTAATATGTACTGCCAAGTTGCTTATATTGTTTCAGAGATCACAGGTGATAAAAAATAGGCTTTTTGGTTTGTGGTGATGTGTTATTCTGTTTAGGTTTAAATTTGTGAGAAACAGCAAGATTATATTGGGTTGGGTTCGAGTTAAGAAATATAAGGTTGGGTTCAAGTTACACCTAATGTAACTCTAATATATGTTACACAACCCAGTAACTTATTATTAATTCATATTTTGAAAATCCAATTGTCGGATTACATATTCTATATGTTCTTAACATACATGCCAATTTTCAAGCCAATCAAATGTAATTTATTATTTGTTCTACGAACTCATTTTTTATGCATTATTTTAAACTACAAAAACTTAAATTTAGACAATTGATTGATGACATGCTTATTAATCTTTAATTACCATGAAATTTTGTATCCATGAAAAATATATGAAGAAAATGTAATCTAATGGTAGATTTGTTAAAATTCACATCGAATTAAGAAATATAGGATTGGGTTCAAGTTACATCTGACATAACTCAAAAAAATGTTACACCACCCAATAAATTATTATTGAATTCATATTTTGAAAATCCAACCGTTGGATTACATGTTCTATATGGTTTTAACAAGCATCCCAATTTTCACGCTAATTAGATGTAATTTACTATTGATATTTAAACTCATCTTTTATGCATAATTTTAAACTATAAAAAATGGAATTTAGACAATTGATTAATGACATACCTATTAATCTTTGATTACCTTGAAATTTTGTAAGCACAAAAAATATATGAAGATAGTGTAATCTAATGGTAGATTTATAAAAATTCACATTGAATTAAGAAATATAGGGTTGAGTTCCAGTTACATCTGATGTAACTAAAAAAATTGTTACACCACCCTATAACTTATTATTGAATTCATATTTTGAAAATCCAACCGTTGGATTACATGTTCTATATGGTTTTAACATGCATGACAATTTTCATGCCAATCGGATGTAATTTACCATTGATCTATAAACTCATTTTTTATGCATTATTTTAAATTACTAAAACTTGAATCTAGTTAATTGATTGATTACATTGCTATTAATCTTCAATCACCTTAAAATTTTGAAAGCATAAAAATAAATGAAGATAATATAATCTAACAGTAGATTTGTCAAAATTCATATTAAATTAAGAAATATAGGGTTGGGTTTGAGTTATACCAGATGTAACTTTAAAAAATGTTACACCACTCAATAACTTATTATTGAATTCATATTTTGGAAATCCAATCGTTAGATTACATGTTCTATATCTTCTTAACATGCGTGCCAATTTTCATGCCAATCGAATATAATTTACCATTTGTTCTACAAATTCATCTTTTATGCATTAATTTAAAGTACAAAAACTTGAATTTAGACAATTGATTGATGACATGCCAATTAATCTTTGTTCACTTTGAAATTTTGTAACCACAAAAAATGTATGAAGACAATTTAATTTAACGATAGATTTGTCAAAATTCACATCGAATTAAGAAATATAGGGTTGGGTTTAAGTTACACCTAACGTAATTCAAAAGAATGTTACACCACCCAATAACTTATTATTGAATTTATATATTGAAAATCCAACCGTTGGATTACATGTTGTATATGGTCTTAACATGCATGCCAATTTTCATGCAATCAGAAGTAACTTCCTATTTTATTTATAAATTCATATTTTATGCATTATTTTAAACTACTAAAATTTGAATCTGGAAAATTGATTGATGACATGATTAAAATCTTTGATCAAAATTTTTTAAGTATGAAAAATATATGAAGATAATGTAATCTAACGGAAGATTTGTCAAAATTGACATTGAATTAAGAAATAAAGTCTTGGGTTCTAGTTACACTTGACGTAAATTTAAAAAATGTTATACCACCAAATAACTTATTATTGAATTCATATTTTGAAAATCCAACCATTGGATTACGTGTTCTATGTGGTCTTAACATGCATGCCAATTTTCATGCAAATCGGATGTAATTTACCATTGAATCTAGACAATTGATTGATGACATTGCTATTAATCTTTGATCACCTTGAAATTTTGTAAGCATGAAAATATATGAAAATAATGTAATTTAATGGTAGATTTGTCAAAATTCATATCAAAATAAGAAATATAAGGTTGGGTTCGAGTTACATACATAACTTTAAAATATGTTACACCACACAGTAACTTATTTTTGAATTCATATTTTGGAAATCCAATCATTAGATTACATGTTCTATATGTTCTTAACATGCGTGCCAATTTTAATGCCAATCGGATGAAATTTACCATTTGTTCTACAAACTCATCTTTTATGCATTATTTTAAAGTACAAAATCCTAAATTTAAACAATCGATTGATGACATGCCTATTAATCTTTGATCACCTTGAAATTTCGTAACCTTGAAAAATGTATGAAGATAATTTAATCTAACGGTAGATTTGTTAAAATTCACATTGAATTAAGAAATATAGGATTAGGTTCGAGTTACACCTAACATAATTCTAAAAAAATGTTACACCACCTAATAACTTATTATTGAATTTATATTTTGAAAATACAATCGTTTGATTACACATTGTATATGGTCTTAACATGCATGCAAATATTCATGCCAATCGGATGTAATTTCCTATTTTATCTAAAAACTCATATTTTATGCATTAATTTATACTACTAAAACTTGAATCTAAACAATTGATTGATGGCATGACAATTAATCGTTGATCACCTTGAAAATTTGCAAGCATGAAAAATATATGAAGATAATTTAATCTAACGGTAAATTTTTCAAAATTCACATTAAATTAAGAAATATAAGGTTGAGTTTGAGTTACACCTGATTTAAGTCAAAAAAAAAAATGTTACACCACCCAATAACTTATTATTGTATTCATATTTTGAAAATCCAACTGTTTGATTACATGTTCTATATGTTCTTAATATGCATGCCAATTGGATGTAATTATAGTTTTATCTATAAACCCATCTTTTATGCATTATTTTAAACTACAAAAGTTTGAATTTAAACAATTGATTGATGACTTGGCAATTAATATTTGATTACCTTGAAATTTTAGAAGCATGAAAAATATATGAAGATGATGTAATCTAATGGTAGATTTGTCAAAATTCACATCGAATTAAGAAATATAGAGTTGGGTTCAAGTCACATGTGATATAACTCTAAAAGATGTTATACCACCCAATAACTTATTATTGAATTTATATTTTGAAAATTCAACCGTTAGATTACATGTTCTATATTGTTTTAACATGCATGCCAATTTTTATGCCAATCGTATGTAATTTACCGTTGATCTATAAACTCATCTTTTATGCATTATTTTAAACTACTAACTTGAAATGGTCTTTACTTGAAATGGCTTGGGCATGCACTTGGAAAGCTTGAGCCTTGATTATGATCCTTTGGTATTTGCTTGAAATGGCTTGGGCTTACACTTAGAAGACACACATTTTGTGAGCTTTTGGCCTTTGATGTTGACCATGTCTATACAACTTTGATGGGCTCAAGAGTTGGGCTTAGACTCATTCAAGAAACAATTTTGGCCTTCCCTGCCAAGTAGAGTTCAATCATAGGCTTTTAGGCTTGAGTTCATTCATAACATACAAGGTTCAAACAATTATGATGGGCTCAAGTGTTGGACTAGAGTCATCATGGTTCAAATAACAGCCACATACATGCATGATGCAATGCAATTTACATGGACTGACCTAAAGGTAGGTTCTATGGGTCACTACAACATCGGTAGAAGGAAGGTTAAAGGTCCCCACAAGCTAGGACGTCGTACCTCCCAACTTGTGACGCTAGAAGCGCCGCGTTGGTCCGAACGGTACAGTTTGTCCTTTTGAACCGCCATGGCATAACCATGATGATCCTTGTCGCGGTGGGTGGTAGGTTCACTGCTGGGTATGTGAGTCTTAGGAAGACCACAATCCACGGTTAATACTACCGGGCTTCTGGGTTAGCATACAAATAAAATAAATTTCATTCAAGCAAATGATGCATGACATGCAAAATAATGACATATTAGACATATTATATACAAAAAAGCAATAAGCAAACAATGACATGGTTGGCCACCAAACCTAATTGAAGCTTAGCCCTCAATATCCCCAGTGGAGTCGCCACTATGAGAGACCGCGCCCCCGGCCTGTTTTTATGGGATGTTGGGCCAAACCCACGTGAATGGGTGGAGTTATGTTATTGCCTCTTAAAATGGAGGTTCGACTAGTAATATTTTTCCCTTTAGATTAAGGGTTTTACAATGGAGTCGCCACTTATTTAATTATTGGAAAAATAAGAAAATCATAATCTAAAAATTCCTCATTTTATTAATTTGAAATTGAATTTACATTGATCATAGAAAAATTACATGGCTTTGGTCCTAGATACAATCTAAGATAAAGTACATGGCTTTGTTTCTTAGTTACAATCTAAAAATCGAAAATTACATGGATAAGTATTTGATCTACTAACCCTTGATCTAAGCTCGGAGGCTATGTTACAAGGTGGGAAGGTGTTAGACACCCACCTTGCTTGGTGAAACCGGTCTTCTAGACTATGGTGACCAATATTCATATCACATCATTCAATATTTTATCAATCAATTTGCATGTTGAATTTCATGTATATGCATGTGAGAAACCCTAATTCAATTTATTAAGTATTGCATTTGGATTGAAAAATAAATTTTAGTGAATGTGTATGGATGGTGATATCCTAAATTCAAGAATTTAAAAGAATTAATAAACAAACATATTTTTCATGTTTTTGATGTGGATTTAAGATCAAAACTAGTGTCATACATGAACATGTGATGAACAACGAAGAACATGTGAAGAACAATTAAGAAAATTCAAACATATTTAAAGGAATTTAAATGATTATTATCATGTTTTAATCTTAAAGTGTCATCATGGCATTACCAAAAACAATTAGGGAAAATGAGTATACCTTCATGCAAGATCTATATGGTGGAGGGGGAGACTCTTGAGGGAGGTCCTAAAGGTAGAGGAAAAGAAGAGCTAGGAGAGGAAGATTGAGCCTTACTCAATACCTTGAGTCTCAGGAGGACAAAGATATGACAAGACTACTCAACTTCCTAGAACTCAAGAGAGGAGAAGAGAGGGGTTTTTTGTGTGCTTTGGAATGAAGGAGAGGGAGGGTTTATATAGTAGTGGTGGAGAAAATATGAATGGAAGACCATTTAATGAGGGTTGACAAAGAATCACGAACCTAGACCCCATTTTAACTTTGGAGAAATCTGGTGCATTAAATGTGGAGATTGATGAGAGTGAGGAGCAAGCAAAGTTCGGTTTTCTCGTAGCTGCTGTAACAGCCTGTAGAGCCAACTTTGAAAAATCATATTTGACTCAGTTCTGATCGAAATTATCTCATTCTTATACTCAAATTGAAGCCCCGGATGTCTAGTTTCTGGGAAAATTAACCTCATTCATAGATTCAAAATGTTTTGAGAGATATAGATGAAATTGTGAGCAGATGTCATTTGTTAAAAAATGGTTTTAGCACAATTAACATTAATAGGTCCCAAATTAGCTCCCAATTAACATTAAATGAATCAAAACACTCCCATTTCAGACTTAATTGGTTCCAAATTTACTCTAATTAAAAGATAATTGCACAAATTACTGATTGAATAATTAATGTTTAACTATCTAGTTAATTAGGTATGTGCAGCCCTATCAAAAAATGTAGTCCTGTCCAATCAAATTATGACACATCATCGATCTCAAATTGATTATACTTATAACCAATTGAAATCAATTTTTCATAATCACATATAGTCGGACTCAATTTGTGATAGTGTATGTTAGCCATTAAAACTTGATTTGATGATAACTTTTAATCTGATGGTCCGATTAGGGCTCATGATCAGTCGATTTGATCATTACAACATCAAGATCATTTTGGTGAAATGAGATTAAGGATCTAATGACCAGAGTCAAGATGCATATTTCCAAGGTGAAATTACCCTTTTACCCTCTATGTGAGGTTAAATGCGGGTTGCAAAATAGGGTATCAACAGAATGCCCCTTATTGGCAGAGCTTGAAAAGCGAATGTCAATATATGAAAGAGACACCAAACTCTGTAATCAGTATTTAACCGTGGTGAATGTATGATGCATGTAGATAAAAATGCAGACGGTCATGTTTTGGATCAAAATGTGGACCGAATCTCGAGGGAGATTGCCTACGTACCTCTTAGTGGGAGGATCAAGTCTAAACGTAGTTCATGCATGCGGCCTTTTTTTTTTTTTTTTTTTTTTTTTTTTTTTTTTTTTTTTGTTTGGAATAAAAATGTGTACAAGACATGCTTACCAGTGGTCTGATAGATTTGAAGTTTTGGACGTGCTTCCCAGAGATTCGTGGATTTGAAATTTGGACGTGCTTCCCAGAGGTCCGATGGTTTGATTTTGAACGTGCTTCCCAGAGGTCCATTGAAATTGAATTTGGACGTGTTTCCCAAAGGTCCATTGAAATTGAATTTTGGACGTGCCTCCCAGAGGTCCGATGGAATTGAATTTTGGACGTGCTTCCCAAAGGTCCAATGGTTTGAAGTTTGGACGTGCTTCCCAGAGGTCCAATGGTTTGAAGTTTGGACGTGCTTCCTAGAGGTTCGATGATTTGAAATTTGGACGTGCTTCCCAGAGGTCCGATGGAATTGGAGGTATTATTCATACCGATGTGTGTGGGTCTTTTACCGTAGTACCTACAAAATAAATACGTTCAATTAGTAACATAGTTATTCATTGAAAATAACTGGACATACCAAGCCAATGCCCCTAGTTTGGGACATCTTGCATGCTTTGATGAATGCTGACTGTGGATAGCTAACTTGATGTTGTGACCATTGGAGAATATGAAAGGAGATCGCAATCTGCCATTTTTTCTAGAGATCTTTTATTTGAAGCTATGCTCAAGAGATTTATCCTTTGAAGCTTTGACTCTGGAGATTTTTCCATTGAAGTTTTCAAAATTTTTAATGAAGATTTGTTCATTGGAGATTTTTCCTATGAAGATTTATTCATTGGAGATTTTTCCTTGAAAAATTGAGATTTTTTTTGTTTTTTTGAAGAGTTATCTTGAAGATTTATCCTTTAAACATTTGAAAAAAAAATTTTAAAAAGATTTATTCATGGAGATTTTTCCTTTGAAATATGGAGTTTTTTCCTTGAAGATTCATTCTGGAGATTTTTCCATTGCAATTTTGAAAAACTTTAATGAAGATTTGTTCATAGGAGATTTTCCCTTGAAAAATAGTTTTGGAGATTTTTCCTTTGATGATTTGAAAATTTTTAATGAAGATTTATTCATTGGAGATTTTTCCTTTTGAAGATTTGTTCATGGAGATTTTTCCTTTGGAATATGGTTTTGGAGATTTTTCCTTTGAACAATGGAGATTTTTCCTTTTTGAAGATTTGTTCGTGGAGATTTTTCCTTGAAGATTTATTCTGGAGATTTTTCCATTGGATTTTTGAAAATGTTTTAAGAAGATTTTTTCATGGAGATTTTTCCTTTGGAATATGGTTTCGGAGATTTTTCCTTTGAAAAATGGAGATTTTTCCTTTTGAAGATTTGTTCATGGAGATTTTTCCTTTGGAATATGATTTTGGAGATTTTTCCTTTTGAAGATTTTGTTCGTGGAGATTTTTACTTGAAGATTTATTCTTAGAGATTTTTCCATTTAAGTTTTGGAAATTTTTATTGAAGATTTGTTCATTGGAGACTTTTCCTTTGGAATATGGTTTTGGAGATTTTTCCTTTGAAAAATGGAGAATTTTCCTTTTGAAAATGGAGAATTTCCCTTTTGAAAATGGAGATTTTTTTTTTTTTTAATTTTTTTTTTTTTATGATCAGAAAGTGAAGAAGATGAAGATGGACTAGAAATGATGAAGATTTATTCATGATGACTTTTTTTTTTTTTTTTTGGGTTGAAAAACCTATCCTTTGAATGAGAATAACTTTGGCTGGGAGTTGATGCGGATTGCTAAGTCCTTGCTTAATTCCTGCAAAAAGATAATTTCAATTTAGCAATGGATTTATTCATTGAAATGAATTGGAAGTACTTAGCCAATGCCCCTAGTTTAGGGCACATTCCATGCTTAGATTGAAGTTGAATTCATTTGATGTTGTGACCATTGGGGAACATGAAAGAAGATCATGGTCCGCCATCCTTGGTTCCTACAAAAAGGCTTTCTTTCTCTAGCTTGTTAGAAACCAATTATTGTGAAAACTTGCACGCAATATAAATAGGCTAACGCACCAAGTTTAAACATGCTTAATGCAAACAAATGGGCTTAACCTAACATGCACCCAAACAATTTTGTCACATTATTTTGGCTTTGTTCTCCAAGGTTGTTTGGGTGAATGGGATCGGCCTCTGCAAGGCTGCTTACGTACCTTTGTCATAGAGGATCAGGTCAAGACGTAGTTCAAGAGAACTGGATTTTGGAAAAGAATGATTTTTTTTTTTTTTTTTGAAATGAGATTTCACATTTTTTTTTTTGTTTTTTTTGTTTTTTAGAACAAGAGGTGATCCTTTGAACAACCATTTTGGCAAATCAAAGTGTTTAAGAATCGAACAAATCTCGTTGCTTAGGAAGGATCAAGATCATTAAACTCATGTAATCAAATTTGCTTCGTCCTTTTAAACATCGTCAGATTAAGTCTCCAAAAGCAATCAAGAAATGAAATGAATCACATTGTTGGGTGCAAACAAGGAGAGTGTTCCAGGTTTGGAAGTTCTTTTGAGTTATTTTGAGGATTTGAGAATTTGAGAAATTTTGTCCTCAGACATATCATTCTGTGGGGTTTGACAATTTTAAGCACTTTTTCTTTTTAATTTAAGAGAAAAATATTATTAGAGTTTAAGATGCGCCTACAATTAGCAAGACTTCGAGGAGGTCTTATTCATGGGTTGTAATGTAGGCCTGATTTGGGTTATGAAATGAAAGATATAAAAGGCCCAAAATTCCCTATAATGTTCCCCCAAGTATGCATTACTCAAAAATCAAGTATTGGAGGAGTTTTCTCATTTCTTCATTATCATCTTCTCACTAGTCTTCATTGGTCACTTGTATCAACATTTATTTTTATGCTCATTCCCCTTGAATCATACTTCTAGACTTTCATCTTGTAAAATTCTTTTCTTTTTAGGTTACATCTTCAAGTTTTCAATTTGCTAGGATTTTCCTTTTTTTTCTTTTCTTCTTCTTCTTTTCTTTGGCCCTAACTTTTGCCTAGACCGCCCTTTTGGGTTTTCAGCCTAGCGGGCTTCTTTTTTTTTTTTTTTTTTTTGGGTCTTTAATCTCTTGATTGAATAAACTTTTGGGGACCTTTTGCCCTCCTTGTATTTCTCAGCTTAATGATTTTTGGTCATTTTGATGCACTTTCTAGACTTCTTTCTTGCCTCAATGCACTTGCACCTTTCTGTGCTTGATGAATCTTTTCCTTTTTTTATGAACTTTCTTTTGGATGAACCTTCTACTCTTCTTGGCATGATGAATTTTAGGTTCTTCAAACTTGATGCGCATTTTGTTTTCTCTCACATTGATGGAATTTCATTTCTCTTTCCTTAATTGAGTGAAAACTCCTTCTACTTTGATGATCTCTTATTTTTAGATTAATGAATTCTCTGTCTTTCATGTCTTCTAGGAGAGCTTTATCAATTAGCTTCAAAGCTACAAGGTCGACTCCTCTTCAACATGAGATTTAAGCATGCATACTTTGAATTTTCCCACCCTAGGTTTAGATTTTAGTGGGTTCATGCGAAAAAGAGGCTAAGTGTTTAAAGGCTCAAATGGGCTAGCAATGGATAATGATCATTCTCGGTATTAAGGTATAATCTTATTTTACCAAAGACGACCTCTTATCTCTAGTAATGATTGCTTGCAGACATAGTGACTTGAGCTCTTTTAATAAATTCCTCTTAAAAGAAAAGGTATGAATGCTCTATTGGAGACACAAAAGTTTTCAGAAATTTGGAATGAATGCATGAGCTTTTTGAATTTTCTGATGGATAGATTTTCTTTGATTGCCTTGTAAGACAATTTCTTCTTTTATTCAAAGTAATTTAGCAAAAGTGTTTACACGGATCAAATGAAATTAATCGTTTCTCAGTACAAGTTGATTGTTCAAGCCTTTAAACATCACAATTTAGAAAAAGTTTTGTCCAAGGGATCCTCATGTACCATTTTGAGAAGAACACTTCAAAGAATCTTGAAATCTTTGAAAGAAAAAAAAAAGGGCCTTTTTGAAAAAGTCACTAGGAAGTCCAATGCCCATAGTTCAAGGAATTTTTTTTAAATGACTTAAGGGCTCAATGCCCCTAGTCCAAAGGCTTTTTTCATTTGAAAATTTTTCTCTTTTTTGGGGACAGATTTGGAAATCTTGATTTTTCTTTTTGAATTTTTTTAAATATATACATGAACAAAGTACATCAAATGCTACATGGATTTTTAGAATTCAAAGAAACATAGAAACATTGAATAAACCAACAAACTTTAATCTTAACCATGATATCACAAATTAAATGTGGAGTGAGGCAAAGTTGGGCCACTTGCTTCTTCTTGGTCCATTTAGGATGCTTGAGACTTGGTATGCTTGAACCTTGATTATGATGAAATGGTCTTTGCTTGAAATGGCTTGGGCATGCACTTGGAAAGCTTGAGCCTTGATTATGATCCTTTGGTATTTGTTTGAAATGGCTTGGGCTTACACTTAGAAGGCATACATCTTGTGAGCTTTTGGCCTTTGATGTTGACCATGTCTATACACCATCGATGGGCTCAAGAGTTGGGCTTAGACTCGTTCAAGAAACAATTTTGGCCTTCCATGCCAATTAGAGTTCAATCATAGGCTTTTAGGCTTGAGTTCATTCATAACATACAAGGTTTAAACAATTATGATGGGCTTAAATGTTGGACTAGAGTCATCATAGTTCAAATAACAGCCACACACATGCATGATGCAATGCAATTTACATGGACTGACCTAAAGGTAGGTTCTATGGGTCACTACAACATAGGTAGAAGGAAGGTTAAAGGTCCCCACAAGCTAGGACGTCGTACCTCCCAACTTGTGACGCTAGAAGCACCGCGTTGGTCCTAACGGTACAGTTTGTCCCTGTGAACCACCATGGCATAACCATGATGATCCTTGTCGCGGTGGGTGGTAGGTTCACTGCTGGGTATGTGAGTCTCAGGAAGACCACAATCCACGGTTAATACTATCGGGCTTCTGGGTTAGCATACAAATAAAATAAATTTCATTCAAACAAATAATGCATGACATGCAAAATAATGACATATTAGACATATTATATACAAAAAAGCAATAAACAAACAATGACATGGTTGGCCACCATAACCTAATTGAAGCTTAGCCCTCAATATCCCCAGTGGAGTCGCCACTATGAGAGGCCGTGCCCTCGGCCTGTTTTTATGGGATGTTGGGCCAAACCCACGTGAATGGGTGGAGTTATGTTATTGCCTCTCAAAATGGAGGTTCGACTAGTTATATTTTTCCCTTTAGATTAAGGGTTTTACAATGGAGTCGCCACTTATTTAATTATTGGAAAAATAAGAAAATCATAGTCTAAAAATTCCTCATTTTATTAATTTGAAATTGAATTTACATTGATCATAGAAAAATTACATGACTTTGGTCCTAGATACAATCTAAGATAAAGTACATGGCTTTGTTTCCTAGTTACAATCTAAAAATAAAAAATTACATGGATAAGTATTTGATCTACTAACCCTTGATCTAAGCTCGGAGGCTATGTTATAAGGTGGGAAGGTGTTAGGCATCCACCTTGCCCGGTGAAACTGGTCTTCTAGACTATGGTGGCCAACATTCATATCGCATCATCCAATATGTTATCAATCAATTTGCATATTGAATTTAATGTGTGTGCATGTGATAAACCCTAATTCAATTTATTAAGCATTGCATTTGGATTGAAAAATAAATTCTAGTGAATGTGTGTGGATGGTGATATCCTAGATTCAAGAATTTAAAAGAATTAATAAAGAAACATATTTTTCATGTTTTTGATGTGGATTTAAGATCAAAACTAGTGTCATGTATGAACATGTGATGAACAACCAAGAACATGTGAAGAACAATTAAGAACATTCAAACATATTCAAAGGAATTTAAATGATTATTATCATCCTTTAATCTTAAACTCTCATCATGGCAACACCAAAAACAATTAGGGAAAATGATTATACCTTCATGCAAGATCTAAATGGTGGAGGAGGAAACTCTTGAGGGAGGTCCTAAGAGTAGAGGAAAAGAAGAGATAGGAGTGGAAGAGTGAGTTTCACTCAATACCTTGAGTCTCAGGAAGACCCAGATATGACAAGACTACTCAACTTCCTAGAACTCAAGAGAGGAGAAGAAAAGGGGTTTTTGTGTGTTTTGGAATGAAGGAGGGGGGGTTTATATAGTAGTGGTGGAGAAAATATGAATGGAAGGCCATTTAATGAGGGTTGAAAAAGAATCATGAACCTAGACCTCATTTTAGCCTCTGGGAAAATCTGTTGCATTAAATGTGGAGATTGATGAGAGTGAGGAGCAAGCAAAGTTCGGTTTTCTCGTAGCTGTTGTAACAGTCTGTAGAACCAACTTTGAAAAATCATATCTGACTCAATTCTGATCGGAATTGTCTCATTATTGTGCTCAAATTGAAGCCTCAGATGTCTAGTTTCTGAGAAAATTAACCTCATTCACAGATTCAAAATTTTCTGAGAGATATAGATGAAATGGTGAGCAGAGGTCATTTGTTAAAAAATAGTTTCAGCACAATTAACATTAATAGGTCCCAAATTAGCTCCCAATTAACATTAAATGGATCCAATCACTTCCATTTCAGACTTAATTGGTTTCAAATTTACTCAAATTAGAAGATAATTGTACAAATTACTCATTGAATGTAGTCTTAATCAATCAAATTATGACACATCATCAATCTCAAATTTATTATACTTATAACCAATTAAAATCAATTGTTCATAATCACATATAGTTGAACTCAATTTGTGATAGTGCATCTTAGCCATTAAAACTTGATTTGATTTGATGATAACTTTCAATCTGATGGTCCGATTAGGGCCCATGACTAGTCGATTTGATCGTTACAATATCAAGGCCATTTTGGTGAAATGAGAGTAAGGATCTAATGATCAAAATCAAGATGCATATTTCTAAGGTGAAATTACCTTTTTACCCTCCATGTGAGGTTAAATGCGGGTTGCAAAATAGAGTGTCAACATAATGTAATCTAACAGTAGATTTGTCAAAATTTAAATTAAATTAAGAAATATGGGGTTGGGTTCGAGTTATATTTGATGTAACTCTAAAAAATGTTACACTCCCCAGTGACTTATTATTGAATTTATATTTTGGAAATTCAATTGTCAGATTACATGTTCTATATGTTCTTAACATGCGTGCCAATTTTGATGCCAATCGAATGCAATTTACCATTTGTTCTACAAACTCGTCTTTTATGCATTATTTTAAAATACAAAAACTTGAATTTAGACAATTGATTAATGACATGCCTATTAATCTTTGATCAACCTGAAATTTTTAACCATTAAAAATGTATGAAGATAATTTAATCTAATCGTAGTTTTGTCAAAATTCACATCGAATTAAGAAATATATGGTTGGGTTCAAGTTACACCTAACGTAACTTTAAAAAATGTTACACCACCCAATAACTTATTATTGAATTTATATTTTGAAAATCCAACCGTTGGATTACATGTTGTATATGGTCTTAACATGCATGCCAATTTTCTTGCCAATTAGGGGTAACTTCCCATTTTAAATATAAACTCATATTTGATGCAATATTTTAAACTATTAAAACATGAATCTAGACAATTGATTGATGACATGACTATTAATTTTTAATCAAAATTTTGTAAGCATAAAAAATATATGAAGATAATATAATCTAACAGTAGATTAGTCAAAATTCACATCGAATTAAGAAATATAGGGTTGGGTTCCAGTTACACCTGACGTACCTCTAAAAAATGTTACACCACTCAATAACTTATTATTGAATTCATATTTTGGAAATCCAACTGTTGGATTACATGTTCTATAAATTCTTAATATGCATGCCAATTGGATGTAACTTATAGTTTTATCTACAAACTCATTTTTTATGCTTTATTTTGAACTACAAAAGTTTGAATTTAAACAATTGATTGATGACCTGGAAATTAATATTTGATCACCTTGAAATATTAGAAGCATGAAAAATGTATGAAGATGATGCAATCTAATGGTAAATTTGTCAAAATTCACATCGAATTAAGAAATATAGTGTTGGGTTCAAGTTACATGTGATATATTGAAAATCCAACCATGGGATTACATATTCTATACGATTTTAATATGCATGCCAATTTTCATGCCATTGGGATGTAATTTACCATTGATCTAGAAACTCATCTTTTATGCATTATTTTAAATTACTAAAACTTGAATCTAGACAATTGATTGATAACATTGCTTTTAATCTTAGATCACCTTAAAATTTTGTAAGCATAAAAAAAATGAAGATAATGTAATCTAACATTAGATTTGTCAAAATTCATATTAAATTAAGAAATATAGGGTTGGGTTAGAGTTACACCTGATGTAACTCAAAAATTTTTACACCACCTATTAATTTATTATTGAATTCATATTTTGGAAATCCAACTGTTGGATTACATGTTCTATATATTCTTAATATGCATGCCAATTGGATGTAACTTATAGTTTTATCTACAAACTCATTTTTTATGTTTTATTTTAAACTACAAAAGTTTAAATTTAAACAATTGATTGATGACCTAGAAATTAATATTTGATCACCTTGAAATATTAGAAGCATGAAAAATGTATGAAGATGCAATCTAACGGTAAATTTATCAAAATTCACATCGAATTAAGAAATATAGAGTTGGGTTCAAGTTACACATGATATAACTCTAAAAAATGTTACACCACTCAATAACTTATTATTGAATTCATCTTTTGGAAATCCAACTGTTGTATTATATGTTCTCTATGTTCTTAATATGCATGTCAATTGGATGTAATTTATAGTTTTATCTATAAACTCATCTTTTATGAATTATTTTAAATTACCAAAGTTTGAATTTAAACAATTAATTGATGACCTGGCAATTAATATTTGATCACCTTGAAATTAATAAGCATGAAAAATATATGAAGATGATATAATCTAACGGTAGATTTGTCAAATTCACATCGAATTAAGAAATATAGAGTTGGGTTCAAGTTACACGTGATATAACTCTAAAAAATGTTACACCACCTAATAACTTATTATTGAATTCATATTTTGAAAATCCAACCGTGGGATTACATATTCTATACGGTTTTAATATGCATGCCAATTTTCATGCCAATCGGATGTAATTTACCATTGATCTAGAAACTCATCTTTTATGCATTATTTTAAATTACTAAAACTTGAATCTAGACAATTGATTGATAACATTACTTTTAATCTTAGATCACTTTAAAATTTTGTAAGCATAAAAAAAAATGAAGATAATGTAATCTAACATTAGATTTGTCAAAATTCATATTAAATTAAGAAATATAGGGTTGGGTTAGAGTTACACCTGATGTAACTCAAAAAATTTTTACACCACCTATTAACTTATTATTGAATTCATATTTTGGAAATCTAATCGTTAGATTACATGTTCTGTCAGTTCTTAACATGCGTATCAATTTTTATGCCAATCGGATGTAATTTACCATTTGTTTTATAAACTCATCTTTTATGCATTATTTTAAAGTACAAAATCTTGAATTTAGACAATTGATTGATGACATGCCAAGTAATCTTTGATCAACTTGAAATTTTGTAACCATGAAAAATGTATGAAGATAATTTAATCTAACGGAAGATTTGTCAAAATTCACATCGAATTAAGTAATATAAGGTTGGGTTCAAGTTACACCTAATGTAACTCTAAAAAATGTTACACCACCCATTAACTTATTATTGAATTTATATTTTGAAAATCCAACCGTTGGATTACATTTTGTATATGGTCTTAACATGCATGCCAATTTTCATGCCAATCAGAAGTAACTTCCCATTTTATCTATTAACTCATATTTTATCCATTATTTTAAACAATTAAAACTTGAATCTAGACAATTGATTGATGACATGTCTATTAATCTTTGATCAAAATTTTGTAAGCATGAAAAATGATATCGCTTGGAATCAATAGGTTGAACACTCTGGCTTCGGTGGGCTACTGAACTGTGGAAGACCTACAAAAGTAAACACGCTATCAAAAGGGGACCGGAGAAGACCGGCCAAACACCCTCCGATGGCAAAGTTAGTCTTTCACAGGAATGGAATTCCAACTTTTTGGGAGTCAAGTCTCAGAATGTTCTTACCTTCATTTGGTTCAGACCGGTCCTTTATATAGAGACCCTGGGGACGGTTATTTGTCCAATAACTTCCCCAAGATTTGTGGAAGTCAATGAGTTCGGAGATAACTTCCTCAACAGCTACTAAAGTTGTAACCGCTAACGGAAGTTAACTCATTTGAGGAATTCATGGCGATAGTTACGGGTTTAGTAACCATTCCAAAGAGTCGAAAGTTTCCTAAGTGTTGCATGTTCGTCTGTCCATTGTATGACGATTTGTTCGTCCTTGGACATCTGATAATCGTCCATGGACGACCTTTATGGACGAGTTTGTCGTCCATGGGAGACTTCATTGTTCAAGAGCGATATTATCGTCCATAAACATCTTTTCTTCTTTTTGGGTGATTCTTGATCTTGCTTGCTCTATTGGCTCTGGATGATCCTTATGGACGAACTGGAGTTGGACTAATTTTTCACTCTCCCATCAGTTGCCCCTTTGTTTAAAGGGTCGTCTAGGATATTGTCGTGATTTAACGTGTGTTTATGTGATTTTAACAAAATTTTACTTTTTTGTGAGCCACATGTCGCAAAGCTGTTGGTTGGCCAGTCGTGTCGATCTCGTTTTCCAAAGGAACCGCCACGTGTCAATTTTTGAGTGGCGCACATCGTTTCACTGACCCTATTTCTGGGGTCTATAAATAGTGCATTCTCTTTCTTGCCCCTCACTTTCCTCTCATTTTCCTTTCTGCCATTTCCTCCAAGAGCCTCGTCTAGCTCTCCTCCTAGTTCTATCAAGTATTTCCTCTTTCTTTTTAGGCTTTCATCTTAAATCTTTCTACATTTCAACCATGTCTTCGTCTAGTAGTTTAGAGAAGGAGATAGACGAGTACCAGGACGATTCTTCTGGGAGTGAGGGTAGTGATGAGAGTAGTGTAGGTAGCTCGTCCTGTAGCGATTCCTCAGACGAGCATTATTCGTCTGGGGTTCCTGACATTCCCTTGGAAGAATTTCAGGAACTACAACGTAGGATGGCTTCTGGATTTAAGGCTAGCTTGTCCAGACAGCCACTTAGCCCTCCTCAAGACGAGGAAGAGGACGAGGAGGATATCATTTATAATTGTGCCCCAGAGGTAGCATCCACCTTAGATGCTGCCAAGTTAAAAAATCTTGTAGATAGATACTAGATTCCTAGAGAGCTTAACCCTTGTCTACCCAAGGTGGGAGAATGGTGTTGTTCTCCTTCCTCTAGTTTAGGGGTATACACTTCCTACCTTTTAGCTGGCCTTAGGTTTCCTTTAAATTCCTTCTACAGGGACCTCTTCCAAAGGTTAGGTATTGGACCTAACCAGCTCAACCCCAATGGTTGGAGGACGATAGTTGCCATGCAAGTGCTATGGCGTGAGGCACTGGAAGGGAACTGTCCAATTACGGTGGACGAGTTCCTTTACTGTTATAAGCCCTTGGAGATAAAGAAATCTGCTGGTTTTTACCAGTTCTTGTCCAGGGGCTCTTATTACAGTTTAATAAAGGGTCGTAGCTCGTCTGACCAGCTCTGGAAAAAAGAATTTTTTACTATTTCTGGAAATTGGGCTAGGGACCCAGCTGATGTAGGTAATCCCCCCTTCCCACCTTTTACCAGCACTCTAGGTCGTCTTCGTCCTGAGGGTATGTTTTCTTTCCATTTTATTTTATCTTTCAATCGTCTAACTCTTTCTCTTGGTGATGCAGCTGTTGTCCTTCCACATTTGGACAAATTTTACTTGGATCAGATAGACGAGGTTCGTACCTTCTCTGGGAGAAATTTTCACGATTTGGTCACTCTCAGTCGTCTAGCAGCTTGGGGGCTTGGCCCAGTACTTACTGTTGAAAATCTCAGTCATAAAGAGACTACCCGCTGAAGTAAGTATCGTCCACTTTATTTCAATTTTTTTTTAAAATTTAATTTTCCTCATCGTAGGGATAACTATAATGAGGGAAAACAAAGAAAAAACAATAACTAGTGGGGACGAGGATGTTACTGCACCCCTAACTGCACCACCAATTGTCCAAGTGACTTCCGTCCAGGCAGGGAAGAGAAAGTCCAAGTCGATATCCAGTGCCGTGGACCTAGATGACCTTCCAAGTCGTCGAGGCCGCAAGAAGCAAAAGCCTGGTAAGACTTCTCTTCCCAAGGTTCCCAAGTTCACACCTCTGACGGTGAACCTAGACAACCCTCCGGTGGATATGGAGCCTGTCCAAACAGTCCATCCCGTCCAGACTGATCCTCCTCCCCTTCTAGTCAAGGCTTCTCACAAGCCTAATTCGTCAGAGCCATCTGATCGTCCTTCCAACCTGATTCTGGACGAGGGCTATGCATGGAGGACGTTCAAAGGAATCGTCACTGAGCAAGAAGTCAATGAATGCTACAACATGTCAGTGAAAGAATTTGAATGTTCTGGCATCCATGACCTTTTTAAGGTAAGTCTTTCCCTCGTCCTTGTGTGTCAAAATTTTTATTTTTATTTTTTGAATAGGATGTCTAACTCCCCTTCGTCCATATGTAGGCTATGTCAAAATTTTATATAGCAACTTGCCAGGCTAAGGAGCTCGCTGCAGAGGCTAAGACT
This sequence comes from Quercus robur, assembly GCF_932294415.1. NCBI lineage: Eukaryota > Viridiplantae > Streptophyta > Magnoliopsida > Fagales > Fagaceae > Quercus > Quercus robur. The sequence goes on from NC_065536.1 coordinate 51,658,608, forward strand.
GCTAAGGACAAAGCTAAGGAGATGAACAATGAGATTTTGCTAAAAAAGGGGGAGGTCCTTAGGTTGATTGAAGATTTTAATCGTCTATAAGGAAGTGAGACGAAGCTGAAGAACGAGGTGGAAGAGCTTAAAGCTGATAATATAGAAAAAGATACTCGTATCGTCTATCTCGAAGGACAAGTCTCTGAGTTTGTCTCATCCTTAGAGAAAGCACATGAAGAAGCCATAGCAGCCTTCAAGAAGTCTGACGAGTACAAGAATCTTCTAGACAACCACCATGCAGCTGGCTATGAGGATTTTCGTGTTGACGCTAAAGAAACATATCCTGACTTGGACTTTGATTCTTTCAAGCTTCCACTTGCTAATGAAAGCTCCTTGCTGCAGACGAGTTCTGAGGACGTCAACATAATGGACGATGCTAACAATGAAGTGACTCAAGACGACCCCAAGACTAGCTTACCCGAGTGATTATATTTTCCTTAGAAAATTTATTTTACTTTTATTTGGAAGTGCCCGTTGTTTTGGGCTTTGTTCTTGCTTCTTTTATTCAAGTTTATCCAAGTATAATTATCTCGTCTAAGATTATGGACGAGTCTTATATACAATCAGTTATATTTTCATAACTTTTAAGGGTTTTTTGGATGTGAGTCTTCCACCCTTCTTTAAATTCTATGAACAAATGAATATTTTCTATTTTCACCTTCCATTGTGTTTGAATACATACATTTCCAGCTTTATATATGAAATTTATTTTCATTATTCATATCATTTTTATGGCTGTGCGATTCGTCCACTCAGGAAATCAATTTGCCTCATCTTGAGTATATGGGTGAATTTCTTATTACATCACCGAAATAGAGCAAATTGAATCCTTTAGCTATCAAGTGCAGTTCGTCTATGAATGACGTTCTTCTTGGCTAGCTTTTATTCGTTATTCAAATTTAGGGATGATCATATTTCCGTCCTTGATAAAACTGTTCCCAGCAATTTCTCGTCCATGCATTGGATTGTTACGCTGGTTAGATTCGTTTATGGGCTTGTGCTTTTGCACAATCTTTGTTCGTCCATGTTTTGCATCATCATTTCTCAGGTTTCATCTCGTCTTAAGCTTTAGACAGATATACCTTGTTTTATTTTTCCTTTAAGGAAAGCTTATGGACGATACATCCTTGTGTCCAAGGATTTCATTCGTCCATGCTTGTTTGCTTCTTTGTGGATCACTCTAAATGAATATACAAAAATAAAGGATTCCCATACAATATACTTGAAAATACATCATATATATATATATATATATATCTGAAAATCCAAACTTATGCAAACATTCATCCACAGGCATGGCACATGCTTGAGAGTTAGTGCCTTAGGGAATTAAAAATATACACCAACTCGTCCATGAATAGCACAAAAGTGAATACACTAATGTACTTTCTAGGGGATTATTGAAATACTTAAAACACATAGTAGTAATAAACAAACAAACACGAGAATACTTCTACTCGTCCAGGTATCTCGTCCTTGGCCACTTTTGTTCAGAGTTAGCACTTATTGATGGTATTTCCTTAGGTGCTTAACATTCTAAGGGTGTTCTAGCCTCCGTTCATCCAAAGCTTCCAAATAGTAGGATCCTTGCCTCTTGTAGTTGATAACCCTATAAGGTCCTTCCGAATTTGGCCCCAGTTTCCCGTAGGCCGGGTTTCTTGTTGCCAAGGTAACCCTCTTTAGGATGAGATCCCCAATATTGAAGCGCCTGGGCTTCACCATGGCATCATATTGTCTTGCCATAAGATTTTTGTACCTTGCTGTTCTCTGTTCTGCATCCATCCTCACCTCGTCCATAAGGTTAAGGTTAAGACGGAACTGTTCTTCATTTTCTTCAGCTTGATACTTCCTCACCCTGTGGTTGGCCATATGTACTTCTGCCAGTATAACTGCCTCACTTCCATAGGCTAGTTTAAAAGGACTTCCCCCGTGGGAGTTCTCACTGTTGTTCTATAAGCCCACAAAACACCCGGTAACTTATCCGGCCATACTCCCTTTGCCCCTTCAAGCCGAGTCTTGATGATCTTCAACAAGTATTAGTTTGCTACTTCTGCCTGGCCATTGGCCTGTGGGTGGGAGGGTGAGGAGTAATGGTTCCTGATTCCAAGCTGTTCACAAAATTCCCTGAAAGGTGTGTTGTCGAACTGTTGTCCATTGTCAGACACTAGTACCCTAGGTACCCCGAATCTGCATACAATGTTCTTCTAGACGAAGTTCTTGACATTCTATTGTGTAATTTTTGCCAAGGATTCGGCTTCCACCCATTTTGTGAAGTAATCTATTCCTACCACCAAAAACTTAATTTGCCGAGTTGCAGTTGGAAAGGGCCCCAAAATATCCAGTCCCCATTGGCCAAGGGGCCATCACTGGCGTAAGATACTCTATTGGCTGTCTAGGAATGTTACTGAAGTACTGACATTGATCACATACCTTAACATATGACTTAGCATCAGCTTAGATGGTTGGCCAATAGAATCCGCTACGGATGACTTTATGGACGAGTGATCTGGCTCCTGAATGGTTACCATATGCTCCTTTATGAACCTCCCTCAACATGTAATTTGCCTTGTTCGGAGCCAAACACCTTAGGAGAGGTTGGGAAAAACCTCTTTTGTATAACATTTCGTCCATAAGGATGTACCTAGCTGATTTAACCCTGAGCTTCCTGGCTTTGTCCTTCTCCTCTGGAAGCCTTTCGTCCTTCAAGTATGACACTATTGGGGTCATCCAATTTTCATCACTCTCTATTTGTAGCATTTCTGGAAGGTCTATACTCGGCATGTATTATACTGCATTCAACTCGTCCATTGCTTCATTCGCGGAGGCTTCCTTTGCCAGAGTATCTGCTTCCACATTCTCTTCCCTTGGGATTTGAATGAAATCAGCTTCTTTGAATTTCTTCACAAGGCGTACTACCTTCTTTAAATATCTCTTTATTCTGTCTTCCTTGGCTTCACATGTCCCATTTACTTGGCCTATGACTAACTGAGAGTCTCCCAAGACAAGTATTGAGTCTGCTTCTACAGATTTAGCCAATTCCAACCCCTTTAAGAGGGCTTCATACTCCACTTCATTATTACTGGTTTGGTATTGCAAACGAACCTTGTACTTTAATTTGTCTCCTTCTGGTGACTGCAAAACAACTCCTATACCTCCAGCATACAGTGTAGACAATCCATCTACATGGACGACCCATTTTTTATTGTCCTCTCTTTCGCCTAAATCCTTATAACTTGGAGTGAACTCTGTAATGAAATCTGCAAGGGCTTGGGCCTTTATTGCATTTCTCGGTTGGTATCGAATGTCAAATTCACTAAGTTCCACTGCCCATTGAATCAGTCGTCCTGCAGCTTCCAGCTTGTTCATTGCCTTTTTGAGCTGATGGTCCGTCATGACATTGATGACATGAACTTGGAAGTAATGTCTTAACTTTCTAGAAGTTGTTATCAGTGCAAAAGCCAACTTCTCTATCAGTGGGTACCTTCCTTCTGCTCCTTTGAGTGCTTGGCTAGTGTAGTACATGGGTTTTTGCACTTTTCCTTCCTCCCTGATTAGCGCTGAACTTACGGCATGTGGAGACACCGCTAAGTACAGATACAGTTCCTCTCCTTGCACGGATGAACTTAATAATGGAGCTGTAGTGAGATAGTCCTTCAGATCTTGAAAGGCCTTTTGACATTCGTCCGTCCATTTGAATGCCTTCCTGAGGACTTTAAAGAAAGGTAAACATTTGTTTGTGGCTTTCGAAACAAACCTGTTCAAAGTAGCAACTCGCCTAGTGAGGGATTGGACTTCCTTGATATTCTTCGGTGGTTCCATGTCCAATATGGCTTGGATCTTGTCTGAATTTGCTTCAATTCCTCTTTGCGAAACCATGAATCCAAGAAACTTTCCCGATGATACTCCGAATGCACATTTACTTGGGTTCAATTTCATCTTATATCGCCTAAGTGTTTCAAAGGTTTCCTGTAGATCGTCCAAGTGGCTTCCCTTGTCTAGGCTCTTCACAAGCATGTCGTTGACATAGACCTCTACATTCCGCCCTATCTGTGGATGGAACATGTGATTAACCAACCTTTGATAAGTTGCCCCTGCATTTTTTAGACCAAAGGGCATTACCTTATAACAAAACAAACCTTGACTGGTAATAAAGGAGGTCTTTTCTTGGTCAACTTCATCTATCTTTATCTGATTATTTCTTGAGAAGGCATCCATGAAGCTCAACAACTGATGGCCAGCTGTAGAGTCCACTAATTGATCAATGCGTGGCAAAGGATAACTATCCTTAGGGCAAGCCTTGTTCAAATCAGTGAAATCTACGTACATTCTCCACTTGCCATTTGCTTTCTTCACCATTACCACATTGGCTAACCAATCCAGGTAATAAACTTCCTTAATAAACTGTGTTGTGGTCAATTTCCGAACCTCTTCCTTGATTTCCTTATCTCGCTCGGGAGCGAACACCCTCTTCTTCTGACGAACAGTCTTAGAAAAGGGGTACACATTCAATTGATGAGTGATTACACTTGGATTGATTCTTGGCATGTCGTCATGACTCCATGCAAAAACATCGATACTCTTTCTCAGGAACTGGATGAGGTCTTTTCTTGCCTTCTCCTTCATACCTGTTCCAATTCTGGTGAATTTCTTGGGATCATCTTCTTGCTAAAGGACATTTTCCAGCACTTCCGTGGGCTCTGCAACAACCCTTCTTTACTCAATACTCACTGTCTGCACCTGCTCGTCCAAAGCCATTATGGCTAAATAACATTCTCTAGCTGCCAACTGATCTTCTTGTGCTTGTCCTATCCCGTACTCCGTAGGGAATTTGACTGATAGATGGTAGGTAGATGTTATCGCCTTCCAATTGTTTAGAGTTGGTCTTCCAATAATAGCATTGTATGAGGATGAAGAATCCACCACGAGGAAATTGACTTCCCTAGTTATCTGTTACGGGTATGATCCCACCACTACAGGTAATGTAATGGTGCCTACGGGTTGCACCTTCATTCCTCCGAACCCTATCAATTGTGAGCACACTGGATGAAGTTGATCCGCCCAAGCCTCATCTGTTGGAAGGCAGGGTAGTATAATATATCTGCTGAGCTTCCATTGTCAACTAATACTCTCCTGGTTGTATAATCTGCAATAAGCAGAGTAATGACAATTGCATCGTCATACAGGTGATGGATCTTTTCAGCATCTTCGTCGGTGAATGAAATAGCTGGCTCGTCCATTGATCTCGTCCTTGGTGATTGTCCAGAGAGTTGGAAGTTTTGCACCACTTTGAGATATGTCTTCTTTGACTTGGAAGATTGCCCCGTCGAGGTTCCTCCTATGATAATCCTTATCTCTCCTAGTGGGGGTTGGGACGATTCCTCCATTTTTCCCTTTAACTTCTCATCTTTATGATCCCTACCAATGAAGTGCCTTAGCTTTCCTTATCTAATAAGATTCTCGATTTGCTGCTTCAGGTCATAACATTCATCCGTGTCATGCCCATGGTCCCTATGGAAGCGACAATATTTATTCTTATTGCGCTTATTGGGATCTCCTTTCATCTTCTCTGGCCATTTTATAGAAGGGTCATCTTTGATTTGCATAAGCACCTGATCAAGTGGAGTGTTTAGGGGCGTGTAGTTCTGACTTCTTTCCAAGGGACCTGTCTTCCTATTATCTTGTTCCTTCTTATCTTCTATCTGTCCCTTCTTTGGACGAGGGCCTTGTTCTGAGTGGCATGCTAGGTGCACTTCCATCCTTTCAGCTTTTTTCCTCTTCTTGGCTATGATTGCATCTTCTACATTCATAAAGTTCTAAGCCGAATGGACGAGCTCAGCCATGGATTGAGGCTCCTTCTCATATAGCTTGTGGATAAATAGATCAGAATTAATCCCATTATGGAAGGCCGCCAATAGAAGCTTGTCGTCTACCTCGTCCACACTCAGGGCTTCTCTGTTGAAGCGAGTGATGAATGACCGTAGGCTCTCATTCTCCCCTTGCTCTATGGTCAACAAGTTGGACGAAGAACGCTTGTGTCTCTGTCCCCAAATGAAATTGTTAACAAACAATTTGCTCAACTCTTCGAAAGAACTTACAGAATTTGGGGGTATTTTGCTGAACTAGACTCGTGCCGAACCTTTAAGGGTGGTAGGGAAGGCTCTACGCATGATTTCATCAGGGACCCCTTGAAGGTGCATCGTTGTCTTGAAAGTAGCAATGTGATCAAATGGGTCACACGTTCCATCATACGAATCCAGAGAAGGCAGCTTGAACTTTGATGGTAGAGGGTGACCATTGATGGAAGCTGTAAAGGGGGAATCAGTTCTGTGGACCAAATCTTGTATAGGATTCATCCTCCTCATGTTCTCTTCCATTTCCTCCATGACTTTCTTCATTTGGTCCATCTCTTCTTTCAAGTGTGGTACCGTTTGTGAAGTAGTGCCTCTTAACTGACTTCCAATTTCAGTATTTTCTCTATCATCATGACCCTGCGTTTGTCCTCCTCCTTCACGTTCCTCATGTTTCTACCTTCTCTAATTAATCTCCATTCTTAACTCTTGGTTTTGGCGAGTCAACTTCGCCATTGCAGCCGCCATAGATTGCACATGTTGGATAGACGATGTTTGCATGACTGGTGCAGATTGGCGATCGCGTTGGGGATCACTTGAAGCGCCTCTGCTTCCCCGATGGCCTGGGTTAGTAGCCCTTGATCTGGTCCTGACCATCCAACCTTTTGTCACGAAAAAGAAAACTGCAAAACAATCTTCGTTCCCACAGACGGCGCCAACTGATATCGCTTGGAATCAGTAGGTTGAACGCTCTGGCTTCGGTGGGCTACTGAACTGTGGAAGACCTACAAAAGTAAATACGCTATCAAAAGGGGACCAGAGAAGACCGGCCAAACACCCTTCGATGGCAAAGTTAGTCTCTCACAGGAATGGAATTCCAACTTTTTGGGAGTCAAGTCTCAGAATGTTCTTACCTTCATTTGGTTTAGACCGGTCCTTTATATAGAGACCCTGGGGACGGTTATTTGTCCAATAACTTCCCCAAGATTTTTGGAAGTCAATGAGTCCGGAGATAACTTCCTCAACGGCTACTAAAGTTGTAACCGCTAACGGAAGTTAACTCATTTGAGGAATTCATGGCGATAGTTACGGGTTTAGTAATCGTTCCAAAGAGTCGAAAGTTTCCTAAGTGTTCCGTGTTTGTCTGTCCATTGTATGACAATTTGGTCGTCCCTGGACATTTGATAATTGTCCATGGACGACCTTTATGGACGAGTTTGTCATCTATGGGAGACTTCATTGTTCAAGAGCGATATTATCGTCCATGAACATCTTTTCTTCTTCTTTGGTGATTCTTGATCTTGCTTGCTCTATTGGCTCTAGACGATCCTTATGGACGAATTGGAGTTGGACTAATTTTTGACTATCCCATCAGTTTTAACATAAATGCCAATTTTCATGCCAATCAGATATAATTTACTCTTGATCTCTAAACTCATCTCTTATGCATTATTTTTAACCACTAAAACTTGAATCTAGACAATTGATTGATGACATTGCTTTTAATCATTGATCTCCTTACAACTTTGTAAGCATCAAAATAAATGAGGATAATGTAATCTAACAGTAGATTTGTCAAAATTCTTATTAAATTAAGAAATATAGGATTGGGTTCGAGTTACACCTGATGTAACTCTAAAAAATGTTACACCACCCAGAAATTTATTATTGAATTCATATTTTGGAAATCCAATCGTTAGATTATATGTTCTATATGTTCTTAACATGCGTGCCAATTTTCATGCCAATCGGATGCAATTTACAGTTTGTTCTACAAACTCATCTTTTATGCATTATTTTAAAATACAAAAACTTGAGTTTAGACAATTGATTGATGACATGCCTATTAATCTTTGATTACCTAGAAATTTTGTAACTATGAAAAATGTATGAAGATAATTTAATCTAACGTAGATTTGTCAAAATTCACATCGAATTAAGAAATATAGGGTTGGGCTCAAGTTACACCTAATGTAACTCTAAAAAATTTTACACCACCCAATAACTTATTATTGAATTTGTTTTTTGAAAATCAAACCGTTGGATTACATGTTGTATATGGTCTTAAAATGCATGCCAATTTTCATGCCAATTCGATGTAACTTCCCATTTTATATATAAACTCATATTTTATTCATTATTTTAAACTACTAAAACTTGAATCTAGACAATTGATTGATGACATGACTATTAATCTTTGATCAAAATTTTGTAAGCATGAAAAATATATGAAGATAATGTAATCTAACAGTAGATTTGTCAAAATTCACATCGAATTAAGAAACATAGGGTTGGGTTCCAGTTACACTTGACGTAACTCTAAAAAATGTTACAACAACCAATAACTTATTATTGAATTAATATTTTGTTAATCCAACCGTTGGATTACAGGCTCTATGTGGTGTTAACATAAATGCCAATTTTCATGCCAATCGGATGTAATTTACAATTGAATCTAGACAAATGATTGATGAGATTGCTATTAATTTTTGATCACATTGAAATTTTGAAAGTATGAAAATATATGAAGATAATGTAATCTAATGGTAGATTTGTCAAAATTCATATCAAATTAAGAAATATGGGGTTGGATTTGAGTTACACCTGATGTAACTCTAAAAAATGTTACACCACCCAGTAACATATTATTGAATTCATATTTTGGAAATCCAATCGTTAGATTACATGTTCTATTTGTTTTTAACATGTGTGCCAATTTTCATGCCAAACGGATGTAATTTACCGCTTGTTCTACAAACTCGTCTTTTTTGCATTATTTTAAAGTACAAAAACTTTAATTTAGACAATTGATTGATGACATGCCTATTAATCTTTGATCAACTTGAAATTTTGTAACCATGAAAAATGTATGAAGTTAATTTAATCTAATGGTAGATTTGTCAAAATTCACATCAAATTAAGAAATATTGTGTTAGGTTCAAGTTACACCTAACTTAACTCTAAAAAATGTTACACCTCCCAATAACTTATTATTGAATTTATATTTTTAAAATCCAACCATTTGATTCCATGTTGTATATGGTCTTAACATGCATGCCAATTTTTATGCCAATCAGATGTAACTTCCCATTTTATTTATAAACTCATATTTAATTCAATATTTTAAACAACTAAAACTTGAATCTAGACAATTGATTGATGACATAACTATTAATTTTTAATCAAAATTTTGTAAGCATGAAAAATATATGAAGATAATGTAATTTAACGGTATATTTATCAAAATTCACATCGAATTAAGAAATATAGGGTTGAGTTCTAGTTACACCTGACGTAACTTTAAAAAATGTTACACCACCCAATAACTTATTATTGAATTCATATTTTGAAAATCCAATCATTTGATTACATATTCTATGTGGTCTTATCATGCATGCCAATTTTAATGCCAATTGGATGTAATTTACCATTGAATCTAGACAATTGATTGATGGCATTGCTATTAATCTTTAATCAATTTGAAATTTTGTAAGCATGAAAATATATGAAGATAATGTCATTTAACGGTAGATTTGTCAAAATTCATATCAAATTAAGAAATATAGGGTCAGGTTCGAGGTACACCTGATGTAATTCTAAAAAATGTTACACCACACAGTAACTTATTATTGAATTCATATTTTGGAATTCAAATCATTAGATTACATGTTCTATATGTTCTTAACATGCGTGCCAATTTTCATGCCAATTGGATGTAATTTACCATTTGTTCTACAAGCTCATCTTTTTTGTATTATTTTAATGTACAAAATCTTGAATTTAGATTGATAACATGCCAATTAATCTTTGTTCACCTTGAAATTTTGTAACCATGAAAAATGTATGAAGGTAATTCAATTTAACGGTAGATTTGTCAAAATTCATATCGAATTAAAAAATATAGATTTGTCAAAATTCAATTTTATGCATTATTTGATACTACTAAAACTTGAATCTAGACAATTGATTGATGACATGATTAATGTTAATCTTTGATCGAAATTTTGTTAGCATGAAAAATATATGATGATAATGTAATCTAATGGTAGAATTGTCAAAATTCAAATCGAATTAAGAAACATTGGGTTGGGTTCCAATTACACCTGACGGAAATCTAAAAAATATTACACCAACCAATAACTTATTATTGAATTCATATTTTAGAAATCCAACCGTTGGATTACATGTTCTATGTGGTCTTAACATGCATGCTAATTTTCAAGCAAATTGGATGTAATTTACCACTGAATCTAGACAATTGATTGATGAGATTGCTATTAATCTTTTATCACATTGAAATTTTGTATGTATGAAAATATATGAAGATAATGTAATTTAACAGTAGATTTGTCAAAATTCATATCAAATTAAGAAATATTAGGTTGGATTCTAGTTACACCTGATGTAACTCTAAAATATGTTACACTACATAATAACTTATTATTGAGTTTATATTTTGGAAATCCAATCGTTAGATGACATATTATATGTGTTCTTAACATGCGTGCCAATTTTCATATTAATCGGGTGTAATTTACCATTTGTTCTACAAACTTGTCTTTTTAGCATTATTTTAAAGTACAAAAACTTGAATTTAGACAATTGATTGACGACATGCCTATTAATCTTTGATCAACTTGAAATTTTGTAACCATGAAAAATGTATGAAGTTAATTTAATCTAACGGTAGATTTGTCAAAATTCACATCAAATTAAGAAATATTGTGTTAGGTTCAAGTTACACCTAACTTAACCCTAAAAAATGTTACACCTCCCAATAACTTATTATTGAATTTATATTTTTAAAATCCAACCATTTGATTCCATGTTGTATATGGTCTTAACATGCATGCCAATTTTTATGCCAATCAGATGTAACTTCCCATTTTATTTATAAACTCATATTTAATTCAATATTTTAAACAACTAAAACTTGAATCTAGACAATTGATTGATGACATAACTATTAATTTTTAATCAAAATTTTGTAAGCATGAAAAATATATGAAGATAATGTAATTTAACGGTATATTTATCAAAATTCACATCGAATTAAGAAATATAGGGTTGAGTTCTAGTTACACCTGACGTAACTTTAAAAAATGTTACACTACCCAATAACTTATTATTGAATTCATATTTTGAAAATCCAATCATTTGATTACATATTCTATGTGGTCTTATCATGCATGCCAATTTTAATGCCAATTGGATGTAATTTACCATTGAATCTAGACAATTGATTGATGGCATTGCTATTAATCTTTAATCAATTTGAAATTTTGTAAGCGTGAAAATATATGAAGATAATGTCATTTAACGGTAGATTTGTCAAAATTCATATCAAATTAAGAAATATAGGGTCAGGTTCGAGGTACACCTGATGTAATTCTAAAAAATGTTACACCACACAGTAACTTATTATTGAATTCATATTTTGGAATTCAAATCATTAGATTACATGTTCTATATGTTCTTAACATGCGTGCCAATTTTCATGCCAATTGGATGTAATTTACCATTTGTTCTACAAGCTCATCTTTTTTGTATTATTTTAATGTACAAAATCTTGAATTTAGATTGATAACATGCCAATTAATCTTTGTTCACCTTGAAATTTTGTAACCATGAAAAATGTATGAAGGTAATTCAATTTAACGGTAGATTTGTCAAAATTCACATCGTATTAAAAAATATAGATTTGTCAAAATTCAATTTTATGCATTATTTGATACTACTAAAACTTGAATCTAGACAATTGATTGATGACATGATTAATATTAATCTTTGATCGAAATTTTGTTAGCATGAAAAATATATGATGATAATGTAATCTAATGGTAGAATTGTCAAAATTCAAATCGAATTAAGAAACATTGGGTTGGGTTCCAATTACACCTGACGGAAATCTAAAAAATATTACACCAACCAATAACTTATTATTGAATTCATATTTTAGAAATCCAACCGTTGGATTACATGTTCTATGTGGTCTTAACATGCATGCTAATTTTCATGCAAATCGGATGTAATTTACCACTGAATCTAGACAATTGATTGATGAGATTGCTATTAATCTCTTATCACATTGAAATTTTGTATGTATGAAAATATATGAAAATAATGTAATTTAACAGTAGATTTGTCAAAATTCATATCAAATTAAGAAATATTGGGTTGGATTCTAGTTACACCTGATGTAACTCTAAAATATGTTACACTACATAATAACTTATTATTGAGTTTATATTTTGGAAATCCAATCGTTAGATGACATATTCTATGTGTTCTTAACATGCGTGCCAATTTTCATATTAATCGGGTGTAATTTACCATTTGTTCTACAAACTTGTCTTTTTAGCATTATTTTAAAGTACAAAAACTTGAATTTAGACAATTGATTGACGACATGCCTATTAATCTTTGATCAACTTGAAATTTTGTAACCATGAAAAATGTATGAAGTTAATTTAATCTAACGATAGATTTGTCAAAATTCGCATCGAATTAAAAAATATAGGATTAGGTTCAAGTTACACCTAATGTAACTCAAAAAAATGTTACACAACTTAATAATTTATTATTGAATTTATATTTTGAAAATCCTACCGTTTGATTACATATTGTATATGGTCTTAACATGCATGCCAATTTTCATGCCAATCAGATGTAACTTCCCATTTTATTTATAAATTCATATTTTATGCATTATTTTAAACTACTAAAACTTGAATCTAAACAATTGATTAATGACATGATTATTAATCTTTGATCAAAATTTGTAAGCATGAAAAATATATGAAGATAATGTAATCTAACGGTAGATTTGTCAAAATTCACATCGAATTAAGAAATATAGGGTTGGGTTCTAGTTACACCTGACGTAATTTTAAAAAATGTTACGCCACCCAATAACTTATTATTGAATTCATATTTTGAAAATCTAACAATTGGATTACATGTTCTATGTGGTTTTAACATGCATGCCAATTTTCATGCCAATCGGATGTAATTTACCGTTGAATCTAGACAATTGATTGATGACATTGCTATTAATTTTTTATCACCTTGAAATTTTGTAAATATGAACATATATGATGATAATGTAATTTAACAGTAGATTTGTCAAAATTCATATCAAATTAAGAAATATAAGATTGTGTGCAAGTTACACTTGATGGAACTCAAAAAAATGTTACCCTACACAGTAACTTATTATTGAATTCATATTTTGGAAATCCAATTATTAGATTACATATTCTATATGTTCTTAACGTGCGTGCTAATTTCCATACCAATCAGATGTAATTTACCATTTCTTCTACAAACTCATCTTTTGTGCATTATTTTAAAGTACAAAATCTTGATTTTAGACAATTGATTAATGACATGCCAATTAATTTTTGATCACCTTAAAATTTTGTAACCATGAAAAATGTATGAAGATAATTTAATTTAACGGTAGATTTGTCAAAATTCATATCGAATTAAGAAATATTGGATTGGATTCAAGTTACACCTAACGTAACTCTAAAAAATATTACACCACATAGTAACTTATTATTGAATTCATATTCTGGAAATCCAATCATTAGATTACATGTTCTATACGTTCTTAACATGCGTGCCAATTTTCATGCCAATCGGATGTAATTTATCATTTGTTCTACAAACTCATCTTTAATGCATTATTTTAAAGTACAAAATCTTGAATTTAGACAATTAATTGATGACGTGTCTATTAATCTTTGATCAACTTGAAATTTTGTAACCATGAAAAATGTATGAAGATAATTTAATTTAATGGTAGATTTGTCAAAATTCACATCGATTTAAGAAATATAGGGTTGAGTTTAAGTTACACCTAACTTAACTCTAAAAAATGTTACACCACCCTATAACTTGTTATTGAATTTATATTTTGAAAATTCAACTGTTTGATTACATATTCTATATGGTCTTAACATGCATGCCAATTTTCATTCCAATCAGATGTAATTTCCCATTTTATCAAAAAACTCATATTTTATGCATTAATTTAAACTACTAAAACTTGAATCTAGACAATTGATCGATGTCATGACTATTAATCTTTGATCACCTTGAAATTTTGTAAGCATGAAAAATATATGAAGATAATGCAATCTAACAGTAAATTTGTCAAAATTCACATCGAATTAAGAAGTATAGGGTTGGGTTCGAGTTACATCTGATCTAACTCTAAAAAATGTTACACCACCCAATAACTTATTATTTAATTCATATTTTGAAAATCCAATTGTTGAATTACATGTTCTATATGTTCTTAACATGCATGCCAATTGGATGTAATTTACCGTTTAATCTATAAACTTATCTTTTATGCATTATTTTAAACTATAAAAGTTTGAATTTAAACAATTGATTGATGACCTGGCAATTAATATTTGATCGCCTAGAAATTTTATAAGCATGGAAAATGTATGAAGATGATGTAATCTAACAGTAAATTTATCAAAATTCACATAGAATTAAGAAATATAGAGTTGGGTTAAAGTTACATGTGATATAATTGTAAAAAATGTTACATCACCTAATAACTTATTATTGAAATCATATTTTGAAAATCCAATCGTTGGATTACATGTTTTATATGGTCTTAATATGCATACCAAATTTTATGCCAATCAGATGTAATTTACCATTTGATCTATAAACTCATTTTTTATGCATTATTTTAATGGGAAGAAATTTTTATTCACTTTTGAGAGAGAGAGTACAGAAGGCTAAAATTCTTGAATTTTAGGCTATCATTTTTAAGTTGAAAGTTCTATCATTTTTTTTATGGGTACAATTGTTTAGAAAATAAGGATAGACCTTTCTTATATCGGATGTATATAAAAGGATTTTTTTAGACCGTAAACAAAACGTTCATTTAAGGAATACAAAGTGCTATATGTTTATACGTTTCTTTTTATTTTTCTTTGAATTTTAGAATGACTTTTATCTCTAAAAAAAATTAATATTTTAATGAATTTTTGGGAAGGTCAATCGTGGCCCTCGCAAATAATTTAATGTTAGTAAGGGCATATTTTTAACCCACACAAAAAAATAAACGTTTTACAAGAGATTTTTATTGTTCCTCGGAAATAATTTGGTGGGAACATTTCCCTCCCAAAATTTTGACATTTTAATGATTATTTGTGAAGGTCGATCCTAGCCCTCGCAAATAATTTAGTATCAGTGACGGCTTTTTTTAATTGTCACAAATAATACACTTTTTGCGAGAGATTTAATTGTTCCTCGCAAATAATATAGAGGGAAAATTTCCCTTCAAAATATTAGTATTTGTGACGACTATAACACATAATTACGACAGCTTTTCTTGTTGGTCACAAATATTTCACATTTTACTAAGTATTTGCGAGGGCTTTATTTTGCCATTGCAAATAAGATTTTTTGAGAGGGCTTTTTAGGTCCGTAAAAAATTCTTGGTTGCTAGGGCATACACAAAGACCAAATTATTTGCGAGGGCCATGATTATTTGCAAGGGCCATGATTGACCTTCGCAAAAATTCATTAAAATATTAATTTTTGGGCTTTTTGTGTATGCAGTACTCCAATGTTTATTTCTCATGCACTCACAATCACCAAAAGTTACTTAACTACACACTTAAATGATCTAAAACAATAGTAATATTTATAAATAGATAATGGATATAGTGATAACTTCCAATTGGCATGTAAATTCTAAATTTTGTATTAAGATCATTAGAATTACATTCGAGATTATACCACCATATTTGCAACCACAGCATACTTGAATCTCAGCGTAGGACTTGTAGTGAAAAATAAGAGGGAATGCATCTTCAAGGATATTGGTGAAAATTTAGAAAAACAACTAGTAGATGTCCACTACAAACGTTGAAGGACACAAAAATCGACGAGAGACTGGCTTGAAAATGTGCCAAATATATAAACGAGCAAGAAGAGTTAAAAAAAAAGAAAAAAAAAAAAAAGAGGGTAGATGACAAGTCTTTCCATATATGGTAATGCGAACACACAATCAGTACTTATGTACCTTACATTTTTTTAAAGATTTGTTTCCCATCATTGAGGCTCGATTTGCATTGGCTTAGCCAGATTGCTCTGTCTTCGACAAAGTTCAAGCATACACAAAGACCAAATTTGGTGAAGTTCAATGGTTTTAAGCTCAAAATTGACATTGCGTTAAGCTTTATGACCATTTGGTTCACCTTAGACCTAGAGCAAGTCCCCAAAGACCAAAAGCACCTTGAAGACAAATTTTTTACAAAATAGAAAATATTTCCGTAGTATAAACTGGTTTTCTCTACAAAATCACTGTTTTACCCTTTGTGGTGCCTGGTGGGGAGATAAATACATTTGAGAGCTTTCTTGAGTAATTAATATAACATATAGAAACACACTTTAACCTAAAAGACTTAAGTCCAATGGATAGGTGATCAATTCTGTTATATTAACTACTCATTCTTCTTATCATTATTCAATGTAGGACTTTACTCACACGTGTATACCCAACAATCTCCCCCTCACATGTGAGTCTCTGCCTCTTTGTGGGCTTCAAGATCTCTCATTAGGCCATGAACAAGTCCTACTTGCTTCCTCTTGCCTAATGGGCTCTTTTCTTCAAAAGTGCATCATCCATGGGCCTCCACGTGTCAACCCCACATGTTTTTATCCTTCATGCATGGGAAATCTCGCACCTCATCGTTGCCTAGCATCATTGGCAATAATACTCCTTTGTAGGACCTTTTCCAAGATCGTTTATGTAGCCTTTATGGGTTTGCTTGGTGCAATATATTGTTCACATTTTAATTGCGAAAGGGACCCATCTTGCTCCATTTGTAAAAGGGCTTCAATTACATACACCCCGTTCCCACTCCAACTGTGAAAGGAACCTTGATAATCTTGCCACCTTTACCTCACACCACTATGGGTTCTGATACCACTTGTTGGGGAGATAAATATTTTGGGGAGCTTCCTTGAGTAATTAATGTAACATATAGAGACACAATTTAACTTAAAAGGCTTAAGCCTAATGGGTATGTGCTTAATTATGTTATATTAACTATTCATTCTTCTTATCATTATTCAATGTGAGACTTCACTTACATGTATACACCCAAAAATATATTGTTCGAAAATTGCCTCAAATTCCAATTGTGACTTGTAAATTCAATTAGGTTTCCTAATTGAAGAAGAAAAAATTAATTTGGGTTTCCTTTATGGCGAAGAAAGGACTATTTCTTGGTGTAGAAGGAAAGTCTATTCCCTTGTGTGAAAGGAAAGACTAATCCTTGGTGTGGAAGAAAAGTCTATTCCATATTAAAGAAGTAATGTATTCCTAGTTCAAGAGAGAATAAGAAAAAAGTCTTATAAATAGACAATGCTACAAAGAATTTGATAGCTTTGGACCAAGGGTCCTCCCTGTGGGTAGAGGGATAATAAAGTGTGAAACCAAGAGAGAAAAAGTGGATTTTCACTTGGGAATAACCAAGGAGGAGAGAGAAAAAGGTTGTCGCCTTTAAGAAGATAGCTAAGGAGGAAAGAGCAAAGGGTTGCCGCCTTCGAGGAGACAACCAAGGAGGAGAGAGCAAAGAGTTGTTGCATTCAAGAAGATAACCAAGGAGAAGAGAGTAATGTGTTGCCGCATTTGAGAAGATAGTTAAGGAGGAGAGAGGAAAGTGTTACCACCTTCAACACACAAAGAGAGTGTGTGTGAGAGCAAATAAAAATAAGAAAAAATTTCTTTAGCAATGAGACATAAAGAGAGTGTATGTGAGAGCAAAGAAAAATAAAAAATTTTTCTTTAGTCGTGAGATATACACAAGAGATATTGTAATTGTAAGGTTGAATTTATTCAACCATCTAATTGGCTTTATTCCGTGCCAAATTTGCTTGTAATTCAGCATTTAGTAACCCTGTATTTAGGTGGGTTTGATGTAAGGGTAGTGAGTGAGATAGAGTGAAGATTGCTCAAGAGTGTGCAAGAAAACAGAGACTCGCGGGTGACTCGCGGCTGCAAGCCGCCAGACGCAGCACACGTGCCAAGCATGCTGGAAGGTGAACAGTCATGCAAGCTGGAGCACTACAGGACAAAACAGGACAACTGGCCATACGGTTATCTCGCGACTGGATCTCGCGACTTAGTCAAGCCGCGAGCCACCCCTGTTTTGTAAAACCTGACATTTCACATTCCTCTCCCACTCCAGTATAAATACCCCTTATACCCACGATTGTAAGAGAGCTTCCAGAGAGAATTTTGAGAGAGAAACCCTAAAGAAAAATAAGATTGATTCACCCACAATCTATACATTAGAGTCTCTTCAAATTCCTCAACTCTCTTCCTCTCCATTGTCAAATCCTTGAGAGGCATTATACCAAACCTGATTCTCACCATTATCATTACTGTGAGAGAGCTGTTTGGATTTCTGGGAAGCAGTTAGGAAGGAACCAATCTTCATTGGTTGATGCTACGGTCTAGTAGCAGAATCCGGGAAGCTAGAAAAGAAAAAGGTTCGGCGCAACCTCGTTGGAGCAAGAAGCTTGGAGGGCTTAGGTGCACTGGGTAGATTAGGCTTGGAGGGTCTATTGTTGTCCATGTATCCCAACTGTATTTTCTAGTGGATTTTTTACCGCTTGGAGGGCGGCGGAGAGGTTTTACGCCGAGGGCTTCGGTTTCCTCTTTGATAACATATCGCGTGTTGTCTTTGTGTTTGCATCTTCCTTCCTCTCTATCTTTGCCTTTTTATTATCTGTTGTGGATTGTGTTTTGTTTCGGCTTAGATAGTTTTTACCAATTCCATATTATAACTTATGTTAAGTTTCCGCACACTAGTTGTTTGACATATTGCTTGAATTGGTTAAGTTGTAATTTGGGGGTCTAAACGTTCAAAGGTGTTTATACACGTTTTTGAACTTTCAGTAGTAGATTTGAGAATAGTGAAATTAATTCGAAATTTGTCCCATGGTTTTTTTCCTTCAAGGAGAAAAGGGTTTTCCATGTAAATATTTGTGTCCTTGTGTGCAATTGCTATTTGAGATTGATAATATTGGTGGATAATATTATTCGGGACCTAATAGTGGTATCAGAGCTAAGGTTAGAGTAGAACCGATGGTTGGAGAAGAAGGCAAGACTTCAGGAATCAAAAAGTTTGATCGAATAGACTTTGGATATTGGAGGATGTAGATTGAAGATTATCTCTATAGGAAGAAGTTGCATCTGCCTCATTTGGGGAAAAAACCTGAGACTATGAAGGATGAAGAATGTAACCTTCTCGATAGACAAGTATTGGGACTTATTCGATTAACTCTATCAAGATCAGTTGCGTACAATGTTGTGTAAGAAAAGACCAACAATGGTATTTGAGCTTGGTTGATTTAGTGGATGACTCTTTATGTGAATTATGATGGAAGAGAAGGGATTGCTTTGATTAAGGTGGAGCTTTTCCAAGAGGAAAAGAATGCTACTTGATTAAGGAGGAGCTATCCCAAGAAGAAAGAAGACAATTGATGGAATTTGAGTTAAGGTGGAGATTGTTGGGAAATTTCTTCAAATTCCAATTGTGACTTGGAAAGTCAATTAAGTTTCCTATTGAAGAAAAATTAATTTGGGTTTCCTTTGTGTGGAACGAAGGACTATTCCTTGGTGAAGAAGGAAAGTTTATTCCCTTGTGTGAATGGAAAGACTATTCCTTGGTGTGGAAGGTAAGTTTATTCCTTATTAAAGAAGTAATGTATTCGTAGTTCAAGAGAAATTAGGAAAAGAGTCTTATAAATAGATAATACTATAAAAAATTTGATGGCTTTGGCTCAAGAGTCCTCCCTATGGGGAGAGGGAAAATAGAGCATGAAATCAAGAGACAAAAAAAAGATTTTCGCTTGGGAGTAACCAAGGAGGAGATAGCAAAGGGTTGCCGCCTTCAAGAAGATAGCTAAGGAGGAGAGAGCAAATGATTGCCACCTTCGAGAAGATAACCAAGGAGGAGAGAGCAAATGGTTGCCACCTTTGAGAAGATAACTAAGAAGGAGAGAGTAAAGTGTTGCCGTCTTCGAGAAGATAGTCAAGGAGGAGAGAGTAAGGGTTGTCGTTTTTGAGAAGATAACCAAGGAGTAGAGAGTAAAGTATTGCCGCCTTTGAGAAGATAGTCAAGGAAGAGAGAGCAAAGTGTTGCCGCCTTTGAGGAGATATAACCAAGAAGGAGAGAGCAAAGGGTTGCCGTCTTCGATGAGATAGTCAAGGAAGAGAGAGCAAAGTGTTACTGCCTTTGACATACAAAGAGAGTGTGCGTGAGAGCAAAGAAAAACAAGAAGGTTTTTATTTAGCCGTGAGACAGAGAGTGTATGTGATAGAAAAGAAAAATAAGAGAGATTTTTCTTCAGTCGTGAGACATACAAGAGAGATATTGTAATTGATTTGAGAATAATGAAATTGATTTGGAATTTGTCCCATGGTTTTTCCTTTTAAAGAGAAAGGGTTTTTCACATAAATATTTGTGTTCTTGTGTGCGATTGCTATTTTAGATTGATAATATTAGTGGATAATTATTCAGGACCCAACAGTGCCTAGGTTTCTAGAAATTAAGTTGACTAACCATTCACACCGACCGGTTGTCAAATCATTAAATTTCATGAAAATATTTTGAGAACGTTAATTTCCACCATATTGGACTGAAAATTAGGCCATGTTTTATATTGCAGTAAATTCATCGTGAAGAGGGTGAAATTCTCTTTGATTAGATAATTCTCATGTCAAAATCAGCTTTGAATATGGTAAGATATCAGAAAATCAATTTATTGGTTAGATACATAGTCTTTCCCTTTTTTTCCATTAAACGTGGAAAATGTGCAACATTAGTTTGAGGTGGTCAAGTAGGAGTAAACAACATCGAGTTTAAGAAAATGATGTATCGTTGGGAAGTGTATGAAAATTTGAAGGGCCATGAACATGAAAATTCCAAGAGATTTTTTTCAAAGTAATGAAAGCAAGAAAAGTGGAATTTTTGCTCAAACACTGTCAACAATTGTTTTTATTAAATCTCGAATTAGCACTATTCATTATAATTTTCCGTTGAATAACATCATATAAGGGATAGTTAAGTGGAAAATAAATAAATTAAAGTGGTTTAGAATTAGATTATGGGCCTGTATTGCATTAGCACAATTATAAAAGAGCTTTAAGTACTTTAAAGCTCTACAATTTACTGTTCATATTTTATAAATCTACAATTTTAAAGCATTATTTCCTATAATTTTTCGGACTCTCAAAACATTAAAAGTTTTCTTAGTTAACGCTTTTTATCGCTATAATTTTACAACAAAAAAGCTATACTTCCTAGGTCAACATAAGATCGACACTATAAGTTTTTTTTTTTCATTGTTTCTAAACAAAGAGTTATATTTCTTCAATCAATATATAACCTTTGCTCCTAAGAAAGATTTCTTGCTTCTACCTGTAAACTATATACTTAATTATATAATTGATCAACAAGTTTGATTTCATCTCAAATACAAATTCATATCTTATTACACCCTGCCTAGAAATCATAAAAAAAGAGAGGAAGCATTTGTACATTAGAACCACACTTTGGGGAAAAATAAATTTCCAAACAAATCGTCACATTTGGTACGGACTATAGCCACACTAGATATACAATTATCAAGATAGGTTATGTATTAAAAATATGTGAATGGTCATATAAATCACCCTTTAATAGATTGGAGTGAAGTATCATCCTTCAAACAGTTTGGAGCCAAATTCTATCCTTTTAGTATCGAGTTGGTGTAGCAAAGGCAAGTAACTCTTCATCACCTTCAAAGGTAGCCATGTCGGCCTCTTTTAAATTAACCCATGCTTCTATTCCATTACCCGATGCGGTATCCATGAAAACAACTAAATTTTTGAAGGTCAGGCTGCAAGAACCAATCCACAAAGGCTTTCCCCACCCAAAATTAGTTTCATATAGAGGAAACCTGCACAGACTAGTAAAGCTAAATGAAAGCACATCTCCTTTTGTAATTTTTTCAGCACGCTCTTTCATAAAATTCAAGTGCCCATTGCCTTCCTGTAGTTTTTTCACATACTCCCCATCTATTGTCTTAATCGCATCTCTCATTTGGTTCACGAGGCCATGACACTCCCCTTTCGAGTCCATGCAAGGTGTGGCTATAGAAAATCGGCTAATATTTCCGAAGTAACATTCTGACAATGGAGGGTCCATTCTTGTGCGTAGATTGACTGCATGAAGCACTGTGTACAACCTCTCTGGGTCCAGTTTCCCTTGAGTGGTAGCGGCCACAAATCGGCTCCATATGAAAGCCGATAAGGCCTCAATACGTGTGGGGCACCTTTTGCACTCCACGCTCGCATTGTCAGTGTATTTAGCTTTAAGAGCTGCAATCATGGAGGCGTTGAACACAAACCTCTTTGTCACAATCTTGTCCTTCATGATTCCAGTGCTTGGTTTAAACCCAGAAATGTTTCTAGGTGGAAAGAGGGTGGCCAAATCAAATCGTGGACAGATTGTATTGCGAACACCACGTGCTGTAGCAGCCCAACTATTAAGAAACATCGCTAGAGATAATGCATCAGCAACCTTGTGGGAAATGCAAACTCCAATAGCTATTCCACCACAGTCAAAAACATTGACTTGAATTGCCAAAACTAACTCTCCTACATTATCTAGCTCATATGGGAGTAGTTTATTGAGTTGGGCTGGTTCAGGTTGCTGAATAACTTGGGAAATTTGGCACTTGGCTTGGGCTTCAAAATAGTAGACACCCTCATCGTTACAGTTTATAAAGGAGTTGTCTTTAACCCTACCGGCAAGTGGGTAAAAGTTTGTCAAGGTTTCAGACAGGGATTTCTTGAGCCTGTTCAATCTGTGGGCATTGATGGAATTGTTATCACTTGGGTAAAAAAGGATCATAGGCATGAAAACTGGTGTGGCAATTTGGTCAAGAAAGGAGAGTTGGAGATTACGAAGATGGTGTGGTGTTGGGGACAATGGTTTAATGGTATCACTCTCTACCACTACAACTTTCATCTTTGCTCTAGTAAGTAGAAGAAGGTTATTCAGTCACGGCTATTGCTGCCAATTCCACATGTGAATCCCATTTTATAACCAATGAGTTGCTTTACTTTTCTGCAATCGTGCAAGTTGATCATGATGCTATGACCAAAAAATGAAAGTTGGTGAAGAATATTGAACCTCTATCTAGAAAACGAAATCCAATAATGTGAAGTCTACGGGCGGTGTACCACGGTGATCATAATCATAACTCAAAAACCACGCTAAGATTTCATTCGTTTTACCAATTCAAAAGTTGAGCAGCGGACGCGGTTTTAGTCAGGAAATATTGCGCTAAATATATAATAAAATAAAACGAGATTTGACGAGAAAATGTGGGTTTCAATAATACATGCACTTGAGAGTATTATCATTTTTTCTAAAAGTGAGGATAGAAATGCGCTAGGGTTGGTCCACAAAACAAAGGAATAGGTTAGGTATATATTCAGGTGCAACTGGGCCACTAGCTACAGCACTTTGCACAGTGTCTTCGGGAAAACTTGGAACGAGTCATATTTTTCTCGTGCGCTTACAGGACCGGCCCAAGGCCTAGGCGTAAGGCCCCACCACAAAAATTTTTTATCCTTTACCAAAAAAAAAAAAAAAAGAGTCATATCATTGTAAAGGAATCAAAATTTTATAAAAAATATGAATTTTTTTCAAATTATTGTACACTTTTTATTATTAGAGATGTTAGGGATATCACAAATTTTATTATAGATTTACAAACTAACATGTTTCAACCTATGACGTCTGCTTCTGATGATAGCGGCAGGGATTGAACCCCAAATCTGTTATTCAACCATCAGAGACTTTACCAATTGAGTTAACTGGAACCCACAAGACATGGTCGTTGCTACATACTATAATATCTTTTATAAAATATTGATCACATGTTAAATTTTAAAATTATTTTGACATATGGTGGGTTGAAACTTTTTTATTTATTTTTTATTTTTTAATTTGAGAAAACATAGGGGTTGAAACTTAAAAGGGCCAAAAAAAGGTTTTCTTTACACCAAATGAATTAAATGTTTCCACCGCCAAAAATTATTAGTCATAGAATACATTTTTGTTTTTGCTTGAAGAATTTATATTTTATTCACACGTTTGTTTACCTCCATATTATAAATTAGGTTCATGTTAACGAATGTCTTTAAAACAATTATTAATTAATTATTTTAGAAAAATTTTGATACCATTTTCATTAGAAATATAAAAAGTCATTAAAATAATTAATTACTTTTTCTCTTTTCTTATAAAAAGCTTCTAAAAATATTTCCTAAACTAATATCCTTAAAGTATTCATTAACTTTTCTTTATAAATTATTAACCAAATGTGTCACAGTCTCCGTCCTACCAAATACCTACTAAGTTGACATAATATATATAAGACCTATTAAGTTTAATTATCGGCTTCAAAAAAAAGTTTAATTATCAAAGTCTGCTAATTATTAAGCTTATCTATTGCCTTCAGCTTGATGTTTGCATGATATATACTGTAGTTTTGATTGTCTATTTTCTTTTATTAATAATCTATCCAAGAAGGTTACAATACAACGCATCTTACGTTTGAAAATACCAAATTCCTCTGAAAAAATAAGTGAGAAATAGTGAGAACTTCAACCAGTGGGTTGAGTGCCAACTGTGTGAAATTTTGGTTTTGAGATTTATGTGATATCTAGAAATTCAGCACATTGATTCACCTCCCCTTAAAGTGTGCCCCGCTTTCAGTTTCATAGCCTAATAAGCTAACACAAGTACTGTATATATATTTGTCGAATTTCTGGATTTGATTGAGCAATAGTCACCGCAAGACTTACAAGCTAGTTACAACTTATGAGTACAGAGATCTAGTCAACAACGCCTTAGATATCTTTATAGTTTTTTAGGATAAGTGCAAAGATGCCGTCTTATCTGTATTGAGAAATTGATGCAGTGATGAACAAGGAAACGTCCGTATCAGATATAGACATATAGTACAATTAGTGATGACTTTGATCACTTCAAACAATTCGAGAAGGATGCAGGTTGACTAATAATTAAAGAAGAGGAGCGATAATAGTACTCGCACCAATACTAGTATAATAGAAAAATATCACATTCTATTAAGACCAAAAATATATAGAAGTTAAGTAATCGAGTAAATTTACACTTACACTATTCGTTTTGTATTTAATTTTTTATTTTTTCTTTTAGTGTCTTCAGAATGAATGAAGAGATGAGTAGAAAATAGTTGTTATGTGTGAAAAAAGAAAAACAATTTAAAAAAATTAAGAAAAATTAATATTTTAATAAAATATAGTGTAAAATAGATACTTATTATGTAGAGTAGACTGTTTTGAAAAGTAAATGTGTAAAATAGAAAAAATAAGATTATATATTAACATAAACATAAATTTTTTATAAGCAAATAAGAATGCTCTAACACTAAAAATTTCTTGGGAATTAATGGATCCTGTATTGTGGCGACGGCGAGACACTTATATAGGCATAGCATATAGATGTCCAAACACAGGATACCTACAGGGAGGGGTAAAAAAGAAAAAAACATTAACCTTTTTATTCGTCTTTTGTTTTTTGTTTTGTTTTGTTTTTTTGTTTTTTTTGTTTTTTTTTTTTTTTTTTTTTTTGTGATCGAAACTAAACAACAAATTGAAATATTTTATATGTTATCAACTATTTGACTAAACAAAAATATATTTCTACCAAACAAATAGATACATACTTTTATCACCAAAAAAAAAAAAAAAAAAAAAAAAAAAAAAACTAATTGCATACTTTTGCATTAGTTGCATTGCATTTAAATATAGTTGTATCAGATAGGAGCTTAAAACTTTGAACGAAAATTTTCTTTTCCTCACAAAAATTTAATAAAAATTTGACTAATGGCAACCTAGCATACAATTTTTTTTTTTTTTTAATGAAAGTTAGGTATCTTTATTTAAATTACATGGCATAAAGTGTGAGGACTAAAACCTTTAATTGTTTTCCTTTGCGTATTTGAGATAATTATTAAAATAATTATGTGTTCATTATAATTTTATATGTTCAATGAGATTGTGATTCTATTTTTTTTTTCAAAAAAATTAGTCTTGTACTTTCTTTTAAAATTTAAATACTTTTAGAAAATAATTATATGTATAAATATATAATTTTTAATTGCTATTTAAAGTGTTAATTATAAGCTTAACTAATTTCTCATTTCATATTGTGGGGTCAGAGGATTTGTGACCCTAGCCCACTTTACATTGGGGCTCAAGGCCCGAGCCAAGGAGGGATATAGCCGAGGACCTACAGTGAAAGTCCAAGTAGCCTTGAGACATGGCCGAGAATGACTCTATCCTCGGCATCCCCAAGGCACTCCTAAAAGAAAGGGCAAGAACGGCATAGGAACAGTTTTGGGAAGAGCCAAACACATCCGCGTTGATAGATAAAGGAGCCCTGGACAATATGGTGACAAAGGACAAAGGAAGGCTGCTATTACTGCAATTAAATACTCTGCGCCAGACAGAGCAATACTTTTCAGTTTTTACAACCACCCCCAACCATTTTGGGTATGGGCTAATGGGACAAGTATCAGCCCTGGAAAGTTGAACCTACATGTGGATGTTGGAAGAGGGGTAAAGGTTAATATAAAAGGAGAAGTAAGCAGTCCAGAAAAAAGGGGCTAGAAAAAAAGGTCAAGAACCAGAGCCTCCCAGGCCGTATCGAGGAGAAAGACTTCTCGAGCGAACATGGTTTAATTCTGTATGTACACCATGACTAATCACCGTCCGGTGACCAAGGCCTAGCCTTTCAAGCCCACGCTCTACAAATTATATTGTTTGGGCCCTTAACATGCGAACCCAACATCATTTTGGGGTCATTACAAATTGAGTCCTTACAATTGGCGCCGTCTGTTGGAAGGCTTCTGCGTTGGCATAGGCGGTGGGTCGAGAAAGTCCCTCCACCACTTCCAACGGCCCGTTGTTGTGCCCTAACATAAAGTTCCACTAGGGGCTGTGCTTCGAAGCACCAGCGGCACGGACAGCTCTTGGGCTTCCACCGTCAGATCAACGTCCCACCCTTTGGCCGAGGGGCTGGGAAAAAAGGCCAAGAACCAGAGCCTCCCAAGCCGTATCGAGGAGAAAGACTTCTCGAGCGAACATGGTTTAATTCTGTATGAATATCATGACTAACCACCGTCCAGTAACTAAGGCCTAGCCTTTCAAGCCCACGCTTTACAAATTATATTGTTTGGGCCCTTAATGTGCGAACCTAACATCATTTTGGGGTCGTTACAAATTGAGTCCTTACACATATGTATACAATTTTTTTTTTTAATTAAAAAATTAATGCACATGTTTAAGATCTTTATATATATAGAGTAATAAGTTTAGTGGGCCAGGGGACCCTGACCATTAGGTGGTTCCTCCGATGCAAGTTTGTTACATAATCGTATAAACCCATCAGAAAGAATAAGATACTTCAAGAATAACATGTAGTGGTCGGTCATTAAGTTTAAATGTTAATCTTCAATGCATAAATCTTAGATACAATACTTTTTATACAATATATTAGGTTTTTTAATCAAATTTAAACACACAATTGTATTGAATTTAGTATTCTCGAAAAAGTTAACATTTTTATACTTCATTGATTAATGTAAGTATATGTTTGAATTTAATTGGACAACCTTTAAATTTGATTGGAAAATCTAATATATTGCTTCTAAGACACTGTATCTAAATTATACCCGTTTTCAATTTCACAAAATGACTCTACACTCTTCCGTTTGCTAATTGCTCCAAGATGCATGACTTAAAATGTTGATTGTTCAAGCTTGCAATACCTCAATTTTACATAATTTTTCTTCTTTTTTTGTTGATCTTTTGATATGTCAAGTATGAAATGTATAAAGATTCTTAGTTCCAATCTTAGCATTCTATTTTATACTCTACTAATCATAATATATTAATACTTTTTTTTTTTTTATGTTTATTATAAAGTAGTCAAAATTTTAAAAATAAAAATCAAATACATTGTAAATGATAAATTGTAATTGATGAAGTATAAAATGGAATATGTATCTTCTTAAAAATAAATAAATAAATAAATAAAAAGAAAAAATGGTGGAACACTTTTAAAGGGGATCAATTATTTCTATCAATCATCCCATTGCTAGTCAATGACTGAGAGGAAAAGGATAGACAATGTCCATGAAATCCTAACTTCCCTGTTTGGAAGACCCACTTTTGGATTATTTTTAAGCTAGTCATTTTATTGGACTTATCCGAGCTAGTGCTCAAAGTTAGAAAAAATGACAATACATTGTGAGTACATATCGCTTCATGCAGTAATCTTTTAGAGCCTATAGTAAGTCGATTCTGCTCATTCTTGTTCAATTCACATGAGACAGCTGGGCTGCGCCCACAATATGGAGAGTATGTATGATTACATGCACCTGTCATCTCTACTGACAAAAACGCATAACGAGTATATGACCCAGATTTTGAAGTTCAATAAGTCTAAATTCCGAAGGGCTTATTAATCAAAATTAGAATTCTCTTCATACTCAGTTTATTTTATGGACTACCCTTTTTCTTTTTCTTTTTTAACTGAATAAAAAAAAAGGGGTCATTGTGTGGTTTCATTGACTCCATACCAAATAATGGCAATGAGTAATAATTTAAAAGCTGATCTGCTTGTTAAACAATTGTTGTTTATATTTAAGAAAATAACAACAGCAAAATTAATTACAAAGAAAAATCTTACAATTGTTTGTCCTAAATTTAGATTATGAACAAACTTATTTAACACCGAAGCCAAAAGATTCAAAGTAATAAATAAATAACTTTTAAGCTCTCTTACAACGACTCCCAAATAAAACAACTAGTGAACTAAAGACCATATAGGATTCACTCTGAATAGTTAGTCCATAAGATTATAACACAATTTGATATCTTATAAGATCGTCTCGCGAGATAATTACTATTATAACACTGTAGTTTTCACATTTGGGGTCGATGAAACATACGTGAGGAACTCCTCATCCCTTTCAAATTTAGCCATGTCTTTTTCTTTCAAGTTTACCCATGCCTCTATTCCATTTCCGGAGTTAGTGTCAAAGAAAGTAACAAGATTCTTGAACGTCAACCTAGCCGAGCCAACCCAGACCGGCTTCCGCCACCCAAAATCAGCCTCATATATAGGGAACCTGCACAAGCTGGTGAAGCTGAAGGGTACTACCTCTCCCTTTGAGATGCTTGCAGCGCGCTCTTTCATGAAATTCAAATGACCCTCACTTTCTTGAAGTTTCTTCACGTAATCCACGTTCACTTCCCTTATTGAATTCCTCACTTGGTTAACAATGTCAGAGCACCTATTATCTGCATCCATGGATGGCACTGAGATAGCTATTCGGCTTATGTTCCCAAAATAGTTATTAGGAAGAGGAGGGTCAAGCCTAGTACGTAGGTTGATAGCATGGAGAACTGTGTAGATCTTATTTGGGTCTGATTTAGGTTGAGTAGAAGCCATGAAGCGGCTCCATATGAAAGCTGATAAGGCTTCAATGCGAGTAGGCCGTGTTGCATGTTCGATGCTTGTGTTGTCAGTGTATTTGGCTCTAAGAGCTGCTATGGCAGAGGCATCGAAGACAAACCTCTTTGCCACAATGTTTTCCTTCACAATCCCGGTCCTTGGTTCGAAGCCAGTCAAAGCTTTCGGAGGAAAAAGCTTGGCTGAATCGAGTCGAGGGCTAGCTATATCGCTATCGCCGCGAGCAATAGCAGCCCAAGTGTTGAGAAACACGAAGAATGACAAGCCGTCCGCAACTTTGTGAGATATGCCAAGACCAACGGCAATCCCTCCACAGCTGAACAAAGTGACTTGGACGATTGCAGGTAATTCGTTCCCATCGTCTAGTGCACATGGTAGAAATTTATTGAGCTCAGCAGGGATTGGATCCTCAAGAAATTCATGAAGTTGGCAATCAACCTTGGCTTCCACATAGTACACACCCTCATCATTGCAATCAATATAAAGATTGCTCTTAACCCGTCCTGCTAGTGGATAGAATCGGGTTAAGGCATCGGACAAGGATTTCTTAATCCGATTACTTTGCTCTGATGAGTTAGTCAGATTAGTGCAATCTTCTTTAGGGTAGAAGAGAACCAAGGGCATGAAAACTGGGGGCGATATTTGATCAAGAAAGGAAAGCTTGTAATGGCGAAGATGGTGTGGAGTTGGAGAAGAAGGTTTGATGGTCTCGTCGTGAATAACTTCGATGTGAACCTTCATTTTCTGTGTAGAGTGATTTTTAACAAGCAGATAGATGTTGACAAATATGATGGAAATATAGCTAGGGCCTAGGGAGTTATATAGATGTGATGACCGAACAGAGTCAAAGAATTCGGTGGTACAGGATTTGCAAATTTGGATCGCACATTGACAATAGTATACTGTGAAAAAGTGTTGAATTTTGTGTGTGACAGCTGGCATTCTTTTTTGACCAAGAAAAGCTACTGTTTCACACTCCCACTATACACATTGCCGTTGAGTAATTGGTCTCCACACCACATAGAGTGGGATTGTTTTTCGGTAGTGCGAGACAATGAAGGCCGTGTACCTAGCTAGCTAAATGCGTTATACACACGAAAACTGGTTTTAAAAATAAGTAACTCTATTTGCATAATTTATATCACTTTTTTCGGTAGGTTAAAATGATAAGTTATGATTGGTGGATAAAAATGTAATAATAGTAGTAAGTTTATGCTCTATCAATGACATCACATTTCAATATAATATAAATAAAATTTATCTCCAAATTAGTTCAAGAAAAATCATTTAAACTTCTCTTAAATATATATATATTTTTTATTGAATGTGAATTTTGAATATCTAATCTTCTGATTGCATTTTCTTTGTGGTCTTAACAGACATATCAAATTTTGTTCAAATTGGATGTTATTTACTATTTAATCTATAAACTTATTTTTCATGCATAAATTTAGACAAAAAAACTTGAAATTTAAACATTTAATTGATGATATAGCTCTTTCTCAAAATAATAATAATAATAATAATAATAATGATATAGCTATTAATGTTTAATCTTCTTGAAATTTTGCTAGTATGAAGGATATAATAAGAAAACGCAATCTAATAATTAGATTTTCAAAATTCATATCTAATGAAAAGATATAAGAAGTGTTTGAAGGGTGTTTTTCCAAAACAGTTTGGAGAGAAATATTTTCTACATAATATTAAGGAAAAATTTTATCTCCAAATTGGTTAGAAGGAAAATTCCCCCAACCCATTTTGTGGCAATTGATAAAAATCATAAACCATATATTGTGTACCTTTAGTCACATAATATATTTAATAAGTCATCTAATTTGTTTAAACTATACATATTAATGGTTTTATGAGTTACAATATAATGGGTTGAAGAAGATTCCTTTAAACTAATTTGAAGAAAATTTTATCCTAATATTAAACAATTTAAAAAATATAGTGTAAAATATAAAAACCGACCCTAAGATTTGGATTGATATACCAAATACTACCACGACTTTCTAAGAATGCCCAATTTTTTCTCTAAATACAAACAACACTTAATAACATTTGAAAGTTCTCTAATTCTCCAAGTCTTCTGCTTTTTTATTTTATTTTATTTTATTTTTCTTTTCAAAAGTTTATTTTGAAAGTTTTCTGTATTTGGCATTTACACAAGCTTCATGGAGGAATTTTTGTATATATTTGATCCTCAATATATTACATTCTTATTCTCTTATCTCAAAAACATCAGTCCAAAAGGAAGTTAGTCCTAGTGATTTCATCGTCTTGCGGTGTTTCGTATGTGCTTTCATAAAAGTGGTGAGAGTTTGCACACATGTTGTTTCGTACAGTGGGAGTGATATAATCTCATTCCTCAAGGTTTTAAAAAGCTTCTTAAGTTGGTGAGGTAAAGGAGAACCAAATCTTGACTAAATCCCATATTGCCTAGGTAGGGGAGGTTCTAAGCTTCATATGGAATGCATTGGACTACCCAACTCTTCATTGGCAAGATATGGTTCTCTTAAGGAGTAACACATAGCCTTAACCCCCATGATTTTAAAATGCCTCTTACCAATCAGAGTCAAAGGCATTCCCTATAAGGCTTAGGATTTCCCTTAACCTTGGCAATGTGAGATTTAGACAAAAGGGATAATTACACTTTACCCACCTGTGATTTACCTCTAATTTGACTTGCCTACCCATGGTTTCAATTTTGACACTTTACCTACTTGTGATTCCCTTTGTTACTAATCCATAACCCACCTCCCCTTCAGCCATTACTCTAACACATAATATGTAAAAAACAAAAGCCCAAACAGATCAAAACACTCCTCACTCCCAAAACTCACTCCCATCCAACTTGCTCACCAAACTAAGATCCTAGATGCTACAATGCAATGCGCTTGAGGCTATAGACCGAGAACCATGAACTGTGGGAGACTCTTGACTTTCCAAGCCATGTACTGATTTACATAAGCTCATTGAGCTATCCAGAGTACCGTTTGTCCCAAAAAAAAAAATTGAAAAGAAAAGAAAGAAAGAAAGAAGAAGAAGAAGAAGAAGCAGAAGAAGAAGCTAGAGTCCGTGAAAGAAACCAACATGAATTTGAAACTTATGATAGACAGAGAGAGCCAACGATTGCTTTTTGCTAAAGCGGGCAGGGAATTCATCGATTTCCTCTTTCAAATTCTGGCCCTACCCATCAGAACTTTCATTCTGCTTTTTGAAAAGCAAGGAATGCAGGGCAGCTTCGAGAATATTTTCGAGAGCATTGAAAATTTAGGTAGTATTTACCTTCAACCAAGCGTGAACAAAGAGATTCTCCTGAAGCCCAAAGTCCACATCTCTGGTGGTGGTGGTTCTGGGCTCCCTCCCTTATTACAAAAAGTTGAATCATCACCCAAGCAATAGATGAACCTAGAATCAAGAGAAAACAAATAGATCAAATACAAAAAATCAAAAATATAATTATTGCACAATGAACTCACCCAAGCAACAGATGAACCCAAAATCAAAATACCATCGTCATTGGTTGTTGTGGCCTGAGATGAAAACATTTGCTTTTTCTAGGACTGATGGACAGATTTCAATGGATCTCTTCTAATAAATTTGAAGTCACATATGTTCTTATGTAGAATAGGGAGCCATAACATTCAGTCATAGTACTCATAGCTCTTCTTGAGCTTATGCCTTGCTATCCAATTACCAATATAGAAAATCCAGCTCATTTGATTTGCTATTTTAAGTATGCCATCCATGTCTTGTAGTAGTTCAAGTATGGTCTCCTCCACAAGCTTCACCTAGGCCTTCTCCGTTTTAGTGTCCATTCTAAGCCCATCTAAATCTTCCAGGAAAGCAAGCAGTAGCTTCAACGGATTTGTGTGCTATTACGTTGCTTTATTCTTATAAAAGTTCTTACGCAAAACCCTATGCTTTTTGATCTGTTTGGGCTTTTTCTTTTTGACATATTATGTGTTAGAGTAACGGCTAAAGGAAAGGTGGGTTATGGATTAGTAATGGAGGGAATCACAGGTGAGTAAAGTGTCAAAATTGAAACCACAGGTAGGCAAGTCAAATTAGAGGTAAATTAAAGGTGTGTAAAGTGTAATTATCCCTAGTCAAAATTTGATTCTCCCTCACCTCACCCTACTTAGAAGAGGTCTTTTGGCTTTTTTGGTCCTCATAGTCTACTACCCACCATTTGGCAAGATTTTGTCTTTTTTAGAAGTGATCGACACAGCCTCACTCCTTAAGATTTTAAAAGGCCTCTTGTGAGTTAAGGATTACGCATCAGAAGTAGGGTGGGGTCTAGTTTCATTGCATAACCCTTAACTGACAAGAGGCCTTTTAAAACCTTAAGGGATAAGATTACATGTCACTCCCAAATAGGAAAATATCTTGCTAATAAAGAGTTGGGGCATGACACCCACACCAACTTAATCAAGTATATATCCTTCATGTTGGTTTTTTCTCAAAATTATATACTATGTAATAAAATTTGGCTTTTAGAAGTTGTGCTTGCACTTAGTGGATATTTCCTCATCTCTACGACAAATAGTTACACACTCATTAATTATTAAATTGGTTTTTCTTATTAACTAATATATTTCCTCCAATTAAGTGATTAGATTCAAGTATAGTTTAATTTAGGTTAAACTCTACTATCTAAGTTTCAAAAATTAAAAATTATATTCCAATAAAAGTTATTTAAAAAAAAAGAAAAAAAAGATAATGCACACAACTTAAGTATCTATAACACCTTTCTCCAAAAAAAAAAAAAAAAAAAAAAAAAAAAAATCTATAGCACGTATCCTTATAAGGTAAATTATCTCTTCATTCTAATCAAATTTATCTCCCATCATATGTAAAATTTTTCATCAAACATTTTTTGTCAGAATTGATCGTTATCACAGTTTGTGTTACATTCAATTACTGATCGTCCAGGTCGATTATGAATTATATATTATTATTATACATGACCAACTTTTTGTCATATATTCTCAAAAGTTAAAAGATCAATTATTGTATTTTCAAGCAGAGCTCCGGTAAAAGAGACATATATCACGTACTAATATAATACAAGTTTGGTCCTAGAAACTATGGTTATGCTAAGTGGATACCTAAACTCATAATTATATTGCCACATGTGCTGCACCTTTTAATTTGTATTTTAAATAAATATAAATTAAAATTTTCCTTTTACATATGATTCTATATTTAAAATAACATTTTCCTTTAATTTATAATATATTAAACTTTTAAAAATATTTTTTTTATTAATTTACATATGACTCTTGATAAATTGTGTATCACACATACATAATACTAACGAAGTAAAAGATATTAATAAGGTAATAACTAATATATATCTTCAACTGGGTGGACCAAACATATAATAAACAAAAAATAATTAAGGGAATAGCATTTCATAAACTTTGAAACACCATTTTCATATTAATTTTCAGATTTTTTATATATTTTTAGAATTTTAGTCTATGAAGTCTGCTTAAGATCATTAAACCAAGATACCACCAATTGATTTTTGGTGTAAGAGGCAGATGATTAACTACAAATCTCTTATTCAATTACAAGAAATTTTACTAGTTGAACTAACTATTGGAACCCACCATTTTTTGGAAAGTATGTTATAGCTGAAAGGATGCAATAATATCAAATATTCATTTTAATATGAAACCACACTATATAGATTATATAATATTTGATGTCCTCACTCCTCAGCGGCCTTTTATGATTATTGCCATGCTCATCTTTCTAACATGTTCAAACCAAGTGATGGGCCAGTGGTAAGCCCAAATATTTATCCCCATTATGGGTCAAATCAAAACAAAACTAATAGTTCAGTTCTTAAAAAATAATCAACCCATTACGTACACGCCATATCCGAATCATATTTAACAAATTCAACAATCAAAAAAAAAAACATTTTAAACTAGTTTAATGAAAACAAAGTCATATAACTGTATCATTCAAATTAAAAAATTTCAATAAATAAAAAATAAATAAATATCTCTTTTTTTTTTTTTTTTGATAGGTAAAAATTAAATAAATCTCATTCAAAACATGTACTGTATATTCCTTTTCCCCTTCCCCTACATATTATGTATCGTATATTCCGTTCCTTTTCTCTTTTTATCTCTCTTAAACATAGTATTTGTGATGGAAAATTTTTAATTACCACTACAAGTTTGTTTTATATATCTACTATCAAAGGTACCTCTCTTTCTCTCTCTCATTTGATTTCTCTATAATTTTGATTTTCTATTTGTTTTAATGTTTTGTGATAAGCTTTCTACAAGTTCTAGAAGTTCTTGAATTGATTAGAATGGAGAAAATTAATATATGAAGATTGATAAATATTGCCAAGATAATAGCAATAATCTTTTCTGTTAGTAAAGTAATTTCAGTAACATTGCTCAAAGAACCAAAAACTATTAAACACGGAATTACTACCATAAATATTTTTCTATAGGACAATAAATGATAAATGACTATTGGCTTGTCTATTTTTCTTTTGGGTGATGATGCTGGTATTACTAATCAAATTCTTTAACATTATTTCACTTTTTATCACTAAAATTTTGGTTACTTTCACTAGGTCACACTTTCATATTTCACTACCATAAATACTTGGATTCCCTTCTCAGCAATTCTGCAGTCAACAATGCATTACTCTTGTAATATAACTTATAGTTTATTGCATTGATTGTTAACACATCATAATTTATAATTCAAGATCTTTCTCTCTTCCTTCTTACTAGGATGTATTTGACAACTATTATCATATTGTACACCACAATATGAACTGGATATGTAGTTAATTTTTTTTTTTTTTTTTGGTGTTTAGGCTTGGTGCAATACAAACAATTCTTTGAAGCTTTCTTTTGTTTTCTTCTCCTACTATTTTCTTGGTTGATTTGTTAAAATTTAGAAATTGTGTTTGGTTTCATCTTTCTTGGTTCTTTTTTCATGATCATTGTTTTAAATGCTTTGAGTGGGGCTAATGCTGAAGACTTGGGAGAGTTCAAAAAATAAAAAGTGAATTCTAAATTAAAGTAGATAAATATGTAAAGGTAAAATTATATACAATGTTAAAACCGCCCAAGATGAATGTGTAAAGTCAATAATCTATTTATATATATTTTTTGAAAAAAAAAAGGAATAAAAAATAAATAAGGAAAAAAATAAGTATGTGGCGTTGAGGTGGTGCAACAGAAGCTCAACAGCAATAACTACTACATTTCAACGTTTAGATATATATAGATTAGTATTATGCTTCTACGTTGCACAGTTTAATTAAGTATGATACATAAACTACAAAAAAATATTTCAATAATTTGATTAAAATTTCATAAATAAATTATCTAAATGATGATGGTCCATATAAACTTGATCTTCACATTCTTTGATTTTCGCCCATCAATCCCAGCCAATTCAATAGGGATCTCAAGTATCACGCACCCTATTCAATTCTTATCAATTGTCACAAAAAATAAAAAAGAAGGGTTCAATAATTTCAATTCCTATGATCCTTTAATATAAACTCTTTCATTTAAAATCTGAATAGTTTTGGAACTGTACTTGTAATTCTTTTAAATAATTGAATAGTTATAGCAAGAGGAACATAAAAAAGTATCAAAAGAAGAAACAAAACATTGCTGCTTAGTTGTGTATTAAGCAAATATTATATCTATAAACAAAATATATAGGTTGATACACAATCCAGTGGTCTTTTCAATTTAGTCTCTTTATCTTGAAGATACTACCAAATCATTAAAAGCTCTAGATTATTGGATGAGTAATCCAACTGACGATTTTTGACATCATCACATATTATTAGCTATAACATCATATTCATCGCAAGCCTTGTATTTGATAAACCAATCTTTTTTTCAACGCATATGAAAAAAAGCATGTAAAAAAAACGTAAAAATTGCATGTATATAACTAGATTAATACCTTTACTAACATTAGAAGTGTTTCAATTATCTTAGTCCCTAATATTTGTTGTAGCAATTACCATCAGGGACACACTTTATTCGCATAAACTTGGGACTACAGAAAACGCCGATAAGTGCAACCTCATGTTAGAGACCGTCAAATACCTTTGATGTAACCCATGTTGCATAGACATTCATTCCGAACCCATTTAGGACCACGGAAAACCTCATAATATAACCCGAGTTGGCCACACACACATTTCACACACTTTAGGGATTGTTGAGAGCCCGAGTACAAAAGACTATTGAAAACTTCTAACATAGGTCATGTTGCCCATACACACTTCACACGTTCACTTGGAACCATCGAAAACCTCAAGTGCAATCTAATGTTAGAGACTACCGTAAACCTCTAACTCCTCCAACTTAGCTTGTATTACCAGACACAACTCATGCACACTACTCTCGGGACTGCCAAAATCTTCAATTGCATCCGTGACACATTTGTCCACATAGTGCTACGGTTTAGCTATGCATGCAGCCCTCCAATGTTTATTTCTCATGCATACACTCACAATCACCAAAAGTTACTTAACTATACACTTAAAGGATCTAAAAAAATAGTAATATTTATAAATAGATAATGAATATAGTGATAACTTCCAATTGGCATGCAAATTATAAATTTTTCATAAAGATCATTAGAATTGCATTCAAGATTATACCGCCATATTTGCAACCACAGCAAACTTGAATATCAGCGTAGGACCTGTAGAGAAAAATAAGAGGGAATGCATCTTCAAGGATGGTGAAAATTTAGAAAAACAACTAGTAGAAGTCCACTACAAACGTTGAAGGACACAAAAATCGACGAGAGAATGGCCTGAAAATGTGCCAAATGGATAGGAACGGGCAAGAATAGTAAAAAAAAAAAATATGGAAATGCGAGAAGTAGTAGAAACCCAGTTGAATTATAACAAATTATTGAATTATAACAAGGATGAATGAAGTATAGAGACCCAGTTGCTTTAAAAGGAAAAGATTGGTCCCTTATGAATGTATATTTGAAGAAACGCATTTGTTTGAACACTCGGGGTTGTGTAGTACTAGCAAGTCAGGAAGAGGAGATTTGAAGAAGTCTCTATTAGATACACTGGAAAATCTAAGAAGAGCTGGAAGGCTCTTGGCTTGTATTAGTAATAAAATTAAGTTTTAGAAAGCTGCAAATCTTTGCTATATTAACAATTTGTAAGTAATAATTCAATTTACTATATATCATCCGGTCTGTAATGACCCTTTTAGTTAGTTGAATATCGATAGCCACCAATAGTTCAATCCCATTTTCATCTTAAAAGGGGGATCTTTTAAATTTTAACGAGTGCCTAAAGACCTATAATGGTTTGTCAAGTTTATCCAATAGTTGATAGGGTTAGTGATCACAATTGCTTGGAGTAATACTGCTTAACCAGGAAAGGCCAGGCAAAAAAGTTAAATTGGTAGCCAATTTTCCAAAGTATTGATAGCAGATAATTACATGAGAAGCAGAGATTTCAAGGGACAATAGGCCCTCATATTTAATGAGAGGACCTAATAAAAAATGTTTTACTAATTTGCAAAATAGTTTTAGTTCCAACGGTCCAAAATTATAGAAACAAAGAAAACGCAGAACTTGTTACGATATTAGGTGCTTCAATGCTTGTGCTTATGAGATAGAAGGTCCATTTTTTTACAACTATCTATAACTGAATCGTAGTAAAAAGTTGTAGTGCCTATAGCAATTTATGTCTTAAAATGATTATTAAAAAAAAAAAAAAAAATTCATGTAGAGTCCGCGAAGGCAACTGCTTCTAATTTAATATATGAAAAACATAATTCAATAATAAGATTTAAATTACATAATTATAATATTTTTTTATATAAATGTTGAGGAACATCATATACGAAAATTTCAATCCAGCAATAATAGAAAGAATGAGCCAAATTCTATCTCTATCTACAACTTTCAGAGCCTTAATCTTGAAAGATAATATATTGACTTTAAAGACTGTATATATTAACTAGCTTTTGTAGAAGTCCTCTTGACAAAATATTTTGTGAATGTAATGAAATCCCTGCTCAATTTTCTTGGTTAAGTTTCCCTATCAATATTCATACCTTCAAGCTCCTTGCATTTTAGGAGATTCTTTCATTGTCGTAATTGAGTCATGGGTACTATGAATGGACAGAAATTTGTTAAGTGTAGGGGACGGAAATTTGAGTCATGGGTACTTAAAATTGGTAACCAATTTCAAAATTCTTGATAACAGATAATTACATGATAAGCATGGCTTTCAACGAAAAAGGGGACCTCATACTTGATGAGAGGACCTAATCAAAACAATGTTGTATTAATTTGCAGAATAGTTTTAGTTCCAATGGTACAAAATCATAGAAACTCAGACACAAATTGGAACTTGTTAGGAGGTTAAGGTGCTTCAATGTTTGTGAGAGATAGAAATTCCTTTTTAATTACCAC
Organism: Quercus robur; assembly: GCF_932294415.1. NCBI lineage: Eukaryota > Viridiplantae > Streptophyta > Magnoliopsida > Fagales > Fagaceae > Quercus > Quercus robur. The sequence goes on from NC_065536.1 coordinate 51,698,824, forward strand.
TATGTATAGGACCTATGGCAATTTCTGTCTTAAGATGATTATCAAAAAAAAAAGTCACATTAACCAATAATCATTGGCAAATACTACCCCCCCCCCAAAAAAAAAAAAAACCTTTTTCTCTTTGGCCAATCCACTTTCAACTTTGTACTAAAAATTCCAAGCGGCCTATTAATAAGTCGGCACGAGCATATTTCCACTAATCTACATATACATCAATTTATTTTCATAAATAATATGTTGAAGATTAAATTTCAATGAATGAGAACACCTAAAATTGCTTAATAAAAGTTTTTAAAACTTAAAAAACATAGCTAGCTAATGGAAAATACTTTTGCCACATGTGATAAATATATAATTATTCTAGAATTTTTTGTTTTAGATTTTATGGTATTTTTAGGGTTTTAATTTATTATACATGATATATGAAGATGCATTACAAAATCTTATAATACAGTCATCTTTATGATTTAGGAAATGGTATGTTTTACTCTATCTTAGTAAACTACTCCTTAGTCCTTACACCAATATTATCTACCAAAATCCCATCTAGGGCAAGTTTCTCTACACACACACGCACACACAAAATGTTGAGGAACATCATATATAGCTATTATTTACGAAAATTTTAATCCAACAATAATAGAAAGAATGAGTCAAATTCTATCTCTATCCACAATTTTCAAAGCCTTAATCATGATAGATAATATATTTGACTTTAAAGACCATATATATTAACTAGCTTTTGTAGAAGTCCTCTTGACAAAAAATTTTGTGAATGTAATGAAACCCCTACTCAATTTTCTTGGTTAAGTTTCTTTATCAATATCCGTAACTCCAATGTGATACCCCAATTTGATTGATTGTGTGATGTGTGATGTGTGTGGATGTGTGATGAGTCCTATATCAGGTATTTACTGGGTAGATCTGGGTTTTATTAACAACTACAATGAGCCTTAATTGTGATTAGTCATTTTGAGGTATAGCGCAGATATGGCTAGCACTTTTTCTTAGGTCGTTGCATATGATATCAGAGTCGGCTCGGTAATCCTGTGTGGGCTCAGAGGCATTACCCCACAAAGTGGGTCCTAACGAGGACGTTAGGGATTTAAGTAAGGGAGATTGTGATACCCTAATTTGATTGATTGTGTGATGTGTGTGGATGTGTGGTGAGTCCTACATCGGGTATTTACTGGGTAGATCTGGGCTTTATAAACAACTACATGGAGCCTTAATTGTGACTAATCCTTTTGAGGTATAGTGCAAATGTGGCTAGTACTTTTCCTTAGGTTGTTACATTGTCACACCCTGAACCCAACTATAAAGACAGGCACGTGACAACCGTCGGACGCTTATAAAGTAAGCACCCTATAAGTGTGCAAGGCCTTCTTAGCATCTAAAATTTATCCTCAAAAATTAAATCAAATAAATCTAATATACCTCAACAATTTCTTCATGAATAGATCTCCAATAATTTAAAAGGAACAAAATCCAAACCTCATGTACATAATGCCAATTGGCCAAGAAATATAAAACTATTAGAATACCATCCAATCCCAAAATTACTAAGCTTCCTTCCTGCTTACAACACAACATTAAAACTCCCAAAACTTGCTATTCTTCACAATCTGAAACTGGAGGGGAAAAAGGGAGTGAGTTGACAACTCAACAAGTAACCAAAGTCCTAATAAGTTCTATCAAGCAGTAGATCTATAAAGTAATAAGATGTAATATGAGTCTTCAAAAGTTATAATATACTATGAGTTTTCAAAAATAACTAAAGAGTTTCATAGTCTTAAAATAATAAGTTACAAATAGAACACATACTTTAATCTGACAAATATATCATAGATGGTTTAGAAAATAGTCAGTTATATCAAAGCTATAACTTACAATATGTTCCAAAAAAAATACATAAGCAGTTTTAATGACTTAAATAGTTCAAATACTCAAACATTTCCAAAATCACATATGTAGTTTTAAGGACTCAAAATAGTTCAAATATTCAAACGTAATTCATATTCTTAACAATCTTATGACTATGGTCATGCTATATCCCCGTGACTGGACATTAGAGTACCAATGAATAACCCCCATTGGCTGGGTATCAGACTACCAATGAATAACCCACATTGGTTTGGGTAACAAAATACTAATAAATAACTTCCATTGGCTGGATATCAGAGTACCAATGATTAACTCCCCATTGGTTTGAGTATCAGAGTACCAATGAATGACCCCCATTGGTTGGGTATCTGAATACCAATGAATAAACCCCATTGGTTTGGGTATCAGAGTACCAATGAATAACCCCATTGGCTGGGTATCTGAATACCAATGAATAACCCCCATTAGCTGAATATCAGAATAAATTCATAGTCAAATTGTTCATAATCATATATATGAAATCATAGTTTCTAACAAAATATATCTTATTCAAATACATACATATATATAATCATATATTCAATATTCAAATCTATTTGTGATATTTCTATAATTCTTTACTTTAAATCAATATAGCTAAAAAAAACAATTAAATAAAATAAATCTTATATTCAATGCTCATATTTATTGGTGGAAATTCTTTATTTTTTACTTTGAATCAGTATAGTTAAAAAAAATTAAATAAAATACATCATATATTCAGTAATCAGATATATTTGTGATAATTTCTTACTTAAAATCAGTAATACAATTGAAATAAATTGTAACAACTGTAAACAATTTTCAGTAGTTAAAATACACAAAGATAAAACCAATTAGGATAAGGTTACTTACCTCCAAAAGCCATGCCAAAAAGAACTTCTCCCTAACACTTCTTCTAAAATCCTTAGATCCCACCTAATGATTTACAAGCACTATTTACTCAATAATCAAATAATTAAATAAAGACTTATAACGGTATCCGGCCAGAGGAAAGACTATTAAAAATATCTCATAATTGTCTGCTTATCTCACACCAAAATTCCACCAAATCATAATATTTTTCTTTATATATATATATATATATTCTGCCACCATTTATAACTTAAAGGATAAGGCTATAGCACCTAATAGTAGTACTATGTCACTAGGAAAGTCAAGGATGGGTGCTACACTTTACAACTTTCTTCCTCTTCATTTCATTTTTTTTTTCCTTCATGATGGCATGTCAGAACTCAAAACTAGCCGCAACAGGTTTTTTCTTTTTCATCAAATCCCCTACTTCGGCACTGTTATTTAAAGAAAGTCTGTGCAAAAACACCTAACCCTTAAAAGAAAATTTTGCGGCTTAACAACGTAAATTTTCTGCAGTAGCAGCGTCTAGTTTGCTGAAAATAAATCCAAACTTTTTCTACGTTTGCATTATTAAAATTCTTGAATAATTAAATAGTTTCACAACTGGCCAAAATACCTACATAAGAAAATATTCTAATGCCACATAAAGTCTAAATTTGATAAAAGAACAAAATTTCTTAAACTCTTACCTCAATTCCAAGTTATTTCAAAATCCTTGCAATTTTCCAAGACCAATCAAATGCAAAAGCTTTTAGCAAACTAAATAAAGAATTTACTCCAAACAAGTTTCTCACTTAGATCCTTGGACCTCAAATCTCAATGCCATCCAACACCACAGTGACAACAAGGCAAAGATGCTTTACACGAGAAAAGACTAAATCCTTGGAAATCTTCAAATAATTGGTATTGGCTTCATCTTTTATCCATCAATAAGGAACCTTACAGGACAAATCAGTAATGCCCATAATGGCCCGCAAGCATCTAGTTACACTACCCTCAATAAGAATCATGGGATAAAGTGTTATGCTTTTAGTGATGAAATTGTTGCTAATTGGGTGCATACAGGTTGGCTTCTTAGAAAGGAGAAAGGGCGAGAGGCAGGAAGGGGGGGGGGGGGGGGTGGACGTCAACTCCACTTAGAAATCTTAGGCGTGAAAAGGAAAATCCTTAGGGTGGCTAGGGTTTACATGATACAATTAGGGTATAAATATTGCTAACTTTAATACCAGAAATTACTAAGTTACCCCTAAAAAAAAAAATCTGCTTTTTATTTGTTTGTTTATTTTGGAACCGGGTATTACATCCAATGACCAGCTCCTTGAATTTTAGGAGATTCTTCTTGAGTGTTCAAAAAGTGTGTAAAACACCTATGAACGTTTAGACCCCCAAATTACAAATTACCAATTCAAGCTTATTATCAAATAATGTATGTGTGGAATATGAAAATAAGCTAAAACATAATTGATAAAGCAATCTAAACCAAATAAAATCACAATCACAGCAGAAATTAAATGGCAAAGATTAAGGGAAGAGAGATGCAAACACAAAGGCAACACAGAGATGTGTTATCGAAGAGGAAACCGAAGTCCTCGACGTAAAACCTTTCCGCCACGCTCCAAGCAGTCAATAATCCACTAGAGAATAAAGTTGGGATACATTAATAGCAGAAGACCCTCCAAGCCTAATCTACCCAGTGTACCTAAGCCCTCCAAGCTTCTTGCTTCAACGAGGTTACGTCGAACCTTTGTCTTCTCTAGCTTACCGGATTCCGCTATAGCCCATAGCATCAACCAATATCAATTGGTCCCTTCCTTACTGCTTCCCAAGCACCAGATAACTTTCTCACAGATATGGGTATGGTGAGAAAAGGATTTGACTAAATGTACCTATCAAGGATGTAATAATGGAGAGGGTGAGAGTAGAGGAATTCGGAAAATCAAAGGATAAAGATTGTAGATGATTTAATCTTATTTTTCTCTAGGGTTTCTCTCTTAAAATTTTCTCTAGAAGCTCTCTACAATACATGGGTATAAAGGGTATTTATACTGGTGTGCGTTTGGAATGCGAAAGGTCAATTTTTGCCAAACAGAGTGGTCTAGCAACTTGGCCTCGTGATTGAACTGAGTCGCGAGTCTGAGTCGTGAGCTAACTGCCTGGCTAGACCGGAAGTTTTGCCTTGTAGTGCTCTAGTTGGCATTACTCTTCAGCTCCCCTACATATTTCACACGTGTACCTCCTTTGGCAACTTGCCAGCCACGAGCCAGTTGCGAGGCCTTGCTAAGTACACACTCTTTAGCTTTTCTTCACACTCTCTCACACACTACCCTTACATGATTCCCACCTAAATATAGGGTTTCTAAATGATAAATTACAAGCAAATTAGCACGAAATAAAGTCAACAAAATGGTTGATTAATTTCAACCTTACATTTCTGTCTTCGTAATCGAGTCTTGGGTACTATGAATGGACAGAAATGTCTAAAGTGTAGGAGACGAAAATTTGAGTCATGGGTACTTAAAATTGGTAACCAATTTCAAAATTCTGGATAGCAGATAATTACATGATAAGCATGGCTTTCAACGAAAAAGGGGACCTCATACTTAATGAGAGGACCTAATAAAAACAATGTTGTATTAATTTGCAGAATAGTTTTAGTTCCAATGGTACAAAATCATGAAAACTCAGACAAAATTTGGAACTTGTTAGGAGGTTAAGGTGCTTCAATGTTTATGAGTGATAGAAGGTCTTTTTTAATTACTATTAGGATATATGTGATTTAATGTTAGGAGTATATGTCAAATTAGAATTGGTTAATCCTTTGACAAAATGCACTTTACTTGTAATTGGGTAGATCTAAGATGTGTTTAATACTTCAAGGAACAAGGTTTCAAGTTCAAGTGTTAAAGCCATGCAAATCTGTCCAAGAAACAAGTGAAGAAGTGCTAGATTTTAAATCTCGATAGCTAGTATCTATCAAGGTTCAAAAAGTTGTTGAAGCCCGATGCTCGACAGCTAGCTCGATAGATATGCTATCTATCGAGGTTTATGAAAAACAGATTTTTAGTTCTGATTTTCATTCAGTCCATGTGTATATGTTTGAGTTTTCTTTTCTCACAAACCTAAACATATGAGGATTATTTTAATGGCCGTCAAAGATTGCGCGAGTGTGAAGCAAAGTTATGTTCATGCAAATTGTGACCGGAGACAGAATTTGCCCTAATTCATCTTTCTTTTGATGAAGCTACTGTGTTTGTACACCGTAGGGTTTTGTGACCAAGGAGCTTTGTGATCTTCATCATGTGATGAACTGAAGAACTTTGCTACTAACATCTTTCTCAAGTTAGTGAGTAAGTCACGTATTGGGATCTGCGCATCGAATTGGTTAGTCACATACTGGGAGCTATGCATTGAAAATGAGAGATTGCCACTATAGAAAAAGTCTAATTGGATATTGGGGTAAGGGTTCAACTGTAGGTTGGTATAAGGTACCAGGATTCCTTTACTTGTAATCGCTTGTTGTGATAATAGTGAATTCTCGGGAGTGGTGACCTTAAAATAATCCAGTGGGGTTTTTGCCGTATAGATTTTCCCTATTCATAAACAAATCACCATATCAATTTAATTTCCACTGAATTTAGTTAATTGGTGATTTGTTTATGCTACCATGCGTGTTGCATACTAATTGAATTAATTAATTAACTTGGCTAATTATTTTGTTAATTTATCACAATGGGTCAATACATTCTTGGCCTATCAAGTGGTATCAAAACAGGCACACTTTAATTAGGTTTTAATCTTTGCTGCATGATCCATTGATCCTTGTTTGTCATGGATAGAGGACAATCTCTTATTATACCTCATTTATTTGATGGCAGTAACTATGCATACTGGAAAGTACGCATGAGAGTTTTCTTGCAGTCATTAGATGAAAAGGTGTGGCAAGCTGTGGAGATAGGCAAGACCAAGCCTACCGAAACGCCGGCTGACTAGGTTGATGCTAAGATCAAGGCGGCAAACTTCAACAGCAGGGCATTGAATGCATTATTTAGTGCAATCACGAATGAGAAATTCAAGAAGATTTCCTCTACTGAAGTTGCTAAGGAAGCATGGACCATTCTCCAAACAACCTATGAAGAAACTAAGACTGTCAAGGATTCAAAGCTTCAAAGGCTTACTATGAGCTTTGAAGAGATTAAGATGGAGGAGGATGAGTCATTTGATGAGTTCTATGCCAAGCTCAAGGACATAGTGAACTCAGCTTTTAATCTTGGAGAAACCATTCCCGAACCCAAGATTGTTAGAAAGGTGCTTAGATCTTTACCCGAGAGATTTCATGTCAAGATCACTGCAATTGAAGAATCGAAGGATATTGACAAAATTCCTTTGACAAAACTGGTTGGTAATCTACAAACTTATGAGTTGGATTTGACAGGGGTAGGGAAATCAGGTAAGAGCAAGAGCATGACATTGAAGGCCAAGAGCAGTGACACTAATGAGTCTTTAGACAATGAAGATTCTAAGATGAAATCCTATATCACCTAGCAATTCAAAAAATTTATGAAGAATGCCAATGCTAAAGGATTTGACAAAGACCTCAAGCAGTCCAGCTTGTCTCAGTTCAAGAACCAGGACAAAGGAAAGAAGGATGCTAGGGATGGTGGTTAGTACACTATTCCCTCAGGACCAAAATGATTTAGATGTCAAGGCTTCAGACATATGAAGCAAGAGTGCCCTACATATTTCAAGACCATTGGGAAAAGTAAGGCACTTGTTACTACCTTGAGCGACACCGAGCCTGAAGATGATTCTGACAATGAGGATGATGGAATCCTAAATGCTTTCACTGCCACTGTAAATCCTATTGAAGGGATTGTTGAAGATGTAGATGAAGAAGAGGAATTGGTGGAGTCTAGGTTTGAAAAAATGGATGAGTAAGATGACATCCACACGGCCTATGCAAAGTTATACAAGGTCTTGGAAAAGTATGAGAAATTGTATAGGTTAGCTACCAAGAAGCTTAGTGAAGTAGAGCTTGAACAAGAAGAAATTTCCACAAAGTTTGATGAAGCCAATCAGACCATTAGAGCACTGAGGTTTGAGAACAATTTCTAGGCTGAGAAGACCAAGAAGCTTGAGGCAGAACTATTCCAAGTCAGAGCTTAGTTGGAAAGGACTTCAAGTGCAAAGCTTGATGAGATGCTTAATCTTCAAAAATTTGTTTTCGATCGAACCGGTTTAGGGTATGATTTCTCTTCCCCTAGTATTGCTATTTCTAGTACTACTGTTTTTGTTCCTCCTGCTAATAATGTTGAAACTGAGAACAATGTTGTTAAAAATGAATTAGCTAGTGAGAACATAGACAAGGGTAAATCTATCTTAGGAGCACCCCTTAAGCTTGATAAGAAAGAGATTAAGAACCCTAGGGCTAAGAAGGAAAATACTCAAAAGCCCAAATAGAAAAAGCAGCATTTCTGTCATCACTGTGGAGTAGCTAGACGTACTCAACCTAATTGCTATAAGTGGTTAGCCACTCAACAGAGCAACAGCATGATCTTGTCAGGAAACCAGAATCAACTTCCATCCTCCTTTGCTCCTCTTGGATATCTTCTCAAATGTTCCTTTCGAACTTTAAAGGTTTCAATTCTTCCCTTTCATTGCCGGATCAAGGATTTGCTAAATGGAAAGGTTCTTCCAAGGTGTAAAAGGAAAAAGGCTCCAAATGATTCTGTCACTTTTTTTCTCTCTCCCCTTCATGTTTTTGTTTTTGCATAACTTGTGTGTTTTGCTTTCGTGTTTTAAGTCAACCTAGTTTTATGCATTGTTTTGCTTAACATGTTTTGTTTGTTTATTTCTTCAGTTTTGCTTTATTTTGCTTTTCATAAAAATAGAAGATAAAAAATTGAAAAATCAGAAAAATAAAAAAACAGTGTGTGTTTGTGTACACTCGTATTAACACTTGTATCACTCTTTTTGACGGGAAAGACTAGAAAATCCTAAGAGAAAGGCATAAATAACCATCTCACCACTATTGCCTGCCAATCATGAAATGACATTTTAATGTTTCGGCATAGTAAAAGTGGAATGTCAAATGCTTAACATCATTGGGTATTTCTTTTCTATTTCTTATATGCCAATGCATAGTTTGCTTAAAAGAAAAATATTCAAAGAAAAATAAAAGGAAAAAAGAATCAAAATACTTTATATATGATTGCAAGAATGTATTCTAGGAGATGTGAGAGGTATAGGATGTACCTCTAAGGTGATAGTCCTATCAAACAGTTATGATTGTGTGTGAGTTAAAGTGATTTTCTCATATCTCAAATTGACATAACATGTAGACACTTATGCAATCTTGCGATATTTTCCACACACAACACGCAATATTCTTTGCTACTTTTGATACATGTGCAGGTACAATGTGATCTGGCCATCATAAGGAATACATGTGCTAATGTATGCTCACTAAACTGTCTTAACTTGTTTTTGAAATATAAAATTGGTTAGACTAGTTTAGTTTATGTGTGTGTGTTTTGGATCCATGTGCTTAACATTTTTTTTGTTAAGAGATGATTTTGAGAGCTTAAAATGTTGTTTGGATCTTTGGTTGTATAGCATGCTTGATTACATTCATATATGTGTTTTCCTCATCTTGAAAAACTGTTTTTAAGTAATCTCAACAGCTTCTGGACATCGCTCGATAGCTAGGCTATCTATTGAGCCCCTTCAGCTGCTTTTTATCGCATTCTCGATAGCTCCTCAATAGCTGCTTGATCCATCGAGAAACTTTCTAGATGCTCAATAGATTCTCGATAGCTTCTCGATCCATTGAGATCCTCTAGCTGTGGACACCTCTCGACAGATCCTGGACAGCTCTTCGACAGCTTTTTCATGTGTTTTAAATCTCGGCACCTCTCGATCTATCAAGCTTTATGACTTTTCTATATAAAGGATTTACACGATATTTCTTCATTTCTCCTCGATCTCTCCCGATAGTTTTCGTCTTCTCATCTTCCCAAACCTTTCTCTCACACTCCGAACCTCCAACCCAAGTGTTCTTTGGTCTTAGTGTGAACTTTTTGCTTTTGGTATGTCTCTTTTTCACTCATTCATCATGCACTTCACATTTTTTACCTAACTTTTGGTTTTTTTGTTGAAAATTTGGGGTTTTTCAAAATTTTTGGGTTTTTCACAAAATTTTTGGGTTGGTTTTTGTGCAAATGGTTTTAAAAAAATCATGCATTGCATCTCATTTGCATTATAACATTGTTTCATGCATTTTAGATGTGTGTTTACTTTTTTGCAATGATTTTCTGCTAGTAGGTTTGGATTGGGTTAAGCCCATGATGATTTAAGTTTGCATGTCACATGTTCATGCATTTTTCATGCATACGTACCTTCAAGTTTTTATATTCTTATATATTGTCTTGTTGGTGCTTTTCTGATTGTCTCTCTGTCCCTCCCTTTCTTTCTTTCATTAGTCTGCTCTTTGGCACCCAAATGCAAATCCAATCCATCCAGAACCCTCTTCATTCTGGGGCGTCCACTTCTTCTTCTAACCCTACACCTTCTTATGTACGGTTCCGTGATGATAAAGCCCAAAAGAACTTTTCGAAGAACTTTTCTCGACGAGGCATTCATTCGAAATGCCAAGTCATCTTATTAGATTTTTCCGATACTGACCTACTCATTGTCATCTACAATAGGGGTTGGGGATCACTGTGTGACATCCCGGTCACTTGTCCTTCCATGATCATATAGGAGTTTTACTCCAATATACACAGATTCGATACTTCTGTACCTCATTTCTTCTCTTGCGTTCGGGATACATTCATTATAGTTATTCCAGATATTGTATCTGTGGTACTACACATTCCTAGGGTAGCGCATCCTGACTACCCTGGCTGCGATCGTCTAAGGAGTGTATCCAAAGACAAAATCTCGTCTCTCTTTTGTGAGACACCATCTTAGGGTGATTGTCAAAACACCCCTTGCTCAGGCATTGCAAAAGGTCCGAGATTCCTTAACATGGTGATGACATTCATTCTTCATCTGTTGTCTCACTATAGCTCCATTACAAAGCCTCATGCTCGATTTTTGTTATCCCTTTTAGAGGATATCTCTATCGACTTCCCTTCTCATTTCATTCTATCCCTTATAGATGTCTATAGGGATACGACGACCTGTGATAAGCTCATTTTTCCTGTGGCTATCATGCAGACCCTTCACCATTTTTCTATCTCCATTCCTGAGTCTCCTTACTTCATGGTTATAAGTGCCATAGATGCTACTACCGCCAGATGGAGCGAGGCACAAATTAGGCCAAAGCAGCCCCAAACAGAGATGGCAACTCCTCCAGCTTCTACCGCTCCATCCACCTCCGTTCCTTCGTCTTCTGTGGGTGGAGTGACTCTTGAGACCATCATGGCACAACTTGTGTGCATGGATGCTCGCCTTGACACACTTAGTGATGAGTTGTGTCAGGTGAACACTCGTGTTGGTCATCTCATACGATCACAGACTGTCATGGGTGGTTTCACTGTTGCTTCTCCATGTCCACCAGCTTTCGAGGATGAGAGTGATGATGGCTCCAGCAGTGATGATGCTGATGAGGACGATGATGCTAGCTCGCCTAGTGATGATGAGATGTCTACTTGATGTACTTACCATTTGTCACTCGTGACAAAAAGGGGAAGTAGTTTTGATATGAGAGTAGTCATAACATTGAGGGAAGGTTTGCGTTGGAGATTTTTGTGATAAAGGGAGTGTTTATGAGGGATGTAGTGAGGACTTCTTGTATCTTTTGTTTTCTTTCTCTTTTAGATACATTGTTTTTGTACATCGGTCTTGTGACTACTTAGTGATAGCGAACCTTGTACTTATGTTGATATATATTGAGGTTGTTATTACTTTCATTCACCTATCTTTACATGTGTTATTTCTTTTCTCTCTTTATACACATGATTCTTATATACTATATGCAATCTATTATTTTTGTTTCACACTAAGATATTGTGATTGATTTTGTTTAAAGTGTTTCAGAAATATAAGTTGTCAAAGTCTTCTTGCCATAAACTCTCTTCTTGCAAAGTTTTTCAAGAGTTTGTGTTAGGATAGATTTTATTGTATTCAACAAGTGAGTATGAGTTGAGTGATTTATGACTTCTCTCATATGTTCATTTGTTTGTTGTGGTTTTGTCACGGATTGCCAAAGGGGAAGATTGTTAGGATATATGTGATTTAATGTTAGGAACATCTGTCAAATTAGTATTGGCTAATTCTTTGACAAAACGCACTTTACTTGTTATTGGGTAGATCTAGGTTGTGTTTAATACTTCAAGAAACAGGGTTTCAAATTCAAGTGTTAAGGCCATGCAAATCTGTCCAAGAAACAAATGAAAAAGTGTTGGATTTTAAATCTCGACAGCTAGTATCTATCGAGGTTTAGAAAGCTGCTAAAGCCCGATGATTGACAGCTAGCTCGATAGATATGCTATCTATCAAGGTTTATGAAAAACAGATTTTCAGTTCTGATTTTCATCCAGTCCGTGTGTATATGTTTGGGCTTTCTTTTCTCACAACCCTAAACATATATAAAGATTATTTTAAGGGCCGTCAAAGGTTGCGCGAGTGTGAAGCAAAGTTGTGTTCATGCAAATTATGACCGGAGATAGAATTTTCCCTAGTTCATCTTTCTCTTGACGAAGCTACTATGTTTGTACACCGTAGGGTTTTGTGACCAAGGAGTTTCGTGTGATGAATAGAAGAACTTTACAGCCAACATCTTTCTTAAGTTGGTGAGTAAGCCGTGTACTGGGATCCGCGCATTGAATTGGTTAGTCACATACTGGGAGCCGTGCATTGAAAAAGAGAGATTGTCACTACAGAACAAGTCCAATTGGGTATTGGGGTAAGGGTTCAATTGTAGGTTGATATAAACTATTGAGATTCATTTACTTGTAACCGTTTGTTGTGATAATAATGAATTCTCAGGAGTGGTGACCTTAAAATCACCCAGTGAGATTTTTGCCGTATAGGTTTTCCCCATTCGTAAACAAATCATCGTGTCAATTTAATTTCCATTGCATTTAGTTAATTGGTGATTTGTTTGTGCTAGCACGTGTGTTGCATGCTAATTGAATTAATTAATTAACTTGGCTAATTGTTTTGTTAATTCATCACAATGGGTCAACACATTCTTGGCCTATCAATTACCACTATTTATAACTGAATTGTAGTAAAAAGTTGTAGGACCTATAGTAATTTTTGTCATAAAATAACTTATTTACGTTATTATTCATTTATTTTTTAGCTATTGAAAAAGTAATAGTAAATATCACAAGATTAAACCAAGTTGTAGGACCAAGTCATGAATCAATTAATGCCGCTGTATTTGCAATTAGAGAATCAAAACAATCCAAGACAAATTTACCACATTAGAGGTTATTACATTGGGTAAATCATAGTAATGAATGTAGACTTTTTTTTTTCTTCCTTTAATTATTCAATAGTTACAAGTAACAGCAATCAGAGAGGAGAGATTTGAAATCTAATTCTCCTAGTAAAAATGAAAAACAAATTCCATTAAATTATAAGACTCTTGACAATGACAGTAGTGCATTAGGAATATCAAATAAAATGTTTTCTCAAAAGGCTTAAAGTCTTAAACAATCTCATTTTTATTCAAAATGATATTAGTGGTGACATTTTTTTTGTAGGTGACAAATTCCATATCAACAAACCCATTTAGTAATGATTTTTTGAAAAATTAGTAATTTTAGAGGGCTTGTTGCAGTTAGAGTGGAGATTTTTTGCACTAATCAAACCTAAAATTTTTGAAGGCATACTTTGACACTCAATTATTATTTCACATAAGTTCCACTCTTCCAATTTGCTCACTTTGTCAAGATCATATTAGAGAATAGAGAACACCTAATAAATCTGTTTGATTAGGTTGAATATAATTGCGTAGTAAAAGTTTTATAAATTCTAAAACATAACTAGCCAATGGTAAATACTTTTCCTACATGTGATAAATATATTAAATATTATATAAATTTTAGTCTTTTATTTTATGGTATTTTTAGGGCTTTAACTTATTATACATGAGAGTATGAAGATGCATTACAAAATCTTATAATACAACCATCTTTATGATTTTTTTATTTTTTATTTTTGGGTAATTCGATAGTTACAGCAGGTGAGGGGTAAGGGAGATTGGAACCCTTAATGTCATGGATAGACAAAAAGTTCCCAACCAATTAAACTACAACCATCTTTAAGATTTTTAGTTTCGAAAAATTCCGCTGATGGTTTTCCAATAGAACATGTGATCAAGGAATTAGTATGTTTTATATCTTAATAAACTACTCCATGCACCATAATTATAACTTAAATCACCTTATCTACCAAAATCCCATCTAGGGTAGGTTAAAAAAAAAAAAAATGAGGAGCATCATATGTCAGCAGTAAGCTATTATTGAAGAAAATCTCAATCCAAAAAAAAAAAAAAAGAAGCGAATTAAAAAGAAGAATCAGCTTAGAAATTTTCATGGTACTAATCTTTTCCTAGTCTTATTATTTCATCTAAAAAGAATAAATAGTGAATTATAAGAAGATAATATTGGAAGTAACGTGAACAATGCTACACATAAATAATATAAATTTTAGTCACCAATAAACAATAATAATAATAGAAAGAACAAGTCAAATTATGTCTCTATCTACAATTTTCAGTGCCTTAATCTTGACAGATAATGTATAGACTTTAAAGATAGTATTAACTAGCTTTTTTGCAAGTCCTCTTGACAAAAGCTTTTGGGAATGCAACAAGAGTCATGTTAACGGGTGCCCTTAGGGCAATTTGAAAGTTCAAATAGTGTAAAAACACCCTTGAACGTTTAGACCCCCAATTTAAAAATTAACCAATTCAGGCTTTATGTCAAACAACTAGTGTGCGGAAAATGAACAAAAACTATAATATAGAATTGGAAAAATTATCTAAGCCAAATTAAAATCACAACCCACAGCAGATAATAAAAGGCAAAGATAAAAGGGAAGGAAGATGCAAACACAAAGACAACACGCGACGTGTTATCGAAGAGGAAACTTAAGCCCTCGGCGTAAAACCTCTCCGCCGCCCTCCAAGCGGTAAACAATCCACTAGAAAATGTAGTTGGGATACATGGACAGCAATAGACCCTCCAAGCCTAATCTACCTAGTGCACCTAAGCCTTCCAAGCTTCTTGTTCCAACGAGGTTGCGCCGAACCTTTTTCTTTTCTAGCTTCCCGGATTCCGCTACTAGACCATAGCATCAACCAATGTAGATTAGTTCCTTCCTAACTGCTTCCCAGAACACCAAACAGCCCTCTCACAGTAATGAATATGGTGAGAACAAGGTTTTGGTAAAATGCTTCTCAAGGGTTTGACAATGGGGAGGAAGAGAGTTGAGGAATTTGAAGAGACTCTAATGTATAGATTGTAGGTGAATCAATCTTGTTTTACTCTAGAGTTTCTCTCTCAAAATTCTTTCTGGAAGCTCTCTTTCATTTGTGGGTATAAGGGGTATTTATACTGAGGTGAGAGGAGAATGTGAAATGTCAGGTTTTTCAAAACAGGGCTGGCTCACAACTTGACCTCGCAACTTGACTGAGTTGCGAGATCTAGTCGCGAGATAACCGTACGGCCAGTTGTCCTGTTTTGTCTTGTAGTGCTCCAACTAGCATGACTGTTCACCTTCTGGTATGCTTGGCACGTGTGCTGCATCTGGCGGCTTGTAGCTGCGAGTCACCCTTGAGATCAAGCCGTGAGTCTCTGTTTTCTTGCACACTCTTGAGCAATCAACACTCTATCTCACTCACTACCCTTACAACAAAACCCACCTAAATACAGAGTTACTAAATGCTGAAATACAAGCAAATTTGGCACGAAATAAAGCCAATAAGATGGTTGATTAAATTCAACCTTACACAATTATTAATAAACCACTAGGAAAGTTTTTACCCCACTTTTATAGGAAATACAAAAAAGCTGTCAAAAAATAGATTTACTTTATTATTTTTCTATAAAATCTTTCTAAAAATAGTTTCTAAATCAATGCCCTTAAGGCATCGTTAGCATTTCCCAATAAATATACCTTGTTTTTAATGGGTGCCCTTTGGGCAATTATTAATAAATCATTATACCTTGTTTTTAACGAGTGCCCTTTGGGAAATTATTAATAAATCATTAGAAATTTTTTACCCCACTTTTATGGGAAATACAAAAGAGTTGTCAAAAAAAAAAAAAATGAAATACTTTATTATTTTTCCATAAAATGTTTCTAAAAATAGTTTCTAAATCAATGCCCTTAAGGCATCGTTAACGTTTCCCATTTAATATACCTTTTTTACACTCTTTATTTTGCTAGAAGTTTTAGATTGAAGAGCTTCAATTAGAGGAGTTTTAGAGCTAGAAAGGTGGGATATGTGTTGATTGACCCAGAAAAAGATGAATAAATAGGAAAGCCTTCAATCTTGGTTTCAAAATCGAAATAATCTACCAAATCATATAGCAACATGAATAAGGGAACTTAGGGTTTGTTTGGGATTCGCTTATTTTACTGAAACTAAAAACTTTTGCTGAAAGAATTGTAGATAAAGGTAAAAGTTAGTTGAATTAGTACAGTAGGATCCATGAATAGTACCAAAAAGTGCAATGGGGCTCATAAATAGTAGCAAAAATAAGCTGAATAGTAAAATAAGTTAGCAAAAAATAAACTATCCAAATGCAACCTTAACATGCCTTGCAATCTATAATATCTAAAAGCTAAAGCATAGTACACTCCTTTTGAGCCACAACATGTAGTATTTCGGTCAATTTGGTCTAATTCAACCCACTTTGGTCCAATTTTGTCCATTTTGGTAAATACTATCCATTTCGGTCTAATTCAGTCCCACTCGGTCCATTCTATCCAATTTGGCTCAATCTTGTCCATCCGGTCTACTTTGTTTCAATTCAGTTCATTCAATTCATTTTGGACTAAGTGAGCTTTGAATTGATTCTTTTTATATATTGTCTTTTCAAATTTGAGCTCAAAAAATTTTTTTTCTTAGTTTTTGGTTTGAAAAGTATGAATTTTTATTCTAACTATGCTAAACTCTTTAGTTTTGAGCTAAAAAATACAAACAAAATAGGTATTGGAAATTAGAGATAAGAGCCCTAAAAATGCAATAGGCTAAAATCCAAAATCAACCTTCTAATTAACTTCACTCTTGTTCTTTTTAATATTCTAAGTTTCAAGTTTATTTAATTAAGGCCTCTCTACCAACTTTAGTTAATTTCTTATTTTATTTTTAAAGAAATTCTGGAAAATATTTTTCAATCATTAATTGGATTTTTTTAATTTAAATTTTTGAAAAAAAAAAATTCAAACTGGACACTTAATTGTAATATTTAATAGAAATTGATGAAGAGGTCTTATTTGAATAAACTTAAAACTTAGAGGACTAAAGATAATTCTGGAGAAACATAAAGATGGAGTTTTGCATTTTAGCCAAAGTAATAAAAATGATAAGTATTCAAAACATTATCATAAAATTCAAGTTTCAATAATACAGGCATTGTACATATATTTGAAATGAAAGAAAATGCTAAAATTATAAACATATATAATATATTTAAACTTAATTTAATATGTCACATTTATTCCATGGAATGAGGGTGTACATTTTTTTTTAAAATATTCTTGGATATGTTCAAATTAGTTAACTGATTATGGTATATTTAAAAAAATCCATTTAATAACATTTTCTCCTTTTATATAAAAAAAATTACTCCCTCCGTCCCACTTTGTTTGTCCTGTTTGAAAAGTCAACATTTTTAAGGGAACATCATTTATTGTTTTGTCTACCTTTTAAAAATGTATAAGTTTTTGAAAGTACCCTTAAATAAATTTATCAAAAAATTGAATTAGTAAATTAATAGGGGTATAATAGGAATATTAGTAAATTAATAACTTTTATTTTTAGAAACAGGACAATATTTTGGGACATCCCAAAATAGAATAGAGGACAAACAAAGTGGGACGAAGGGAGTATAATTATATAATTTATAATAACCTATATATATATATATATTTGGTTGTTGAATAAAAAATACATTAGATGTTCCATTACATAAAACTTATAAAAAAATTAAATTAAATTAAATGACACACGCACTTAACATACACCTTATCGCAATCATCATAATATATTAACAAAATGAATTAAATCCCAATAATAATTATTAATTACGTATCCAAATTTTAATGACTAAAATCAAAATTATCGGAACGTGCAAATTGAAATTTAATCTTCAACTTATTATTTATAAAAATATATTAATGTACATGTAGATTAGTGGAAATATGCTCATGCCGACTTATTAATAGGCCGCTTGGAATTTTTAGTACAAAGTTGAAAGTGGATTGGCCAAAGAGAAAAAGGTTTTTTTTTTTTTTTTTCCTAGGGTTATTTGCCATTGATTATTATTGGTTAACGTGACTTGTTTTTTTGATAATCATCTAAATCTTAAGACAGAAATTGCTATAGGTCCTATAAATAGTGGTAATTAAAAAGGAATTTCTATCTCTCACAAACATTGAAGCACCTTAACCTCCTGACAAGTTCCAATTTGTGTTTGAGTTTCTATGATATTGTACCATTGCAACTAAAACTATTCTGCAAATTAATACAACATTGTTTTGATTAGGTCCTCTCATTAAATATGAGGACCCCTTTTTTGTTGAAAGTTCTGCAATCAAGAATTTGAAAATTGGCTACCAAATTTAATTACCCGTGACTCAATTTTCCATCTCCTACACATAACAAATTTCTGTCCATTCATAGTACCCATGACTCAATTATGACAATGAAAGAATCTCCTAAAATGCAGGGAGCTTGTAATTGGAGGTATGAATATTTGTCAATATATATGGTCTTTAAAGTCTGTCAATATATATGGGATTACACACTTTTTCCTTCCTTCCTTCCTTCCTTTTTATTTTTTTTATTTTTAAAAGGAATAACAAAAACAACCTATCATGAAATGCATAAATGTTATGCAATGCAAATCCTAAAAAATAAAATAAAATAAAATAGCAAAAGGAAAATGGTGACAAAGAGTATTAAGATGAAGCACAAGGACCATGTCAAAAAGACTCAATTAGATTGAGTCTTTTGCATCCAAAACTTTTTAAATGAAACTCTTACATTGGAGTTATTATTCATATTATAATGATGAGCAACTCTAGGATTGGTATAAAGGTTTAATGCCCTTACCAACTCACCAATAAGTACCATGAGATCTTATGCTTGAGGCATAGATACTTTTGGCTTATTTGCTCACTTTGCAGCTTGCAACTTGAAACAGTTTGAGCGAATATGCCTAGTATTTCCACAAAAAAGACAAACCCATAAAGGTCTATCATACAACTTATCCTTAGGGAGGGTAGGATTCTTAGGCTTAGACTCTTTAAGATCAACCCTAATCTTCCTAGAAGATGGTGCAACTTCTACTGGTTTGACAATCTCACTCTTAGAGGGCTTGGAAGAAGAAACAAAGTTTATGGAATGAGTTTTAGACACATAGATGCTATCTGCAAAACCTAAACCAGTTTTGTCTAAGGGAGACTTTTGAATACTTAACATGTAATCAAGTTTAGAACTAGCAGATCTATTAGTTTGTTCTCTAGCAACAAATAGTTCTAGTTCTAAGTTCTTTATCCTATCAAGTAACAACATGTTTTCAGTCTTCACCTTATCAATCAATTCATCAGTATCAAACAATTTCAACAATAAATTTTTCTTATCAAGCTCAAGAGAAGCAATTTTCTTTAAATTTAAGTCAACATTCATTGCATCCTTTGCAGCAACCTTGCAAAGCTTATTAAAAGCCTCTTGCAAACTAGCACTCTTAGAGAGTCCCCCATCAAAAGGGTTCTCTTTAACCACAACATTTTCATCAACTACAATAGTAGCTATGAAAGCAATGAAGTTTCCATTCTCATCACTACTAGACTTGTGATCAGAAACTTCATCATCACTTAGGGTTACAGCCATAGTTTTATCCTTGATCTCAAGAATGTAGACATTCTGATTTCACATGATCATACCCTTGACAACCAAAAAATTGTTGACCAAGTGAATTATTAGAGATTTGACCTACTTTCTCTTTAGATTTATCAGTATTTTTCACTTTAGTGGGTTCATTCCTCTTAAAATTCCTAGGTTCAACATTGTTTTTACCTCTTACCCTTTTGTTGTTATTTCTAAGAAAGCTTCTAAAGTTCTTGGCAAGATATGCAATCTTTATAGAAGAGAGATCATCATCAAATCCATTCCCATCAACATCATCAACTGACTTAAGAGCCATTGATTTGGATTTGTTTGTCTTATGTAGGTCTAGCTCATAGGACTGGAGAGATCTTACAAGCTCATCAATAGGGATGGAGTCCACATTTTTGCTTTCAGTAATGGCAGCCACTTAGGGTCTAAAGTCCATAGTCAAGGATCTAAGAATCTTCCTAACAATCTTAGGTTGATCATAAATTTCCCCCAAATTATAAGCAGAGTTAACAATATCATTTAGTTTAGCATAGAATTCATCAAAACATTCATCATCAGACATTCTAATACTTTCAAATATGGTAGTTAATTGTTGTAGTTTATTAATCTTAACTGCCTTTGTGCCTTCATGCATAGTCTGGAGAATATTTCATGTAGTATAAGCAACCTCAACATTTTAGATTCTCTTGAATTCCTCCACAGAAACAGCATTAAAAATAGCATTCATGGTTTTGCAATTAAAAGTGGTTGCTTCTTTCTGAGAAGTTGACCACTTGCTTACTAGAGTAGTCAGTTTCTCCCATCAATAGATTTTAGGAATGCTTTCATCCTTACTTTCCAATAGGCATAGTTGTTCCCATCAAAGTGAGGTGGGATCACAAGAGAGTGACCATATTTCATGATAACAGGGGTCAAGAATAAGCTCTTAGATCAAAGGATTTAAATACTAAAGCTAACCTGCTTTGATACCACTTGTACATTTTTAGAACCTTTAAAACACAAGTTATTTGACCTAGTTATTTGGCCAAGAGATAACTTAGATAAATTATTTAGATCTAGGTAAACACGTTCAAATCATATCATATAAATAATGCGGAAATATAAATAATACACGATATGATAACCTAGGAAAACCAAACCAATAAAAACATGAGGAGGATTTAACCTAGCTATCCTCAAGGTAAAATAGATCCACTATAAAAGAATTGAAGTTTGTACAATAAGACTTAGACTACTAACATCCTATTGCTACCTCGAGTAGAAAACTTACTACCACAACCACGTGACAGCTCCGAGTCTACGGAATACTTCTTTTCTTGATCCACTGCAACCACAAATACTCCCACTTGTGACTTTGAGACTCCACTCAAAGGTTTCATATTTTCTTTAAATTCTTTATGCAGCAACTGAAGCAATCACCAAGTTCTTGACATGAATCTTGATCTTTATAACCCTAAGTGTGTATGAAGGTAAACACCTATAAACATTCACTAGTGTTTACACACTAGTGAATGTTTACACACTAAGTGTGTAAAACACTTAGTGTGTAAACATTCACTAAGTGTTTTAACAGTCTAAAAAATCATTAGTGTTTTACACACTAAGTGAGCTTTCACCAATGATGCTCTTAAAAAAATTGTCCAATTGATCTAGTAGTTATAGAGTTTTTTTTTTTTTTTTTTTTTGTTGTAAAATGTGTTCTTGTATCTGTTAAAGTTTTGGATCATTCATATATTTGAATACTTCATTAGTTCAATTGAAATTTTTATGCTCACTGTGAGACACCGCCAAAATTAGGGGTTCTCTAAAAAAAAAAAATTTTCGGGTGGTTTTTCAAGACACCTCCCTTTTTGAAGTACTAAACCTATCCTAGATCTACCCAATTACAAGTAAAGTGCATTTTGTCAAAGGATTAGCCAATTACATAAATATGTCCCTAATATAGACGACCACCAAAGTTAGCCTGCATCCTCTAGAGCTGCTTCATGATGGCCTCTAGGATCACACCACTAGCCGTGGATGTAGAAGGGGCCAAAGAAACGGAGCCGAAGATGTTGGAGCTAGAGGAGCCACACAATCGACTGTCTCAACGAGTGGCCACTTCGACTAAAGCTGAGCCTCACTCCATTGGAAAGAACCAGCGCTGATAGCACCCATGACAGTGATGAAAGGAGAGAGAATAATGGGAATAGAGAATTGCTAAAAGGTCAACATGATAGCCGAAGGAAAGATGAGCTTATCATGAATAGTGGTATCCTGATAGACATCAATAAAATATGTGATGAAATGAAAGGGAAAATCAATGGTAAGATCCTTCATCAAAGAAAGAAGAAAACAAGCACGCGACTTAGTGATGGAGTTACAGTGAGATAATAGTGTGAAAGTGAATGTCATCACCATGTTAAGGAATCTCAAGCCTTTTGCAAAACCCGAGCATGGGGTGCTTAGCTTACTACCCCATATGGAAGGAGTCCCACAAAAATGGTAGATGAGCTCATCTCTAGACATGGTCTAAAGACGATCACAACCAGGGTAGTTATGATGTGCTACCCTAGGGATATATAGTACCCCAACGAGTGATTTTAAGGTCATTATTCTCGAGAATTCACTATTATCATAACAAGCGGTTACAGGTAAAAGAATTCTAGTACCTTATACCATCCTACAGTTGAACCCTTACCCTAATACCCAATTGGACTTGTTTTATAGTGACAATCTCTCCTTATAATGCACGGCTCCCAGTACATGATTAACGAATTTGATGCGCGGATCCCAATACGTGGCTTACTCACTAACTTGAGAAAGATGTTGGCTACAAAGTTCTTCAGTTCATCACACGATGAAGATCATGAAACTCCTTGGTTACAAAACCCCATGGTGTACAAACACAGCAGCTTCTTTAAGAGAAAGATGAACTAGGGCAAATTCTATCTCCGGTCACAATTTGCATGAACACAACTTTGCTTCATACTTGCACAACCTTTGACGGCCTTTAAAACAATCCTTATATATGTTTAGGGTTGTGAGAAAAGAAAGCTCAAACATGTATTCATGGATTGGATTAAAATCAGCTTTGAAAAACTAAATTTCATAAACCTCGATAGATAGCTTATTTGTCGAGCTAGCTGTCGAGCATCGGGCTTTAGCAGCTTTTTAAACCTCGATAGATACTAGCTGTCAAGCTAGCTGTTGAGCTTTAAAATCTAACACTTCTCCACTTGTTTCTTGGACAGACTTGCATGGCTTTAACACTTGATCTTGAAACCTTGTTCCTCGAAGCATTTAAGACATCCTAGATCTACCCAATTACAAGTAAAGTGCGTTTTGTCAAAGGATTAGCCAATTCTATATTGACATATGTTCCTAACATTAAATCATATATGTCCTAAAAATCTCCCCCTTTGGCAATTTGTGACAAAACCACAATGAACAAATAAACATATAAGAGAAGTCATAAATCACTCAACTCATGCTCACTTGTTGAATACAATAAAATATATCCTAACAAAAACTCTTGAAAACCTTTGCAAGAAGAGAGTTCATGGCAAGAAAACTTTGACAACTTGTACTTTTGAAATACTTTAAACAAAACTCATCACGACATCTTAGTGTGAAATAGAAATAATAGATTGCATACAATATATAAGAATCATGTGCATGAAAAGAGAAAAGAAACAATACATGTAAAGATAGGTGAATAACATACATCAGTAGATATAAACCAAATATAAGTACAATGTATGTCAAATGGTCAAAGACCAATATATATGAGGTAAATGTAAAAGAAGGAAAAGAAAATACATAAAAATCTCACTACATCCCTCATAATAGACACTTCCCCTATCACTAAAATCTCCTTTGCCAACTCTACCCCTATGTATATGACTACTCTAATATCAAAACTACTCCCCATTTTTGTCACGAGTGACAAAGGGTAAGTATATCAAGTAGACATCTCATCATCGTTAGGCAAGCTAGCATCATCGTCCTCATTAGCATCATCACTACCAGAGCCATCATCACTCTCATCCTCTAAAGCCAATGGAGATAGAGAGGTATAAGTAGTGAAACAACCCATGACAGCTTGTTGTCGTGCAATACGACCAACACGAGTGTTCACCTGACACAACTCATCACTGAGTGTGTCAAGGCGAGCATCCATGCGCACAAGTTGTGCCATGATGGCTTCGAGAGTCACTCCACCCATAGAAGATGAAGGAGCGAAGGTGGATGGCGCAGTAAAAGCTAGAGGAGTCACCGTCTTAATCCGGGGCCACCTCGATCTAAGCTGTGCCTCGCTCCGTCGAATGGTAGCAACGTCTATGGCACTCATAATTATAAAATGAGGAGACTCGGGAAAGGAGACAGAAAAATGGCGAAGAAGCCTTGTAAGGTTGAATTTAATCAACCATTTTGTTGGCTTTATTCCGTGCCAAATTTGCTTGTATTTCAGCATTTAGTAACCCTGTATTTAGGTGGGTTTGTTGTAAGGGTAGTGAGTGAGATAGAGTGTTGAATGCTCAAGAGTGTGCAAGAAAACAGAGATTCACGGCTGGATCTTGCGGGTGACTCGCGGCTGCAAGCCACCAGATGCAGCACACGTGCCAAGCATGTTAGAAGTTGAACAGTCATGCTAGCTAGAGCACTACAGGATAAAATAGGACAACTGGCCATACGGTTATCTCGCGACTGGATCTCGCGACTCAGTCAAGTCGCGAGGCCAAGTCGTGAGCCAACCCTGTTTTGAAAAACATGACGTTTCACATTCCTTTCTCACCCTAGTATATATACCCCTTATACCCAAAAAAGAAAAAGAACTTCCAGAGAGAATTTTGAGAGAGAAACCCTAGAGTAAAACAAGATTGATTCATCTATAATCTTTGCATAAAAGTCTCTTCAAATTCCTTAATTTTCTTCCTTTCCATTGTCAAATCCTTGAGAGGCATTTTACCAAAACCTTGTTCTCACCATATTCATTACTGTGAGAGGGCTATTTGGTGTTCTGGGAAGCAGTTACGAATGAACCAATCTACATTGGTTGATGATATGGTCAAGTAGCGGAATCCGGGAAGCTAGAAAAGAAAAAGGTTCGGTGCAACCTCATTGGAACAAGAAGTTTGGAGGGCTTAGGTGCACTGGGTAGATTAGGCTTGGAGGGTTTATTGCTGTTCATATATCCCAACTACATTTTCTAGTGGATTGTTTACTGCTTGGAGGGCAGCGGAGAGGTTTTACGCCGAGGGCTTCGGTTTCCTCTTCGATAACACATCGCGTGTTGTCCTTGTGTTTGCATCTTCTTTCCCTTTTATCTTTGCCTTTTATTATCTACTGTGGGTTGTGATTTTAATTTGGCTTAGATAGTTTTCCAATTCTGTTTTATAGCTTTTGTTCATTTTCCGCACACTAGTTGTTTGATATAAAGCTTGAATTGGTTAATTTGTAAATTGGGGTTCTAAACGTTCAAGGGTGTTTTTACACTATTTGAGCTTTCAAGCCTCATGATAGCGGAAGGAAAAATGAGCTTGTCACAAGTCGTCGCATCCCTATAGACATCTATAAGGAATAGAATAAAATGAGAAAGGAAGTCGGATAGTTTTTAGATCCCCTAAACAATCGATTTAACCTAGGTAATTAGCCAAGTTGTTACGTAGTCCAATTAAACAAGTCTAGATTATCACAATAATAAAGATCAGATCATACAAAGTAGCGGAAAATAAATAACACAAGATATGATCACCCAAGAAACCAAACCGATAAAAACCTGGGGAGGATTTGACTTAGCTATCCTCAAGGTAAACTTGAATCCACTATCTTGAAAGAATCGAAGTTCATACAATAAGACTTACAAGCCCCCATGCTCAACTTCTTATTGCTACCAACTAGTAGAACTTACTGACACGACCACGTGCAAGCTCCGAATCCACGGACTCATTCTTTCTTGGATTCACCATCAGATACAAGCACACCCGCTTGTGTTTTCTTTAAGCTTTAATGGCAGCAACTGAATTGATCATCAAGGCGTAGATAAATCTTCTCCTTGAAAACACTAAGTTTGTGTAAAGGAAAACTTCTCTAGAACTCATAAGAGATTTACACTAACCGCAATTATGAGCAACATTAAAACGTGGCTAGGGTTTGCCTTTTATACTTAGGACAAATAAGAAACCCTAAAAACGTTTTAAAACACTTAGGGCTGAGTTGGACGAATTTGCAGAAAAACATTCTGCCCGAGCTTTGATTGATCGAGCCTGTCTTTCGATTGATCGAGCCAGGCCGAAAGGCACAATGTTTCCTGCTTTAACTTGATTCCAACTTTAAATAAAATCACAACTTTGAGCTAAACTAAAAACACTTCTAAAACATTGTTTTGATTATGGTTTGCCAACAATACAAATTAGAGTTCTAAATACATAAAATCCTAAGACTTTAGAACCTAACAAAATCCCCCTTTGGCAATCCGTGACAAAACACACCTAGAAGCTCAAAGTTTACAAAATAAAAAGCCATTTACAAAATAATGCTCATACAACAAATTTAATCCTAACTACTATCCATCAGTTGCAAGTGTAGACAGCAACTCAATTGAATCAACCTGTATATTTCCTGAAACAATAAACAAAATGCATAACCGCATGTGTGGAAACAATACAAGTAAACAAATTAACTTCTTGATTTCAAACAACACACAAATAAAGACAAATATCAATGAATAACTCATAAATATAAATCAATAAGCAGTTTGAAACAAAAAACATATAAAGTACCAAAAAAACATAAAACTCCCCCTAACATGAATATCCCATCAAAAACATGGCAAGAGTTTAAAAAGTAAAGTACAAAGTGAAGCACCTAGATACAATCTAAACTCCACAAGCTCCAACCAAAATAAATAAACTCCCCTTGAAAGCAAAAACTCTACAAAGTACTCTCCCTTTTTGTGACGGAATGCCAAAGGGCAAACATAATCCATCATCAAAAGGGAGGTGGTCTAAACTGCGCCAACTCTACCCGCAAGGCACGGATCTCATTGAGCATGTCCACCAAAATCTGTCCATGAGCCGCCTGAACGATCAAGACATGATCCAACGTGCGACGAATGTCTGAATCATCCGAAGCAGTCGGTGGAGGAACATCATCATCAGCAGCAGCACTTGAAGTCTCAGCAGCATCAACACCTGTAGAAGAGGGAGGAGGGGGAACACCACTAGATGACACACCTCTAGGACGGGAAGGAGCAACTCTCAAGTGAGTAGCCCTCTGACGAAGAAAGGTGGCACCTATGGGAGCAACAACATGAACAGGCTCACCCGACAGAAAACCATCTAAACCTAAAAAGAGCAAAATCCAATGAATGAAAATAGGATGAATCAGCGCATGCCCTACGGTAGAACTCCTATGAACCTCATTCAAAGAACGAAGGAACAAGTGAGGAAAACTGATAAACGCTCTAGAAACAAAGGCATACAAAAACACACATCGCTCTAAAGGGATGGTGTGGAAGTGAGAAATAGGCCACAAGGAATGACACGCTATCCTAAAGAAGAGATAGGCCGTCTCGGTAAGCTCAGCGGACGTGATCCGAGGATCAGAACCCCACTGCATAGATGACCCAGTGATGTAAGACATGACTACATCTAATGAGGGTGACTCATCATAGGGATAGTCAGGCTCCTTAACAACTGGAACCCCAAGAGCCTCAGCCACTACCCGAGGGGTAATGGTGAACTCTACACCTCGTATCCAACTCTGAACAAGGGTGTTGGAATCATAGATGTGATAAGAGAGGTTCGAGAAGAACTTTCTAATCAGGGCGGTCGAGGGTGGATGATTTATCTCTAAGAGAGGCAACCAACCTCTAGACTCAAAATTGGCCTTAATGGTCGGATCAAGCTCATCTAAGACCACAGCTCGCTCAGCCCATATCTTACGCTTACGGTTTAAAGTCTCAAAGGCCTCACGACACGTCTCATTCCTAAACTCCTCAACCCTAGAGGGAGACACAGAGGAAGTGGAAGGGGTCCTATTGGCTCTAGTTTTCCTAGGCATGGTGCTAAGATAAGGACCAAAACATAGAGCAAAAGAACAAAACACAAAACCAAGGGCAGACTGCAAGTTAGCACAAAACAAATATAGAATTAAAGTCTATATGATGCATGACAAATTTAAATGTTATGATGCATGTTCTAATGCAGTGAATTAAGTCCAAAAAGTTCAAATTCACAAAATTGGCTTGAACATAGAGGTATTAACACAAAAAACCCCAAAATTTGCATAACCACTTGATCAATTTGAAGAATATTGACGAATTGATCATCACACATGATAGAATCACAAAAATAATGATCAAATATATCAATTTGACAAGCCAATTTCATCAATTTAAGCCAATTAGACAAAAATCCCCAATTTGGAACAATTTCAAACCCTAGAATTTCCAATTTTTCAAAAACCACAAAATTGATCAAATTAAACTACAAGAATCATCATTATAGAATTCTAGGACAAAAACCCATTGATCAATTTCACAAAAATAGATTTGAAACATCAAAAACCCCAATGTATTGAAAGTACCGAAAATACCCATAATTATGCATGAAAAATGCATGAAATCATGAAATAAAATGCAAAAGGAAGGGCAAAAGAGACTTACCAGCCTTCAAGGACAAAAACCTTTCAAAAATCTTGGAGGAAAACGACAAAAAATTGATGGTGGAGCCTTTAGCCAAGTCAGAGAGAGAGAAAAGTTGAAAAACTTTTTGAAAAAGTGACTTTGAAAAGTCCAATCTGGCTTTTTAAAAAACATGTTTCACGAGTTTCGATCGATCGAGGCTGTGTTTCATGAGTTTCGATTGATCAAAAAACAGCCTCGATCGATCGAAACAGACAGAGACTCTATAAAAACAATTTGAAACAAGTTCGATCGATCGAAAAATAGCCTCGATCGATCGAAACAGACAGAGGCTCTCTCTATCAAATTTAAAAATTTTTGATCGATCGAAAAACAGAATGGATCGATCGAAATAGGCAGAGGCTCACCAAATTTTGAGAAAAAAAGCACAGTTTTTGAAAAACATTTAGAATTAACTCAAAGCATTGAAATTTAAGAACAAAAATGCATAAGTATGTGATGATATGATTTTCAAAACAAGAATTTTAAGCCCAAATTCCCAAAAAACAAAATTTCTTGCATTCTCCACAAATTTTCAAGCAACAAATTAATTTTGCACAAAATTCAAAGTATTTGCAACACTTGGTTGGTCAGACCATAAACACACACAATAACATGTACAAAATTTAGTAAAGAGTAACTCGTGTAGTGTGTGCAACTAGCAAAAGCTTGAAATACATGTGAGGTGATATGTGAATAGCAATCAATCACAAAGTCTACAAAATTCATTACAAAGAATTTAAAAGAGACTATCACCTAAAGAGTTACATCATATAACTCCCACATCTCCTAGATCATAAGCTTGCAATCATGTAAGTTTCTTGTATCTATGCCTCATAATATACATACCAATTTTAAGTTATGTGAGTTTGGCATCAAGCCTAATAGTACACACCAATTTTGATTTTAGGAATTAAGCAATTTTAACCCGAGGCTTCACCTTATGTTCTTTTTGTGCATGTGCTACACTTTCTCGAGCACAAAATCTTATGATATACACTAAGGTGTTTATGATTGGCTAGTGAACAATGGTGAGATGGTTATTTATGCCTTTCTATAAAAGTTCAAGTCAAAAATTTAAAAACATGTGACTTCAAGATTAAGACAGTATAATCAAACACCATACACAACTTTCCCACACAACATGCACTACAAAACTTCAACTAGTAAAGTGCAATAAATAAGCTCATCAAAGTTAAACAAGGTACAAAAGACATGTTATGTGAAAATAAATTGATCAACTTTGTTCTCAAAAACCAAGAAGAATAGTACAAAAACAAAATTTGCTTCCTTTTTCTTCCCTTTTTTATTTTATTTAAAATAAAAAAACACCTAGAATGAAATGCATGAATGTATGCTATGCAAATCCTAGAAAAAGAAAAAAAAAAGAAAAAAAAAGAAAAAAAAAAAGAGAAAACCAAAGAACAATGGTCACAAAAGGTAGAGCAATGAAGCACAAGGACCATGTCAGAAAGACTCAGTTAGTTCGAGTCTTTTGCATCCAAAACCTTTTAGATGCACCATGAGCATTGGAGTTCTTATTCATATGAGAATGATTACCAACTCCAGGATTGTAATAAAGGTTCAAAACCTCTACCAAATCACCAATAAGTACCATAGGATCAAGTGCTTGAGGCACAAGTAGTTTTGGTTTGTTTGCTCTCTTAGCAGCTTGCAGCTTGTAACGGTTTGGACGAATGTGTCCAGACTTTCCACAAAAGTGACAAACCCATGTAGGCTTATCATGTGTCTTGTCCTTAGATAGGGTAGGCTTCTTAGACTTAGACTCTTTCAGATCAACCCTAATCTTCCTAGATGATGAACCTTCTAAGGGTTTAACAATCTCACTCATAGGGGGTTTGACAGTTTCACTCACTATCTCACTCACGGAAGGTTCAGAAGAAGAAGATGAAGGAACAAACTTTGTGGAATGGGGAACGGACACAGAGATGCTTTCAACATAACCTAATCCAGTTTTGTCAGAAGAAGACTTTTGAACACTCAGCATTTGATCAAGTTTAAAACTAGCATATCTAGCAACAGATAAATCAGGTTCCAAAGATTTAACTTTATCAAGAAAAAACATATTTTCAGTTTTCACATTGTTCAAAAGTTCATTAGCATCAAACAGTTTAACAAGTAAATTTTTCTTTTCAAGCTCAAGAGATTCAATTTTCTTCAGGCCAAGTTTAACATTCATAGCATCCTTTGCAACAATTTTGTAAAGTTTATTATAGGCCTTTTGAAGATCTGCATCTTCAGAGAGTTCCCCATCAGAAGGGTTCTCTTCAACAGATATGCTCTTATCAACTACAACAGTAGCGGTGAAAGCAATGAAGTTTCCATCCTCATCACAATCAGACTCATTATCAGAAACTTCACCATCACTAAGGGTTACAGCCATAGCCTTACCCTTAGACTTCAAATAGGTTGGACATTCAGATTTCATGTCTCCATACCCTTGACATCCAAAGCACTGAGATCCCAAGGAATTATTGGAAGATTGACTTACTTTTTCTCTAGGTTTATCATTGTTGTTAACCTTAGTGGGATTATGCTTCCTAAAATTTCTAGGTTTAGCAGTGTTTGTGCCTCTTGCCTTTCTATTACTATTCCTAAGAAAGTTTCTAAAGTTCTTGGTAAGGTAGGCAATCTCTGTAGCAGAGAGCTCATCATCAAATCTACCACCTTCAACATCATCAACTGACTTAAGAGCCATTGATTTGGATTTCGTAGTTTTGGGTAGATCCAACTCATAAGATTGAAGAGATCCTACAAGTTCATCAACAGGGATGGAGTCCACATCCTTGCTTTCAATAATGGCTGTCACTTTGGGTCTAAAGTCTTCAGTTAAAGATCTAAGAATCTTCCTAACAATTTTAGGTTGATCATAGATTTCACCCAAGTTAAAACCAGAATTAACAATGTCATTCAATTTAGCATAGAATTCATCAAAAGATTCATCATCAGACATCCTAATGCTTTCAAATTTAGAAGTCAATTGCTGCAATATATTGATTTTGACAGCCTTTGTGCCTTCATGCACAGTCTGGAGGATATTCCAAGCAGTATGAGTAATCTCAACATTAGAGATTCTCTTGAATTCCTCCATAGAAACAGTGTTAAAAATTGCATTCATAGCCTTGCTATTAAACGCAGCTGCTTCTTTTTGAGAAGTTTCCCACTCACTAACAAGAGTAGTGGGCTTTTCCCATCCGTATTCAACGGAGTTCCACACCCTCTCATCAATGGATTTCAGGAAAGCTTTCATCCTTACTTTCCAATAAGCATAATTATTCCCATCAAAGTGAGGAGGAATAACTAGAGAGTGTCCGTGTTCCATGACAATAGGGGTCAAGGATTAGCTCCGTGATCAAAGGATCAAGAACAAAAGAGCTATCCACTCTGATACCACTTGATAGTTTTTAGACCCCTTAAACAATTGATTTAACCTAGGTAATTAGCCAAGTTGTTACTTAGTCCAATTAAACAAGTCTAGGTTATCACAATAATAAAGATCAAATCATACAAAGCAGCGGAAAATAAATAATACAAGATATGATCACCCAGGAAACCAAACCGGTAAAAACCTGGGGAGGATTTGATCTAATTATCTTCAAGGTAAACTTGAATCCACTATCTTGAAAGAATCGAAGTTCATACAATAAGACTTACAAGCCCCCACGCTCGACTTCTTATTGCTACCAACCAGTAGAACTTACTAACACGACCACGTGTAAGCTCCGAATCCACGGACTCCTTCTTTCTTGGATTCACCACCAGATACAAGCACACCCGCTTGTGTTTTCTTTAAGCTTCAATGGCAACAATTGAATTGATCATCAAGGCGTAGATAAATCTTCTCCTTGAATACCCTAAGTTTGTGTAAAGGAAAGCTCCTCTAGATCTCACAAGAGATTTACACTAACCGCAATTATGAGCAACACTAAAACGTGGCTAGGGTTTGCTTTTTATACTTAGGACAAATAAGAAACCCTAAAAACGTTTTAAAACACTTAGGGCTGAGTTGGACGAATCTGCAGAAAAAAATTTTGCCCGAGCTTCGATCGATCGAGCCTGGCCGAAAGGCACAATGCTTCCTGCTTTAACTCTATTCCAACTTTACATAAAATCACAACTTTGAGCTAGACTAAAAACACTTCTAAAACATTGTTTTGATTATGGTTTGCCAACAATACAAATTAGAGTTCTAAATACATAAAATCCTAAGACTTTAGAACCTAACAAAGTCAATAGAAATGCCCTCTAAGAGGGATAACAAAAATCGAGCACGAGATTCTGTAATAGAGTTATAGTGAGATAAAGGATGAAGAATGAATGTCATCACCATGTTAAGGAATCTCAGACCTTTTACAAAGCCTGAGTAAGGGGTGTTTTGATGGTCACCCCAAAATGAAGGTGTCTCACAAAATAGAGACGAGAGTTTGTCTTTGGACACAGTCCTCAAACGATTGCAGTCAGGGTAGTCAGGATGCGCTACCCTAGGAGCATGTAGTACCTCAGATACAATATTCGGAGTAACTATGATGCGCATGCCTTAAACATGAGTGACAAAATGAGGTATAGAAGTATCGAATTTGTGCATATTGGAGTAAAACTCTTGTATGATCACGGAGGGACAGGTGATCGGGATGCCACATAGTGACTTCCAACCCCGACTATAGATGACAGTGGAAAGGTCAGTATCGGAAAAATTCAATAGGATGACTTGGCGTTCCAAATGAATGCCTTGTTGAGAAAAGTTCTCCAAAAAGTCCTTTCAGGCTTATCATCACGAAACTGTATGTGAGAAGAAGTGGAGTCAGAAGAAGTGGATGCCCCAGAATGAAAAGGGTTTTTGGATGGAGTGGATTTGCATTTAGGTGTCATAGAGCAGACTAACGCAAGAAGGAAAGAGAGGGAGAGAGAGAGACACGCAGAAAAGCACTAAACAAATCAATATAAAATAATATAAAGAATTGAAGGTGCGTATGCATGAAAATGTGACATGCAAACTTAAAAACATCATGGGTTCAGCCGAATTCAAACCTACTAGCACACATCATTGCAACAAAGTAAACACATATCTAAAATGCATGAAACATTGTTATAATGCATATGTGATGCAATGCATGAAGATTTAAACTCATTTAAGCAAAACCCATCCCAAAAATTTCACAAAAACTTCATCAATTTTGAAAAATCCCAACACCTAATTGGACTTGTTCTGTAGTAACAATCTCTCCTTGTAATGCACGGCTCCTAGTACATGATTAACCAATTCGATGCGCGGATCCCAATACGTGGCTTACTCACTAACTTGAGAAAGATATTGGCTGCAAAGTTTTTCAATTCATCACATGATGAAGATCATGAAACTCCTTGGTTACAAAACCCTATGGTGTACAAACACAGTAGCTTCTTTAAGAGACAGATGAATTAGGGCAAATTCTGTCTTAGGTCACAATTTGCATCAACATAACTTTGTTTCACACTTGCGCAACCTTTGATGGCCCTTAAAACAATCCTTATATATGTTTAGGGTTGGGAGAAAAGAAAGCCCAAACATGTATTCACGGATTGGATTGAAATTAGCTTTGAAAAATTGAATTTCATAAACCTCGATAGATTGCTTATCTGCCAATCTAGCTATCAAGCATTAGGCTTCAACAGCTTTTTAAACCTCGATAGATACTAGCTATAGAGCTAGCTATCGAGCTTTAAAATCCAGCACTTCTCCACTTGTTTCTTGGACAGACTTTCATGGCTTTAACATTTGATCTTGAAACTTTGTTCCTTGAAGTATTAAACACATCCTAGATCTATCCAATTACAAGTAAAGTGCATTTTGTCAAAGGATTAGCCAATTCTATATTGACATATGTTCCTAACATTAAATCACATATGTCCTAACAGAGTAGAACTCCTGTATAAACATGACGAGACAACACATAGGTTTTTCACATAAAGATTCCCATCCCCAAGTCCGAATGACATCGGGTAGTGTAGTGTTAGAGAAATTTGACAGAATGACTTGGCATTCCGGATGAATGCCACGGAAGTTCTCAAAGAAGTGAGATGGAACAGAAGGAAAAGACGAAGAGGATGACTTGGAACCTTGAAAAGGGTTCCAAGCCGGAACGGATTTTCTTTGTTTAGGTGCCATAGAGAGGTTCTATGTGAAAGAGAGAGAGAGAGAGAGAGAGAGAGAGAGAGAGAGAGAGAGAGAAGACAGAACATAAATAGAATCTCAGACCATCAAAAGAGAAAAAAAAGAAGTATGTATGCATGAAAAGTGCATGCACATGTGACATGAAAATTTAAGAGCATCATGGGTAAAACCTAATCCAAACCTAACAACATCCACATCAATAATCAAGCACACATCTAACAAATGCACAAAACATTGTTATAATGCTAATGAAATGCAATGCATGATCATATAGCAACAACATCATAACCCCAACCCAAAAATTTCAAGAGAAACTCAGAAACCCCAAAAATTTTGAAAAACCCCAAAAACTTAGGTCTAAATGCATGAAAAGAAAGAGGATTAGAACACTTACCTAGTGTTTGGAGCAAGATCTAGGCCAAAAAACACTTGGGTGTGAAGATTTGAGTCAAAGTGAAGAGTTTGGGTCGAGAGAGAGAGAGAGATATCTATCGAGAAAGAGAGTGAAAAATGAAATTTGAATTATGCCTCACCTTTAAATAAAAATCACAGCTTGATAGATCGAAGTTTTCTATCGAGGATTTGTTAAGCTTTAAATCTTGATGGATTGAGAAGCTGTTGAGAATCTATCGAGCAAATAGAGAGCAAAGAAATTTGGCTTGATGGATCAAGAAAGCTGTCGAGCTTTTGTCAAGATGAAACCCAGAATTCTCGTTAGATCAAGAAACTATTGAACTTTTATCAAGAAGCGACCCAAAAATCTCGATAGATTGAAGATTTGTAGAGATTCTATCGAGAAGGCAGAGAGCACAGGAAAAATTCCTCGATGGATCGAAGATCTGTCGAGGTTTCTATTAAGGCTAAATAAAGAAGCTTGATAGAAATTGAATCTGTAGAGGATCTGTCAAGCTTAAAGAAAAAGGAGTTTTTCAAGGAGGAAAAACACAAGGAGATAATAGCAACAAGCAAGCAACACAACCAAAGATCTAATCAACACGTTAAGCTCTCAAAACATCTCTCAGCATATATGCAAGGCATTCATACATCCCATACACACTCACTAAACAAGTCTAACCATTTTTATATTTCAAAAACAAGTTAAGACATTTTAGTGAGCATTTATCAATACATGTATTTCTTGTGATAGCCAAATTACATTGTACCTGCACATGTATCAAGAGTAGCAAAGAATTTGCATGTTATGTGTGAAACATAGCAAGAGTGCATAAGTGTCTTATATTATGAAGATTTGAGACATGAGAAAATCAAATATACTCACACACAATCATAATTGGTTGATGGGGACTATCACCTTCGAGGTACATCCTAGAACTCCCACATCTCCTAGAAACACACTTACAATCATATTAAAAGCATTTTAATCTTTTTGCTTTTATTTGTTTTCTTCGCAATTTTATTTATTTTTTATTTATTTATTTTTTAAGCATAGCATGCATGGGCATACAAGGGAGAGAAGAAAATACCCATTTATGTAAGCTAAAACATCCCAATTTTGTTGTGCCTAAGCACATAGATGATATTTATGATTGGCAAGTTTTAGTGGTGAGATGGTTATTTATACCTTTCTCTTAGGATTTTCTAGTCCTTCCTATCAAAAATAGTGATATGAGCATGAGATATAAGAGATCATCTTAATCGTACTTATCACAAACACGAGCCACAAAGCTAACTTGCTTAGTTGTGCATTGAGATGCTCATCTAAGCTACAAGAGATACAAAGTTAAGAAACTTTGTTTCAAAGGCCATCCAAGGTACACAAGTACCAATATACACAACACACACTTGTATTTTTCTGATTTTTCAAAATTTTTTTTTTAATTTTTATGAAAAAAAATAAAGCAAAACTAAAAACAACCAAAACAAAAACATGAAAGAAAACACACAAAGTGTAAAACTAGACTAACTCAAAAGCTTAAAACAAACAAACAGGACATGTAAGAACAAAAGAGAGAGGAAGTGACTTAATCACTTGGAGCCTTTTTCCTTCCACACTTTGGAATTAGAGGAAAGACCTTTCCTTTTTGTGAACCTTTGATCCTAAGGTGGGGGGGAAGAATTGAATCCATTAAGGTTCAGAAGGAACATAATGACCTTAAGAAGATCTCCTAGAGGAGGAAGAGAGGATGGAAACTGATTTTGGTTTCCAGACGAGAGCATACTATTGCTTTCTTGAGTGGCCAACCACTTATAGCAATTTGGACAAGTGTGCCTTGAAGCTCCGTAGTGATGACAAAAATGCGGCTTCCTTTGTTGAGACTTTTTATTATTGTCTTTCTTAGTCCTAGGGTTCCTAGTCTCTTTCTTTTCAACCTTAGGGGGTGCTCCTAGAATAGATTTTCCATTGTCGATGTTCTTATTAGCTATTTTAGTTTTAGTGTCAACATTCTTAGAAATATCATCATTAGTAGGTGAGACAAACACAGTTTTACTAGAAGAGGAAATATTAGGAGATATAGAGAATTCATACCCTAATCCAATCTTGTCTAAAGTAGATTTCTGAAAGCTCAGCATCTTTTCTAGCTTTGCACTGGAAGTCCTCTCAAGTTAAGCTCTGATTTGGAATAGCTCCACTTTAATCCTCTTTATCTTTTTAGCAAGGAAGTTGTTCTCGAACCACAAAGCTCCAATGGTCTAATTTGCTTCATCAAACTTTGTGGAGAACTCTTCTCGATCAAGTTTCACATCGCTCAGCTTCTTGGTGGCTAGCTTATTCAGTATCTCATGCTTTTCTAAAACCTTGTATAATTTTGCATAGACTGTATGGATGTCATCCTACTCATCCTTTTAAAATTTCACTCCACCAAGTCTTATTCTTCATCAGCAACTTTCGTAATCCCTTTAGGAGGATCAACTGTGGTGGTGAAGGCATTTAGAATTCCCTCATCATCATTGTTATTAGACTCAGTTTTAGCTTTAGTGTCACTTAAGGTTGTAGCAAGTGCCTTGCTTTTTCCAGTAGCCTTGAGATATGCTGGGCATTCCTGTTTCATATGCCCAAAACCATGATAGCCAAAACACTTAAGACCAGAGGGAACAGTGTATTGACCACCATTTTTAGAGTTTTTCTTCCCTTTGTTCTGACCCTTGGACTAAGATGTATTTCCTTGCCATCGGTCCTTATCTAATCCTTTCACATTGGCATTCTTGATGAACTTCTTGAATTGCCTAGTGATGTAGGATTTCATCTTTGAATCCTCATCTTCAGAGGATTCATCCTTCTTATTACTTTTGGCCTTTAGTGCCACATTCCTTCCTTTGCTTGCTTTCTCAAGTCTTGTCAACCCTAGTTCATAGGTTTGCAAGTTTCCAATCAACTCTGTCAAAGGACTAGAGTCAATATCCTTTGATTCTTCAATGGCAATGATCTTGGCATGGAATCTTTCAGGCAGAGACCTTAGCACCTTTCTTATGACCTTGGGTTTGGGAATAGTTTTCCCAAGATTAAAGGCTGAGTTGACTATGTCCTTGAGTTTGGCATAGAACTCATCGAATGGCTCATCCTCCTCCATCTTGATCTCCTTAAAGCTTGTAGTAAGCCTCTGAAGCTTGGACTCTTTAACGGTCTTAGTTCCTTCATAGGTTGTTTGGAGAATGGTCTATGCTTCCTTTGCAGTTTTAGTTGAGGATATTTTCTTAAACTCCTTATTCATGACCGCATTGAAAAAGGCATTCAATGCTTTGCTGTTGAAGTTTTTCGCTTCGATCTTTGCATCATCCCAATCAGCTGGCACTTCCTTTGGCTTAGTCTAGCCAATCTCCATAGCTTGCCACACTTTCTTATCTAAAGATTGCAAGAAAGCTCTCATGCGTACTTTCCAGTATGCATAGTTAGTGCCATCAAATAAAGGTGGACTAATTAGAGACTGTCCTTTATCCATGACAACAAGGGTCAATGGATCACACAACAATGATTAAAACCTAATCAGAGTGTGCCTGCTCTGATACCACTTGATAGGGCAAAAATGTATAGATCCCTTGCAAATTAATTAATTACCCAAGTTTATTAATTAGGTTCAATTACATGCAATGGCGTGGTAGCACGAACAAATCACAAACTAAACAAAACGTAGCAGAAATTAAATTTGACACGGTGATTTGTTTACGAATGGGGGAAACTACCAAGGCAAAAACCTCATCGGATGATTTTAAGGTCACCACTCCCAAGAATCCAATAATCAATAATCAAGCGATTACAAGTAAAAAAGAATCTTACCAACTACCTGTGATACTCCAATTTGATTGATTGTATGATGTGTGTGGGTGTGTGATGAGTCCCACATCGGGTATTTACTAGGTTGAACTGGGCTTTATTAATAATTACAAGGAACCTCAATTGTGACTAGTCCTTTTGAGGTATAACGCAGATGTGGCTAGCGCTTTTCCTTGGGTCGTTACATATGGTATTAGAGCCGGCCCGATAATCCCATGTGGGCTCAGAGACATTACCCCACAAAGTGGGCCCTAACGAGGACGTTAGGGATTTAAGTGGGGGAGATTGTGATACTCCAATTTGGTTGATTGTGTGATGTGTGTGGGTGTGTGATGAGTCCCACATCGGGTATTTTCTGAGTTGAACTGGGCTTTATTAATAACTATAAGGAACCTCAATTGTGACTAGTCCTTTTGAGGTATAGCGCAGATGTGGCTAGCGCTTTTCCTTGGGTCGTTACACTACCCTTGGCCAATCCCAAATTGCCAACCTACAGTTGAATCTTCACTCCAATACCCAATTGGACTTGATCTTTAGTGGAACTCTTTCTATTTAATGCACGAATCCTAGTACGTGACTAACCATTGATGCACGGATCTCAGTACGTGACTAATTCTAGCAACTTGAAGAAGGTTGTTGGCTGCTAAGTTCTTCACTTCATGCACAATGAAGATTAGGAAGCTCCTTGGTTACTATAGACACTCGATTTTGCATCCAAAATTTAATCAAGGAAGATAACTAGAAAGACCAATCATATACCCAAAATTCATTGTTGCATTACATGCATTAATTTATTCATTACATATCATAAAAATGATCTTGAGATTCTAACAGTAATGACAATACGCCCAATTTCCAAATCGGACCATTAGATTGAAAGATATCATGAGATCAAGTTTACACAGTCAACATGCATTATATTTAGGTAGAATCAACCACACAAGATTAATTTAAATTAATTCTAATTGGCTAGACAATTAAAATTAATTAAATAATTTTGTGATTGGTTGTTAGTGAGTGTCAAAGATAGGCTTGCTTGCATAGGAACAAAGGGGATAATCAAATAATAATAAAATTGTGGATAATCAAGAATTTTTGGAGTATTTATCTACATGATAATTATTTGCTGAAAAGACCTGAATTATTAGAAAAAGAGTTTAATTTTTAGAATATGGATTAAGAACACGTCGAAGTGCAAGTCCTGGCTCAAAAAACCTCAAAAAAGGTGTCCAAAATAGACCAAAACTTGAATGCGGGGTTGGCACCTAAAAGGCCCATTTGGCACAAACTCGGGCCTTGCCTGAGGGCACTTGGATTAGGTTAAAACACATCCTTTTCGATTTTTTAGCGATAAGGATGCGTCCCAATTTGCATTTTGATCATCTAGCTAATTTTTCGAACACCCCAACTTCTATAAATAAAGACTGGATCTCAGAATTCAGGACACTTTTTAACGTTCTCAGATTTCCCCACTTTTTGACTCTCCTTTCTATTATTTTCCCTCTTACGTTAAAGACGTTCTAGATGCTCTAGCCTTAAGAATTTCTTTTTTTGTAAGTAAGGTATTTTAGGTTTCAAAGATAA
This sequence comes from Quercus robur, assembly GCF_932294415.1. NCBI lineage: Eukaryota > Viridiplantae > Streptophyta > Magnoliopsida > Fagales > Fagaceae > Quercus > Quercus robur. Next base: position 51,739,343 of record NC_065536.1, read on the forward strand.
TTAAACAAATTTATTTGAACTCTAAAATATTCCCTCAAGAAGAAGAGTACGTCCATGCAAGAGGTGGTTCTTGCTTTACCCTTTTTTTTTCTCCGTTTCTTTTATTTTGATGATACATGAGTAAATCTTCTTTTAGTTTTAATTTCTAATGCTAGTGACATGTATGGTCAATATTTTTTTTGTTGAAATATGTTCTTGATGTTTTTATTGTCATGATCTATCTTTTTGAGTTTCAAAAATTTGTATATTATCATATCTTTTTCAAAACCAAAAACGGATTTGTTTCTTCCTTAGATGCAAATTTAAATTTTTATAAAAACTAATTTGTATCTTCCTTAGATGCAAATCTGAATTTTTTTTTATTTAAAAACTGATCTATATCTTCTTTAGATGTAGATCTGAATTTTTTAAACATAGTAGATTTTGAAATAAAAAAAGAAAGTCATGAGTAGTGATGTTTTGTTTGATGCAAGTAGCGTAGGTTTATTTTAAAAGTGTAGTTCTCTTCTAAAAGGATTTTTTTTTTAATTATTTATTCACATAAAAAACAGATCTGATTTCTTAAAGCTCTCTACAAATCTAAATTTTTTATTACAAAACAGATTTGGTTTTTTTTTTTTACATACAAACCAAAAATCAATTTTTTACTTTGTTTCAAAACAGATCTGGTTTTTTTTATTTATTTATTATTTTATATATATAAAACAAGGTCTTTTTCTTTACCAAAACTAATATTTTTAACCTATACCAAAACGGATCTGAATTTTTTATGAATCAAATCAATTATTTTTTTTTTTACTCACAAAAATAGATCTAATTTTTTCTTAAAAGAAGAGGACACATTAATAAATAGATTTATGTGACTTAGTTTGGTTAAGTGTTTCATGTATGTAACATATCATTCATATTATGCATAAAGGGGTACATTGGTCATGAGAGTCTAGAAGACCAGACTCTGTCTGGGTGGAATGGGTGCCTAACACCTTCTCATTCGAAAACCTAGCCTCCAAATTTAGTTTCTTTGGATAAGTAGACCTAGGTTTTATCTTTGTTTTTATTTTGGGTAGATTGTAACTAGGACCCAAAGCCTTGTAATTTTTTGGTAGTTGGTAACTAGAACCGAAAGCCTTGTAATACTCAATTTATCAAGTTTGTACTTCTTTTATTCAATCAATGATAATGGAACATTTTAGTCATGTAAAGTTGTATTTAATTTTTTCATTTTTTTTTTGGTATAAAAAAATAAGTGGCGACTCCACACCACTTACCCAAAAAGAGAGGTGTCTTGAAAAAGCACCCAAAAATCTCTCTTTTTTGAGAGACTAGTATTTTGCCAGTCTTTCACGATGGCGACTCCACTGGGGATGTCAAGGGCTAAGTTTCGTGTTAGACTTAAGTGACCAAATATGTACCCATGTTTTTGCATGGTCTTGCATGATATTGTTGTTTGTTTGTTTGTTTATGTTTGTTGAGATATTGTATAATATTCTATAGTTTGCTAAGAGCTTTCCCTAACTATCATAGTGTGTGCCATCAAAACAACAAATATGTATGCACCCCTTTCAACAACAATGTGGTGGTAGTAACCATGGATCACCGGTCTTCATTAGATTCGAGTACCTAGTAGCGAACTCACCAACTCATAGCCTAAAGTCACTGGATCATTTCTTGTTTACTGTAAAGGACAGACCATGTTGTTTGGACCAATGCAATGTTCATTACATTACAATTTGGGAGGTGTATCGTCCTAGCTATGGGAAACAATGAAACAACAAACTCACCCTACAATGTAATGACTTAGAACCTACCCTTAGGCCGGTCCATGTTAAAATTACATTGCATGTTGTGTGTGTTTGTTTTATTGATTGATATAGATGGGGACCTAGCTGTGATTAACCTGACCAAGCTTTATCTTAGGGGAGAATTTGGTCAAGATCAGAGGGAAGGCTCCAAAGAGAACCTTAGGCCAACACTCAAGCCAGTAGCTCTAGTTCCAAGCCCATCATATAAGATACTAAAGCCCTACGATACTAAAGCCCGTAAGCATAGAAGATACTTCGTTGCTACAACATCACAATCCCATATTCAACCTACAAGACAGTTCAAGCCACAAGAAGTCTGAAGCTCCTAACACTATGGCAGAAAAGGGAGAACACCCAAACACCGAAGAACCCATGAACACCCAAGAGCTACTTAACACCATGGTAGCTAGTCAAATCCAGTTAAGAGAGGACATGAACCTTATGGTACAATAGTTTCAGAGTCTGAAGAGTAACTAAGAGGAGAACAAGGCGAACCATAATCCAACCATGGAGAGTGAGAAGAAGATCAATGAAAGAATGAACAAAGTGGAAAAAATGATTCGAAGAGTTCGTAAGATGGAAGACCTCATGGACTACCAATCACTCTCACTTTTCCCTGATATGAGACTGCCTCTCAAGTTTAAGATGCCAACCTTGGACAAGTTCAATGGAACTGACTGCCCAAAGTCCCATTTGAAGATGTACATGAGGGCCATGCAGCCCTTAGGTGCGACTGAAGAGCTACTTGCTCAAATGTTCCAGAACACTGACTGGAGCCGCTCTTAGGTGGTTCTTTAACTTAGATGACACTAGAGCAAGGAGTTGGGAGGACATCTGCTGTGAGTTTCACAAGCAATATAAATACAACATAGAGGTGGATATAACAAGAACGGATCTTGAGACTACAAAGCAAGAGCCGAAAGAATCTTTCTCTACCTTTATTACCAAGTGGAGGTCCAAAGCTACATAGATGATGAATAGGCCAAATGAAGAAGAACAGTTAGCTATGGTTGTAAAGAATTTATTACCTGTATACCATAAGTACTTGTTTGCCCAATATTTTCCTAATTTTAAAGCTTTAATTGCTGTTGGAACCCAAATTGAGGATGTAATAAATAATGGCACTATAAAGAATGATGACCCACCGAGATTTAAAAAGAATTTAGGATCTAGTTCTAAGGCTACAAAAATTTCTAATATTCATAAAAATGATCCTTATCAGTTGATTGCACCCATTGCACCCATGAAAATATCCTAAAGTCCACCTCCAACATCTACGAGTGAATTTCACGAGTTGTATATGCCAGTGAGCCAAGTGTTTGAGAAACTAAAAGCAAAAGGGTTACTGAAGCCCTTAGACCCAAATCAATTCCAAACCTGCTACCTTTAAGATTTGATGTAAATAAGAGGTGTGCCTACCACCAAGGCCTTGATCATGATACTGATAAGTGTTTTGGCCTTCGTCATGCAATTCAAGACTTAATAGACAACAAGGTGAATGCATCACCTACAAGGCCTAGCTTTACTAACAATCCCTTGCCCAACCACAATTTTAGGAGAGGACTGAGGATTAATTGTTTAATGATTGAAGAGGAAAGTAAAGAGGACCCATCTAAATTAATTTATGACCTACCTGAATGTTTTATGATGACCTGGGAAGAGTTAATGGGAATGACGTCCACTATAAGGTACGACATATGGAGCGAAGATGTAACTGAAACCATAAATTACCTAATACCTACAAACGAGGGAAGAAACTTTGAACCCCAACCAAATCATCCAACATCCACAAATGGGGGGAGACACTTCAAACCCCAACCAAATCACCCAACATCCTTAAACTAGGGGAGACACTTCAAACCCTAATCAAACTACCAAGTACCTACAAACGGGGGGAGACACTTCAAACCCCAATAAAAAAAAATAAAAACAAAAAAACAAAAAAAAAACCCAATACCTACAAGTGGGGGGAGACATTTCGAACCCCAATCAAATAGCCCGACATCCACAAATGGGGGGAGACACTTCGAACCCCAAGACACTGACCTAAACAACCCAACAAAAATTGTCCACATCACAAGGGCGGAGACACTTTAAACCCATACATTTGGAGATAGATAACCCAATAGAAGCCTTGAACAAGGCCACCCAACAAACACCCACTAAGGAGGATGAGGTCCTCAAGCAATTACAGAAGACATAAGCCAATATATCCCTGGGGGTTTACTCATGGCCTCATACAAATTCCGTCAAAACCTGGTAGACCTTCTCAACCAAATCCAAGTTTGTACAACCACAACTTCCCAAAGAAGGGAACTCGCTATTTTCTATTCTAACAAAGAAGGGAAAGCACCACAATGGCCCATTGCATATTACTGTAGATGCTAAAGGCAAGAGGATCTCGATGGTTCTCATTGATGATGGAAGTGCCTTAAACGTGTGTCCTTTAAAGACTACAAGCTGCTTGGGTCTAAGTATTGAAGACTTTGTGCCTACTAATCAAGATGTGAGGGCATATGACAATTGTAGAAGAGAGGTCTTGGGAACCGTAACACTGGAGCTCACTATAGGGCCAATGATCAAGGAGGTGGAATTTCAAGTCCTCAACATAACTTCATGCTTCAATATGCTCCTTAGGAGACCATGGATCCATGACATAGAGTCTGTACCTTCATCTCTGTACCAAAAGGTTCGGTTTCTGCATGAAGGAGTTATTGTAACCATGTATGGCAATGCTTCGACTGTGCCAAAGCTTATTTTTGGTATTGATTTTGAGAAAGGGCCATTAACCTTGGATGGCTTTGAGATTGAGAAGCCTGGTTTAGAAAGAAGAGAAGAAGAAGTGGAGAAGATTCCTATGGACTTTGCTCCCTATAGCAACAACAATGTGGTGGCAATGATGAGGAAAATGAATAAGCTCCCAGGAATGAACTTGGGGAAGACTGTGAAGAAGTTGACTGTTCAAGACCTAATGATTCCCACTGCCACACCACCTTTTGGGCTAGGCTATAAGCCCACTAATGATGACTTGTTAGAGATGGAGGTAAGAAAGATGGCCCAAGCCAAGACCAAAGCAAAAGTACTTCCTTGTCCTCTAGAACCCCTAAAGCCCTATAATTCTACATTGAACGAAAATTTTGTCAAATCTAGAGATAGTCAACGCTATTGAGGATTCCTTGAATAGAGATTTGATCTTGTGACAAGAAAAATGGTGCCTGGGTTAGAGTTACTACTTGATTGCAACAACAAGCTTCCAGAACTGAAGAAGGAAGATACAACTTGGGTCTCTACTGATTAAGCTAATTACATTGACCTTGATGTAATGACTATGCTTCTGAGGGACATCATTTGCAATATAGAAGAAGAAGAATACTGGGAGGCTTGCCAGCATGCATTGAAGAGCCCGTATGAAGAAAGAACAAGTGATGAAGATGAAGAAGGGGGGAAAGCCCCTAGTGATGATGATGAAGGAAGTGATGCCAAGAGTGATAGTAGTAGTGACAACAGCAACAGTGACAGTGGACTTGGTGATGATGATAACAACAGTGTTAGTGAAAGCAATAATAGTGAAGACTATGATAGCCAATACAACTGCAATGATTGGGGTGAACTCCCTAGTGATAAAGAATACGAAGATGATGGGCTTTATTATGATGAGTATGATGATAATGTAGATTACTATAATGAAGATATTGAAGATGATGCTGAAGCCAACGGGTGGAGCGATACTGATAGTGATCAATATAGGCTAGTAAATTTGCTAGAGGACGTAGGAAAGGAGATTAAAGAAGCCAATGATATAAACTATGATGATCACCCTTATGGGCATCTCTCAGATTGGAGCTGTATTACTGACGTTAGTTCAAGGTACAGTCCTTGATATAACAAGCATGGTAAAGAGATTGCTGAGTTGGGGTCATTCCACAATTTAGAGCTTGGCTCATTGACCCCATACACTGAAGAAGGAGATGACATAGACGCTAGATTGATCGTTCTAGACCAAAAACTGATGGTCTACAGTCTCAAAATCCTAACACTTAAGAATGTTGAAGGTGATAATGAGAAGATGGAAGGGGGTGAGTCAGAACACCTCCCTTAACACACCCACTTGAAAACAAAGGGAAGCATGATTTGTTTGGTGAGTGGATGGACATCATAGAGTGCCTGGATGCTTTAGTGACTGACAAGCCCATAGATATGGAGAATGATGATGAAGCCATAGATTATATGGATCAAGACCCCCCGGTACTGATGCTGAGGGAAGAAGGAACTTGCTGGGAGATGCCTGCCATCATTGAAGCCATAACTGAGTTGAAGAATTGGGCATGGAAGGAAGCCGCCCACCCCATGGAGGACTCCATGAAGAAAATCAAGACAGTTAAGTCAGTCACCCTTGCCAAGAAGATCAAGATCGTTGAGCCAGTCACCCCTGCCAAGAACATTGTTTCTGTCCCTATTGAGTCTATTTTTGCTAGTATTTCTATTCTTGTTAAGTCTGTTTGTGATAATATTCCAGTCGAGTCTAATTTAGTTATGTCTATTGAGTCTGTTAAGAACTCTTTTCCTTATAATATGATTTCTGATTCTGCTTATTTGTTAGCTTCGAATGTTTTTATTTCTGAAATTAGTAAAGAAACTCTTAATAATAACGAATTAAAACAACGACACTTAGAACCCATAAAAGAAGAAACCTAACCCATTAACTTGGGAACTGATGATGAACCTAAAATGATACAAGTGGGCAATACTCTAACCAAATCTGAGAAAGATGCATTAGTGTCACTGCTGACAAAATTTAAAGAGGTATTTGCGTGGTCATACAAAGACATGCCTGGGATTGATATAGATATAGTACAGCATTGCATTCCAACAGATCCAACCATGAAGTGGGTTAAGTAGAAATTAAGAAGAATGAAGCCAGAGTGGACTCTCAAGATCAAGGAAGAGGTTGAGAAACAATATAATGTAGGAAATCTAAGGGTGGTTAACTATCTAGAGTGGTTAGCTAAAGTGGCTTCGGTGCCAAAGAAAGATGGGAAAGTGAGGATATGTGTAGACTTCCGAGACTTGAATAAGGCTAGCCCAAAAGATGATTTTCCCTTACCTCACAATGACATCGTGGTTGATAATATAGCAGGACATGCCTTGCTGTCATTTATGGATATGTTTTCAGGGTATAATCAGATTAAGATGGCTTCAGAAGATATGGAGAAAACCTCCTTCATTACTCCATGGGGGATATATTGCTACAAAATCATGCCATTTGGCCTTAAAAATGTTGGTGCTACTTACCAATGTCCAACCCCCACTTTATTGCATTATTTGATCCACAAAAAAGTAGAGGTTTATGTTGATTATATGATAGTGAAGTCCAAAGACCGTGAAGGGCATATACCAACTTTACGGATGTTCTTTGAAAGAATCCAGTTCTATAAGTTACGATTGAATCCAAAGAAGTGCACTTTCAAAGTCACATCCGGAAAGCTATTGGGGTTTATGGTAAGTCAGAGGGGAATAGAAGTCGATCCAAAAAAAATCAAGGCCATTGTAGAAATGAAGCCTCCAAGAATTGAAAAGGAGATTCGAGGATTTCTGGGGAAGATACAGTACATCAGCAGATTTATAGTCCAGCTCACCGTAACATGTGAACCAATTTTCTGACTGCTCAAGAAGGAAGTTCCTATAGTATGAAATGGACAATGTCAAGAAGCTTTTGAAAAGACCAAGAATTATTTGATAAAGCCACCAATATTGGTTCCACTAGTACTGGTGTGCTATCGCAGGTAACCAAAAATAAAACCTATACTCCAAAAATATATGTAGTAGTGCGAGTAAGGATCGTTTCCATGGAGAGTATCTAGCCTAGTTTTATGCTACGTGAACAAGGAAGGGGGGGGGGGTGGAGTATAATGAAAACAATTATAAAAAGAAAAAAGAAAAAAGAAAAAAAAACAATAACAACTAAGGAACAATTCAAATTAAAGTATCAAAATTAATCAAAAGAACAAACCTTGGTTTAAGTCAACATCCACCATTGGAATTTTACAACTGATCATCAATGCAAGTATATATCAATTCACACTTTGAATATTCACTGCTGGAACTATTTTCCTATCTCTCCTAAGTCGTAGTTAATTAGAAAACAAGTGATCTAATAAACTCTAACTACTAAACAACCCAAGACAAGCGCTAAAGGTTTAATTTAGTAGTAGCCTTAAGAATTAGAGAGATCAATGAAACTAAACAACACAAACACAAGCGGTTGCATTTAATTTAATCAAGCATTCTTCCTAAGATCTAATAATTTCTGACGCAGCAAATCATTAAATCTTGGTTGCTTCACAAGTTAGAGAGATCAAACAATTACGGATTTCATATCTAACCTAGCAGTAGATTATAACGAACAATAAACTAGTAATTAAACGAGACAATCATAAAAATAGGCACAGAAGATCATCTGATATTCAAAGCATAAGTTGAACAATAAAAAAAATTAGACCTCAAAGTTTTATTGATTTCGAGGCTTCAGTTTCCTTCGGCCAAGTATAAAAGTTTTAGCCACACAGGGCCATGTTGAAAACTCAAAGGAGAAAATTAGAGAAGAGGGGAGAGAGAGGTGTTTGTGTCCAATTCTGATTTCTCCTCCCCCTTTTACACATTAATTCCCCCTTTCCCAAGCCTACAAAATCTCCTAAAAATATTCTCAATAATAATATCCAAATCTAACTAATTAAGGAAAAATATTAAAAATAAAACAAAGTCCTAGTATAACTAGGAAAGTGGTTTTTTTCAGCTGGAAATTTCGTGCACTAGATCTGGAAGCTTCTGAAAATAAACCCCATCAGATCTGCGTATTAGAATTGCAGGCAAAGGAACATTCCAGAACGTCAGTAGTGCAGGTATAGCAACTTCAAGCCCGATTTAGACCTTGATGCAGCCCGTATCTCTCAAAACTCAAAACATAAAAGTTGTAGAACTTTGTCTTGGCATTCCATATCATCTTGAATCATCTTAATCGAAGCTTCGATGAGATAGTTATGCCTAGATTACGAAGCGATGTCAAAGCTGTCCAGAATCGCCCAATTAGCTACGTTTTGCACTTAATGCCTCCATTTGCATCCTAAATCAAAATATAAGAATAATGATTACATTTAGGCACCAAATAAATATAAAAGACTAAACATTAAGTCTATTGGAGTTTTAAGTTTTGCATTTTTATTCCCTTTGTGTCCATAGCATCTTGTTTTCATGTTGTTTCTTGTAGGTTTATGGTTCCTTGTTCTCTCTATTCCCTCTATGTCAATTTTCTGTCTATCTCTAGTCAGGTTTTTTTTTGGCTTTCTATGCCCTTTGATAATCGTGTCAAAAAGGAGGAGAAATTTGAGTTTTGAATGTCATTCCTTAGGGAGGAGTAATAGATTTAGGGGGTGAACTTCATGTTTAAGGGAGGAAAATCTTTGATGTAACTAACCTAGGGGGAGAGTTAGTTTGATACACTTTGATATTGATATATTTTGTGTTGTGTATCTTTTTGTCTTGTAACCATTTACATATATCATGTGTTGTTTTTATATATGATGATGATGTATGTGTTTCACTCTTTATATCACATGTGTTGTTTCTTTTCTCACTTTATACACATGTTTCTTGTTTATTTAACTTGTCATTGTTTTCCACATGGTACCTTGATGTGTCTTGTTTAGTGCCTTTCAGGAATGACAAGTTAAAGCCAAGTCAATATTCTGATCCTTTTTCTTGCAACAACTTCCAAGATTCAGATCTTTTAGACTAGGCTTATTTTGTAATCTTGAGTAGATTGTATTCTAGGACATTCAATGTACTCTTGCGGTTTTGTCACAGATTGCCAAAGAGGGAGATTGTTAGGTTCATATTTTTATGTAATTGGCATATCCAATGACAAAACAAAATTTACTTGTTTATTATCTGTTTTTTTTTTTTTTTTTTTTTTGTTTTTGTTTTCCATATGGTGCGCATAATATGTTTGTTAAGTGCTTTCAGGAAAGACAAGTATGAAGTCAATCAAAATAGTCAATCCTAGTCCCTATTATGGTTTCTCAGGACTGGTTGTTTTTAGATGGGCTAGTGTATTTGAATATGGGTTCATTCATTGTATTTGGGTTATTATTGTATTGGGCTTATTTTTTGTACTTGAGGTTTTGTCATGGATTGACAAAGGGAGAGATTGTTAGGGTTATGTGTTTTGGTATTTTCAACCATACCAAATTATGTGTCTTTTATTGAGTTTTAATATGTCTTAAAGTTGCAATTGAAGACCTAGTTGAAGACACAAAGTTTGCTCAATAGAAGCTTAAGAAAAACAAATTTTCAGCACTTTTTCAACATGTACCTCGATAGCAACTTGATACCCGTCGATAGAAGCTAAAACTTACTATCTCCTCAATAGATCCAGCTTCGCGGAACAACAAAAATTATCAACACGAGAAAGTCTATAACTTATTCATTTGAAATTTGAATTGAGATCCGTTTGAACTAGTATTTAAAGGACATCATAAGCTATCTAGTAGGAGATTTTTTAGAGAGAGAAGCACTCCATTTATGTGGCTAGAGTTTTGTTACCAAGTTTTCTCTATTTCACCAAACCAAAGAGTTTCAAAGTAGATCTGAAGATTCCATTGGTGAAGAAAATGGAGTCATAGCTACCACCATAGACTTGCTACTGTGAGGAAAACCTTCAAGAGGTTCTTGAAGTCAGTTGGAGGTTCCAATTGTGCTTGTGGGTGGAGAGTTCATTTATTGAAGAGTAAAGAGGTTCTAAAGTAGTAAAAGGTTTCTGCTACTGGGATTGTAGAGTCTAGGGACAAAGGTTTTGTACTAGATTTGAAACTTCTCTTTATTATAGTGGATTGCTTTTTGGGAAGGTTTCCCCCCAATTATTTTATTGTGAAACTAGTTTATTTCATTGATTTTTCTGGGTCATCATATCTTGTCTTATTTACTATTTCGCTATGCATAGATGTGGCAAAACAGGCAGGGTGGGTCAGGTTGAGTCAGGTTCGGGTCGGGTCAATTGGGTTTGCAAGCCAAAACGGGTCATTTTTAAACGAGTCAATTGGGTTGCGGGTCAGGTCGAGTTGACCTATATTTTTCAAATGATTTTTTTTTTTAATTACAAAAGAAAATCAATGACAACCTGTTTAGAGAAAATGAATAAAATCAAATAAGGAAGTGAGTTGCACTTAATGCCACTTGTTAATATCATTTCAATTCTGTCAGTTTTGAGCATGACAAAAATACTTTGTAGTCATAAATTCATGATGGAAAAAGTCTTCAATGTTAGTGACTCACTATCAAAATGCATGTAATTACAAGTTTACAACTTCAAAAATAGATAAATCTTAAGGATCACCAAAAAGTATATATTTTAAGTTTACATCACAAATAATATCATTCCTACAAAAGGAAAAATAAAAATAAATAACTACATGTCATTGACCATGTCAAGTTATTAGCCTCCTTAAGTGCACATGTTCCTGTTGCATTTAAAATAATAAAAAAGTTTAAGAGAAAAGAGTAGAGGCAGAGAGAAGTTGATTGTTGCTAAGCAATGAAGGCGCAGAGTGAAACACTCTGTCTCTGAAACTGTGAAAGCTCTTAGGTGTGTGACTATGTGAGAGTCTCAGTGTCTCTATGTGTGTGGTGTGTCACATGTGTGTTAGCCATTTAGTGGTTTATGGACTACAACTACAAGCTCTTAGCCATTTATTGTGTTAGTGACTTAGTGTACTAGTGTGAACTGTGAAGTGTCTAGTCAAATTGAATGAGAATTGGTAGAATATATATATATATATATATTTAAATAAATTATATATATATATATATATTTAAATAAATACGTTGTCTCATGTTTGTGAACATACTACCTATTGGCTACGGCCACATGGTTTGTGCTTTATGCACCTAGAATTTAGGACATAGTCTAAATATTCTCTAGAGAATTTTTTTAAAAGGCCGGGTCATGGGTTATTTGGGTTGGGTTGGGTTGACCCGAAAAAAAATTGGATCGGGTCACAGGTCAACACATTTTTGCTTCGGATCAAAAGATTCGGGTTTAGGTCAGACATTTTTCAAGTTGGGTCAGGTTGGGTCAGCGAATTCTGATCCGTTTTGCCATGTCTAGTTGTGCATGATATTGACATGATATTGATGTTTGGTTGTTTGAACAAGAATTATTCATAATATACTTGATTAACAACTTGGCTTTAAAACTTGTTAATTCTATCAACCGGGGTCTAAATTTCCTAACAAGCGGTATCAAAGTAGGTACACTCTGATTGGATTAATTTCCTGATTGTGATCTTTGACCCCTATTGTCATGGATCGTGGACAATCTCTTTTGATTCCTCCTTTGTTTGATGGTACTAACTATGCATATTGGAAAGTTCGTATGAAAGCATTTTTGTAGGCTCTTGATGAAAAAGTATGGTTGGTTGGAAGAAAACAAGTAGGGCTTTGAATGCTTTGTTTAATGGTATGACCAATGAGGAGTTCATGAAAATATCTTCCATTGAAATTATATGGATGATATTGCTTACTATTAAGTGGCATTTAAGTCTAATAAACAAGTGCCTATCACACTCACACTTTAATTCATTGCCAAAATAGGTCAAGAAAAATTCGTTGCCAAAAAAAGATGATCAAGGTAATTAAATTTAAAAATATAGCTGACAATTCAAAATATTTTTGGCCTAATTTGGCAAAAAAAGTCCTAACGACTCTTTGTCCTCCTAGGTACGGTAGCATATACAAACATTTGTTACACAGATTTCTCCTTTTTATTTTTTTCAAAAACAAAAATATACATATTTTTTTTCCATTAATTTTTTTTTCATTTTATTTATTTAATTTTGTTACACAACATAAAAGTAATCTAATATTTTTGGCCTAATTTGGCAAAAGATATTCCTAATGACTCTTCATTTCATTCCTTTATAAAAAGGCCCAAGCACACATGGCCATCTCAATTGCACAAAGCACTGTAAAAGAGAGAAAGCAATGGCTACTCTTAAAGTACCAGAATTGGTTCCTTCACCAGCCGAGGACGCTGAGCAACAACGAAAGGCTTTCCAAGGTTGTTGTCTACTAATTCTGATATTACTCTAATGTCATCTCTTGAATTTTGTTCTAATTGTCAGGTCATTTTGATCACCTACGTTTGATCTGCTTTTAACTGAATTATCTGTTTTTATCACTTTATAAATCCTTGATTTTTAACATGGATTTTGATTGACTGGTTGATTTATTAAACCTCGTTGATCACGTTGAGCCATTTTTTTTTTTTTTTACTATAGCAATGAAGCTTGAAGTCGAAGCTATCTCACAGGACACCATCAAACCCTCATTTCCAACACCTCCACATCTCCACCACTATCAGCTTTCCTTCCTCGATCAACTTCATCCCCTAGTTTTCATGCCTCTGATTTTTTACTACCCGAATTACGGTGAAACAAATCTCAGCAATATAGAACAAAGTGACCAGATTAAGAAATCTTTATCGGATGCCTTAACCCGATTTCACATGCTAGCGGGGAGAGTTAAGGACAATCTTTATGTAGATTGCAACGATGAGGGTGTCCACTATGTTAAAGAGAAGTTTGAGATCTAGTAAAAAAACTTTTGTCCCTAGGCTCTACAATCCCTATAGATGAACTTACAACAGAAACCTTCTACTGCTTCAGAACCTCTGAACTCTTTAATATATGAACGCCACACTTTTGCATAGATTCCAGTACGTGACTAACTCCAGCAACTTAAAGATGTTATTGGTTGCAAAGTTCTTCACTTCATTAACAATGAAGATCAAGAAGTACTTAGTTACAAAACCATAAGGGACAAAAGATGCAGTAACTTCTTGAAGAGAGAATAAGGCACTAGGTCACTTTCTGCATGTGTTCTCTATGTGTAGCGGCGTTTAAAATAAGCCTTATATATATCTAGGGTTGTGAGAAAAGAAACCCTACACATACATGTCAGCATGAGCCGAAAATCATATCTAGAAATTTTGATTTCATAAATCTCGATAGATACTATTTCTGTCAAGGTATCTGTCGAGTTTTAATGAATAGCTTTTCTTCACTTGTTTCTTGGTCCAATATTCATGGCTTTAATACTTGACTTGAACTCTTCTTTCTTGAAGTACTAAATCCATCCTAAATCTACCCAATTGCAAGCAAAGTACATTTTGTCAAAGGATTAGCCAATTACATAAATATGTCCCTAACAATCTCCCCTTTTGGCAATCCGTGACAAAACCACAACAAACAAATGAATCATGAGAGAAGTCTTAAATCACTAAACTCATAACCATTTGTTGAAATACAAGATAAATCTAACCCTAACATAAACTCTTGAAAAACTTTGCATGAAGAGAGTTCATGGCATGGTAGACTTTCACAACCTATCTTTCTAAAACACTTAAACAAAACTCATCAAGTCATCATGTGTGAAACAAAAATAAAGATTGCATATATAAAGAAACATGTGTATAAAGAGAGTAAAGAAACAACACATGAATAGATAGGTGAGGAAAAACATACATCATCACATATATATATATATATATATATATATATATATCAAAGATAAGCACAATATATGTAAAAATGGTCACAAGACCAATGTACAAGAAGCTAAAAGAAGCTCTTAAAACGACTTGGAGGTAAACACTCCCCCTAACAAGATGAAACACAACTCCCCCTTACAAATGCATGTATTTCTAAGATGATCGGGGGCACAAGGAATCCATATAAATGCATGAATGTAATAAAACAAGATGCTATGGATGACAAGATAATAGAAAGATGCAAAACATGTGAAAAACATTGCATGCAAGAGGGTCTCAACAGATCAAGGAATCTATCGACGTGAAGCCCAGAAACCTTGATGGATCGAGAATCTGTCAAGGGAGTGTCGAGCAAACAGAGAGCACAAGATTTTGGCTCCATGGATTGACCTATCTATTGAGAAGCTATCGAGGTCAAACCCAGAAATCTCGATAGAAGAGGTATCTATCGAGATTCTATTGAGAAGCTATCGAGGATGCAGAAATGAGGTTTTTCAAGGGGGAAAAACACATAAGATGAGAAAGCAACAAGATGGCTACTCAAACAAGCATCCAAGCAACATGTTTAGCACTTAAACCACACCTCAACTCTAGATGCAAAGCATTCCTAGATCCACAAACACACTGAACAAGTCTAACCAATTTTATATTTCAAAAACAAGTTAAGACAATTTAGCAAGTATATATTAACACATGTATCCCTTATGATGGCTAAATCACATTGTACCTGCACATATTTCAAGAGTAGTAAAGAGTATGTGTGTTGTGAGTGAAAACATAACAAGTGTGCACAAGTTTCTCATATTATGACGATTTAAGATATGAGAACATCTAATACACTTACACACAATTATAACTGTTTGATGGGAACTATCACCTTTGAGGTACATCATTCACTTAGTGTGTAAAACACTATTGCCTTTACTTTGTCTATGTTTGCCTCTATGCCTCATTGGGACACCATGAATCCCAAGAATTTCCCTGAAGTGTTAGGACATATGTGATTTGATGTTAGGAAAATGTGTCAATATTTTATGTAATTGGCTAATCCTTTGACAAAATGCACTTTACTTGTAATTGGGTAGATCTAGGATGTGTTTAATGTTTCAAGAAATAAGGTTTCAAGTTTAAGTGTTTAAAAATTGCTGAAGCCCGTGGCTCGACAGTTAGCTCGATAGATGGCTATCTATCGAGGTTTATGAAATTCAGTTTTTCAGAGCTGATTTCAATCCAATCCGTGGGCATATATTTGGGCTTTCTTTTCTCACAACCCTAAACATATATAAGGATTATTTTGAGGGCCATAAAATGTTACAGAAGTTGCATAAGAGCACAATTCCACAAGTGTGAAAAAAAGTGTGACCGAAAACTTAGTTTGCCCTAGTTCTTCTTTCTCTTGAAGAAGCTGCTGTGTTTGTACATCGTAGGGTTTTATGAGCAAGCAACTTCATGATCTTCATCATGTGATGAATTGAAGAACTTTGGAGCCAACATCCTTCTTAAGTTGGTGATCAAGTCGCGTACTGGGATCCGTGCAATTGGTTAGTCACGTACTGGGAACCGTGCATTGAATGAAGAGATTGTCACTATAGAACAAGTCCAATTAGGTATTGGGGTAAGGGTTCAATTGTAGGTTGGTATAAGGCACTAGGATTCCTTTACTTGTAACCGCTGGTTTTAATAATAGTGGATTCTCAGGAATGGTAATCTTAAAATCACCTGGTAGGGTTTTTACCGTGTAAGTTTTCCCCATTCATAAACAAATCATCGTGTCAATTTATTTTCCGCTGCATACTTTAGTTAATTGGTGATTTATATGTGCCGCCACGTACATTGCATGTTAATTTGATTAATTAATAAACTTGGCTAATTAATTAATTAATTTATCAGAAAGGGTCAATACATTCTTGGCCTATCATGAAGCAACAACAAAAACACACTTTGTAGGGTTTAGTTTCATATTGTAATTACATAGTGTGCTGAAGGTTTATTTCAGATCGTCCAAGTGGTTGGCTTCGACCTTGCTTTTTACTAGCATATCGTTTACATATACTTCCACATTCCTTCCAATTTGGCGAGAGAACAGGCGGTTCGCCAATCTTTGGTATGTGGCTCATGCGTTCTTCAATCCAAAGGGCATAACTTTGTAGTAGTACAACCCTTGGATGGTGATGAATGAGGTCTTCTCTTGATCTTCTTTGTCCATGAGGATCTGGTTGTATCTAGAAAATGTGTCCATGAAACATAAGAGCTTGTGTCCAACAATTGAGTCTACCAATTGATCAATCCTTTGCAAGGTGAAGCTATCCTTTGGGCAGGCTTTGTTTAAGTCTATGAAATCAATGCACATCCTCCATTGCTCTTTTTTACCATTACCACGTTTGCTAGCCAATCTGGGTAGAAGAATTTCGTGATGAAACCAGCTTCTAGTAGCTTTCAACTTCTTTAGTTACTGCATTGTTACGCTCTGGTGCAAATATTCTCCTTTTCTGCTGTATAGGTTTGCATTCTAGGTTGATTTTGAGACGATGCTGTATGATCTTCCTATCAATTTCAGGCATATCGTCGTGTTTCCAAGCAAAAAACATCTTGGTTTGCTCTCAAGAAGGAAACCATCTTCTCTTTTTCCAAAGTTGGGAATGCTGATCCTATCTTCAACCCCTTTGTTGAATCTCCAGGGACGATCTCAACTTCCTGTGGTGTTTCTAACAGTTCGGGGATGGGCTCTGGTTCATTGATCACCCATGTGTAGTTCTCCCCAAATGCTAAGGCAGCTTGGTAGCACTCTCTTACCAGAACTTGATCTCCTTTGATTTCTCCTACCCCATTGGCTGTTGGAAATTTCACCTTTAAGTAATATGTTAATGTCACTGCTCTTAGCCCATTGAGTGGAGGTCTTCCCAAGATGATGTTGTATGTTGAAGGGCAGTTAACTATAAGGAAATCAATTTCTTTAGTGACCTGTGTTGGGTAAATGCCTGCAATTACAATTAAAGTGACGATGCCCCTAGGGACGATTAAAGTGACAATGATCCTTTTCTTACCTAGTTTCATCTACTAAAACGCAGGTAAGTATATGATATCTATTGAGCTTCCGTTGTCAATGAACACCCAGCGGATGTTAAATTCTTCTACTCTAAGCATGATTACTAGTGAATCGTCATGGGGTTGCTAATGTCACGACCATCTCTCTTTGAGAAAACGATATCAGGTTCATCATTCCTTGGCATCTTCACTGGAGGGAGCCATGAATGGACACTATTTATTTCTCTTTCATGGGCTTTTTTTAGGGACTTCAGCGTTCCGTCTATTGTTAATCCTCCCAAGATTGTCTTTATCTCTCCTACAGGCAGTTTGCTATCTCCTGCTTCTTGATTTCTATCTTTATCATCTTTCTGTTGGTATCTGTAGGGCTTTGTTTTCTTGACATACTTCTGTAACTTCCCTTATCAGATTAAAGTCTCCACTTGGTCTTTCAAATGTCCACACTCGTCGGTGCGATGCCCGTGGTCTAGGTGGAGTCTACAGTACATGTTCTTGTCTCTTCTTTCTGCTGGAGTACTAATCGGCTTTTGCCATTGTAGGGAATGATTGTCCCATATTTGCATCATGACTTGCTCAGTTGGAATTATTATAGAAGTAAAGTTAGTGAACTTTGGCCTCCTATCTGGAATTCCTTCTTCTTTCTTGTGATTTGCCCAATACTTCGTGTTTCCTTCTTCTTATCGCAATTACTGCTTGTTTCTTTGTCTCTCTTCCTTTTTCCTTTCATTTCTTTTACAAGCACCACATCTTCTATATTCATGTACTTCTAAGATTTTTGAAGCAATTCCATGACCGTTTTTGGTGGGCTTATGGTGATTAAGAAGAAAAAATCCTCGGGTAGCAACACTGTTTGGTAAGTTGTTTGGATGACTTAATCTTTAGCTCCGTCTACCTGTAGTAGCTCCTTATTGAATCAAGTCACGTACTGTCTTATTGATTCTCCTTTCGCCTATTGAATGTTGAGAAGATGACAGGTTGGCTTTTTATGTCTTTGCCCCCCAATGAAATGACGAACAAAACCCTTGCTGAATTGTTCAAAGTTTACAATAGATCCTGGGTGTATCTTGTTGAACCCTACTCTGGCTGCTCCTTTTAGTGTCGTTGGGAATGCCTTGCACATCATCTTATCTAGGGTCATCTGCAACAACATCAATGTCTTGAATGATTCAATGTGATCCAAGGGGTCCTTGGAACCGTCATATGATTCCAGCTGTAGGAGATGGAATTTTGATGGGAGGGGATGGCTTAGTACTTCGATGGAGAATAGTGAGTCCGTCTTTCAGATCATCCCACCCAAATTCTCCCTGCCTTTATCCTTCAGGGTATTTCTTAATTCATCCATCTCCTTTCTCATGTTGCAAAGCTTATTTTCCATCCTAGAGGAATCTTCTCTTGAGATCCTTTCTCGCCTATTGGCTTGGGAGTTTGACTTTTCTTCATTTTGGTTTTCACTTGTTCCCCGACATTCTACGTTCTAAGATTCCACTGTCTTTCATAGCTCTTCATTCTGGTGAGTTAGCTTTTCCACATTAGCTAGGAGGGCCTGGATTTGTTGCTATTGCACAACTTCTAGCTATTGTGCAATTTTTGGCTCCATCTCGTACTTTGAGGAACTCTTTTTGTCGCTGGGAAAGATGGCTTGAATGATTACGTTCCCTACAGATGGTGCCAAAGTGATGATGCAAAAAATCAGCAGTTGAGCTCCTCATCGTAATGGATGGATGAAGCTCTGATTGGGGTCGTCTCTATTGGAGGAAAACCTGCAAAAAGAATTGGGTGGAAGAGTAACAAGCCACTGTGGTGTTAGCCAAACTGCCTATGATGCTTAAGTCAGTAAGGGAGAAAGAGTTTAGAGAGAATTGACTAGAGAGTGATTTTCGTAGAGTATTTGTGTGTACCTTTAACTTCTGTTGCCTTTTCTTTTTATAGTTGCATGCCTCATTAATGGGCAATGAATTGTTGTATTTATGCTCAACGACTAGTGCGTTACAAAATCTTTGTCTGAAGTTCATAGCTCGCTCTGTGACCATTGCTCTATCCTTTACTCTTTGTCATCAATGAGAGTAATAAATGCATAATATCTTCTCTTGGTTAATGACAATCTCAAATTAATGATGATTATAAATTTATGACTCATCAAAAGGTATCCAAAGGGCTTCGCTACCTTCGAATTGGAGCTATAATGATCAAGGGGCTTTCTACCTCGATCTTGATGAAAGGTAATCCAGGGGCTTCTTTACCTTGGAACCAGAGCTATGGCGACCAAGGGGTTCTCTACCTTGGAACCAGAGCTGTGGTAACTTGTCATCAATGAGCATAATAAATGCATAATGTCTTCTCTTGGTTAATGACGATCTCGGATCAATGACTATTATAAATTTCTGACTCATCAAAAGTTATCCAAGGGGCTTCTCTACCTTGGAATTGAAGCTGTGATGACCAAGGGACTTCTCTACCTTGATCTTGATGAAAGGTAACGAAGGGGCTTCTCTACCTTGAAATCGGAGCTGTGGCGACCAAAAGGTTTTCTACCTTGGAACCGGAGCTGTGGCAACCAATGGGCTTCTCTACCTCGATCTTTGATGAAAGGTAACCAAGGGGTTTCTCTACCTTGGAACCCGACTGTGACAACCAAGGGGCTTTTCTACCTCAATCTTGATGAAAGGTGACCAAGTGGCTTCTCTATCTCAGGACCTGAACTATTGAAATATTGATCAAAAGGCTTCTTTACTTTGATCTTGTTGTTGAAGTTTCGATCAAAGGGCTTCTCTACTTTGATCTTGCTATTGAAATGTCAATCAAAGGGCTTCTCTACTGTTAGGACATATGTGCGAATTGTTAGAAACATATGTGATGTAAATTGGCTAATCCTTTGACAAAACACTCTTTACTTATAATTGGGTAGATCTAGGATGAGTTTAATACTTCAAGAAATGAGTGTTCAAGTTTAGTATTGAAGCCATGCAAGTCTGTCGAAGAAACGAGTGAAGAAGTGTTGTTTATTAAATATCGGCAGATGTCTCGACAGAACCATATCTATCAAGGATTAATGTTGAAGCTCGACAAAAACTATATCTGTCGATAATTATGAAATTGGAATTTCTAGATCTAATTTCACGCATATCCATGAGTATTTGGGTAGGGTTTTTTTTCTCACAACCCTAGACATATATAAGAATTATTTTAAGGGTCATCACAGATGATGCAACTTAATGCAAAGTAATTATACATGTATATTGTGACTAGAGACAATTTGCCCTAATTCATCATATTCTTTCTAGAAGCTACTAAGTCTTTGCGCTAAGGGTATTGTAACCAATGAGCTTCTTGATCTTTATTGTTGGATGAACTGAAGAACTTTGTAGCCAACATCTTCCTCAAGTTGGTGTGTTAGTCACATACTGGGATCCATGCATCATTGGTTAGTCACGTATTGGGAGCCATGAATTGAAATGAGAGATTGCCGCTACATTACAAGTCCAATTGGGTATTGGGGTTAACGTTCAATTTTAGGTTGGTATTAGGTACTATGATTCCTTTTACTTGTAACCACTTGTTTTGATAACAGAAGATTCTCGGGAGTGGTGACCTTGAATTCACCCGGTGGGGTTTTGCCTTGGTGGTTTTCCCTATTCGTAAACAAATCACCTGTGTCAAATTTATTTTCTGCTGCATTTAACTTAGTTGGTGATTTGTTTATGCTACCACACTTATTGCATGTAATTGAATCTAATTAATTCACTTGGATAATTAATTGATTAATTTACCAAAAGGGGTCAATACATTCTTGGCCTATCATCTACTTTGATCTTGCTGTGAAGTGTCAATCAAAGAGCTTCTCTGCTTTGATCTTGCTGTTGAAGTGTTGATTAAAGGGCTTCTTTACTTCGATCTTGAACTGTTGCCTACAAAAAGTCAAAATTTGGATTTAGACTTTAAATGATGAGGGCTTGATTATCCCACTATTTTTGAGATGCATGATTTCATCTGTTCTTTCTTGATTTGAAATTTTTCAAAAGATTTTATCTTTGAAACTTCAAACTTGGAATTTGGAATTTGGAATTTGAAACTTGGAATTTGGAACTTGGGACATGAAATTGAAAATTGGACAATTGGAATTGAGAGTTTGAAATTTAAAATTGAAATTTGAAATTGAGAGTTGAAACTGGGAATTGAGAATTTGAAATTTGGAATTGAGAGTTGAAATTTTTTTCCCTTTAAGAAAAATTGTATCTTTGTCCTTGATCCTTTCCAAGAATTTTTTCAATTTCAATTGATATCCCAAAAATAAATAAATAAATAATCACTCATCCTTCGTGATCTTTTCCTTAAAAGAAGGAAAGAAAAAAAAAAAGAATTTTTTATTTTTTATTTTTGGGAGTTGACTGAGTCAACTTAGTCAAACTTGAGTTGACTCAGCAACTTAGGATTTTAAGCAAGGGAGGGCCGAATTTTGGCCCCTCCTTTGTTTTTTCCTTCTTTTTTCTTTGCTTTTCTTTCTTATTTCATCTTTCTTCCACCATTGTCACTATTTACCTCCTTCTTCCACTTGAATTTTCTCCTTCACTACACCATTTCTTCTCTTAGAAAACATTTTCCTAAGATTGTCCACTTCCCTTCACTCATCTCCCTCAATATCTTTTCAAATCCTTGTGTTTTTGGCCATTTTTGCTTCATACCCATTTTGTGAAACCCATTTCCAAACTTCCCTTCTCTTTGCACTACAATGGCATCATCTTCCAAAAGACCTTCTTTCCTTACTTTTCATGGGAAAAAATACCATCCATCACTTGAATGGAATGATGAAGAGGGCCTCCTTCAAGACCCCAAAACCCATGCTCCACATTCCCACTTGGACTTGAAGGCGAGTTTTTTTTTTTTTTTTTTTTTTGTTGGGAAATTTGTTATTTTCATGCTTCATTGAGAGTTTGATGTTAAGACATTGTCATTTTGTTGTTGTGTGCTTTTGTTGAAATTTGGGGCATTGTAGGATTGACCATGTTGTAATCTTGGCTTTGGGAACATTTTGATTTTTTTTTTTTTATTATTATTTTTTTTTGACATGGTGCAATCTTGAACAATATTGGTGGCTCATGGAATTTTGGCAATGTTGGCAATATGTGATGTTATTGAATGAATTTTGGCTTGGATTTTGGGGGCATTGAAGTTGTGAAAATTTTTTTGTATGGGCTTGGTTGAATAAATTCATGAGGCGCATGGAAAATTTTGTTGGCATGTGTAAATTTTATTTCATGAACGTGGCAAAATTTTGCGGTGGCATTTTTTTTTTTTTTTTTGTTAAGTTATGATTTTTCTCATAACATTTGCATTGGCTTATTCCATGATAAAAAGTGTTATAATTACATAAATTTATTTCCTTATATTTTTGTGGGATTTATTTGTAATGGGTTTAACATTAAGTGGTGGAGATTTGATCAAGACAGCTAAAAGTCACATGAGAAGCACATGCCAAAAGTTGAAGAGTCAAGTGCTAGCTGGATTTTGCTACTCAGGCAACCCATGAGTGACTCGCGAATTTCACTGGTTAGAGGATTTTTTAGTGTAACTTATTTGCCCTTCACTCATACTATATATACCTTTATTACCCACAAAAATTGTAAGGAGCCTATTGAGAGAAAAACCATAAGAGAGGTTTCTCCAACACACCCACCTTATTAGAGAGAGAGCTACTCATTCTTAAAGAGAAATATTTGTAGTCTCTTCTCCTTCCCTCTCCCATTGTTATACCAATTGAGAGGAGATTTGTACCCAAACACTATCCACACCCATTCAAAGTGTTGAGAGTGTTTTTGGAGCTTGGGAAGCATTGGAAGATGCCAAGGATGGAGGATGCAATATGGAGCTTATTGCGGGATCCGATAAACTAGAGAAGACAAGGTTAGGCGTAACCCTGGTGGAGTAAGAAGCTTGGAAGGCCTAGGGGCATTGGGTAGATTAGACTTAGAGGATATTACTATTCATGTATACCAACTAATTTTCTAGTGGATCATTTTACCGTTTTGAGGGT
Organism: Quercus robur; assembly: GCF_932294415.1. NCBI lineage: Eukaryota > Viridiplantae > Streptophyta > Magnoliopsida > Fagales > Fagaceae > Quercus > Quercus robur. The sequence continues at coordinate 51,762,819 of NC_065536.1, forward strand.
GGCGGAGACGTTTTTCACCAAGTTCTTCGGTTTCCTCTTCGATAACACGTGCTGGTATTATCTTGCATTTGCTTCTCTCTATCCCTTACTCTTTGCTTTTAATTACTGTTGTGTTGTGACTAAATTATGGCTTAGAGTAATTTGCATCTTTGGGTATAGCTTATATTTATCATTCCAGACATATATTGTTTTAGTATAAGCTTGTATTGGTAATTTTATAATTGGGGGTCTAAACATTCGCTAGTATTTTACACACTAAGTGAGCTTTCAGTATTGATCATGAAATTTTGATTACGACAAGTTTTTGTTGAGCATGAGCTTTTGGTTATGGAAATATCTTTGTTGTGTATGTGATGTTGGATATGTGATTTTGGTCCTGGGAATTTTTTGGACATGTGATTTTGGTCATGGTGAATTTTTTGTTGGCATGGGATTTTTTTGACATCTTGATGATGGGTCAAACTTTGTTTTGCAAAATCTCAAAAGCTGAGGTAGCCTTCAAATGCTGAAAGGCAAATGGGAAATATTGTCTCCAGATATCAGGAACATTATTAATGATGCGGGATTCGAAACTTTTTTTAAGGCTCTATTGAATCAGGAAAGTCATGAGTACAAGGATCTCCAGTTGCTCCTTGCTTTGTCAGAACAGTTTTGGGATATTACATGTACTTTCCATTTTCCAAGCACTGGCAAAGTGATGTTTACACCTTACGACTTTTTTGTCATCACCGACTTGAGATTGGATGGTGAAAGAATCAAGGTCAATGATTTCCTTACTCCAAAGGAAATTAAGAGACTTTTCGGCGTAGTGCCTTCAAAATTGAAGGGTAAAATGTCTCTCTGATGTGGCTTTATGAGAATATGGAGAGTTGTAAAACTGTGGCCATAGGTACACATATGTTCATGCTCCTTTTCATTGGGACTTTCTTGTATCCAGACTTGGGCAGTATTGTGAGTTTGCGCTACCTGCGGAGTTCAAGAGATATTGGCCAGATCAAGAATTATGATTGCGGTGGCATGGCCTACGTGACTCTCTTGCACTTCATGAACTAGCTTTCTCGGCATAGCCTCTTAAGCTTAAGTGGTGCTCCATTTGTTTGGCAGGTGAGGTTTGTAATTTTTGCTATGTGTGGATTTTGTTTTGAAAATTGCTTTGGCTATGTCATAATGATGCGTGTGCTTTTAAAAAAAAAAAAAAAAAATTATATTTTAGGTTTTGATGTATGAATATTTTGGGGTTGGTCCTCAAGTTCAGGAGGAGGTTGATGGTATCTATCCTAGATTTCTCTATTGGTTGCCCAAATACCATCTGTCAATGCCCTCCAAGCGTTCTTTGGAAGTTTGGCATATGTTGATTGACAATTTAACTATTGCTAATGTGAGTTTTTTTTTTTTTTTGGGTTGAATTTTGTGCTTAAGGGTTTTTGTGGTTTGGTTGTGGTTTGGCCTTATTTTCATTCTAGGTTCTTTGTGATTTTCAGATGCCTTTGAATCCTTGGGTAGGATGTGAGGAGTATACTAGTGTGAATGGGCTTTGGAACTGAGTGGTCGCCAGGTGTTGTTTGAGTGTGGCCATGGGAAGTATTGGTATCTTGGTGATCGGGTGTTGGCTCAGGTGCAACATGTATATCCTTCTACAAAAATTCTAGTTCCTCCTTGTTCCTCCATTTGGTTGGCTGATCTTCTAGCTAATAAAGAGATTGCTCGTGCTCAAATTGGTTATGTTGTTTCAGGGACCTCAGGAAATTATCTGGATTTTATTCAAACTCAATTGCAAGGTTGTTTGGTCAGCATTCCTGTTGCCTCGATATCACTCTTTCTTTTTGAAGTTGAGTTGCATTTCACCTTGTATGCTCCTTTCTCATATTTCCTCCTTATGACAATGTTTGCATGTTGAATTCTCTAGCTTCACCTTCTAAAGAAGAGGAGGAGGAAGAAGAGAATTCCCTTCCTCATCATGCTAGCGGCTTTTCTAGCTCTTTCATAGAGACTTATCCTCACTTTTCTGTATGGCAATATGAAGTGATGAATCCCGATGGAACGTCCAGCTCTATGACTTTAGATAGGCCAGAGTACACCCCGAACATCCCTCGGCCCGACCCAATGTGTTCTTGAATTTTTAGTTCTTTGTCCTCATTTCTTCTTGGCTCATTGAATTGCTCATGGTCCGGTAAATTTTTTCTTCAAGTCGATGTTAATCTTGTGGAAGAAAGCACACAGATGATCGGAATTTTACAATTGGTAGCACACACTCAATCTTCTCGTTACATGGTCAATGAAGCGAGCTAGGTATCAGATGATGCTATCTGAGTGTCCTTGCTTGGACATTTCCCATAATCGATCTAACACTTGAATTTTCTGACTTTTCAGGTGAGTTGAATGGCAATGATTGATTCCACTAGAAGATCTTTGGAGGAAATGATCAGAAATCTTGAGATTGAGAACCGGCAAAAAGAATCTCGATTCTGTGCAAGTCAAGAAGGAAACATTGAAGGTGGTTCCTCAAGGGGTGGGTTGAGGAGGTCTTCGTGTAAGCAAACCTGACGTCACATGATGTTTGATTTGAGTTTTTAACTTTTCCTGCAAAAACAACAAGTGTTTCTTAGACAAACTTGTATTAATCTTAGCTTTTAGCTCTTTGTCCTTTGAATTGCTTTTGATCTTTTGGGAACTCTAAAAGAGACAAGTTTAGAATTCACTTGATGAGGTCTTGTAGTACCAATTTAAACTTATCTTGACCAATTCTGATGGAATTTGTGCTTACTTGAATGAGACGGAAAGGAATGCCCCTAGTTTAGAAATGAATGCATGGCTTTTGGAAATCTTAATTTTTTTTATGTTTTTTTTTCATGAAAGGATGATGATGATGGTCCCTTTTTTTTTTTTTGAAAATGAATGAGGCATGGTCGAATGCCCCTAGTTTGGGACATGAATTCATGGTTTTGACAAAAGCAAAACCCATTTAGCTGTCTTCACATCTTGTACAGGCTTTTCCATAAGATATTTCAATGGGTCCATTCTTGCAATCAACAAGACCTTGTAAGCAAGCTTATAATGTCTGATGTAGCAAATTGCATTCTCTTTTCTAGTCTTTTCAAGGTATTGAGCAAGCAAAGCCCCCATTGCTGTATCCGTAGTTGTGAGATACAACAATAACGACTTTTCAGGTACTTGATGAGAATGCAAATTTTCATATTTTTCTTCCTTAATGTTTAGTCTTTTATATTTATTTGGTGCCTAAATGTAATCATTATTCTTATATTTTGATTTAGGATGCAAATGGAGGCATTAAGTGCAAAACGTAGCTAATTGGGTGATTCTAGACAGCTTTGACATCGCTTCGTAATCTAGGCATAACTATCTCATCGAAGCTTCGATTAAGATGATTCAAGATGATATGGAACGCCAAACACACATTAGAAAAGCATGAGGAGGTGGCCCACCATGGCGTAGGCCAGCCCATATAATAGAGTGCCATTTGGCACTCTAAAAGTGCCGAACGGCACTTCTCAAGTGCCGAATGGTACTCAGCTCCACCGATGCTCATTTGCATTGTTTTGCATTTTTAAGCACTTTTTAGGTCCCTTTTTTACCCTATTTAATACTTGAAAAGATTTTTTTTTGGTTAAACTGGGGCATTCAGACATGCTTTACCCATTTGTTTTCTAAAAAAAAATCATCACTTGCATCACTACTTTCAAAAGAAGAAGAGAGAAAATGGACCAAATTAAGATTTTTCAAAACCATGAATTCATGTCCCAAACTAGGGGCATTCGACCATGCCTCATTCATTTTCAAAAAAAAAAAAAAAGGGGGACCATCATCATCATCCTTTCATGAAAAAAAAACATAAAAAAAAAAAAAAAAAATTTAAGATTTCCAAAAGCCATGCATTCATTTCTAAACTAGGGGCATTCCTTTCCGTCTCATTCAAGTAAGCACAAATTCCAACAGAATTGGTCAAGATAAGTTTAAATTGGTACTACAAGACCTCATCAAGTGAATTCTAAACTTGTCTCTTTTAAAGTTCCCAAAAGATCAAAAGCAATTCAAAGGACAAAGAGCTAAAAGCTAAGATTAATACAAGTTTGTCTAAGAAACACTTGTTATTTTTGCAGGAAAAGTTAAAAACTCAAATCAAACATCATGTGACTTCAGGTTTGCTTACACGAAGACCTCCTCAACCCACCCCTTGAGGAGCCACCTTCAATGTTTCCTTCTTGACTTGCACAGAATCGAGATTCTTTTTGCCGGTTCTCAATCTCAAGATTTCTGATCATTTCCTCCAAAGATCTTCTAGTGGAATCAATCATTGCCATTCAACTCACCTGAAAAGTCAGAAAATTCAAGTGTTAGATCGATTATGGGAAATGTCCAAGCAAGGACACTCAGATAGCATCATCTTATACCTAGCTCGCTTCATTGACCACGTAACGAGAAGATTGAGTGTGTGCTACCAATTGTAAAATTCCAATCATCTGTGTGCTTTCTTCCACAAGATTAACATCGACTTGAAGAAAAAATTTACCGGACCATGAGCAATTCAATGAGCCAAGAAGAAATGAGGACAAAGAACTAAAAATTCAAGAACACATCGGATCGGGCCTAGGGATGTTCGGGGTGTACTCTGGCCTATCTAAAGTCATGGAGCTGCACGTTCCATCGGGATTCATCACTTCATATTGCCATACAGAAAAGTGAGGATAAGTCTCTATGAAAGAGCTAGAAAAGCCGCTAGCATGATGAGGAAGGGGATTCTCTTCTTCGTCCTCCTCTTCTTTAGAAGGTGAAGCTAGAGAATTCAACATGCAAACATTGTCATAAGGAGGAAATATGAGAAAGGAGCATACAAGGTGAAATGCAACTCAACTTCAAAAAGAAAGAGAGATATCGAGGCAACAGGAATGCCGACCAAACAACCTTGCAATTGAGTTTGAATAAAATCTAGATAATTTCCTGAGGTCCCTGAAACAACATAACCAATTCGAGCACGAGCAATCTCTTCATTAGCTAGAAGATCAGCCAACCAAATGGAGGAACAAGGAGGAACTAGAATTTTTGTAGAAGGATATACATGTTGCACCTGAGCCAACACCCGATCACCAAGATACCAATACCTCTCATGGCCACACTCAAACAACACCTGGCGACCACTCAGTTCCAAAGCCCATTCACACTAGTATACTCCTCACATCCTACCTAAGGATTCAAAGACATCTGAAAATCACAAAGAACCTAGAATGAAAATAAGGCCAAACCACAACCAAACCACAAAAACCCTTAAACACAAAATTCAACCCAAAAAAAAAAAAAAAAAAAAAACTCACATTAGCAATAGTTAAATTGTCAATCAACATATGCCAAACTTCCAAAGAACGCTTGGAGGGCATTGACAGATGGTATTTGGGCAACCAATAGAGAAATCTAGGATAGATACCATCAACCTCCTCCTGAACTTGAGGACCAACCCCAAAATATTCATACATCAAAACCTAAAATATAATTAAAAAAAAAAAAAAAAAGCACACACATCATTATGACATAGCCAAAGCAATTTTCAAAACAAAATCCACACATAGCAAAAATTACAAACCTCACCTGCCAAACAAATGGAGCACCACTTAAGCTTAAGAGGCTATGCCGAGAAAGCTAGTTCATGAAGTGCAAGAGAGTCACGTAGGCCATGCCACCGCAATCATAATTCTTGATTTGGCCAATATCTCTTGAACTCCGCAGGTAGCGCAAACTCACAGTACTGCCCAAGTCTGGATACAAGAAAGTCCCAATGAAAAGGAGCATGAACATATGTGTACCTATGGCCATAGTTTTACAACTCTCCATATTCTCATAAAGCCACATCAGAGAGACATTTTACCCTTCAATTTTGAAGGCACTATGCCTAAAAGTCTCTTAATTTCCTTCGGAGTAAGGAAATCATTGACCTTGATTCTTTCACCATCCAATCTCAAGTCGGTGATGACAAAAAAGTCGTAAGGTGTAAACATCACTTTGCCAGTGCTTGGAAAATGGAAAGTACATGTAATGTCCCAAAACTGTTTTGACAAAGCAAGGAGCAACTGGAGATCCTTGTACTCATGACTTTCCTGATTCAATAGAGCCTTAAAAAAAGTTTCGAATCCCGCATCATTAATAATGTTCCTGATATCTGGAGACAATATTTCCCATGTGCCTTTCAGCATTTGAAGGCTACCTCAGCTTTTGAGATTTTGCAAAACAAAGTTTGCCCCATCATCAAGATGTCAAAAGAATCCCATGCCAACAAAAAATTCACCATGACCAAAATCACATGTCCAAAAAATTCCCATGACCAAAATCACATATCCAACATCACATACACAACAAAGATATTTCCATAACCAAAAGCTCATGCTCAACAAAAGCTTGCCGTAATCAAAATTTCATGATCAATACTGAAAGCTCACTTAGTGTGTAAAATACTAGCGAATGTTTAGACCCCCAATTATAAAATTACCAATACAAGCTTATACTCAAACAATATATGTCTGGAATGATAAATATAAGCTATACCCAAAGATGCAAATTACTCTAAGCCATAATTTAGTCACAACACAACAGTAATTAAAAGCAAAGAGTAAGGGATAGAGAGAAGCAAATGCAAGATAATACCGGCACGTGTTATCGAAGAGGAAACCGAAGAACTTGGTGAAAAACGTCTCCGCCACCCTCAAAATGGTAAAATGATCCACTAGAAAATTAGTTGGTATACATGAATAGTAATATCCTCTAAGCCTAATCTACCCAATGCACCTAGGCCTTCCAAGCTTCTTACTCCACCAGGGTTACGCCTAACCTTGTCTTCTCTAGTTTACCGAATCCCGCAATAAGCTCCATATTGCATCCTCCATCCTTGGCATCTTCCAATGCTTCCCAAGCTCCAAAAACACTCTCAACACTTTGAATGGGTGTGGATAGTGTTTGGGTACAAATCTCCTCTCAATGGGTATAACAATGGGAGAGGGAAGGAGAAGAGACTACAAATATTTCTCTTTAAGAATGAGTAGCTCTCTCTCTAATAAGGTGGGTGTGTTGTAGAAACCTCTCTTATGGTTTTTCTCTCAATAGGCTCCTTACAATTTTTGTGGGTAATGAAGGTATATATAGTATGAGTGAAGGGCAAATAAGTCACACTAAAAAATCCTCTAACCAGTGAAATTCGCGAGTCACTCATGGGTTGCCTGAGTAGCAAAATCCAGCTAGCACTTGACTCTTCAACTTTTGGCATGTGCTTCTCATGTGACTTTTAGCTGTCTTGATCAAATCTCCACCACTTAATGTTAAACCCATTACAAATAAATCCCACAAAAATATAAGGAAATAAATTTATGTAATTATAACACTTTTTATCATGGAATAAGCCAATGCAAATGTTATGAGAAAAATCATAACTTAACAAAAAAAAAAAAAAATGCCACCACAAAATTTTGCCACGTTCATGAAATAAAATTTACACATGCCAACAAAATTTTCCATGCGCCTCATGAATTTATTCAACCAAGCCCATACAAAAAATTTTTCACAACTTCAATGCCCCCAAAATCCAAGCCAAAATTCATTCAATAACATCACATATTGCCAACATTGCCAAAATTCCATGAGCCACCAACATTGTTCAAGATTGCACCATGTCAAAAAAAAATAATAATAATAAAAAAAAAAAATTCAAAATGTTCCCAAAGCCAAGATTACAACATGGTCAATCCTACAATGCCCCAAATTTCAACAAAAGCACACAACAATAAAATGACAATGTCTTAACATCAAACTCTCAATGAAGCATGAAAATAACAAATTTCCCAACAAAAAAAAAAAAAAAACTCACCTTCAAGTCCAAGTGGGAATGTGGAGCATGGGTTTTGGGGTCTTGAAGGAGGCCCTCTTCATCATTCCATTCAAGTGATGGATGGTATTTTTTCCCATGAAAAGTAAGGAAAGAAGGTCTTTTGGAAGATGACGCCATTGTAGTGCAAAGAGAAGGGAAGTTTGGAAATGGGTTTCACAAAATGGGTATGAAGCAAAAATGGCCAAAAACACAAGGATTTGAAAAGATATTGAGGGAGATGAGTGAAGGGAAGTGGACAATCTTAGGAAAATGTTTTCTAAGAGAAGAAATGGTGTAGTGAAGGAGAAAATTCAAGTGGAAGAAGGAGGTAAATAGTGACAATGGTGGAAGAAAGATGAAATAAGAAAGAAAAGCAAAGAAAAAAGAAGGAAAAAATAGAGGAGGGGCCAAAATTCGGCCCTCCCTTGCTTAAAATCCTAAGTTGCTGAGTCAACTCAAGTTTGACTAAGTTGACTCAGTCAACTCCCAAAAATAAAAAATAAAAAATTCTTTTTTATTCTTTCCTTCTTTTAAGGAAAAGATCACGAAGGATGAGTGATTATTTATTTATTTATTTATTTATTTTGGGATATCAATTGACATTGAAAAAATTCTTGGAAAGGATCAAGGACAAAGATACAATTTTTCTTAAAGGGAAAAAAATTTCAACTCTCAATTCCAAATTTCAAATTCTCAATTCCCAGTTTCAACTCTCAATTTCAAATTTCAATTTTAAATTTCAAACTCTCAATTCCAATTGTCCAATTTTCAATTTCAAGTCCCAAGTTCCAAATTCCAAGTTTCAAATTCCAAATTCCAAATTCCAAGTTTGAAGTTTCAAAGATAAATCTTTTGAAAAATTTCAAATCAAGAAAGAACAGATGAAATCATGCATCTCAAAAAACAGTGGGATAATCAAGCCCTCATCATTTAAACTCTAAACCCAAATTTTGACATTTTGTAGGCAACAGTTCAAGATCGAAGTAAAGAAGCCCTTTAATCAACACTTCAACAGCAAGATCAAAGTAGAGAAGCTCTTTGAGTGACACTTCACAGCAAGATCAAAGTAGATGATAGGCCAAGAATGTATTGACCTCTTTGGGTAAATTAATCAATTAATTATCCAAGTGAATTAATTAGATTTAATTACATGCAATAAGCGTGGTAGCATAAACAAATCACCAAGTAAGTTAAATGCAGCAAAAAATAAATTTGACACAGGTGATTTGTTTACGAATGGGGAAAACCACCAAGGCAAAACCCCACCAGGTGAATTCAAGGTCACCACTCCTGAGAATCTTTTGTTATCAAAACAAGTGGTTACAAGTAAAAGGAATCCTAGTACCTAATACCAACCTAAAATTGAACGTTTACCCCAATACCCAATTGGACTTGTAATGTAGCGGCAATCTCTCATTTCAATTCATGGCTCCCAATACGTGACTAACCAATGATGCATGGATCCCAGTATGTGACTAACACACCAACTTGAGGAAGATGTTGGCTGCAAAGTTCTTTAGTTCATCCAACAATAAAGATCAAGAAGCTCATTGGTTACAATACCCTTGGCGCAAAGACTTAGTAGCTTCTAGAGAGAATATGATGAATTAGGGCAAATTGTCTCTAGTCACAATATACATGTATAATTACTTTGCATTAAGTTGCATCATCTGTGATGACCTTTAAAATAATTCTTATATGTGTCTAGGGTTGTGAAAAAAAAACCCTACCCAAATACTCATGAATATGCGTGAAATTAGATCTAGAAATTCTAATTTCGTAATTATCGACAGATATAGTTTTTGTCGAGCTTCAACATTAATCTTCAATAGATATGGTTCTGTCGAGACATCTGCCGATATTTAATAAACAACACTTCTTCACTCGTTTCTTCGACAAACTTGCATGGCTTCAATACTAAACTTGAACACTCATTTCTTGAAGTATTAAACCCATCCTAGATTTACTCAATTATAAGTAAAGAGTGTTTTATCGAAGGATTAGCCAATTTACATCACATATGTTTCTAACAATTCGCACATATGTCCTAACAGTAGAGAAGCCCTTTGATTGACATTTCAATAGCAAGATCAAAGTAGAGAAGCCCTTTGATCGAAACTTCAACAACAAGATCAAAGTAAAGAAGCCTTTTGATCGATATTTCAATGGTTCAGGTCCTGAGGTAGAGAAGCCCCTTGGTCACCTTTCATCAAGATTGAGGTAGAAAAGCCCCTTGGTTGTCACAGTCGGGTTCCAAGGTAGAGAAACCCCTTGGTTACCTTTCATCAAAGATCGAGGTAGAGAAGCCCATTGGTTGCCACAGCTCCGGTTCCAAGGTAGAGAACCTTTTGGTCGCCACAGCTCCGATTTCAAGGTAGAGAAGCCCCTTCGTTACCTTTCATCAAGATCAAGGTAGAGAAGTCCCTTGGTCATCACAGCTTCGATTCCAAGGTAGAGAAGCCCCTTGGATAACTTTTGATGAGTCAGAAATTTATAATCGTCATTGATCTGAGATCGTCATTAACCAAGAGAAGACATTATGCATTTATTATGCTCATTGATGACAAGTTACCACAGCTCTGGTTCCAAGGTAGAGAACCCCTTGGTCGCCACAGCTCTGGTTCCAAGGTAAAGAAGCCCCTGGATTACCTTTCATCCAGATCGAGGTAGAAAGCCCCTTGATCGTTATAGCTCCAATTCGAAGGTAGCGAAGCCCTTTGGATAACTTTTGATGAGTCATAAATTTATAATCATCATTAATTTGAGATTGTCATTAACCAAGAGAAGATATTACGTATTTATTACTCTCATTGATGACAAAGAGTAAAGGATAGAGCAATGGTCACAGAGCGAGCTATGAACTTCAGACAAAGATTTTGTAACGCACTAGTCGTTGTGCATAAATACAACAATTCATTGCCCATTAATGAGGCACGCAACTATAAAAAGAAAAGGCAACAGAAGTTAAAGGTACACACAAATACTCTACGAAAATCACTCTCTAGTCAATTCTCTCTAAACTCTTTCTCCCTTACTGACTTAAGCATCATAGGCAGTTTGGCTAACACCACAGTGGCTTGTTACTCTTCCACCCAATTCTTTTTGCAGGTTTTCCTCCAATAGAGACGACCCCAATCAGAGCTTCATCCATCCATTACAATGAGGAGTTCAACTGCTGATTTTTTGCATCATCACTTTGGCACCATCTGTAGGGAACGTAATCATTCAAGCCATCTTTCCAATGACAAAAAGAGTTCCTCAAAGTACGAGATGGAGCCAAAAATTGTACAATAGCTAGAAGTTGTGCAGTAGCAACAAATCCAGGCCCTCCTAGCTAATGTGGAAAAGCTGACTCACCAGAATGAAGAGCTATGAAAGACAGTGGAATCTTAGAACGTAGAATGTCGGGGAACAAGTGAAAACCAAAATGAAGAAAAGTCAAACTCCCAAGCCAATAGGCAAGAAAGGATCTCAAGAGAAGATTCCTCTAGGATGGTAAATAAGCTTTGCAACATGAGAAAGGAGATGGATGAATTAAGAAGTGCCCTGAAGGATAAAGGCAGGGAGAATTTGGGTGGGATGATCTGAAAGACGGACTCACTATTCTCCATCGAAGTACTGAGCCATCCCCTCCCATCAAAATTCCATCTCCTACAGCTGGAATCATATGACGGTTCCAAGGACCCCTTGGATCACATTGAATCATTCAAGACATTGATGTTGTTGTAGATGACCCTAGATAAGGTGATGTGCAGGGCATTCCCAACAACACTAAAAGGAGCAGCTAGAGTAGGGTTCAACAAGATACACCCAGGATCTATTGCAAACTTTGAACAATTCAGCAAGGGTTTTGTTCGTCATTTCATTGGGGGGCAAAGACATAAAAAGCCAACCTGTCATCTTCTCAACATTCAATAGGCGAAAGGAGAATCAATAAGACAGTACGTGACTTGATTCAATAAGGAGCTACTACAGGTAGACGGAGCTAAATATTAAGTCATCCAAACAACTTACCAAACAGTGTTGCTACCCGAGGATTTTTTCTTCTTAATCACCATAAGCCCACCAAAAACGGTCATGGAATTGCTTCAAAAATCTTAGAAGTACATGAATATAGAAGATGTGGTGCTTGTAAAAGAAATGAAAGGAAAAAGGAAGAGAGACAAAGAAACAAGCAGTAATTGCGATAAGAAGAAGAAAACACGAAGTATTAGGCAGATCACAAGAAAGAAGAAGGAATTCCAGATAGGAGGCCAAATTTCACTAACTTTACTTCTATAATAATTCCAACTAAGCAATTCATGATGCAAATATGGGACGATCATTCCCTACAATGGCAAAAGCCGATTAGTACTCCAGCAGAAAGAAGAGACAAGAACATGTACTGTAGACTTCACCTAGACCACGGGCATCGCACCGACGAGTGTGGACATTTGAAAGACCAAGTGGAGACTTTAATCTGACAAGGGAAGTTACAGAAGTATGTCAAGAAAACAAAGCCCTACAGATACCAACAGAAAGATAATAAAGATAGAAATCAAGAAGCAGGAGATAGCAAACTGCCTGTAGGAGAGATAAAGACAATATTGGGAGGATTAACGATAGGCGGAACGCTGAAGTCCCTGAAAAAAGCCCATGAAAGAGAAATAAATAGTGTCCATTCATGGCTCCCTCCAGTGAAGATGCCAAGGAATGATGAACCTGATATCGTTTTCTCAAAGAGAGATGGTCGTGACATTAGCAACCCCATGACGATTCACTAGTAATCATGCTTAGAGTAGAAGAATTTAACATCCACCGGGTGTTCATTGACAACGGAAGCTCAATAGATATCATATACTTACCTGCGTTTTAGTAGATGAAACTAGGTAAGAAAAGGATCATTGTCACTTTAATCGTCCCTAGGGGCATCGTCACTTTAATTGTAATTGCAGGCATTTACCCAGCACAGGTCACTAAAGAAATTGATTTCCTTATAGTTAACTGCCCTTCAACATACAACATCATCTTAGGAAGACCTCCACTCAATGGGCTAAGAGCAGTGACGTTAACATATTACTTAAAGGTGAAATTTCCAAGAGCCAATGGGGTAGGAGAAATCAAAGGAGATCAAGTTCTGGTAAGAGAGTGCTACCAAGCTGCCTTAGCATTTGGGGAGAACTACACATGGGTGATCAATGAACCAGAGCCCATCCCCGAACTGTTAGAAACACCACAGGAAGTTGAGATCGTCCCTGGAGATTCAACAAAGGGGTTGAAGATAGGATCAGCATTCCCAACTTTGGAAAAAGAGAAGATGGTTTCCTTCTTGAGAGCAAACTAAGATGTTTTTGCTTGGAAACATGACGATATGCCTGAAATTGATAGGAAGATCATACAGCATCGTCTCAAAATCAACCTAGAATGCAAACCTATACAGCAGAAAAGGAGAATATTTGCACCAAAGCGTAACAATGCAGTAACTAAAGAAGTTGAAAGCTACTAGAAGCTGGTTTCATCACGAAATTCTTCTACCCAGATTGGCTAGCAAACGTGGTAATGGTAAAAAAGAGAAATGGAGGATGTGCATTGATTTCATAGACTTAAACAAAGCCTGCCCAAAGGATAGCTTCACCTTGCAAAGGATTGATCAATTGGTAGACTCAATTGTTGGACACAAGCTCTTATGTTTCATGGACACATTTTCTAGATACAACCAGATCCTCATGGACAAAGAAGATCAAGAGAAGACCTCGTTCATCACCATCCAAGGGTTGTACTACTACAAAGTTATGCCCTTTGGATTGAAGAACGCATGAGCCACATACCAAAGATTGGCGAACCGCCTGTTCTCTCGCCAAATTGGAAGGAATGTGGAAGTATATGTAAACGATATGCTGGTAAAAAGCAAGGTCGAAGCCAACCACTTGGACGATCTGAAATAAACCTTCAGCACACTACGTAATTACAATATGAAACTAAACCCTACAAAGTGTGTTTTTGTTGTTGCTTCATGATAGGCCAAGAATGTATTAACCCTTTTTGATAAATTAATTAATTAATTAGTCAAGTTTATTAATTAATCAAATTAACATGCAATGTACGTGGCGGCACATATAAATCACCAATTAACTAAAGTATGCAACGGAAAATAAATTGACACGATGATTTGTTTATGAATGGGGAAAACTTATACGGTAAAAACCCTACCAGGTGATTTTAAGATTACCATTCCTGAGAATCCACTATTATTAAAACCAGCGGTTACAAGTAAAGGAATCCTAGTGCCTTATACCAACCTACAATTGAACCCTTACCCCAATACCTAATTGGACTTGTTCTATAGTGACAATCTCTCATTTCAATGCACGGTTCCCAGTACGTGACTAACCAATTGCATGGATCCCAATACGCGACTTGATCACCAACTTAAGAAGGATGTTGGCTCCAAAGTTCTTCAATTCATCACATGATGAAGATCATGAAGTTGCTTGCTCATAAAACCCTACGATGTAAAAACACAGCAGCTTCTTCAAGAGAAAGAAGAACTAGGGCAAACTAAGTTTTCAGTCACACTTTTTTCACACTTGTGGAATTGTGCTCTTATGCAACTTCTGTAACATTTTATGGCCCTCAAAATAACCCTTATATATGTTTAGGGTTGTGAGAAAAGAAAGCCCAAATATATACCCACGAATTGGATTGAAATCAGCTCTGAAAAACTGAATTTCATAAACCTCGATAGATAGCCATCTATCGAGCTAACTGTCGAGCCACGGGCTTCAGCAGTTTTTATACACTTAAACTTGAAACCTTATTTCTTGAAACATTAAACACATCCTAGATCTGCCCAATTACAAGTAAAGTGCATTTTGTCAAAGGATTAGCCAATTACATAAAATATTGACACATTTTCCTAATATCAAATCACATATGTCCTAACACTTCAGGGAAATTCTTGGGATTCCTGGTGTCCCAATGAGGCATAGAGGCAAACATAGACAAAGTAAAGGCAATAGTGTTTTACACACTAAATGAATGATGTACCTCAAAGGTGATAGTTCCCATCAAACAGTTATAATTGTGTGTAAGTGTATTAGATATTCTCATATCTTAAATCGTCATAATATGAGAAACTTGTGCACACTTGTTATGTTTTCACTCACAACACACATACTCTTTACTACTCTTGAAATATGTGCAGGTACAATGTGATTTAGCCATCATAAGGGATACATGCGTTAATTTATACTTGCTAAATTGTCTTAACTTGTTTTTGAAATATAAAATTGGTTAGACTTGTTCAGTGTGTTTGTGGATCTAGGAATGCTTTGCATCTAGAGTTGAGGTGTGGTTTAAGTGCTTAACATGTTGCTTGGATGCTTGTTTGAGTAGCCATCTTGTTGCTTTCTCATCTTATGTGTTTTTCCCCCTTGAAAAACCTCATTTCTGCATCCTCGATAGCTTCTCAATAGAATCTCGATAGATACCTCTTCTATCGAGATTTCTGGGTTTGACCTCGATAGCTTCTCAATAGATAGGTCAATCCATGGAGCCAAAATCTTGTGCTCTCTGTTTGCTCGACACATCCTTGACAGATTCTCGATCCATCAAGGTTTCTGGGCTTCACGTCGATAGATTCCTTGATCTGTTGAGACCCTCTTGCATGCAATGTTTTTCACATGTTTTGCATCTTTCTATTATCTTGTCATCCATAGCATCTTGTTTTATTACATTCATGCATTTATATGGATTCCTTGTGCCCCCGATCATCTTAGAAATACATGCATTTGTAAGGGGGAGTTGTGTTTCATCTTGTTAGGGGGAGTGTTTACCTCCAAGTTGTTTTAAGAGCTTCTTTTAGCTTCTTGTACATTGGTCTTGTGACCATTTTTACATATATTGTGCTTATCTTTGATATATATATATATGATGATGTATGTTTTTTCTCACCTATCTATTCATGTGTTGTTTCTTTACTCTCTTTATACACATGTTTCTTTATATATGCAATCTTTATTTTTTTTTCACACATGATGACTTGATGAGTTTTGTTTAAGTGTTTCAGAAAGATAGGTTGTGAAAGTCTACCATGCCATGAACTCTCTTCATGCAAAGTTTTTCAAGAGTTTATGTTAGGGTTAGAATTATCTTGTATTTCAACAAATGGTTATGAGTTTAGTGATTTAAGACTTCTCTCATGATTCATTTGTTTGTTGTGGTTTTGTCACGGATTGCCAAAAGGGGAGATTATTAGGGACATATTTATGTAATTAGCTAATCCTTTAACAAAATGCACTTTACTTGTAATTGAGTAGATTTAAGATGGATTTAGTACTTCAAGAAAGAAAAGTTCAAGTCAAGTATTAAAGCCATGAATATTTGACCAAGAAACAAGTGAAGAAAAGCTATTCATTAAAACTCGACAGATACCTTGACAGAAATAGTATCTATCGAGATTTATGAAATCAGAATTTCTAGATATGATTTTCGGCTCATGCTGACATGTATGTGTAGGGTTTCTTTTCTCACAACCCTAGACATATATAAGGCTTATTTTAAACGCTGCTACACATAGAGAACACATGCAGAAAGTGACCTAGTGCCTTATTCTCTCTTCAAGAAGTTACTGCATCTTTTGTCCCTTATGGTTTTGTAACTAAGTACTTCTTGATCTTCATTGTTAATGAAGTGAAGAACTTTGCAACCAACAACATCTTTAAGTTGCTGGAGTTAGTCACGTACTGGAATCTATGCAAAAGTGTGGCGTTCATATATTAAAGAGTTCAAAGGTTCTGAAGCAGTAGAAGGTTTTTGTTGTAAGTTCATCTACAGGGATTGTAGAGCCTAGGGACAAAAGTTTTTTTACTAGATCTCAAACTTCTCTTTACTATAATGAATTGCTTCTCCCTCCTACACGCTATGTATTGCTTGGAATAGAAGCCAGAAAGAAGGAAAAAAAAAGTTATATAGCTTTTCTCCCATCAACATTTTATCTTTTGTACAAAAAGCAAAATTAGGTTTTTATTTAGTCCCCTAAACTTTTGACTTTGACACTATTACACTTTGTGTGTGCTTGATATTAATTATTTTTGCCAGTTTATTTTACTATTTAGCTTATATTTGGTATTATTCATGAGTTTCAATGCACTTTTCGGTACTATTTATGGGTCTCACTATACTATTTCAGCTAACTTTTATCTTTACCTATAGTACTTTCAATAAAAAGTTTTAAGTTTCAGCTAAATAAGCTGTTTCCAAATGGACACTTTGTGTGTTGATATTAATTATTTTTGCTAGATTATTTTACTATTCAGCTTATTTTTGGTATTATCATGGGTTCCAATGCACTTTTTGGTACTATTTATGGGTCTCATTATACTATTTCAGCTAACTTTTATCTTAATCTATAGTACTTTCAGCAAAAAAATTTCAGTTTCAGCTAAATAAGCTGTTTTCAAATGGACACTTTATGTAGATATCTCTATAGCAAAATTAGATTTTTGTTTTAGGCTAGAACAGAACTCATTGATAAATACAAGAAAATATTTCACTTAAAGCTATTGTCTTAGACCTTCAAAATATATAGAGTCAACCATATTACCTGCCCCTTAGGATTTCTTTCCAAATAGCATAATATTTTACAAGAATATAATTAATATCGATGGAATTCATGATAGGACTTGACAAATTTGAAAATGTATCAAACTCTTTTTCACTCAAACCAAACAATTAAAGTTTTAGATTGAAATTCATTCATTAAGAAAAATAAAAAACAAACAAACAAGCAATCCGGAACAAGTACTACAAGCTGGTTTTGCCTAGTTAAGTACGAAGTTCTTTGGTGAAACAAAGGTAAGCAGCTCCTTATCAGTTTCGAACTTATCCATATCTTCCTCTTTCAAGTGAAACCAAACCTCAATTCCATCCCCCGATTTAGTGTCAATGAAACTAACTAAATTCTTGAACGTGAATTTAGATGAGCTAACCCATGCAGGTTTCCCCCACCCAAAATCAACCTCATATAGAGGAAACTTGCACAAGCTAGTGAAGGAAAGCGTAAGCAGCTCCCTTTTAGGAAGCTAGAGGAGTTCTCTTTGAGATATTTCAAGTACAAATCACCTTGTTGGAGCATTTTAACAAAATTCCCATCGATTTTCTTAATCCCTTCTCTTATTGGTTTGATAATGCCATGAAAGCCCTCCTTGATGTCTCTGGATGGTACTGACATTGCAAACCGGCTAATATTACCAAAGTAATCATATGGAAGAGGCGGGTCTGTCTTGGTTCGCAAGTTCACAGCATGAACAATACTGTAGATCTTAGTTGGGTCTGGTTTTGGTTGAGTAGCAGCCATGAAGCGGCTCCATATGAAAGCTGATAAGGCCTCAACGCGAGTTGGACGTGGATATTCAATGCTCTTATCATCGGAACTGTATTTGCCTCTAATTTCTGCTATAGCCGATGCATAAAAGACAAACCTTTTTGTCACAATTTTATCCTTCGTAATCCCAATATTCGGATTGAAGCCAGATAAATCTTGTGGTGGGAATAGCTTGGCAGAATCCATTGGAGGACTCACTATGTTGCCATCACCACGAGCAATAGCAGACCAACTGTTGAGAAACATGATGAGAGATAAGGCATCTATAATTCTGTGGGACATGAGTACACCAATCGCAAGCCCACCACAGTTGAAGAAGGTGACTTGCACCGCTGCGGGTAACTCATTGACTTCATCCAATTCAAATGGTAGAAACTTGTTGAGCTCACCAGGAATTGGATTATCAAGAAATTCAGAAAGTTTGCAATTTGCTTTTGCTTCAACATAGTGGACACCCTCATCGTTGCAATCTACATAAAGATTGTCCTTAACTCGCCCCGCTAGCATGTGAAATCGGGTTAAGGCATCCGATAAAGATTTCTTAATCTGGTCACTTTGTTCTATATTGCTGAGATTTGTTTCACCGTAATTCGGGTAGTAAAAAATCTGTGGCATGAAAACTAGGGGATGAAGTTGATCGAGGAAGGAAAGCTGATAGTGGTGGAGATGTGGAGGTGTTGGAAATGAGGGTTTGATGGTGTCCTGTGAGATAGCTTCGACTTCAAGCTTCATTGCTATAGTAAAAAAAAAAAATGGCTCAACGTGATCAACGAGGTTTAATAAATCAACCAGTCAATCAAAATCCATGTTAAAAATCAAGGATTTATAAAGTGATAAAAACAGATAATTCAGTTAAAAGCAGATCAAACGTAGGTGATCAAAATGACCTGACAATTAGAACAAAATTCAAGAGATGACATTAGAGTAATATCAGAATTAGTAGACAACAACCTTGGAAAGCCTTTCGTTGTTGCTCAGCGTCCTCGGCTGGTGAAGGAACCAATTCTGGTACTTTAAGAGTAGCCATTGCTTTCTCTCTTTTACAGTGCTTTGTGCAATTGAGAAGGCCATGTGTGCTTGGGCCTTTTTATAAAGGAATGAAATGAAGAGTCATTAGGAATATCTTTTGCCAAATTAGGCCAAAAATATTAGATTACTTTTATGTTGTGTAACAAAATTAAATAAACAAAATGAAAAAAAAAATGTATATTTTTGTTTTTGAAAAAAATAAAAAGGAGAAATCTGTGTAACAAATGTTTGTATATGCTACCGTGCCTAAGAGGTAGGGGTGTCAATGTTCGACCCAACCCACGAACACGACACGAACCCGACACGGGTTTTTTCGGGTTAGGGTTGGACCTTAATGGGTTTAGGTCATAAACGGGTCGACCCGAAAGCGACACGATAAGAAACGTGCCATAAGCGGGTCAACCCGCATAACCCACAATAGACACGTTTGACCCGTCAATTTATTTGTATCAACCCGAAATAACTCACTTAACACAATCTATTTAACTCGTATAACAAATAATATTTATTTTATTTTAAATTTGTCAAATACCTTTTATATCTAACATATATTTTAAATTTAAAAAGAAAAGTGAGTAATTACAAAAATTTACAAGGGATATAATTTGAAATTGAAACTTTATAGACCCTAGAGCTACTAATACTTTTTTTTTTTTTTTGGGCATAAAACTTGCACAAATGAAAATGGATGAGCTTGTGGAAGATGTTATGAATTTGGACATCAACAAGGAATCTATGGATGATAATCATGGTTATAGTCAGGATTAGTCTACTGTTTGCTCAAATTCTTTCAATATTGATTCTTAGCATTTGGCGAGTTTCAAGGATATTATATTTTTGTTGAATTATATTATTTTATTTTTATTAAACTTTGTTATTTTGAATTTGGGTTAAAGTGTATGCACTTATTTTGGAGTGTAAAGAACTTATATTCTAGATTAATATTATATTTTTATTGAACTATATTATTTTGAATATGGATTGAAAACTTGAAGTGTATACACTGCTTTTTGGGATATAAAAAAAATTATTTCTAGATGGATGTTATATTTAATATTATGTAGGTTGAAATAGGTTGTGTTACATTTGTTTAACCCACCACGACTCGTTTATTAAGCGTGTCAAATGAGTTGGGTCAGGTCAACCCGCTTTATTAACAGGTCGGGTTAGAGTTGAAGGATCATGACACGATTATTAAATGGGTCGGGTTAGGGTTGAGCCATTTAGTCGAATACCCCTACCTCGACACGACACGCTAACCCAAATTGACACCCCTACTAAGAGGACAAAGAGTCGTTAGGACTTTTTTTGCCAAATTAGGCCAAAAATATTTTGAATTGTCAGCTATATTTTTAAATTTAATTACCTTGATCAACTTTTTTTGGCAACGAATTTTTCTTGACCTATTTTGGCAATGAATTAAAGTGTGAGTGTGATAGGCACTTGTTTATTAGACTTAAATGCCACTTAATAGTAAGCAATATCATCCATATAATTTCAATGGAAGATATTTTCATGAACTCCTCATTGGTCATACCATTAAACAAAGCATTCAAAGCCCTACTTGTTTTCTTCCAACCAACTTCAACAACCAATCATACTTTTTCATCAAGAGCCTACAAAAATGCTTTCATACGAACTTTCCAGTATGCATAGTTAGTACCATCAAACAAAGGAGGAATCAAAAGAGATTGTCCACGATCCATGACAATAGGGGTCAAAGATCACAATCAGGAAATTAATCCAATCAGAGTGTACCTACTTTGATACCACTTGTTAGGAAATTTAGACCCCGGTTGATAGAATTAATAAGTTTTAAAGCCAAGTTGTTAATCAAGTATATTATGAATAATTCTTGTTCAAACAACCAAACATCAATATCATGTCAATATCATGCACAACTAGACATGGCAAAACGAATTAGAATTCGCTGACCCAACCTGACCCGACCTGAAAAATGTCTGACCTAAACCCGAATCTTTTGATCCGAAGCAAAAACGGGTTGACCTGTGACTCGATCCAATTTTTTTGCGGGTCAACCCAACCCAACCCGAATAACCCGTGACCCGACCTTTTAAAAAAATTCTCTAGAAAATATTTAGACTATGTCCTAAATTCTAGGTGCATAAAGCACAAACCATGTGGCCGTAGCCAATAGGTAGTATGTTCACAAACATGAGACAACATATTTATTTGAATATATATATATATATATATATATAAATATTCTACCAATTCTCATTCAATTTGACTAGACACTTCACAGTTCACACTAGTACACTAAGTCACTAACACAATAAATGGCTAAGAGCTTGTAGTTGTAGTCCATAAACCACTAAATGGCTAACACACATGTGACACACCACACACATAGAGACACTGAGACTCTCACATAGTCACACACCTAAGAGCTTTCACAGTTTCAGAGATAGAGTGTTTCACTCTGCGCCTTCATTGCTTAGCAACAATCAACTTCTCTCTGCCTCTACTCTTTTCTCTTAAACTTTTTTATTATTTTAAATGCAACAGGAACATGTGCACTTAAGGAGGCTAATAACTTGACATGGTCAATGACATGTAGTTATTTATTTTTATTTTTCCTTTTGTAGGAATGATATTATTTGTGATGTAAACTTAAAATATATACTTTTTGGTGATCCTTAAGATTTATCTATTTTTGAAGTTGTAAACTTGTAATTACATGCATTTTGATAGTGAGTCACTAACATTGAAGACTTTTTCCATCATGAATTTATGACTACAAAGTATTTTTGTCATGCTCAAAACTGACAGAATTGAAATGATATTAACAAGTGGCATTAAGTGCAACTCACTTCCTTATTTGATTTTATTCATTTTCTCTAAACAGGTTGTCATTGATTTTCTTTTGTAATTAAAAAAAAAAAAATCATTTGAAAAATATAGGTCAACTCAACCTGACCCGCAACCCAATTGACTCGTTTAAAAATGACTCGTTTTGACTTGCAAACCCAATTGACCCGACCCGAACCTGATTCAACCTGACCCACCCTGCCTGTTTTGCCACGTCTATGCATAGCGAAATAGTAAATAAGACAAGATATGATGACCCAGAAAAACCAATGAAATAAACTAGTTTCACAATAAAATAATTGGGGGGAAACCTTCCCAAAAAGCAATCTACTATAATAAAGAGAAGTTTCAAATCTAGTACAAAACCTTTGTCCCTAGACTCTACAATCCCAGTAGCAGAAACCTTTTACTACTTTAGAACCTCTTTACTCTTCAATAAATGAACTCTCCACCCACAAGCACAATTGGAACCTCCAATTGACTTCAAGAACCTCTTGAAGGTTTTCCTCACAGTAGCAAGTCTATGGTGGTAGCTATGACTTCATTTTCTTCACCAATGGAATCTTCAGATCTACTTTGAAACTCTTTGGTTTGGTGAAATAGAGAAAACTTGGTAACAAAACTCTAGCCACATAAATGGAGTGCTTCTCTCTCTAAAAAATCTCCTACTAGATAGCTTATGATGTCCTTTAAATACTAGTTCAAACGGATCTCAATTCAAATTTCAAACGAATAAGTTATAGACTTTCTCGTGTTGATAATTTTTGTTGTTCCGCGAAGCTGGATTTATCGAGGAGATAGTAAGTTTCAGCTTCTATCGACGGGTATCAAGTTGCTATCGAGGTACATGTTGAAAAAGTGCTGAAAATTTGTTTTTCTTAAGCTTCTATTGAGCAAACTTTGTGTCTTCAACTCGGTCTTCAATTGCAACTTTAAGACATATTAAAACTCAATAAAAGACACATAATTTGGTATGGTTGACAATACCAAAACACATAACCCTAACAATCTCTCCCTTTGTCAATCCCTGACAAAACCTCAAGTACAAAAAATAAGCCCAATACAATAATAACCCGAATACAATGAATGAACCCATATTCAAATACACTAGCCCATCTAAAAACAACCAGTCCTGAGAAACCATAATAGGGACTAGGATTGACTGTTTTGATTGACTTCATACTTGTCTTTCCTGAAAGCACTTAACAAACATATTATGCGCACCATATGGAAAACAAAAAAAAAAAAAAAAAAAAAAAAAAAAAAAAAAAAAAACAGATAATAAACAAGTAAATTTCGTTTTGTCATTGGATATGCCAATTACATAAAAATATGAACCTAACAATCTCCCTCTTTGGCAATCTGTGCAAAACCGCAAGAGTACATTGAATGTCCTAGAATACAATCTACTCAAGATTACAAAATAAGCCTAGTCTAAAAGATCTGAATCTTGGAAGATGTTACAAGAAAAAGGCTCAGAATATTGACTTGGCTTTAACTTGTCATTCCTGAAAGGCACTAAACAAGACACATCAAGATACCATGTGGAAAACAATGACAAGTTAAATAAACAAGAAACATGTGTATAAAGTGAGAAAAGAAACAACACATGTGATATAAAGAGTGAAACACATACATCATCATCATATATAAAAACAACACATGATATATGTAAATGGTTACAAGACAAAAAGATACACAACACAAAATATATCAATATCAAAGTGTATCAAACTAACTCTCCCCCTAGGTTAGTTACATCAAAGATTTTCCTCCCTTAAACATGAAGTTCACCCCCTAAATCTATTACTCCTCCCTGAGGAATGACATTCAAAACTCAAATTTCTCCTCCTTTTTGACACGATTGTCAAAGGGCATAGAAAGCCAAAAACACCTGACCAGAGACAGACAGAAAGTTGACATAGAGGGAACAGAGAGAACAAGGAACCATAAACCTACAAGAAACAACATGAAAACAAGATGCTATGGACACAAAGGGAATAAAAATGCAAAACTTAAAACTCCAATAGACTTTTTAAAGCAAAAACACAAATTTTTGTTTTTGTTTTCAGAACTCACACTAGTACAAGAGTAACTTTAAATGGCCAAATCACATTGTACCTGTACAATAGTATCAAAAGTAGCAAAGAGTATGCATGTTGTGTGTGAAACTTTTGCAAGAAGTATAAGTGTCTCATTATATGAAGAGTAATGATATAGGAGGATCAAATACATTCATACATAATCATAACTGTTTGATGGGGACCATCACCTTCGAGGTACATCATATAACTCTCATATCTCCTAGAAACACATTTGCAACCATATTAAAAGTATTTTGATTCTTTTTTCTTTTCATGTTCTTTGCATAATTTTCTTTTTAAGCATATAATGCATGGGCATATAGGAGAGAGAAAAAAAAATCCAATTATGTAAGCTTGAACATCCTGATTTTGTTGTGTAAGTGCTACACCTTATCGAGCATGGCTTTTGTGAATTGCACACAAATGTTTTGTGATTGACAAGTTTTAGTGGTGAGATGGTTATTAATGCCTTTCTCTTAGAATTTTTTAGTCATTCTCATCAAAAGAGTGATAAAGATGTGAATGATAAGAGATTATCTAAATCATACAAATCACATAATTGAGCTACAAAGCTCACATTGCTTAGTTGTGTATAAAGATACTCATCTAAACTACAAGAGATACAAAGTTAAGAACTTTGTTTCAAAGGCCATCTAAGGTACGCAAGTACCAGTATACACAAAACACACACTGTTTTTGTATTTTTCAAAATTTTCCTTTTTTTATTTTTTATTTTTCTATTTTTCTTTTCTTGAAAGCAATAAGAGAAATAAAAGAAATGCAAAACAATGGAATTCGTGAATACATGATTCCAAAAATAGATAAGAAATCAAGCATGAAAGTCCTACTTTAGATAGGAAGAATTAAAGCAGAGGACAAACAGAAAGACAATTAAGTCTTAGGATCCTTCATCACCCACATAGCACGAGTCTTTGGCCGTGAAGATGAAAAGACATGTGTCCTAATATGACTACCAAAGGATAAAGAGGAGTTAGAATTCCCCTAAAATTGAGTTAAAAAGCTCAAAGCTTTTAATAACTCACCAAGAAAAGGTGTAGAACCTTAAGAAGAGACGTGAGACCTTTTTGACACTTGCTTATGAGGATACAACTTGAAATAATTAGGGTGAGTTTGTCTAGGAACACCACAATGGTGATAAACATGAGTAGTTTTAGAAGTACTAGATTTCATAGAATGAGGTCTAACAAAGGAATTAGAATTAGACATATCAGTTATGGATTTCTTACCTTTATCAACCTTCTCAAATTGAAGCACAACAATAGTCTTTGATCCAGAAGCTGTGGAAGAAGAGGAGTCGGAGGAATCAACATATCCTAAGCCAGTCTTATTAGAACTAGGCCTTTGAGCACTCAGAACCTCATCAATCTCTACACTAGACATCCTTTTTATTTGAGTTCTAGCTTGACTAAGCTCAACCTCAAGATTCTTGACCTTCTCATCTAATGAGGTATTCTCCACAACAAGAGTCTTAACTAATCTAGTAGTCTCATTAAGTTTGACTAAAAGATCAGTTTTTTCAGTTTTTACCTCATTAAGTTCTTTTCTGCAGAGATAGGAGGTATTTTCAGATTTTATGTATTCAGTGCACAGCTTATCATAGGCTTCCTGAAGGGTCAACTTAGGTGCTTCATCATCAGAAGAATCCTCACTATCATTAACATTCTCCACAATCACCTTCTTAGTTGTGACAGGAAAAGCCATATAATTACCACATTCATCGTCATACTTATCAGAAAGATCACTCTCAGTATTACTCATGGTGGCAACCAACACTTTACCTTTTGATTTCTTGGTCTTTTCCTTTATAAGGTAGTTTGGGCACTCTATCCTCATATGATAAAAACCTTTACACTCATGGCACTAGATGAGGGGTTTTTTACTCTTACCCTTCCTAAAGGATTCAAATTTCTTAGGAGCTTTGTTCTTATCCTTTTTCCTATATTGGAGAAGCTTTCTAATCTTCTTAGCTATGAAAGTTAAGTTTGCATCCTCATCCTCATCCTTATCTTCATCTTCATCTTCATCTTCAAAGTCAACACTCTCTTCCACTATACCCTTAAAAGCCATGCTCCTACTCTTTCCACCTTTTTCCAATTTTACGTAATCCCATCTCATAGGTTTGAAGGTTTCCTACAAGCTTAGTCAAAGGAATTTTATCAATGTCTTTCGCTTCTTCAATAGCAGTGATCTTGGCATAAAATCTTTCAGGCAGGGACCTAAGGATTTTCCTAAAAATTTTGGGTTCTACTATAGATTTTCTAAGATTGAAGGCAGAGTTCACAATATCCTTGAGTTTAGCATAGAACTCATCAAAGGTCTCATCCTACTCCATCCTTATTTCTTCAAAACTACTAGTGAGTCTTTGAAGATTAACAATCTTCATTGCCTTAGTACCTTAATAGGTGGTCTTAAGAATGGTCCATGCTTCCTTAGCAATTTCAATGGATGATATTTTTTTTAAACTCCTCATTGGTCACACCACTAAGCAAAGCATTCAAAACCCTACTGTTGAAATTTGTAGCTTTGATCTTGCCATCATCCCAAGTAGCAAGGGGGTCACTTGGTTTCTTCCAATCAACTTCAACAGCCAACCACACTTTTTCATCAAGAGATTGTAAAAGAAGCTTTTATATGAACTTTCCAGTATGCATCGTTAGTACCATCAAAAAAATGAGGAATCAAAAGAGATTGTCCACAATCCAATACAACGGGGGTCAACGATCACACCGTGGGAATTAATCCAATCAAAGTGTACCTACTTTGATACAATTTGTTGGGAAATTTAGACCTCGATTGGTAGAATTAACCAGTTTTAAACCCAAGTTGTTAATTAGATATATTATGAATAATTCTTGTTCAAACAAACAAACATCAATATCATGTCAATATCATGCACATCAGAATAGTAAATAAGACAAGATATGATGACCTAGGAAAACCAATGAAACAAACTAGTTTCACAGTAAAAAACCTAGGGGAAAACCTTTCCAAAAAGCAATTCACTATAATAAAGAGAAGTTTCAGATCTAGTACAATATGAACTCCGAACTTTTCAATATATGAACTCTCTACCCACAATCACAATTGGAACCTCCAACTGACTTCAAGAACCTCTTAAAGGTTTTCCTTACAGTAGCAAGTTTGTGGTGGTTGCTTTGACTTCAGTTTTTCACTAATGGAATCTTTAGATCTATTTTGAAACTCTTTGGTTTGGTGAAATAGAGAAAACTTGGTTACCAAACCCTAGCCGCATAATCAAAATGTTTCTCTCTCTGAAAAAACCTCTTAATAGATAGCTTATGATGTCCTTTAAATACCAGTTCAAACAAATCTCAATTCGGGCTTCAAATGAATAAGTTGTGGGCTTTTTCGCGTTGCTAATTTTTGCTATCAAGCTTTTATTGAGACCAAAATCTCAATCTATCAAGCTACTATTGAGGTACATCTTGAAAAAGTGTTGAAAATGTGTTTTTCTTGAGCTTTTCTTGAGCAAACTTTGTGTCTTCAACTAGGTTTTCAATTACAACTTTAAGACACATCAAAACTCAATAAAAGACACATAATTTGGCATGGTTGACAATACCAAAAGACATAACCCTAACAATCTTCCCCTTTGTCAATCCATGACCAAACTTCAAGTACAAAAGTAAGCCCAATACAATAATAACCCGAATACAATGAATAAACCCATATTCAAATACACTAACTCATCTAAAAATAACCAGTCCTGAGAAACCATAGCACGAACTAGGATTGACTGTTTTGATTGGCTTTATACCTATCTTTCTTGAAAGCACTTAACAAACATGTTATGCACATGATATGGAATACAATCACAAATAATAAACAAGTAAATTGTGTTTTGTCATAGGACACTACAACAAAATGTAATTTTAGTGAGGAAACATTTTTCGTCACTAAAATTAATAACCTTAAAAAAGAAATTTTAATTTTGTCACTAAAAATGAAAAAAAAAATAATGACGTTTAGTGATGAAATTGAAATTTCATCGCTATTTGTTGATCAAAAACAAGGGTGCCAAAAGGAAAAAGTATGGCATGAATTTAATAAGTCTACAGAGACGAAATTTTTTGTCGCTAAAGCTCTAAGTTTTTTTGTGACAAAATAATTTCATTGTTGTAGGTTTTGCTGGGAGATTATTAGCGATGAAACAAATGTCATCGCTAAAAGAACCCAACAGCAACAAAAAAAAGTCATCGCTAAAAAATCGGCCCTATTATCCTTAAGGCATTTTAGTGATGGAACTATAATTCGTCGCTAAAAGTGGTCTATAGCGACGAAATTCTGATTGGTCGCTGAAAGTGGTCTGTAGCAACAAAAACAATTTTGTCGCTAAAAGTGTTAATATAAAAGAAACCAAACCCTTTTCTAAGTTATTTATCATCTTCTCTTTAACGTGTTCTCTCTCTTTTGGCGTCGTCACACTCCACGCCGTTGTACTCCACTTTCGCCGAACCTTACCACGCTGCCGATCCTTGCTCCACTATCATTCTCCACCTTGCCACGTTGCTGTTAAGACTTGCCATTAACCTCAACACGCCGTCGCACTCCACCTTGCTAATAACCTCACCATTGCCATCGTTGTTGCTTCCATCGACAAGCACCGACAACACCTCGATCGACAGCCACCAATGACTTCTTCGTCTCCTCCAAAGATCTACTTCCATTAACAGCCATCGCAAAGTCCGACAGTATGTTTCTTCCTTTTTTTTTGTTTTTTTTTTTTAAATTTTATTTTATAAACCTCTTCTTGTTTTTACTTTATATTTCTTAATTATGTTTTTGTTATTATTATTATTATTATTTTCTAGTTTTGATTTTAATTTGACAATTTTTTTTTATTAGTGTTGGATCTATCTTATTATGCTAGATTTTCAACTTTGTTTGGGGGTTGTAAGGTTGAATTTATTCAACCATCTAATTGGCTTTATTCCGTGCCAAATTTGCTTGTAATTCAGCATTTAGTAACCCTGTATTTAGGTGGGATTGTTGTAAGGGTAGTGAGTGAGATAGTGTGAAGATTGCTTAAGAGTGTGCAAGAAAACAGAGTGTCGCGGCTGGGACTCGCGGGTGGACTCGCGGCTTCAACCCGCCAGAAGATGCACACGTGCCAAGCATGCTGGAAGATGAACAGTCATGCTAGCTGGAGCACTACAGGACAAAACAGGACAACTGGCCATACGGTTAACTCGCGACTGGATCTCGCGACTTAGTCAAGCCGCGAGGTCAAGCCGCGAGCCACCCCTGTTTTGGAAAAACCTGACGTTTCGCATTCCTCTTCACTCCAGTATAAATACCCTTTTAACCCACGATTGAAAGAGAGCTTCCAGAGAGAATTTTGAGAGAGAAACCCTAAAGAAAAACCAGATTGTTTCACCCACAATCTCTACCTTAGAGTCTCATCAAAATCCCTCACTCTCTTCCTCTCCATTGTCATATCCTTGAGAGGCATTATACCAAACCTGGTTCTCACCATTATCATCTCTGTGAGACAGACGTTTGGAGTTCTGGGAAGCAGTTAGGAAGGAGCCAATCTTCATTGGTTGATGCTACAGTGTTGTAGCGGAATCCGGAAAGCTAGAAAAGAAAAAGGTTCGGCGCAACCTCGTTGGAGCAAGAAGCTTGGAGGGCTTAGGTGCATTGGGTAGATTAGGCTTGGAGGGTCTATTGCTGTCCTTGTATCCCAACTGTATTTTCTAGTGGATTGATTACCGCTTGGAGGGCGGCGGAGAGGTTTTTCGCCGAGGTCTTCGGTTTCCTCTTCGATAACACATCCGGGTGTTATCTCTGTGTTTGCATCTTCCTTCCTCTCTATCTCTGCCTTTACATTATCTGCTGTGGTTTATTTTGTTATGGCTTAGATAGTTGTTTAACCAATTTCATATTGTAGCATATGTTAAGTTTCCGCACACTAGTTGTTTAACATATTGCTTGTGTTGGTTAAGTTGGTTTTTGGGGGTCTAAACGTTCAAAAGTGTCTTTGTACACGGTTTTTGAACTTTCAATTGGTATCAGAGCGGGTACACTTGTTGTGGTTTAAATACCTAAGTGTGATCCTTGACCCCTTGTGTTTATTTGCCATGGATTGTGCTTTGTATGACTCTTTGCATGATTTGGTTGGTGATGAATGTAACATGCCACGTGTTTGTGAAAATGCCTCTATGAGTGTTAATCCTCATAAGTGTGATGACATGTTATTTGAATCTATGGGTGTTGTTGACAAACTCTTCAAGAAAAATGCTAAGAAGTTTCAAAAGAATTTGAGCAAGTTATTTTGTGAAAAGGATGATTTGATTGCTAAGCTCAATGAATCCAACAAATTGGTTGAGAAATATAAAAAACTTGCTGAAATTTCTCTTGAAAAGCTGAAAGAGTTTGAATGTTTGAATATGGACTTGGATGCTAAACTTGTTTTGTCTAACAAACTTGTTGATGATCTTAAATGTGAAAATGAATCTGTTAAGATGCATGCCAAGTGTTTGATTGCTGAACCTATTGTTAAAAAGGATGATAATGTTTGTTGCAATCATGTTGTGGTACCCGATTTTGTGCCTAGTGTGTGTTCTACCTTAAAGGACAAATCGGTGTACATTCCTCCACATAAAAGAAATCAAAAGGTGGAGAGAAAGGCCGTTAAGTCAAAGCCTTCGTTTAGGTCTCAACCTAAGGCTTTGGATGGATCTAAGTTTGTTCCAACTTGCCACCATTGTGGTGTGATTGGTCATATAAGACCTCAATGTCATAAGTTGAAGAGGGAACAAAACCATGTTGCTAGATCCATTCCCAAAAAGCCTAGTGGACCTAAACACATTATTTGTCACCATTGTGGTGCCTTTGGTCATCTAAGACCTCATTGCTCTAAGTTTCAAGCTCTTAAGAGAATCAAAAGAAAAGAGAAACTTGAGTTTTTTGGAAGTTGTGCTAAAAAGAGTAAACTGGATTTGAGTGAAAATAACATGTTGTTAAAGAAAATGTTTAATGCTCTTAACTCCTTGACTATGTGCATCTCCGGTTCTCATTCTTCCAACCCTCGTCTCGCTTCTCTTGAGACACTCATTCCAAACAATCGTTCCGTTTGGATGAGGAAGGGTTCCTATGGTTGAGCTTTTGCTCTTTTGGTCCTTGATCTAATTCTTTCGATCTTTGTAGGACCCTTCATGCATTAAATGTCATATCTTCATGCATTTTGTGCATCTTGCATTTATTTGCATGCATTGTTTCGTTTTTGATCTTACTTTTATGTTTCTATTTTGTGTGAGTAAAAATCCAAAACCACATAAAAAGTGAAAAATTCAAAAAGTTTGATCGTATATGTTTGAGCACATATCACATGTGAGTTTGGCCTTGTACCTTTGTACAAATGGCTTTGTGCATTTTCGAGCTTAGCTTGTTATTTTTGCACTTATATCTTTGTGGGAAAAATCTTGACATCTTTGTGTGATTGTTGTAAATCGATCTTCAAGCTTGTCATGAATGATTTGTCAATAGTCATGTTGGTTTTGATACATGCGTAGACTTGTGCTTATATCTCTTCCCACTCTTTTATCTTTATTGCTTAAAGAGCTCAATAAATGTAAATCTCAAAATGAAAAGAGATAATGAGCTGCAAAAGCCGTCGCACATACTAGTATTCGACTAGGAAAAAGGGAAAGCGACTTATATGAAAATGTATGATGCCCAAAAAGCCAAAGGCTTGTTCATCAAATTGAAATATCAAAAATTTCAGGCATCAATCTCAACAATGAGATGTATTGCTCAAAATGAGTTGTATTGATTCAAAATGATCAAATGATATGAATTGTAAGAAGCCAAATGAAAAGCTTCAATCTTATGTAATCATTTTCTTGTGGGAGGTCATATATGTTCACTTCTATAATTGAGATATACCACTTGACTTAGTACTAGTTGTGTATGACTTGATTGAATTGATCATTGAAGCTTCATTCTAGACTAAGGACTATTCCACATTTGATACACACACATAACACACTTGCCTTATGTTCAATGAATGTCTTATTCATTTGTTAGATTGTACTTGTCTAAATGTGATGTGTGTGTGCTCAATCATATATGGTCCAATCCAAAAAGATTTTTGATCAATTTATATGTTTTTGGAAGTGATTTTTATCACTCTTTGAGTTTATGTTTAGTGCTTACTTTGTTTTTCAATGTTTAAACATGTTCTGGTTTGAAAAACAAGTGTCAGATTTTTTGGCCACTCATTTTGGCTACTTGCGTGAGCTGCCAGCAAGCTGCCAGTTTTGGCTGGTCGGTTTGGCGGCTTGCAAGCCGCGAGTCTAAGCCGCGAGCTCAGACAGAGAGGTTTCGCGGCTCACTCGCGACTTGGCTCGCGACTCGCCAGTCGCGAGTCGCCCAGAATCAGCTTTTTAAAGAGCTTTTTCGTGGGAAACTTGTTTTAAACCTCTCCCATCCTCTCTAAAACCCCTCTTTCAATATTTTTACATCAAAACCCAACCAAGTTGAATGGTTTTTCAATCCATTAACATCTCTAAGGTAATTATAAACTCTTTTCATTGATTTTGATCCTTAGATTATGTTTTGGAGAGTTTTGTGCTCTTGGTTGGGATTTTCATCATAGGGGTTGGGAAAACTTATTTTTTGTCAATTTTCTTCATGGGATTGGTTTCTTTTGTTGATATGCATTGGATGTTGGCCCCTTGTGGCAGTAAGAACATGTATTAAGGGTGGTTTTCATGATGTTCATGCATTGTTTCACATTTTTGTTTATAGTGTGCATGCTAGGTGTTTGATAAAATGCCTCTTCGACATTTTCTCGCTTGTTTGGACTCCGATGAGTACCAAAATTTGGGGTTTCTCATGTTTCCTCATTAGGAACATGTTTGGTTCATTGGTTGTGTTTTTTAACACACTTTGCCCCACATGTGCATTTTTCATGCATTGATCATGCATTGCACTTAGCCACCTCTTGCACACACCTTTGCTACCCTTGTCATGCATTGGTCTTGACCTTGCTGTTTCATCCTAGCATGTCATGCTTACCTTATGCTTTGTAGCATGTTACTTTGTCTTAGGTTTGAGCTTCATTTTCTCATTCATCTTGCACCCCTCATGCATCATTAGCATTGTTCATACCTTCATCTCTTGCCCTCGTTTCTTCTTGACCCTTTGTCTATTCCTGACAAAAAGGGGGAGAGTATACTCTAGAGAATGTTTCGGAGTATTTTGTCTTTTCTATATGACTCTTGTGCACATCCTTAGGGGGAGAAATTCTATTTCTCATGCACATTTGTAGGGGGAGAGATATTCCATAGGGGAGATGCATATACCAAGGGGGAGAAGACATTGTGTTAACTAGAAAACCTTGTTCTGTTTGTTTTCTTGTTGGCTTTATGGTGCTTTGTGTTATGCTTTGGTGTTCTCATTGCATCATGTTTGTGCTTTGGACATGCATATATCCCTATGTTATTATACTTCATTGAATGCATGTTCAGATGATCATTTGCTTTGCTATGTGATCATTGTAGTCATTTCTATACTTGTCATTTATTACTTGCTTTACCTTGAGGGTCTAATGTGGTTTGTGCAAGTGTTTCAGGGTACAAGTATAAATATGTTCCAAGTGCATCACAGCTTCTCATCACTTTGAAGGGGAGAAACTTTAATCACTTTGAAGGGGAGAAACTTTATGCACTTTTAGTTTATATTGTTTAAGTTTTTATTCAATATAATGTTTTTGTACCCATGTGCTTTTGTAAGCTTTTAGGGTTAATGTTTTATGCATATTTTGTAGGCTTTATGGTATGTACCTTGCTTAAGTGCAGCCTTTATGCTATGTTGAAATCAGTACCTTAATCTAAATGTTCTGCATTTTGGTTTATGTACTGTCACTCTTGTGCCCTTGTAGGATTGTTCCTAGATGCATATGCCTTGTGTGCTATGCATTGGTTGAGTGTTGAGCATACAAGTGTCTTGCCTTGTGCTTGTTAACTTGTATGTCCTTGTGTTCATTCCAAGTGTGAATGAGCACTATGATCACTACCTTGTGGTGTTCACTTGGTTGATCAAGCCATGGTTTGTTTATTAACTCCATCTTATGCTTGATCTCATATTGCCTGTTTCATATGCATTTATAATTTTCTGCTTACAATGATCATGGTGTATTGTTGTGTTTCAGGAGTTTATGTTCATATGATTCAAGTGCTTCACAGCTTCTAGAGTTAGGTGTGAGTGAGTTTTGATCAACTGTTCCCAACTCACATGTTAAGTCTAGAGTCTGTTTTAGGGTTTTGTCACGGAATAGCCAAAGGGGGAGATTGTAAGGTTGAATTTATTCAACCATCTAATTGGCTTTATTCCGTGCCAAATTTGCTTGTAATTCAGCATTTAGTAACCCTGTATTTAGGTGGGATTGTTGTAAGGGTAGTGAGTGAGATAGTGTGAAGATTGCTCAAGAGTGTGCAAGAAAACAGAGTGTCGCGGCTGGGACTCGCGGGTGGACTCGCGGCTTCAACCCGCCAGAAGATGCACACGTGCCAAGCATGCTGGAAGATGAACAGTCATGCTAGCTGGAGCACTACAGGACAAAACAGGACAACTGGCCATACGGTTAACTCGCGACTGGATCTCGCGACTTAGTCAAGCCGCGAGGTCAAGCCGCGAGCCACCCCTGTTTTGGAAAAACCTGACGTTTCGCATTCCTCTTCACTCCAGTATAAATACCCTTTTAACCCACGATTGAAAGAGAGCTTCCAGAGAGAATTTTGAGAGAGAAACCCTAAAGAAAAACCAGATTGTTTCACCCACAATCTCTACCTTAGAGTCTCATCAAAATCCCTCACTCTCTTCCTCTCCATTGTCATATCCTTGAGAGGCATTATACCAAA
The DNA here is from genome assembly GCF_932294415.1 of Quercus robur. Taxonomy (NCBI): domain Eukaryota; kingdom Viridiplantae; phylum Streptophyta; class Magnoliopsida; order Fagales; family Fagaceae; genus Quercus; species Quercus robur. Next base: position 51,797,895 of record NC_065536.1, read on the forward strand.
CCTGGTTCTCACCATTATCATCTCTGTGAGACAGACGTTTGGAGTTCTGGGAAGCAGTTAGGAAGGAGCCAATCTTCATTGGTTGATGCTACGGTGTTGTAGCGGAATCCGGAAAGCTAGAAAAGAAAAAGGTTCGGCGCAACCTCGTTGGAGCAAGAAGCTTGGAGGGCTTAGGTGCATTGGGTAGATTAGGCTTGGAGGGTCTATTGCTGTCCTTGTATCCCAACTGTATTTTCTAGTGGATTGATTACCGCTTGGAGGGCGGCGGAGAGGTTTTTTGCCGAGGTCTTCGGTTTCCTCTTCGATAACACATCCGGGTGTTATCTCTGTGTTTGCATCTTCCTTCCTCTCTATCTCTGCCTTTACATTATCTGCTGTGGTTTATTTTGTTATGGCTTAGATAGTTGTTTAACCAATTTCATATTGTAGCATATGTTAAGTTTCCGCACACTAGTTGTTTAACATATTGCTTGTGTTGGTTAAGTTGGTTTTTGGGGGTCTAAACGTTCAAAAGTGTCTTTGTACACGGTTTTTGAACTTTCAGGGGTATGTATGGTTGTAATGATTATTATTTCATTGAATTTAATAAAGTTACTTTGTTTGACTGTATTGAGTATTTATAGCTTGGTTGGTGGGTCATGGGTGGGGCTTTGATGGTCGAATGTTTGTTATAAAGGGACATGGGAAATGGAAAAAATAAAAAAGGAAGCTAGATTTATAGAAATGTGATAAAGGATGTTTTTGTTTATATAAATAACACCACAAATGTGATAAAGGTTTGTATCATCGTTAGTTTTAGTCCCTTACCTTGGAGCCACCACTTATAAATAAATAAATGAAAGTTTAAATGTGCTAAGGTAAAACCTTTATTATAAAACCTAGACATTTTGACATTGGTTCAGTGGTTGGGTTAATTGGTTGAACTGTAAAGCTGTGAAGATAAATTATCTTTGTGAATGTGACTTTTGTGATTAAAATGAATATTGGGCACAACAAGTTTCGATTTAAACAAATATTTTATAGGTTCTTTGTGGATATATAGTAGGAAAGCAAGTCCTACATATGTTGCTTTATTTGATTGACTGCTTCAAAATTTGTTTTAGTAGCAATGTGCAAAAGTTGCAAGATCCCAAACAAGTGGAAAAATGGGAGGCATTCCATTGTTTCCTTCATCCCCTTCTCATTTTTTCCTCTCCCTTTCATATTGTTAATGTGTTTCTGCTTTTTCTAACTTGATATTCTTTAATCTTTATTATGACATTGTTATTGTCAAAGGGTTTAGTGTAGAATTGCTGTTAAGATCCAGTAAGCTTTGGTATTATAAAACTCTATATATCGGTGATCTAGTCAAATATGGTTTGATATGTGAGCTTTTTATGAGCTATACAGTAATTTGTCTGCTACATGGGTTTATCTTATTAGTTATGGTTGAATGTGAGAGCATGGGAGTAATGTTACATGATAATTTTAATAAATATGGTTATGTTTTTAATTCAATCTAAACATATCTTTTTGTTTGCTAATCTATATTCCTTTTTGTGGTAACAGATTATGGATTTTACAAATTCCTTTTATTTTTATTATTTAAATTCTTTCCCTACTCTACCAATAATTCTATTGTTGCTATTTGGTTAAGTAGGTTTCTTTGCATCATATTCGATGCAGGCTTTTAGGTTTGAATTTGTCTAACTTTTGTGTAATTGTTGAGAAATTTAATGTAGGATCCTATGATTAGATTCAAACGGATTAAAATATTAAACTTTGTTATTTACTTAATTGATTTTGCAGGTTAAACATTATTTGTTTGTGGTTACTTTGGATTTCTTTGGTAGAGGTGTGTGTTGGCTTGAGTATAATAAGTAACTTCTTATTAAATTCTTGTAAGCATTATATATTGTTTTGTTGAGAATTGGTATTGTGGTGGGTTGTTGTGTTGGAGTAAGCGGGTCGCTTGCATGGTGTTATCAGATGGTTAAAATTCATATTGAAAGTGTTTCTTATTTTTTGGAATTGTGAATGGATATTGTTGATTTATAGGTGATGAATATTATTTAATTGTTTTCAATACTTGTAAGCTTTACATATCGTGATGTTGATGATTAGTATTGTGGTGGGTTGTTGAAATGGAGTAAGGGGGTAGCTTGCATGGTGTTATAAGGTGGTATAAATTGATATTGAGAGTGTTTCTTATTTTTTGTAGTTGTGAATGGACATTGTTGATTTATACGTGATGGATATTATTTAATTGTTTTCAATACTTGTAATCATCATATATTGTGATATTGATGATTGGAATTGTGGTGGGTTGTTGAAATGGAGCAAGCAAGTGGCTTGCATGGTGTTATAAGGTGGTATAAATTGATATTGGCAGTGTTTGATTGTGCAATGTATATTTGTTTAAGTATTACTATAGACTTGTGCATATATGAATAAGATAGGACTTTATCTAAGTAGCTTATAAACTTAGATGTTAGAATACATCCATTGTCTAGTTCCTCAGTAGAATACATCCATCATCTAGAAAGTGAGAAAATTGAGCTCAAAGAGGCAAGAGCTAGGGACCAAGAGGTGCAATCTAAGAAATAAGAGGTGCAAAAGAATATCCTTAACTTTTTGAGGAGCAAGGGTTATGATGACATTCTTACCTATATATGGGGGTGATTTGTCTTCAAGTCAAAAGACTTATTGGTTAGTACTTTATTTTAGCAATTGAGCCGCACTATATGGTGTGACTACTTTTTTTAATGCATTATTGAAACTAATTGTATTACATTACGCTTGAAAATCTATATTTGCTTTCTACAACTTATATATTAGGAGTTGTGATTTTAATTCATTGGTGTGGCTACTCTTAATACATTGTTAGAAATGTTTTTTATAACTTAGTTAATATTTTTACTTTACAATTTTAATATAGTATTGTTTTCATATTTGTATAGATTTCTTATTGGTGGCTTTTAAGACATTTTTCTTTTGGCACTACTTGAAGACATTTGAGAACATCTTCTTTTGGTCCTAATTATATTATGCTAAATTTTTTGTATTGTTATAAAACATCTTGTGTTATTGTATGTGTTGCAAACAATTTGAATGGATCGATTGAATTGGATACTTATTTTATTTTTTACTTGTGGAATGTATGGATCATTTTCTTATAAATGTGTTGTTAAAATAAATGTGTTATTCAAATGTGAGGTTTTAATAATGTAATAACAGGTTACAAGTTAATATCAAAAACATGAAAAAAATAGAAACAAAAAATTAGTTTTAGAGACAAATTTTTCCATCACCAAATATAGCAACCAAAAAAAAAAAAAAATTGTTTTAGTTATGAAATATTTCGTTGCTAAATGTAGCATAATTTTTTAAGAAATAGTTTTAGTGATGAAAATTTTCATTACTATATGTGCCTGAATTTTCTTACAAAATAGTTTTTGCAACGAAATAGTTCGTCACTAAATATTATTTAATAAAATAAAGTGTTTTTGGTGATGAAATATTTTCGTCCTTGAATAGTGTTTTTGGTGAGAAAAACATTTAACGACGAAGTGTTTTCGTCGCTAAAAGATTTTTTTTTTTTAAAAAAAAAAAAAAAAAAAACTAATCGAACCTTTAGTGATGAAATATTTCGCCGCTAAGACCTTTAGCGACGGGGTATTAGCGATGAATGAATTTCGTCGCTAAATAGTAGATTTCATCACAAAAGATACTTAGTAACAAAAAATATATTTTGTTGTAGTGGGATATGCCAATTCATCTCTAATAAAATATATATATATATATATATATATATATATATATTTGAATGATATAATATTACTTAGCTTATGCTCCATATAAGTTGACCAGACGCCAAAGCCGATCCAATTTTCTTCTTTACTTCTTTTGTCACACTCGAGGTTTAGAAGTTATGTCAAATCAAATTTAAGAAGAGGTTGGAGAAATTTTTAAAACTTAATCATTATAGTAGATTCTATAATAAAAAAATCAACAATGTTCGTTGAATTGGGCAATACCTTGCATTTCCAGCTATAAATGATTTAATGCAACCAACGAGTTGTATTTCACATCAAAAAATAATAATAATAATAATAATAACAATGCGTAACTTCGTATCAATAGCTTACTTAAAAAAAAAAAAAAAAAAAAACCTCCTATCATATATATCAATAGTTTCATTGACTTTGTGATCTCTCTCTCTCTCTATATATTTAACTCTTTCAGCCATGGTTATTTTTCATAATCGTACATAAACCAACTGCCATTATTTATATCTCTTAATAGATAAACATTGACAATTGAAGTCAATGTTTATCTTCAAACCATTGTCACCATCATCACCTCCAGGACCGATTCTATATTTAATGCAATGATTAGAGCATATCACGATATAAAAGCTGTGGTCGAATGCAATCAGGACGAAGTCAAGACTTAGAATTAGGAGAGCAAAAGTATTAAAAAAAAATCATTATGAAACTTCAAATATGCAACTATTTTCCTCTAAGTTTTTTTTTTTTTTTAATTCATTTAGTATTAAAAAAAATCAAAGAAGATAATGACACAAAATTATTGTTTTTAATACATTACAATGCAATTATTTATGAAAATGAAATTTGAAGTATGTCTGCTATTGGTTTTTTTTTTTTTTTTTTTTTTTTTTTTGTGTGTGTGTGTGTGTGTCTTTGACGTGTGCCTTTGCTGCTAGGTAAGGACAAATTATTTTGTTAAAATATTTTAAAGGATTAGGTTATTTGTTTTGGATAAAATTAGTTAATTGAGTTTAATTATTTTTAGTTTTGCTATTCGTCATTTTTGTTGTTGGGCTAATTTTTTTCTAGATTTTAGATTTATAACTTTTTTAATGGCATTTAAGAGGATCAATAATATTGTTAAGAGAGAAAAAGTGTAGTTTTATTGAATCAAATTACTAAAGTTAGTATAAAAATATATACTAGTATTTTTTTTAAAAAAAAAATTTGAGAGGCAGGGCAATGACCACGCCCAAGAGTAGCTCCGTCGTCCATGAATGCAACCTTTGTGAGTTTCTTGAGAATCCAAACTCTGCTGAGCATAACAAATTCCTCCCTTATGAATTACGATGTCCAATTATTCAGTAATTTCAATGTCAATCAGTAAATGTTGAACAAGAATTTACAACATTGTTTGGTTTTCATGTAAACTATAAGGAAACTAATTAAGCCTTTCCATATCATAGAACTGCATAGCAATCACATGCAACCATTTAAGCCATTTAGACTGCAGAGCATAAGCATGCAAAGGGGCTAAATTCACAGAAACATATTAAAACTTTATCATAGGTTAAACTATGAATAATTCAACATTTGCATAAACAGCTTTTAAAATTTTAGTGTTTTTAGTATGTTTTCTTTAAACCTTCATTTAAATGTCGAAATATATATATATATATATATATATATATATATATATATATATATATAAGATTTCATTGGAAATGAGGGTTTGATGGTGTCCAGGGAGATAAATTCAACCTCAAGCTAGCTGACGGTGTCCAATCCATGCAGTGAGGCTTATGTTAAAATTATTATTACTTTGTCTTTGTTTAACCAATGAATTTTTTTTTTTGTATCCACGCGATAACATACAATGTGCAACTAGTTGGAATTATTAATTCATGGCCGGGGATGGCGACAATGCCAAATTTATAACATTATTGATACTTTCTATTCTTACATTCTGTAATGACTAATGATTATATAATTTATGAAGCAAGATTTTCGTTAGAATGAATAATGGTCCTTTGGATTGTGGTTAGGGAGGAGGAGTAGAATAAAATAGTGTAGATTTATTCCAAAATTAACCTATTTTCAGCTAATTCTCCTCTATTTCCCCCTTTCTCTCCTCCACCCAAATGGGCACTGAATAAGATAATATTGTTAAGGGTCTTTGGGTCAACAGATTATTCTATTTGCAGCAGTTAGTATTACTTATTCAAACTCGTTTTTAATTAAGCTTCCATCTCTAATTTTTCCTTGCGACAGGCTTTTTCAATACCAAAACAAATGCCTTCAGCCACCTCTCTATTCATGAATATAATCGGAATTTCATAAACTTGGAGCCAAAAAGGTATCAAATCAAAGAATAAATCACAGACCTGCATATGTTTTTTTTGTACCGTTGAATCGCAACAAAATGTTTATCAAAACTCCCGGGTTTTACTCATTAAAATTTAATCAATTTCATGTTTTTACAAACTACTGATACGATGAGTGGTTATTAATTTATATGCACCTCAATTTTTCATGTCATAGGTTCTATATTCTATGTGATTCTATCCAAGTGACAACAACAGTAAACTCAATAATCTAGAGCAACGTGAACTGATTAAGAAATCCTTATCTGAGTCCTTAACACAATCAACCAGCTAGTGCAATGATGATAGCATAGTAAGCATACACTACGTAGAAGCTGTTCTCAAATGCAACTTTTCTCGGTTTGTTGAGAATCCAAACCCTGTTGAGCATAACAAATTCTTCCCATATGAATTACGATGTCCATTCAGCAATGTAAATGTAAATGTTGAACAAGAATTTAGAACATTGTTTGGTTTTAACGTAAACTATAAGGCAATTAATGAAGCCTTTCCGTATCATAGAACTGCAGAGCAATCACGTGCAAGTATGCAACTATTTAAGCCATTTATATTTTAGACTGCAGAGCAAAAACATGCAAAAGGGTTAAATTCTTTTTTTCTTTTTTCTTTTTGGTAAACAAAAGGGTTAAATCAAAATTTGGATAAACCACTTCTAAAATTTTAGTGGTTTTAGTATATTTTCTTTAAATCTTCATTTAAATGTCAAAATTAAAATAATAATAATAATAATAATAATAATAATTCATTGGAAATGAGGGTTTGACGATGTCCAGTAGCTAGGTAACTTCAACTTCAAGCTAGCTGATCACGGTGTCCAATTAGGCTTTATTTAAAACTCTAACTACATTGACTTTGTTCAACCAATGAATTTTTCTGTATCCACGTGAATACATACAATGTGCAACTAGTTGGATTTATTAATTCATGGCTGGGGATGGCGACAATGCCAAAATTAAGAACGTTTTTGAGACTTTCTATTCGTACATTCTGTATTGATTAATGTTTATATATAATTTATGAATCGAGATTGTCGTTAGAAGCAATAAAGAAAGGTAAAATTGTTAATGGTCTTTGGGTCAACAGATTATTCTATTCGCAGCAGTTAGGATTAATGATTCAAACTGGTTTTTAACTAAATTGCCATTAATATATAGGAATTAGCCTTATAAAATGAGTCATGTTAATAGATGCTCTCAGGATATTTATTAATATATTATTTTAGGAAAGTTTTGATATACTCCATCTACCTCAGTTTGTTCGTCTTCTATTCTATTTTGTGATGTCCCAAAATAGTCTTTTTTCTAAAAGTAAAAGTTATTAATTTATTAATGTTCCTATTATACTCCTACTTTATTTGCAAAACTATTTGAAAAGAACACTAACAAATAATTAAAAAAATCAATCTAATTGGTGCACTTTTTTAGTTGCCTCATTAAGAATAACTTTTTTTTTCAAAAAAAAAACTAATAAATTTATTTAAAGGTAATTTTGTAAACTTATACATTTTTATAAAGTAGGCAAGATAATAAAAGATGTTCTCTTAAAAATTTGACTTTTTAAACAGGACAAACAAATTGAGATAGATGAAGTAAATCTTATGAGAAATTAAAAAATATTCAAAAAAAAAAAATTCAAAAAAAGAGTCAAATTCGAGAAAAAAAAAGTCATTTATATGGAAAATACTTCAAGAAGTTATTAGGGGCGCCCCATATTGCTGAATAAAGCACCTACTCATTAATTACTCTTTTTTTTTGTCTTTTTCTATTACTATAAAAATCTTCCTAAAAACCTTCTCTAACAAGTGTTCTTAATTACCCATTAACTTTTTCCTTATAAAATAAAAGGATTAGAGTGAATTCATTAGAGGATTCTTGAAGTTATGTGTGAGCATTTATGAATGTACATAGGAGTTTAGAAAATAAATGTTAGGACCGTGATGCTTACCACTGCTCCTAAAATCAACTGGTGTTGGGAAGGAGCGCACTTTAGTCTTTAAAGGGCACAAAGCCTCGTATCTGTACGTGCTGAGGGCAAGCATTAGAGGTGCTGATCCCTATATTGTCAACACTCCATAGGGTAACAGCTGACCCTCCATATATAAGGTTAACAAGAGGTGAAATGGTATATAGCATATATACCCCGTACATCTATAAATTAAAAAACTAGAGCATGATTATTAATCATTATGGCAGTAAGAACAAAAGAAATCAACAACGTTGGTTACATTGAATTGGGCAATGCCTGCATTTCCTGCTATATACGAACGATTTAATACAACCAACGGGTTGTAAATGGTATATGCTCACATTAATTTATGTGCGATTTCTTAAGATGAATATTAACAATTAATGTGCAACATCGTATCAATACTTTACTATATAAATAAATAAAAATCCTTGTATCAATAGTTTCATTGAGTTTGTGAACTCCCTATGTATATGTCTTCCAGCAGCCATGGCTGTTTTCCATCATTGTACGTATACATAAAGCCATTACATATCTACTTCACTTAATAAATAACAACAATGACAATTGAAGTCAATCTCCAAGGAGATAATCAAAGCTTCTTGACGAAGTTACACCTCAATTTTTCATGCCCTAGATTCTGTTCTATCCAAATGACAACTACAGTAAAGTCAACAATCTAGAGCAAACGTGAAAAAAATTCATTACGTGCACAATCAACCAGCTAGATGGATGGTTTAAGCACAATCTTTATGTCATATATACAATACGTACAAGTTGTGGCCAATCACAAATGCAACCAAATTTCTGAGTTGCTTGAGAATTCAAACCCTGATGACTTCTGACTCAGAGCATAACAAATTCCAACCATATCAATTGGACGATGTCAATGATTCACCCGTAGCGATCCAATTAATTAGTAATGTCAATGTAAATGTTTTATAACATTGTTTGGTTTTCACGTAAACTATAAGGCAATTAATTAAGCCTTCCCCGATTATAAAACTGCAGAGCAATCACATGCAACTATTTAAGCCATTTAGATTGCAGAGCAAAAGTACGCAAAGGGGCACAATTCACTTTAATAAATAATATATAAATAAATGGGAAGGGGAGTCCGGATGGAGCCAAAATTTTATCATAGACCAAGTATGTAAATAAAAATTTGGATAAACTATGTTAGGTTCTAAAGTTTTAGGATTAGATGTTTAGAATCCTAATTTGTTTATGTTGGCAAACCGAAAACAAAAACACGTCTAGAATAGGTGTTAGACATTGCTCAAGGTGATTCAAGTCAAGTTTCAAGAACAATCAAGTTGCAAGAAAAAGAATTGAAATTCAGTGAAACTCGATCAATCGAAGTATAGTTTGGTTAAGTAAAGACACTTAACCAAAATAATTATGAAGTTTGAATGTCAAAATGAAGCTTGGCTAATAAAAATATTAAGATTGTTACAATGTGATATTATATATAAATTGATTATTATTTAGATTTAAAATTTTATCATATATTACTTTAGCCCTCTTGGGAAAAGAAAAAGCATCTAGCTTTATCCCGGTTTGTGCTCAATGCCCCCATTTTGTTGGTGTTTACGAGAACATGATAAACAATAAAGGGTTTTGCTAATGAGTGCTCTTAGGACACTCATTAATAATCCATTTTAGGAAAATTTTAATACCACTTTTATGAGAAATGAAAAAAGCTGTCAAAATATTAATTACTTTTTTTTTTTCATTTCCCATAAAAACTTTCTTTATATGAATTATTAACCAGTGCCCTAAGGGCACTCGTTAGTATTTCCCAACAATAAAAATATTGAGTGTGTGAATGAGTATATGAATAGTATAAAATTCACCACCCCAATCAATTTGAATAATGTTTATTTTATAATCAGATTAGTTAACATTCAATATGTTTTGGAAATTTAATAAATCAAGATATTGTTGTACTAGCGTCATTTTGACAGGTCCTTGGAAAAAGCCAAGTGTATTTGTTAGAGCATTTAGAAACGAAACATAATATGTAAAATCATTATTAGACATTAGAATTAATTGGAGAAGGGCCCCGTAAGATTGTGTAACTTAAGAGACTACTTGTTTGCCTGCAAAAAAATGAATTCTTGGAGTGATGTCTTTTCAGGTTCCTTAAATCCTGAGAAGTTTACCGACTTCAAACTTGTTAAGAAAACTCAGCTAAGCCACAATACTGCAAAGTTTAAATTTGCTCTTCCTAAACCTACTTCAGTATTGGGTCTTCCAGTTGGACAACATATAAATTGCAGGTTCAATAACTCACTTTATTAGTATCTTTAATTTAAGAATTGTAGTTTTCTTACTAAAGTAATCACTCCAAAGATAACAAAATCACTTGACCGATTAAGTTATCTATGATATTGCTTTATTGACATATTGATAATTAATGTAGCCAAAAGTACTTATCTATCTCTTGCCATTCTTCCTACCATCTCTTAAAATAAAACAAACTTAAGAGTAGGTTGTTTCCACAGGTGGAGCACAAGGGCAAAAGTAGTTATTTGCATTTGGAGACAATGTAAGCAAGGCAAGAGATGTCTTTATATATTAGCTATTACATGAAGATCAAACTTAGAGATAACTCTAGACACAACCTTAGATGTTGGATGCCCCTAACCCTTAGTGCCATTGTGCGATGTATGTGTGTTCCCCCACAAGTGTAGAGGGAGAAGTTGTTAGTAGAGTAAGGGAGAAAGAATATAAGCCGTGGTTACTTAGCAGGTCATTTCAACCATTAGTCTACTTAGGCAATCGCTTAAGGCTACCAAATGGAAGACCCCTCACCTAGGGAAAAAAATATTTTGAGGCCCCTTGAATGCATTGTCCCAAAAATTTTAATCAATAAAAAAAATCCTCTCTTTGAATGTTGTACACTCTTGAAATTCTTAATGTTTTTTAGTTTATTTTCAGCCGTTTCAGAGTTTAGAAGTCTTTACTCTTCCAATCACACAAAAGGTTAATAAACTCTTCATTTTCTCAATATCTAAATTAAAATTAGAACTAATAGTTTCATAGACAAATTCATTAATGAAATTCAATGTTTAATACCGGAATTGAAATCTACTAACTGAGAGATAGTGACTAACTCTAAAAACAAAAGGCAAAACAAGACACACACAAACACTCTCTCTCCATTTTGATTCTTGAAGAAATCAAAACCCATCTGCTCTTTGCTTCTGCCCTCCATCCTTTTTTTTTTTTTTCAGTTACTTATCAAACAGTGTACGGTGTGTGGACTGCTCTTCTTCATCTTTATTTCAGGCATTTATTTTCTCACATTTTCTCTGTTCTTCTTGTTGCTTTCACTAAACTTTTGTTGTTGGAGGTAATACTGTTGCAAAGCGTTCTTCCTTTTATTGTTGTTATCGCTAGTTGGATGAATGAAAGAGTTTAGTCTTTTCACTATGTAGCTACTTTACTATCTCCCTCTTGCTGCTTATGTATTGCCTAAAAGGGCCTAAATAAAAATAAAGATTTTTTATTTAGTCTATAGATTTTCTCCCTTCTACGTTTTATCTATTCTGCAAAAGTAAGATTAGATTTTTATCTAGTCTACTGACCTTTTGACTTTGACCCTTTTACACTTTATGTAGATATCTCTATAGAAAAATTAGAGGTTGCTTGTAGAACGGAATATCCTCGTCTATAAATATAAGAAAATACTTTCACATAAATTTATTGTCTTAGACACCCAAAATATATTGAGCTGACCTTGTACTAAGTCCACACAACAAATTTTTCCAAATGCCCTAATCTTTCACAATAATATAATTAACATTGATGGAATTCATGTGTCACACTTGAAATAAATTTGAAAAGGTATCACACATTGACATAAATGTGAAAACTGGAGAAACATTTTTTCACTCAAACCAAACAAAGTTTTAAACTGAAATTCAGTAAAAAAATTTATTAAAAAAATAAAAAAATAAAAAAAAAACCACACACACCCACAACAAACAAACAGAACTAGTACAAGCCGTTTTTGCCTAGCCGAGTACGAAGTTCTTTGGTGAAACAAAGGCAAGGAGCTCGTTGTCGGTTTCGAATTTAGCCATGTCTTCCGCTTTGAGGTTAATCCATACCTCAATTCCATCTCCTGATTTTGTGTCAATAAAGGTAATTAAATTCTTGAACGTGAATTTTGCTGAGGTAACCCATGCAGGCTTGCCCCACCCAAAATCAACCTCATATAGAGGAAACCTGCACAAGCTGGTGAAGGAAAGCGTAACCAGCTCCCCTTTTACGAAGTTAGAGATGTTCTCTTTCATATATTTTAAGTACACATCACCTTGTTGGAGCATTTTCACAAAATCTCCATCAATTTTCTGTATCGCTTCTCTCATTGGTTTGATAATGCCATGAAAGCTCTCTTCAGTGTCCCTGGATGGTACTGACATAGCGAAACGGGTAATATTACCAAAGTAATCAAATGAAAGAGGAGGGTCAGTCCTGGTACGTAGGTTCAGAGCATGAACAATTTTGTAGATCTTATTTGGATCTGGTTTTGATTGAGTAGAAGCCATGAAGCGGCTCCATATGAAAGCAGATAAGGCCTCAACGCGAGTCGGACGTGGGTATTCAATGCTCTTGTCATCAGAACTGTATTTTTCTCTAATGGAACCTATAGCAGATGCATCGAAGACAAACCTCTTGGTCACAATATTATCCTTTGTGATCCCAATATTCATATTTAAGCCAGATAATTCTTGTGGTGGGAATAGCGTGGCGGAATCCATTGGAGGAGTAACTATGTTGCCATGACCACGAGCAATAGCAGCCCAACTGTTGAGAAACAAGATGAAAGATAAAGCATCTATAATTCTGTGGGACATGAGAACTCCAATCACAAGCCCACCACAGTTGAAGAAGGTGACCTGCACTGCTGCGGGTAACTCATTGACTTCGTCCAATTCAAATGGTAGAAACTTGTTGAGCTCACCTGGAATTGGATCCTCAAGAAATTCAGAAAGTTTGCAATTTGCCTTTGCTTCAACGTAGTGGACACCCTCATCGTTGCAATCTACATAAAGATTGTCCTTAACTCGTCCTGCTAGCACGTAAAATCGGGTTAAGGCATCCGATAAAGATTTCTTAATCCGGTCACTTTGTTCTATATTGGTGAGATTAGTATCGCTGTATTTCGGGTAGAAATGAACAAGAGGCATGAATACGAGAGGTTGAAGTTGATCGAGGAAGGAAAGCTGGTAGTGGTGGAGATGTGGAGGGGTTGGAAATGAGGGTTTGACAGTGTCCTGTGAGATAGCTTCGACTTCAAGCTTCATTGTTGTAGTAAAAATTATGGCTCAAGGTGATCAACAGAGTGGAAATGGTTAATCAAGTTCCGAAATGGTTGTTGGAATATGACGATGTAAAGCCACAATGGCTAGCAGCCTCTATATATAGAGCAAGGCTTATTATATAAAATTCGATCTATTTCGTTGTCATTATTCATTCAACGTATTTTCTTGTATCCATATGAACACATGCCACTAGTTGGATTTATTAATGTAATTCATAGCTGGGAATGGTGACACTTTCAATTTAATGATTATATATAATTTATGATGCTAGATTTCCGTTTGAAGCAATAAAGAAGATTAATTTGTTAATGGCGTTTGGGTCAACATATTATTGAATTCTCTGCATATTACTTGATATCGGAGTTATTCTATGGATTGATAATTAATATATATATATATATATATATATATATATATATATATATATATATATATAGAGGTTGGGTTAAAATTACACCTAGTGTAACTTTTAGTAATATTACACCACTCAATATTTTTTAATTAGATATGAATATTGACAAATCCATCATTAAATTACATTATTTTCATATTTTCCCCAAACTTGCAAAATTTCAAGGTGATTAAAGATTAATAACTATGTCATTAATCAATTGTTAAAATTCAAGTTTTTATAATTTAAAATAATGCATAAAAGATGAGTTTATGGATCAAATCAGTGGCGGCTCCCAGATTTTTTTCTAAGGGGGTCAATAAGAAGATACATATTGGGTAAAATATGAATCTTACAGTTTACACGATTTTCTTATTACAAATTTGTCTATAATAAATACTAGTAGTTGAATAAAAAATAAATTTCAGGTTTAATTGACATATTTTTTCTTAATATAATGAACATGTTAATTATTTTAAGTAAATTTTAGTTATTACTGCTAAAAATACTTTTAGTTATTAGTTTAGGACAACTATATGTTCACATTGTACTATCAATACAAGATTTACATTGCAGACAATTATACTGTACATGTTTGTTTAGAATCAATGTCAGATTTACATTATAGATAATAATACTATACACATTTGCAAAAAAAATACAATATTGTACACATTTGTTTAGAAACAATATAAATATACAAGGTAAACTATGTATTTTCTATTAGTTAATTTCAAATTTGTTAAGATCTAAATGGTTTATTTATTTATTTAAGATTTAAGATATATATATTAATTTTTTTTTTTTGGGCTTACTATTTGTCCCAAATTTTAGATAAAGTTGGTTTATTTTTAGGCTTTTTTTTTTGTGTTTAAAAAGATCAAAACATTATTCAGAGAATCATAATTAAACTTATTTCAAGTGGGTTTTAAAAAATTTAGGGTCAAAGTGTTCAAATTTTTATTTTAGGAGGGTAAAATAACAAAAAAAATTTTTATATATATATATATATATATATATATATAAATTATCTCAGGGGGTTCGAATGAACCCCCTGAACTATGCATCGCGCTGCCCATGGATTAAATGGTAAATAACATCCCATTGTGACAAAAATTAGTATGTATATTAAGAACATATAGAATATGTAATTCAATGGTTGGATTTTAAAAATATTATTTCAATAATAAGTTATTAGTTGGTGTAACATTTCTTCAAGTTACACCTGGTGTAACTTTAAACAATGTTACACCACTCAATTCTTTTTAATTAGATGCAAATATTGACAAATCCATTGTTAGATTACATTATCTTCATATATTTTCTATGCTTGCAAAATTTCAAAGTGATCAAACATTAATAGCTATGTTATTAATCAATTGTTAAAATTCAAGTTTTTGTAGTTTAAAATAATGTATAAAAGATGAGTTTATGGATCAAATAGTAAATAACATCCGATTGATATGAAAATTGGCATGCATGTTAAGAATATATAGAATATGCAATTTAACGGTTAGATTTACAAAATATTAATTTAATAACAAATTATTGGATGGTGTAACATTGGATGCGAATATTGACAAATTCGTCATTAGATTACATTATCTTTATATATTTTCCATGCTTGTAAAATTTCAAGATTATTAAAAATTAATAGCGATGTCATTAATCAATTGTTAAAATTCAGGTTTTTGTAGTTTAAAATAATGTATAAAAGATGAGTTTATGGATCAAATGATAAATAACATCCAATTGATATGAAAATTGACACACATGTTAAGAACATATAGAATAAGTAATTCAATGGTTGGATTTTCAAAATATTAATTCAATAACAAGTTATTAGATGGTGTAACATTACTTCAAATTACACCAGGTGTAATTTGAACCTAAATCTATATGGGTTGGGTTTACACCTAATATAACTTTAATAGGTAAATCCAATATTAATTCTTATATATGGGTTGTTTCAATTGTATTTGTGCATATGCATTAGGCTACACACTAGTTTATATAAACATATATATATATATATATATATATATATATATATAAAATTATAGGTGAAGTTGAGAGAAATTCAAATTAAAATTCCAAATTAGAGTTCCAATTTTGCGACATGTGTCCTAAATTATTTGTTCTTAAAGAGTTTTATTTCTTAATTTTAAAATCAAATGTGGGACCCTATCATAAATATTCATCCAAGTTAGTTATGAAGTACAAAAACCATAAATTCTAGAGTAAATGAATCGTAAAAAAAATTAAAAAGTGTTTCACAATAATAAATAAATAAATAACATGGACAATTTACATTTATACCTAATAATATTATTACAAATTTTTTTAAAGAGTTAACAAAATATTAAAATAACTTAAAATAATATTTAAATTATATATATATATATATATATGAATTAAATTATACATCTTATTATATATCTTTAAATGTATTCATGCATCCCTGCCTATACCAAAAACTGACCTATGTCTTGCTCTGATAATAAAAGAGCTATTATCAGAAGCGGAAGCCATAAGTTGATGAAACTCTCTCAAAAGAAAAAAGTGTATTATGCATATACATGGGGTTACAAGTTAGTATACATTAATAGGTAAATCTTTGAAAAAATCTAATTAGATTCTACAATTGAAGTTCAATTTTGCACCATATGTCCTAAATTATTTACTTTTAGAGAGAATTTTATTTCTTAATTTTGGAGTCAAATGTGAGACCACATCATAGATATCTATCTAAGTGAGTTATTGTGTACAAAAACCAAATAATCTAAAATTAATAAACATAAATAAATAAATAAAAATATGGATAATTTACATTTTTTACCTAATAATATTCTTCTAGAACTTTTTAAAGAGTTTATATATATATATATATATATATATATATATATATATATCTATATATCTATATATATATATATATATAAGAATAACTATCAATACTAGGCAAAACTCAGAGAATGTCCAATTAGAATTTTATTTTAGAGTCCAATTTTGCATCATGCATTCTAAATTATTTATTTTTAGAGAGAGTTTTATTTCCTAATTTCAGAATCAAATGTGAAACCACATCATAAATATTTATCCAAGTGAGTTATTGAATACAAAAACCAAAGAGTCTAGAATAAATGTGAAAGTTCAAATAGTGTATAAAACACCCTTGAACGTTTAGACCCCCAATTACAAAATAACCAATTCAAGCTTTATGACAAACAACTAGTGTGCGGAAAATGAACACAAGCTATAAACAGAATTGGTAAACAATCTAAACCAATTAAATCACATCCACAGCAGAAAATAAAAGGCAAAGATTAAGGGAAGGAAGATGCAAACACAAGGACAACACAACGATGTGTTATTGAAGAGGAAATCGAAGCCCTCGGCGTAAAACCTCTCCGCCGCCCTCCAAGCGGTAAGTAATCCACTAGAAAATGTAGTTGGGATACATGAACAGCAATAGACCCTCCAAGCCTAATCTATCCAGTATACCTAAGCCCTCTAAGCTTCTTGCTCCAATTAGGTTGCGTCGAACCTATTTCTTTTCTAGCTTCCCGGATTCCGCTACTTGACCATAGCATTAACCAAAGTAAATTGGTTCCTTCCTAATTGTTTCCAGAACACCAAACAGCCCTCTCATAGTAATGGATATGGTGAGAAAATGTTTTGGTAAAAAGCCTCTTAAGAATTTAACAATGGAGAGGAAGAAAGTAGAGGAATTTGAAGAGTCTCTTATGTGAAGATTGTGGATGAATCAATCTTGTTTTACTCTAGGGTTTCTCTCTCAAAATTCTCTCTGGAAGCTCTTTTTCTTTCGTGGGTATAAGGGGTATTTATACTGGGTGAGAATGGAACGTGAAGAGTCAGGTTTTTCAAAACAGGGCTGGCTCGCGGCTTGACTGAGTCGCGAGATCTAGCCGCGAGATAACTGAACAGCCAGTTGTCCTATTTTGTCCTGTAGTGCTCCAGTTAGCATGACGCTTCAACTTCTGGCATGCCTGGCACGTGTGCATCTTCTGGCAGCTTGCAGCCGCGAGTCACCCGTGAGATCTAGTCGCGAGTCTCTGTTTTTCTTGCACACTCTTGATCATTTCATCACACTATTTCACTCAGTACCCTTACAAAAATCCCACCTAAATACAGGGTTACTAATTGCTGAAATACAAGCAAATTTGGTGTGGAATAAAACCAACAAGATGGTTGATTAAATTCAACCTTACAAAATGAATCATAAAATAATAATAATAATAAAAATAAAAAAAGTGCTTCACAATAACAAAAATTAAAAAGTAATAAAAAAATAATAAGTAAATAAATAGACATGGACAGTTTACATTTTATACCTAATAATATTCTTACAAGACTTTTTAAAGAGTTAACAAAATATAAGAATGGCTATTAATAGTATTTAAATTATATATATATATATATATATATATGAATAATATTATGTATCTTATTGTATATCTTTAAGTGTATCTATACAGATACATGGTGTTACGAGCTATTGTTTGTTAACTGTAATGATACTTACCAGTAGGATACTCATTTCACTCAAAATCCACCATATGTAACTTTAAATAATATTATACCACCTAATAACTTGTTATTGAATTCATATTTTAAAAATTTAACTGTTGGATTACATGTTCTATAGAGTACAAATCTTTTGTCTCATTTTTTCTGCTCCACTTTATACTCCACCAATAAAAACATGCCACATGATACAAAAATTAAAAAGTGTAGACTTCAATTGAAATACTATTTGGATTTTAATTGGATTTTTTGCTTAGTTTTAGCTTTATAAGGTTTTATATTTAAATATACTTAAGTTCCATTAAAACCCTAGATCAAACGACTAAGAGGAAAAATTAGATTTGCAATCTACACGAATCTCAATCGGTCGAGATGTGCATTTTGATCGGTCAAGGTAAGTGAAACTTATTTGCTCTTTAATTTTTCTGATTTCTTGAGTCTTCGACCGACTTCGTTTGTTTCGTTTAACTAAATAATTCTACTCTAAACATCTAGGAAAAAAAAAAAAAGGGTCTACAAAGTTACAATTGGTCATGGTTACCAACTTAAAAATATAGACTTTACATAGGTTGATTGGGCATAATTATTTTGGGCTTGTATAGTTTGTTTTAGATTTTAGATCAATAAATTTTTTGTCTTTTAAAAGGAGGAAAGTACTAGAGTTATAAACTTTATTACCAACTGTTGATATGATTAGTGATTATTAATAAGTGAAAAATGTTGTAAGTACTAGGCCCATATGTGAACCAATAAGAACTTGTTACTTCAAAAGTTTGTAAAAATATTGTAGAAATCTTTGAGGCTATAGTGTTACTCTTAAAAGAATCAATGATATTATTAAAGGGGCAAAGTGTAATTTGATAGAATAAATTTGCTAAAATTAGTATCTAGGTATATACTAAAATCATTTTTCTTTTTTTAATTTGGGTTTGGCCATTGCCCCCCCCCCCACCCCCAAGTCCGTATATGCCTTCGTCCATGTGTGTGTGTGTGTTTGTGTATTTTTTTTATTGTACCAGAAAAATCTAATTAGCTTTCAAATAGGTTTTCAATTAGTTTAATTTTGCATCATGTGTCTCATCTAAGTTTTTTAATTTTTGTGTCAAGTGAGTTAAGTTTATTAGTTTAGTTTTAGACCCCTGAGACAAACAGTGTTTAACCAATTTTAAGGACAAGTTGTTAATTAGATAAATTATGAAAGCCTTAGGTTAAACAAACAAGCATGCAGAAAATTAAACAAGCCTTAGGGTTTTCTTTGAATTCATAGTAAAGTAGGCCTGAAACCCTAAACGTTTGATAGGCTGATGGGCTGAATTTCTGATTCTGCATATATGCATTTCAATTAGTAAAACTTAAGTTTCAATCATTTGAAACCAATGAAATTTCTGTTCTTGAATCAGTAACTTTCTTGTTCTTGCACATTGACAAGTAGCACAATGGGCATTAATCATACCTATAGACTCTATGTTCTATATCTAGACAAGTTTATATTCACGTATTTGCCAACAACCCTATACACATAAAGAACCTAATAGAGTTAATGTAGAAAATAAAGAGTTCAATATAAATATATCTTAAAAAATCTAATCATATATCTAACTCTATATATAAAATTAGATAAAGTGAGGGTTTGAATGATTTTATATTTATGAGCCATTTGTTTGTGTAACTACAAATAATTAAATGTTATAAGTCATTTATATATGTAATACTATGAATATGTACGATCCTTTACTAACTAGGTAGAAATATATATACATATATATTATATGTGTGTGTTTATGTGTGTAAACTGCTGTTGTTTTTAATTGTTTTTGTGCTTATACGTGGGATTTTAAACAAGTAACTTGTAAGGACTGAAATTGGATTGGTCCCAAAACCGGATTGGGCTCCAACCCCAGCGGCCCAAACAATAAATTTGTAGAGCGTGGATAGAAAAACTAGATCTATCCTAGAAGAAAAACGATTAGATTTATCGGATCAAGACTGTTAGACACAAGTAAGATTAGAAAATTTATCCTTGGAATAGCTCAAGTAGTTTGTCTCATATGATTTTGTTGAATAATGAAATTGTACAAGAGTTCTAGTCCTCCTCTTTTATTTTTTCCTCCGCCCCCCTTTAGTACATCTTTCTATGTTATATATCCCAGCCTTAGTGTCGTCCCTACCACACACGTGTAGGTTAGATTCAAAGAACTCGTTCATGTCCCATCTAGCACTTCCTAAAACCATCAACTAGTAGCTGTAAGGCTGCTTGATCACTGTTCAAACGTCACTTTCACATTAATGCGACCAGAGAATTAGTTGGGAGTCATTTAATGCGGAGGTAGCAGCTTTTTGAAGATATTTGTTGTCCTTCTCCTTTCTTATCCCTTGTCTGACATCTAACCCTTAGTGATGATGTAATTCCGAAGTAAGTCTGTGATGATATGACACTCAGATTGACCTCGGACATATATTGCTGAGAGGGCTTTTGTCCTCGGACGCTTATTGGACCTATCTCATATTGTCTCTACTCCTCTCTTCATTTTGTTCTCCTCATAATCTTATTTGGACCTCCTCGGATGGTCTAACGTCCTCGGATCGGGCCATAAGCCCAGTTAATACTGCCTTAATCATACTTCCTAATTAACTGGCCCCTACATAACTATATATAGGATTAATATTTTGAAAATCCAATAATTATATTTTCAACACACATGCCAAATTTCATATCAATAAGATGTTATTTACTATTCGATCAATAAACTCATATTTTATGCAAATTTTATAATATGCAGAGATAGAATTTTAACATGCTATAAATGAGATGATTATTGATTTATGATCCTCGTGTAATTTTGCAAGCATAGGTGGTATAAAATGAAAATGTGATTTAATAGTAAATTTTTCAAAATTTATCACTATTAAAATGATATTAAATAGTGTAACAATAATTAAAGCTACATGATAGATGTAACTTGAACCTCTATTTTATATATATATATATATATATATATATATATATATATATACACACGCACGAACGCAATATTAGCTTCTACCCCTAATAAGTTGATCAAAAGCCAAAGGCCAATCATTTTCTTCTTTATTTCTTTTGTTGCACTTGCATTTCAGATATTATGTCTAATCAACTAGTAAAGTTTCTGATGATAAAAAATTACCATCAAGAGCGGACGCTATAGGTTGAAATTATCTAAAAAATATATATATTTAAAGTTAAAAAAATATTTAATGATTAATCACAATAGCTGATACGAAAAAAAGTAATCAACAACGTTCGTTGAATTGGGCAATGCCCTGCATTTCCGGCTATATATACGAGTTAATACAACCAACAAGTTGTGACTTGTGTATGGTATACGTTCACACGTTCACATTAATTTATGTGTGACTTCTTAATATGAATTATGAATAAAAACATGGGCAACCTGGTACCAATAGTTTACTAAAAACAAAAACAAAAACAAAACCCCTCGTACCCATAATTTCATTGACTTTGTGAACTCCATATATAATATAACTCTTCCAGCCATGGTTCTTTTCCACTGTCTTACGTAAGCCAACAGCCATTTTTTAAATCTCTTAATCGATAAATAATTAAAAATTTGGAGAAACTACTTTTTAAATTTTAGTGGTACTTTTAGTATGTTTTCTTCAAACCTTCATTCAAATGTCGAAATTATTTAAAAAAAGATTTCATTGGAAATGAGGGTTTGAGGGTGTCCATCAGTGAGATAACTTCAAGTTCAGGCTAGCTGCCGTGTCCAGTGAGGCTTTAATTAAAATTAAAATTACATTGACTTTGTTCATCCAATGAGTTTTCTTGTATCCAACTAGTTGGATTTATAATTACAATGCCAAAATAACGTTGTTGACTCTTTCTATTCAAACATTCTGTAATGATTAATGGTCATATATAATTTATGAAGCGAGATTGTCTTTAATTAGTAGCAATAAAGAAGATGAAATTGTTAATGGCCTATGGGTCAGCGGATTATTCTATTCGCTTCAAGGACTAAGTAGTAGTACCTGTGATCGTAGTTATTCTATGGAACGATAATATTTATTAACAGAAATGACATCTGTAGGATATGATATACAATTACCTCGTTCATTACAATTTCTTTTTACTGACAATGACAATAATAAAGTGAGAACTAAAAATATTGAGATTAGAGTAATATAGTGAAAGAAACAAACAAATGATATTTGCTTCAACTTTGAGTTGAGTCGTAATGTTGCGATTGCAAAGCCAAAAAGACCATAACTATCGGCATTGCTAAGGAGAACTCATGATTATTATATTTATGTCAGTATCATTTTCAATAGAAAAATAAAATTAGAGATTATTTTTATGTAATGAGTTGAATAAGTTATAATTTGAATGATCAGATATATAAATATATATATATATATATATATATATTATCTTTTTTTGTTTTTGAATAAGCTTTTGTTCGGTCTCGTCTTTTTTTTTTTTTTTTGGATTATTTTTGTTGTTCTTTTGGCTAATTTTTATATATCATTGTTATTTAAACCTTCTTTTTTTTTTTTTTTTTTTAAGAGATAAGGATTATGTTTGGAGGGCCAAAATTATTTTTGGAGTTAAGCTATGTCAAAAATTTCACAATAAATCTCATGCAACAAGCTATTAATGGTGAGTAAAAAAATGATGCCAATATTAGGCCATAATTAAAATCAGTAATAGCTTGACCACTTGAGATTTATTATAAAATTATTGTAAAAATGTTCTGAATGTAGCATTACTCTTAATTTTATTAAACCAAAATTCTTGAAATTCTCAAGTGAGGGTGTTTAACATTTTTATTAGGGTGTCTTAGTCTAACGATAAAGAGCTGTCATCAGGAGTAGATAGCATAAGTTGAAATTTTCTTGAAAAAAAAAGAAAAAATTTTATTAAGGTGGTCAAAATAAGTTACTTTAGTATGTAATTTTTTTCAAGTATATATATATTATTTTGCATGTTAGGACCACCCTAACATAAACCTGTAGTCACCACTGGAGACAAGACAATAAGGCAAGAAATATGCTTTTTTTTTTTTTTTTTTTAATAGAAAATTATTGGATACATTTAGAGTACGGTAACATGATACTCCATCCTATCATTCCATGCTAATATGCAACAAAAACACCATAATTACTCCTCTATGAACAACTACAAACAGACCAAATTCTAGACGTAAGTTTAGAATTTGATGTATACATGTGTGTTCTCCTACAGGAGTAGAGGTAGAAGTTGTGTAAGTGAGAAATTATTGAAATTTAAGATGAGTGTCAAACTTGAGATAAATGTGAGAACATGAGAAATATTTATTTTTACACTTTCAAACTGAAATTCAATGAGGAAAACAAATAACAGAAAAGAAAAGAACAGTAGAAGCCGTTTTTGCCTAGACGAGATTCAATGGAGAAACATAGGCAAGGAGCTCCTTATCGGTTTCTAATTTAGCCATATCTTCCTCTTTCAAGTTAAACCATGCCTCTATTCCATCCCCCGATTTAGTGTCAATGAAACCAATTAAATTCTTGAACGTTAATTTAGATGAGCTAACCCATGCAGGTTTCCCCCACCCAAAATCAACCTCATATAGAGGAAACTTGCACAAGCTGGTGAAGGAAAGCGTAAGCAGCTCCCCTTTTAGGAAGCTAGAGGAGTTCTCTTTGACATATTTTAAGTACAAATCACCTTGTTGGAGCATTTTAACAAAATTCCCATCGATTTTCTTAAGCGCTTCTCTTATTGGTTTAATAATGCCATGAAAGCCCTCCTCGATGTCTCTGGATGGTACTGACAGAGCAATCCGGCAAATATTACCAAAGTAATCATATGGAAGGGGCGGGTCTGTCTTGGTTCGCAAGTTCACAGCATGAATAATACTGTAGATCTTATTTGGGTCTGGTTTTGGTTGAGTAGCAGCCATGAAGCGGCTCCATATGAAAGCGGATAAGGCCTCAACGCGCGTCGGACGTGAATATTCAATGCTCTTGTCGTCAGAACTGTATTTGCCTCTAATTTCTGCTATAGCCGATGCATCAAAGACAAACCTTTTTGTCACAATTTTATCCTTTTTGATCCCAATATTCGGATTGAAGCCAGATAAATCTTGTGGTGGGAATAGCTTGGCAGAATCCATTGGAGGACTCACTATGTTGCCATCACCACGAGCAATAGCGGACCAACTCTTGAGAAACAAGATGAAAGATAAGGCATCTATAATTCTGTGGGACATGAGTATACCAATCGCAAGACCACCACAGTTGAAGAAGGTGACTTGGATTGCTGTGGGTAACTCATTGACCTCGTCCAATTCAAGTGGCAGAAACTTATTGAGCTCACAAGGGGTTGGACTCACAAGAAATTCGGAAAGACTGCACTTAACCTTGGCTTCCACGTAGTGGACGCCCTCATCGTTGCAATCTATACAAAGATTGTCCTTAACCCGTCCCGCTAGCATGTGGAATCGGGTTAAAGCATCTGCTAAGGATTTCTTAATCCTGTCACTTTGTTCTACACTGCTGAGATTAGCTTCACTGTAATTTGGGTAGTAGAAAACCAGGGGCATGAAAACTAGAGGTTGAAGTTGATCAAGGAAGGAAAGCTGGTAGTGGTGGAGATGTTGAGGGGTTGGAGATGAAGGTTTGACAGTGTCCTCCGAGATAACTTGGACTTCAAGCTTCATTGTTTACAGCTCAAAGAGATCAACGAGGTTTAGTGGTTAATCTAGAACTGAAAATGGCTGTGAGGTTATGAAGAATGAATGGAAAACCAGAGTGGCTAGCAGAGTTATATAGAGTGCTGTTGCTAAGACATGAAAGAATTAATTGCTACAAAATTCTGTTGCGCTGGATGAACACAGGCATGTGAGCACGTAATTGGTGCAAGTTTTTCCATTTGACTTAGTTAATCCGAAGGCACGTGGAATGAGGACAATTGTTGAATGTAATCCTCTTCTTACAAGAATTATGGGTCTCACTATAAATTTAATTAGTAAGAAACTCACTATTATGTGAGAAGAGAAAATACATTTATGGTACTCCAAAAATATTTTATAATTAATTGTAGAACACTTCTAAGTTTTTTGGTATAATTAAACTGCAGCTGGCAGAATTAATGATCTATTTTATAAAAAAGTCAATTAATAATATTTTAGTGTTCATAGATTAAGTTGATCTATGAGATTTTTAAGTAATTCTTAGATATTCTGGCAATATGGTAAATAGTGTTTCATCCTCTTACATTCATAGTGGGGTTTGAGAATACTTAAGTATTTTCTGAGATTTTTAAGTGACGTTCACGTGTTACAGGCTGTAACTTTGTTGTCTAAAACAATTATTTAAGCCATTAAAGACTTCAAATGGTAGGAAGACTGAAAAAGTATTGCATCTATAAACTTCAAAGTAAGTAAAACAAAAACAACTATTTTCTGGTAAACAACTATTTTCTGGTTGACAACAGGCAAGAAATACCTGTTAACTCCTTTTCATGTACCAGTGCAATTGTGCAAAAGGGTACAAGGCTTTACAACAATTCGGCACTAATGAATATGATATGTTCGGGTTTGTTCATTTGTTTGTTTTTTTATTTTTTATTTTGTTTTTATTTTATTTTTCTGTTTAATTTTCTGTTTTTTGCATAAATAATAAATGCGTGAGAGTGGAACCAAATGCTACATGAGCAAAGACTTCATTTTGTGTTGCACTAGATTGACTTATTAAGATTGACACATGGTAAATTTTAGAAATTTACTATTACCCTTGTCATGTTCAACACATTTGAGCACTGGAATCATGCCAAACCAGGTTACACAAAAACAGTAATATGACCATATCCTATTACTCATCCAAAGAAAAAAGAAATTTGACATTGGGCTCTACATAATGCGACGATATATCTCTGGAGGTCAGTGATCTCATAAAATCGTCCTCACATAACATGTAGAATCTACTCATGTTACAAGCAAGAAGTTTCAAAAGGCTATGTCATAAGATACTTTTTCCTATATAGTACGGCTATATTTTATTAGATTGTTGAATTCCACTAATCATATTCATTGCCATTTGTAAAGGCTAAGTAATAAAATTTATTGAATTTCTAGCATTTTCCGATTTGAAATAGTTCTTGTGATTGGTGATATCTGTCACGCCCCAAACCCCAAAGGGTTCAAAGGATGAGAAAGACATCTCAAAAGCACCGGTAGATTTTTCCTTTTTGATAATTCAATTCAAATAAATCATATCAAGTACCAACATCGAGAATTATTATAATAATTCTATTAAATATACTCCTAAAGTAAGTCAGAGCTCTGTGCAATAATTACAGGGACCATTGGCCACAAAAGAATGGAGGTTTGAATAAATATAATTACATATCATCAACTTGTTCCATAAGTGAGAATAAAGTCATAACCACTATAATATTCAAAAGAATGAGTCAAGTCTACTTTATGATGTACATCATCTAAATATCTCTATTACAAAAGTTCAGCCTCCATCAGTAGTTAGTCTAACTACTGCTAGCCTCCAAAAAGCTGTCTCAAAATTATTGTTGCCTACTTTGAAAAGTTTGTAAAATAATTGGAAGAGACAGAGTCCTATAAGTAGCATAATTATTGGTGTGGGGGAAATGCAAGTTTCATAATGATAAACAGTTTACAAATCATGTTTTAATTTGGGAAATTTCTAACAGAATACCGCACGAGTATTTCCAATTATAATATGACAAGAATGATTAAAACAGTATAACAAAAAACTTTTTTTTTTTAAAAAAAAATCTCAATGTGAAACTACATACTATGTATTGTGAGCAATAATGACACATTTCAAAAACTAGAAAATCCAACCCAAGGCCACATGACAGTTGCCGACACAAAGTCGAAACTAATCTGTCAACACAAAGCCAGAACTCATCGCTGACACAAAGCCGGAACTAATAACCATCACAAAGATGAGTACTAAGATACCAATGTCACACAGACTATAGTATCTAGTTGCTGAGTAATCACATGTCACAGCCTTGGGGTAAAAACATGAAGAGCTCACAATTTATATGAAATCAAAACATAGTTCAATTTCAAGTAATTTCACAAAAACTTTTGAAATACCCAATATATTCACAAGATTCTCAAAGCCTTCAAACTCATTTCTTGTGAAGAAGATTTTGTATCAATTTTCCCAAAAATCACAAGTTAAGATAAAGCATCTTTAAATCTTTCAAATAATACTATAAATCCATAAAATCTATTTTCAAGAATTAAATCAAAGATGCTAATCTTTTCGGTGCCAAATCATGTGTTTCCCTATATGCATTACCAAATATGATGCATTTTTCATAAATATTCATATATAATAAGGTCACAACACAATACTTTTTAAGAAAACATAATCGCACAAATAATTTTCCAAAATGTGTTTGACCAAAAAAAATAATAATAATAATGTTTATACAACATAGTTATTTTCCAAAAAAAATCTCATTAAAAAACTACTTACCTTGCAACTCACAAAAGCCTAATTCTCCAAGCTCCAAAGGAGATTAGCTAGAATCTAAATAATATCAAGCAAACCTATCACAATAAGCATAACACTTGAAATTGTATCTAACTACAAACTAGGAATTGCCAAATAAGCACTTGATTAGGCAAGCCTAGTATTTAACCTCACAAAGAATGTATTCTACTTCCAAAGTTTCTCAACAAATTAATTTATAAGGCATAAACCCCAATTTATAGACTTAAATCATGTCATTCAAAGCCTTCCCCTTTATCATAAGAGATCCTAACACTTTATATATGAATTTCTTCCACAATATATACGTACTATTTTTAAGAGACCCATGAAACAACAACATATATAACAATATCCACCATTACAAACTCCAAATGTAATCCTCCACTAGCTCCAAATAATTAATAAAAATTATATTCACCATTTATTCCACATTTAAAAAAAATAAAAACCCAAATCTTCACCACTTAGATAGCCACCATTGTAAAAACTATAAACTCACTCATCAAATAATTTCACCAACACAAAACTCATACATATAAACACATGAATATCATGACTTTCAAAGTTGATAAATCACATGGGTATCATTATCAAAACTTAGATAAAGAAAGCCTCTAGCAAAAGCATATAAACCACCAAAAATATTAGAATTTTTTACCTTAAATAATAGAGATGAGTGAGCCTTAGCTTTTTCCTATGGAGTTTTCTAGTAAACCTTGCTAGAAAAATGATGGTGGAGGTGGTGGTGAAGTGTGTGTACCGGTGGGAGAGTGAGAGAGTATGAAAGAGGAGTGTTGTGTGAAAAGAAAATAACAGAGAGCAAAGTGAGAGGTAGAGAAATGGCTGGCCAAAGTGTGAGGGAGATATTTTGTAAGGATATGTGGTGGGTAACAAATGGGTAGGTGGGGCACGTGTGGCTCCATAAAGTCTGATTTTTTTTTTCTTTTTCTTTTTTTAATAATGGGCTAGGGTCCATATCTATTTGTAAGACCTATGTATTTGAATTTGTATTTTCTCTAGAATTACACAATTTTTTAGGTCTTCTTAAAAGTGAAGGAATATATATAACACAATTTTTTTTTAAATCTCAATTTTTTTTTTTTTTAAAATCACTTGTTGCCCCCAAATTTGGGGAGGTCATTCTCTAGTAGGGGAGAAATTATAAGGTCCTCATGGTGAACAAGTGACGTGGTCCACCATTCTATTAAAAGATTTCAACCTGTTTAAAATTGCTGAGTTAGAAATTTTTTTTTAAATAGAAACTGATTACTGACTTAGCAATTTTAAACAAATGAAAATCTTTTAGTGAAATGGTGGACAAGTGACGTTGTCTACCAAAGGGTTGTATAATTTCTACTAGTAGGGGGCCAATGCCATGGCCTAAGTGGCCTTGGCCTAGGTCCAAACCTAGTGTACACACACACACAAAAGTGAAAGAATATATAAAACATAATTTTTTTAAATCTCAAAAAAAAATATTTAAAAGAAAATCACTTGTTGCCTCCAAATTTGGGGGGTCATTCTCTAGTAGGGGATCAAGGGGCCATGGCCTAAGTGGCCTCGGCCTAGGGCCAAACTTAGTATATATGTATGTGTATATATATAAAAGTCATTTGACTTTTTGTTAATTTCTTCTAATTGTTTTACATAAACTTACTTTTGAATGCCTAAATTTTCCACATCTTTAATATATAGTCTTTAATTGATTTGTAAATATAATAAGGATTTTATCTAAAACCTCCTATATTTACATTATCTGTTAAAATCTTGTCATATCATGTTTTATTAAATAGCATAATAGATAGAATTTTGTTACCAAAATTTACATAATTATCAAATTCCTTATTAAGGAAAAATAAAAATGGAGAGAAGAATATTATTTGTTAAAGTTTTCACAAATTACTAACTATTAATATATAAAATAAAATAAAAAGTTTTAAATTTTCTTTTATTTCTTTTAATGTTGTCACTTAAGTTTTTAAAAATTCACTTTCTTTCATGTAATCATTATAATCTTTTTTCTAATTGAGTTTAGAATTAAAGATTTGATATAGAATCTTATATATTTACTCTCCATTAGAATATTTCTACATCATAATTTTTTTTAAGTAATAGAATAAATAGCTTAGATAACCGCTAGAAACCACATTTTGCAACTCTTTGTTTTATTTTCTGTCACTTTTTTTTTTTTTTTGGGTATTATTGATACCATATTTTGCCTAACCTCAATTAACGTGCCAAAATATCAGTTTAAGCCATGAAAATGGTATTTTTATCTTGATCAGATGTTGGATAAATCATTTTAACAAACTGAGAGTTCAAAATCCCCAAATTTGTTAAGTTTTGCTATGGCGTACAAACGCAGTAGCTTCACACAGAGAAAATAAGTCTCTTGGTCTTTGTATTTGTATATGATGGCTCTTAAAATAAACCTTATATATTTTTAGGGTTGTGAGAAAAGTAACCCTAAACAAATACTCAAGCCTGGGCTGAAATTCAAATCTGAAAAACTGAAAATCGTATATCTCGATAGATCGAGTTGCTGTTAAGCTGTCTATCAAGCTTCACATTAAGTCTCAATAGCAGGCATCTGTCGAGCTATCTATCGAGACTTAATGAACAGTTTTTCTTCATTTGTTTTTTAGACCAATCTTCTTGTCTTTAATATTTGACTTGAACCAAGGGAGTTAGTTTCGTACGAGAGATTGTACCGGTTTGACAAGTGAAATAATATATTTCAATACCGGTGTACCGTTTCGGGTTTACCACAATTTATATATATATATATATATTTATGAATTTATATAAATAATTAGAGCTTATTAATCTTAAAACATAATATATTTAATTAGAACTTAAATTCCTTTTTTTGTTTTTGTTTATGGTACTAGCCCATGTCCAAGCTATTTTAAACCTCTATCCAAGCCCAATATTTTATTTGACCACCCAATAAAACTTTGAGAGTACAAGCCTACAAAATTGATATTTATTATTATTTAATGATAAACAATTTCACATTCAAAAAACAATTACCAATCACGTGAGGGGTTAGTAGAATCAGACTCACGCCAATCACACACTCACACGATAGGTAGCACATAAATTAAGACCCGTCTAAAACAAAAATAAAGAAGAAAAAAAACAGAGGAGCAGACCAAATGAATAAGAAGAGGACGACGACGAAAAAGGGAGATAGATCAACAAGATGAAGGTGACAAAGATGCATTTTTACTGAGAAAGCAACGTGATCGACGCTAATCCAGTAAGTTATTGAGAGGAAGGAGAGCAACTTTTATATCTGATAGTTAAATTTTTTTTGTTTCGGTCCGGTATGCATTTATCGGCTGGAATCCGATATTTGCTCTGGTATGACCGGATCAACCCGATAAAACCAGTATTTAATCTGGCACGAAACATAGGCATTTCTATACCGGAGTAGGTGCCAGTACAGAAAATATTGGCCATACTGGCCGGTACGGTACAAGATTCACTCCTTTGACTTGAATAACATGTTTCTTGAAGTACTAAACCCATCTTAGATTTATCTAATTACAAGTAAAGTGCATTTTATCAAAGGATTATCCAATTGCAATAAAATATGACCCTAACAATTAAGAATTTTGATAAACAGCTTTTTAAATTTTAGTGGCAATTTTAGTATGTTTTCTTTAATCCTTCATTCAAATGTCGAAACTATTAAAAAGATTTCACTGGAAATGAGGGTTTGACGGCGTCCAGTGAGATAACTTCAACTTCAAGCTATCTAGCGGTGTCCAGTGAGGCATAATTTAAAATTATAACTACATCGTCTTTGTTCGTCCAATGAGTTTTCTTGTATCCGTATGAACTTTCTTGTATTCAAGTAGTTGGATTTATAATTACAATAATTACGTTGTTCACTTATTCTATTCGCACATTCTGCGATGATTAATGATCATATATAATCTATGAAGCGAGATGGTCATCGGAAGCAATAAAGATGATGAAATTGTTAATGGCCTTTGGGTCAACAGATTATTCTGACATAAACGTGAAGTCCCCACTGGTGACAAGAAAATTAAGAAATATGTTTTTTCTTTTTTTTTTTCTTTGAAAGGGAAAATTATTGAGTACTCATAGACCATGGTAAGGTGATACTCCATCTTATCATTCTACATTACTATATTTCGAAAACACCTAATAATTACTCCTCTATTAGCTACTACAGACAGACCAAATTCTAGACATAAGTTTAAATGCTGGATACTCCAACCTTAAGTACCATTAGAAAATATATACGTGTGTTCTCCTACAAGAGTAGAGATCGAAGTTGTAGGCAGAGTAAGTGAGAAATTAATGAAATTTAAGATGAGTGTCATACTTGAGATAAGTATGAGAACTTGAGAAACATTTAATTTTGCACTTTCAAACTGAAATTCAACGTGGAAAAAATAATAGAAAAGGAAAGAACAATAGAAGCCACTTTTGCCTAGACGACATTCTTTGGAGAAACATAGGCAAGGAGCTCCTTAACGGTTTCGAAATTTGCCATATCTTCCTCTTTCAAGTGAAACCAGGCCTCAATACAATCCACTGATTTTGTGTAAATGAAGACAACTACATTCTTGAATGTGAATTTAGCTGCGCTAACTCATGCAGATTTTCCCCACCCAAAATCAACCTCATATAGAGGAAACTTTGTTAAGAGAGTTCAAGAACTATCACAGAGCACAAGAACAATCATAGAGCAATCAATGTGTAACGGCTAGTTTCTCGTCCAACGGCTAGGAAAGACTGTTAATGTACTTAAGCTAAACGGTGTCGTTCTATTTAAGCAGTGATGAGTTTTGTAATTGAGTCCAAATGCTGTCATTTTTACTAAGTTTGTTAGATAGTTTCTTAGCTTAATTAGGCTGTTACTTCTGTTAATTATCCCTGACTTTGCTCCAAACTTTACGGATCAATCCCAGGTTTTAAGGACAGTAAGTTAGGCAGTAGTAGTTAGCTTGGACTGTATATATAGATCATTGAGTGTAATGAAAGGTTTATGAGAGTATTTTTCCATAAAGTTCCAATTCTCTCTTTGTCTCTCTCAAACTTCTTATCTCTAGTTCTCTCTTTTTCTCTCTGAGTGTTTACTATGAAACCTTGCTTACTCCATTGTTGTTGTAGCCTTTACAAGCTTAGTTCAAAGTTTTTTCATGGTATTAGAGCGCCTTCGATCCAAAGCTATACAAATTCAACAATGGCAGAAACTACTTCAACATCAACCTCTACAACTATGCCTTCAACCTCCACAACCATGCCTTCAACTTCTACATCCACTTCCATCAATCTCACTAATCAGCCTCTATTACTACTATCAAATATGTCAAATATGATGACAGTCAAACTTGACTCTTCCAATTACATTGTTTGGAAGCATCAGATTTCCATGGTATTGGAAACATACTCAATGTTTGAGCTTCTTGATGAAGTTCCACTCATTCCTGAGAAATTCCTCAAGGATCTCACTGGCATTGTTACTTTAGTGCTTAATCCAGATTATCTCATCTGGAAATCAAAGGAAAAGGCACTACTCACCTTTATTAGTTCTACCCTCACTCCTTCAGTTTTAGCTAAAACTGTTGGATGTTTATTTGCTCAAGAAGTTCGGAAGGTTCTTGAAAACAGATTTTCTTCAATTTCGAGGTCACATGTGATGAACCTCAAGGGAGAACTGCATAATGTGAAGAAAGGATCTAACTCTGTGGATGCATATCTGCAGAAAATTAAAGTGATAAGAGACAAGCTTATGGCAGTAGGTGTTCTCTTGGATGATGAAGAGCTACTTCATGTAGCAATTAAAGGTCTTCCAAAAGAATTCAGAGCATTCAGGTATGCAATCAGAACCAAAAGCACAAAATTAAGCTTTGATGAGTTAGCTACTCTATTGAATGCAGAAGAGGAGTCATTGAATGAAGGTATGGAGGTTAAAGACTCCACCTTTGCAATGACAGTAAATACCACACCAAGATTCAACAACACTGGTGGTTATAATAACTTAAATCAGTCTAATAATAGAGGAAGAGGGAACAATGCAAGAGGCAGAGGTAAAGGTCCATCATCTAATCAGTTCAATCAGTTTTCATAATCACAATCTCAAAGTTCTAATGGAAGATCAGAAAGGTCAATTTGTCAGATTTGTGGTAAATTAAATCATCTAGCTATTGACTGCTACCACATAATGGATTATGCCTACCAAGGCAAACATCCACCCACAAAGTTGGCTGCTATGGCTACTTCTTCCAACTCTATGATGACTCAGGAGCAACCATGGTTGGTAGACAGTGCAGCCATTGACCATGTCACCTCTAGCCTTAACTACTTAAGCTTTCCTAAGCCTTACACTAGCCAAGAGCACCTCACAGTGGGCAATGGACAGAATTTACCTATCACTTATATAGGTATCTCTAATCCCTTCTCCTAATTCTGCTATTCAGCTTAGAAATGTGTTAAAGAGTCCCTTTGATTGCTTCTAATCTTGCTTCAGTTCACAAAATATGCCATGATAATAATTGTTGGTGTTATTTTGATGAAAACACCTTGTCAATTCAGGTTTTGGCCATGACGACAATACTCTACAAGGGCAAGAGTGAAGTTGGTGTTTATCCCATCTATTCTCACAAGGCCACTAACCTTCTTCTTCCTAATTAATTGTGCAATTCTATCAAGTTGTCTTCTTCTAGCTGGCATCTATGGCACAGCAAGCTTAGCCATCCTAATGCTCAAGTTCTTAGGCTTTTGTTACAAAATAATGGTTTGTCTTTTAATAATAGTGCTAATTTTGTCAACTCATGTATTCACTGTCTTCATAGCAAAATGCATAGCCTACCATTTCCTAGTTCAAGATTTGTAGTAACTTCTCCTTTTGAACTTGTACATACTGATTTGTGGGGTCTAGCACCTCTTGATTCAATAAATGGTTACAAATATTATGTCATTTTTGTTGATCATTTCGCTTTTTTTACGTGGCTATACTTACTCATAACAAATCAGAAGTTTATTCTAAATTTGTTATGTTCCATGCTATGGTTAAAACACAATTCTTTACAACCATTAAAACTCTTAGATCAGATGGAGGAGGTGAGTATACTTCTAAGTCCTTTGAGTCTTTTCTATCTTCAAATGGGATTCATCATCAGATTTCTTGTCCTTATACACCTCAACAGAATGGTTTGGTAGAAAGAAAACATAGGCACTTGATTGAGACTACTATTACCTTTCTTTCTCAAGCTTCTTTACCTTCCACATACTGGTCCTTTGTTGTTCAATCTACTATGACACTAATCAATCTCCTTCCAACTGCTACTTTAGGTTTTTTATCTCCTTGGTACAAACTTTATGGCCAAAATCCTGATATCACTTGCCTCAAGATTTTTTGCTGTTCTTATTATCCTTTCCTCAGACCATACACTAAACACAAGCTAGATCACAGGACCACAGAATGTCTCTTCTTAGGCTATTCCACGGTGTCTAAAGGTTACATATGTCTTGATTTACTCTCTAATAAATTGTATACCTACAGGCATGTGTTGTTCAATAAAACCAAGTTCCCTTTTTATTCTGCTACTTCTTCTGTTTCAACTCCTAACCCACCTAATCCTGATACTTGGCTATCCAAACTATTGTATTTACACTCTTCCAATCAACCCTCTATCCTAGGTCCTTATTCTAGTCACATTGTTACTTCCTCAATTTCAGCTCCATCTGCTTCTATCCCTAGTCACATACTATCTGCATCTGTTTCTAGTCCTACTCCACTTGCTCCTATTGATAGTTCCATCTCTATTCCTTATTCTACCTCACCATCCATGTTTGTTCCTACTCCTCCTCTAGATCCTTCACCACCTCTTCCACCTGTCTTAGCTCATTCCTCTCAACTTGACTCATTTTCTTCTGTCCTTGTTCCTGTTAATACCCATCCTATGACCACCAGATCAAAGAATGGTATTTTAAATCCAAAACTGTGATATAAGGCAGTGGTTGATTACACTTATACTGAACCTCCATCATACAAGATTGCCTCTAAGTTTCCTCAATGGGTTAAGGCCATGGATAAGGAGTTTTCAGCCTTGCAAAGGCAACACACTTGGTCTCTTGTTCCTGCAACACCTGGAATCAATTTGGTAGGGTGTAAATGGGTTTATAAGCTGAAATTACATAGTGATGGCTCCATTGCTCATTATAAAGCAAGGCTGGTGGCCAAGGGATTTCATCAACAGGCTGGTATAGACTATACTGAGACATTTAGTCTAGTTGTTAAACCAACAACAGTGAGGCTTATTCTTTCTATAGCAGTGAGCTTTCATTGGTCTCTCAGGCAACTAGATGTTTCCAGTGCCTTCCTCCATGGCTTTCTAAAAGAGGAGGTTTATATGTAGCAACCTCCAGGGTATGTCAATCATCAATTTCCTAACCATGTATGTAGATTGCACAAATCCTTATATGGCATAAAACAAGCCCCAAGGGCTTGGTTTGACAAATTCACTTCTCAGCTTCTACATCTTGGTTTTGAGGCTTCTCCGGCTGATTCCTCACTGTTTGTATTTCATTCTTATCAAACCATCATCTACCTTCTTTTATATGTTGATGATATCATCATCACTAGAAATTCCACGTCTCAAGTTGATCATCTTGTCACTACTCTCAGCACTGCTTTTGAATTGAAGGATTTGAGAGCTCTCTCTTATTTCTTAGGCATTCAAATCTTACCCACTAGGTTTGGCCTCACTTTGTTTCAATCCAAATATGCATCTAACGTTCTCCATAGATTCAAGATGGAGAATTCCAAGCCCATTAAAACTCCAAGTTGCCCCAACACACATCTCACTCCTCTTAATGGGTCTGGTTTGCCTGATCCTTCTGAGTACAGGAGTATGGTAGGTGCCCTTCAATACTTAACCTTCACATGCCCAGATTTAGCCTTTAGTGTACTCCAGCTATGCCAGTTTATGCAACATCCTACCACTTCTCATTTGGAGGCAGCTAAGTGTGTTCTTCGCTATGTGAGAGGGACCTTGCATTTTGGCATTCATCTTGCACCTGGCCCCCTTACTTTCTCTGCTTTCTTTAACACAGACTGGGCCGGAGACCCAACAAATTGTAAATCCACTACAGGGCCGTTAGTCTTCCTTGGTTCAAGCCCAATTTCTTGGTCTTCAAAGAAGCAGCCCACTATCTCATGCTCTTCCACAGAGACTAAATTTCGAGCCTTGGCTTCCACAGCTGTAGAGTTGGCTTGGCTTCGCACTGTCTTTAGAGAGCTCAGATTGTTTTTACCTCACATTCCTATTCTCTAGTGTGACAATAACTCTGCTATTGCTTTGGCTTCTAATCCTGTTTTCCATTCCAAAACCAAACACATTGAAGTGGATTATCACCATGTGAGGGGTTGTGTGCTTCATCATGTTTTGGGCATCAAATTCATCTCTAGCCGTGATAATTTTGTTGATATTTTCACCAAGCCGTTGCCTGGCCCTCATTTATTGCTTCTTCGTGGCAAACTCTTGGCTGATTCCTCCTCGTGTTTGAGGGGGGATGTCAAGAGAGTTCAAGAACTATCACAGTGCACAAGAACAATCACAGAGCAATCAAGGCGTAACGGCTAGTTTCTCATCCAATGGCTAGGAAAGACTTTTAATGTACTTAAGCTAAACTGTGTCGTTCTATTTAAGCATTGATGAGTTTTGTAATTGAGTCCAAATGTTGTCATTTTTACTGAGTTTGTTAGATAGTTTCTTAGCTTAATAAGGTCGTTACTTCTGTTAATTATCCCTGATTTTGCTCCAAACTTTATGGATCAATCCCGGGTTTTAAGGATAGTTAGTTAGGCAGTTGTAATTAGCTTGGACTGTATATATAGATCATTGAGTGTAATAAAAAGTTTATGCAAGTTTTTTTCCATAAAGTCCCAATTCTCTCTTCGTCTCTCTCAAAATTCTTATCTCTAGTTCTCTCTTTTTCTCTCTGAATGTTTACTATGAAACCTCGCTTACTCCATTGTTGTAGCCTTTACAAGCTTAGTTCAAATTTTTTTCAGCACATGCTAGTGAAGGAAAGCTTAAGCTCCTCCACTTTTACGAATCTAGAGTTCTCATTGGCATATTTTAAGTACACATTACCAGTTGGAGCATTTTAACAAAATCCTCGTTGATTTTCTTAATGGCTTCTCTCATTGGTTTCAATGTCCCTGGATGGTATTGACATAACATATCGGCTAATATTACCAAAGTACTCATATGGAAGAGGGGGCTCTGTCTTGGTATGCAAGTTCACAGCATGAAGAGTGCTATATATCTTATCTGGGTCTAGTTTTAGTTGAGTAAAAGCCATGAAGCGGCTCCATATGAAAGTTGATAAGGTCTCAATGCGACTCGAACGTGGGTATTCAATGGTCTTTTCGTTAGAGCTATATTTCTCTTTGATTTTTGCTATAAAAGATGCATCAAAGACAAGCCTTGTGGTCACAATTTTATCCTTGGTGATCCCAAGATTTGAATTGAAGTCGGATAACTCTTGTGGTGGAAATAGTGTGATAGAATCCATTGGAGGACTCACTATGTTGCCATCACCTTAAGCAATAGCAGACCAACTATTGAGAAACAAGATGAAAGATGATGAGCCTAGAAAAATCATTAAGGTCGTCCATTAATATGGACAACCTTGCATCATTAGTAGGCCATCAAAGATAACCACTCAACACATTCAATAAGGACCATCAAAGGTCTTAAACTCTCATCAAGACAAAGAATGTTACAATCATGGTAATAATCACCCTAATTTATGTACAATAACTACCTAAGTCACCTATAAAAGGGACAATCTATCTCACTAGCTAAGGTATGTCAAAAACTACTACAAAACACTATTTATATACGAAAGATATGGATTGATATTAACTTAAGCATCAGAGGCTCCCCCACAGGGCACAACCCAGTGGTCTTTTCGATCTTTCTCTCCTTTATCTTGCAAGTCCTACAAGATCGTTTAATGCTCTGGATTGAACGAGTGACCTAATTGACGATTTTGGCATCATCAAAAGATAAGGCATCTACAATTCTGTGGGACATGAGTACACCAATCGCAAGCCCACCACAGTTAAAGAAGGCGACTTGGATTGTTGTGGGTAATTTATTGACTTCGTCCAATTCAAATGGCAGAAACTTATTGAGCTCAGAAGGGGTTGGACTCTCAAGAAACTCAGAAAGACTGCACCTAACCTTGGGTTCCACATAGTTGACGCCCTCATCGTTGCAATCTATATAAAGATTTTCCTTAACCCGTCCCGCTAGCATGTGGAATTGGGTTAAAGCATCCGCTAAGGATTTCTTAATCCGGTCACTTTGTTCTACATTGTGGAGATTAGCATCCCTGTGATTTGGGTAGTAAAAAACCAGAGGCATGGAAACTAGAGGTTAAAGCTGATCAAGGAAGGAAAGCTAGTAGTGGTGGAGATGTTGAGGGGTTGGAGATAAGGGTTTAACGGTCTCTTCTGAGATAACTTGGACTTCAAGCTTCATTGCTTACCGCTCAAAGCAATCAATGAGGTTTAGTGGTTAATCTAATACTGAAAACGGTTGTGAGCTTATGAAGATTGAATGGAAAACCAGAGTCGCCATTAGAGTTATATAGAGTGCAGTTGAGAGTTGAGAAGACTTAAAAGAATTAGTTGCTATGAAATTCTATTATATGGGGCGAACACATGATTGTAAGCACGTAATTGGTGCAAGTTGTTTCATTTTACTTTGTTAATCCCAAGGTATGTAGAACAAGGAAAATTATTGAATATTCCGAGAGTATTATAAATGCGTACTCCTCTTGTCACAAGAATTGTGGATCTTACCATAAATTTAATTAGTGGGACCCACAATTATCTCAGAAGAAGGAATATGTATTTATAGTGTTCGGTTCTAAAACTTTAGGAACTAATGTATTAGAACTCCAATTTGTATATGTTGGCAAACCATGATCAAAACATTTAGTTTAGGTTTACACTTGCTCAAAGTTTGGTTTAATGTAAGTTTGGAATCTTGTAATTGCAGGAAATTACTATTCAATTTCTGCAAGGCTCAATCGATCGAGAATCGTGGATCAGGAAATTTCTGTAGAATTCTCAAACCAGCCCAAGCCCATATGATGTGCAGGGTTAAGTGTTTCACTCCAAGTATAAAAGGAAAAACCCTAGCTATGTTTTAGAAGTCTTTGTTAAGTTGTGTGTTGAATCTTTTGTGAGATCTAAAAGGTGTTTACCTTCAAACACACACATAGAGCTATCAAGATCAAGATTTACATCAAAAACTTGATGGTTGTTTCAGTTGCTGCTTAAAGAACTTTCAATAAGATCTAAAACCTTTGAGTGGAGTCTCAAGATCACAAGTAGGAGAACTTGTAGTTGCTGTAGATCAAGGAAAGATACAGTCTGTGGACTCGGAGCTGTCACGTGGTCGTGGTAGCAAGTTTTTTACATGAGGTAGCAAATTTTCTACATGAGGTAGCAATAGGATATTGGTGGTTTAAGTCTTATTGTACAAACTTTAATTTTTTCATAGTGGATCTGTTTTTACTTTGAAGATAACTAGGTTAAATCCTTCCCAGGTTTTTTACCGGTTTGGTTTTCCTGAGTCATCAGATTTACATCAAGAACTTGATGGTTGTTTCAGTTGCTGCTTAAAAAAATTTCAATAAGATCTAAAACCTTTGAGTGGAGTCTCAAGATCACAAGTAGGAGAACTTGTAGTTGTTGCAAATCAAGGAAAGACACAGTCTGTGGACTTGGAGTTGTTACGTGGTCATGGTAACAAGTTTTCTACATGAGGTAGCAATAGGATATTGGTGATCTAAGTCTTATTGTACAAACTTTAATTCTTTCATAGTGGATCTGTTTTTACTTTGAAGATAGCTAGGTTAAATCCTACCCAGGTTTTTTACCGGTTTGGTTTTCCTGAGTCATCAGATCTGTGTGTTCTTTACTTTCCGCATTATATTTGTTTTACACATATTTATTTAACCTATATTTAATTAACAAACTTGTTAATCAACTTGGTTTAATATTATTATTATTATTTTTTTTTTAGAGAGTTTTAACCTATGGCGTCTACTCCTGATAATAGCTCTTTATTAAACATATTGTGTTAAGGGGTCTAAAACATAACATATAGTACTCCTTAGTATTCTACAATTACTCGTTGAACTAGACTATTGCTAAACAGTTCATAAGTTTTCTGGTTTAATTAAACAACGGCTTGGGGAATGATTTGTTTTATAAAAAAGTCAATTAATAATTTAGCGCCCGTAAATTAAGATTCTGGGAGATTTTTTAGTGATGTTTACGTGTTACAGACTGTAACTTCATTGTCTAAAACAATTATTTAAGCTATTAAAGACTTCAAATGCTACGAAAACTGAGAAAAAGTATTCCATCTACAAAGTTCAAAATAAGTAAAACAAAAGCCATATTTTTGTGGTTGACAACAGGCAAGAAATGCCACCGCTGTAGGTGCCACCAGTTTAGGAAAATCTCAAGTTCCCAGTTTCTCCTTTTCATCGAAATCCCTATTCAAAACTTGCTATTGGTTTATCATTCCTTTCAAATCAATAAGTGTCTCAGTAAAAAGTGACTATGGTAAGCCATATATATTAACTCTGCTTTTTCATGTACCACTGCAATTGTGCAAAAGGGTACAAGGCTTTACAACAATTCGGCACCAATAAATATGATATTTTGGGGTTTGTTTGTTTTTTTTTTTGTTTTTTGCATAAATAATAAATGCATGAGAGTGGAACCAAATTTTACACGAGTAAATTAAGGCTTCCATTTTGTGTTGCACTAGATTGATTTGAGATTTACACATGGTAAATTTTAGGAATTTATTATGACATTGTCATGTCCAACGCATTAGAGCGCTAGAATCAAGCCAAACCAAGTTATACAAAAATAGTAATATAACCATATCCTATTACTCATCCAAAGAAAAAATTTGACATTGGACTCTACATAATGCAAGGGTATATCTTCAGAGATCAATGATCTCATAAAATCACCCTCTAACAGCATGTAGAA
Organism: Quercus robur; assembly: GCF_932294415.1. Classification (NCBI taxonomy): domain Eukaryota; kingdom Viridiplantae; phylum Streptophyta; class Magnoliopsida; order Fagales; family Fagaceae; genus Quercus; species Quercus robur. The sequence goes on from NC_065536.1 coordinate 51,839,879, forward strand.
TCCACTCATGTTATAATAAAGAGGTTTTGATTCACCATCTCATAAGATACTTTTTCCTACATAGTATGGCTACATTTTAAACATTCTATTATTTGTGAGATATGTGTAAATCTGGGATCTATACAGGACCAACTCAATATATTTGGAGGCCTAAGGTGATAACTTTAAACGGGTCTTTTATATTTATACATCACTTAAATAATATTTAGCCGGTGTTTTATATTAGAATTTTTATCATTTGAAATCTATTCTTCTTACTTTTTAATATGACTAGTTCACTTAATGATGATTAGATTAGATTTATATTGATCCATACTTTCTTGGGGGGCAAATGCAAAAGCTATAACAAATCTTACAACAAAAACATACAAACTATGGTGTTAAAGAATGTAATCAGTTGAATTCAAAGAAAATAATCAATCAGTATTTGAAATAAATGAGTATTTGAATGAATGATGTTTGTGATATTACAAAATTAGGCTTACAAAAATATCTCACTAATTACAAAAAGTAATTCAATTATGCATTTATTAGGTTGTTGAATTTCACTAATCATATTCATTGCCACTCGTAAAGGCTAAGTTGTAAAATTGATTGTATTTCTATCATTTTCCTATTTGAAATAGTTCTTGTGATTGGTGACATCTATTTGTAAGACCTATGTATCTAAATTTGTATTTTCTCTAGAATTATTCAATTTTTTTGGGTCTTCTTAAAAGTGAGGGAAAATATACAACACAATTTTTTTTTTTTTAAATCTCAAAAAAAATATTTTTCAAAAATCACTAGTTGCCCCCAAATTTTTGGGGGGGGGGGGGGGGGGGGTCATTCTCTAGTAGGGGGCCCAAGGTCACGGACTAAGGGTGAGTTTTGTTCAACTTTTTCAAACTGTACTTTTTGAAAAAGTGGCGATTTTAAAAAGTGCGATATGAAATTGAGCTTTTTAAAAAAAGCAAAGTGTTTGATAAAAACTATTAGAAAGTGCTTTTATAAAAAATAAAAAATAAAATAAAAATAAATAAATAAAAACCTAGTGTTTTGCTAACACTTATAAAAATGGTAGTTTGGATTATAAATTACCAAAAAAGGCAATATATATATATATATATATATATATATAAGAGAATTTTTTGTTTTAATTACCTCATTTAATGCAAGTTATGGACTACATTTTAACAAGAATTTCACACCACCGCACACTTTTGGTGCAATTCTCACTTCACAAGTATAAGTACGTGTGGAGTGCGGGGGCCAAGGGCCAGAGTTCAAGTCTTTAGGATAGAGCTTTACATATATATACACTTAGATTAGGTTAGAGTAGAATTTCTATTTTGTATAAAAAAAAAAAAAATTTCACAATAAAGCCTATATGACAAGTTGTTAATGGTAGATAAAATACTAATAATGTCACCAGTAGGTCTAGATGAAAAGCAGTAACAACTTACTGTATAAACTTTATTATGAAATTATTATGAAAATATTGTATCAATAGCACTATTTTTTTTTTCTAAAGAAAAATAGCATTAATTTAAAAATTTTAGGGATACAATAAAATGTCATAATATTTTCATAATACTCTTCATTTTTAGTTGTGGTCAATCATAGTTTAATATTTTATTAATTTATTTAATTTTATTTTGACATATGAAATATTTGACACATCAATTGTTGTGAAAATTTGTTGTTTTCTAACACAATTGTAATTTTTATTTAGTAAATTTCCTTACATGATGGACACATATCCCACTCAAACTACATTTTATTTTTATTTTATTTTTTTCTTTCACTTTTTTTCCCATCCACACATTTCTTCCCCATTCCCACCAAATATCTTTTCTTTTCCTCCATTCACCATCTTGTCTTTTCTTCGGTTCTTCTTTTTCACCCAAAAGACAAGAAGAAAGAGATATATTACACACACAAAAAGAAATGAGAGAAGAAGAAGCTCACAGTAGTAGAAGAAGAAGCCCACAACAGCATTGGGTTTATAAGTTTACGGGTTTATATTGTAATTGAAAATTGCACATTTAATTTAGAATTTTGTAGTCTATTTAGTTGGTTAGAATTTGGAGGAAAGGAAAAGAAAGAAGAACCACTACTACCAGCATGGTGGGATTATTCTTTTGGGCTTCTTGCAATTGACAAGGAGAGCATAGAGTGTAGAAAAATTCTTCTCCAACTCCACAACAGTATTTTTTTTTTTTTTTTTTTCATAGAGATCTGGGTAAAATTGGAATTTCAAAATAAAAATAAGGGTAGTTTAGGGATAATACTTAAAATGACCAACGGTAACATTACAATTCATAGTTGCATTTTTGCGTCGTAGCTTCGAGGGTCCAATTTGAAAATGCAAGAGTCTTTCATATTTGGAAAAACCACTTTTTGATAATGCGTGATGTAAATAATTTACCGAACACACATTTTGGGTTTGGGCATGAAAACATGCATTTTGGGCTCTCAAAATGGAACCAAACACACACTAAGTGGCATTGGCCTAGAGCCAAACCCTAATATGTATGTATATTTAAAAGTCATTTGACCTTTTTTTTTTTTTTTTTTAAATTTCTTCTAATGGTTCTAGTTAAACTTTACTTTAGAATTCCCACATCTTTAATATAGAGACTTTAATTAAATTGTAAATATAATAAGGATCTTATATAAACCCTCCTATTTTTACATTATTTATTAAAATCTTGTCATATCATGTTTTATTTAAATATAAGAGTAGATATAAATTTTTTTTTACCAAATAGTCGAAACGTTTAACTTTTTGTTAACCGCTTCTCATTGTGCCACATGGCTACACAAATTGTAAGGTTGAATTTAATCAACCATCTTATTGGCTTTATTCCGTGCTAAATTTGCTTGTATTTCAGTATTTAGTAACCCTGTATTTAGGTGGGTTTTGTTGTAAGGGTAGTGAGTGAGATAGAGTGTCGAATGCTCAAGAGTGTGCAAGAAAACAGAGACTCGCGGCTAGATCTCGCGGGTGACTCGCGGCTGCAAGCTGCCAGATACAGCACACGTGCCAAGCATGCCAGAAGGTGAATAGTCATGCTAGCTGGAGCACTACAAGACAAAACAGGACAACTGGCCATACAGTTATCTCGCGACTGGATCTCGCGCCTTAGTCAAGTCGCGAGGACAAGCCGCGAGCCAGCCCTGTTTTGAAAAACCTAACGTTTCACATTCCTCTCTCACCCTAGTATATATACCCCTTATACCCACGAAAGAAAGAGAGCTTCCAGAGAGAATTTTGAGAGAGAAACCCTAGAGTAAAACAAGATTGATTCACCTACAATCTATACATTAGAGTCTCTTCAAATTCCTCAACTCTCTTCCTCTCCATTGTCAAACCCTTGAGAGGCATTTTACCAAAACCTTGTTCTCACCATATTCATTACTGTGAGAGGGCTGTTTGGTGTTCTGGGAAGCAGTTAGGAAGGAACCAATTTACATTGGTTGATGCTATGGTCTAGTAGCGGAATCCGGGAAGCTAGAAAAGAAAAAGGTTCGGCGCAACCTCGTTGGAGCAAGAAGCTTGGAGGGCTTAGGTGCACTGGGTAGATTAGGCTTGGAGGGTCTATTGCTGTCCATGTATCCCAACTACATTTTCTAGTGGATTGTTTACCGCTTGGAGGGCGGCGGAGAGGTTTTACGCCGAGGGCTTTGGTTTCCTCTTCGATAACACATCGCGTGTTGTCTTTGTGTTTGCATCTTCCTTCCCTTTTTATCTTTGCCTTTTATTATCTGCTGTGGGTTGTGATTTTAATTTGGCTTACATTGTTTTTCCAATTCTATATTATAGTTTTTGTTCATTTTCCGCACACTAGTTGTTTGACATAAAGCTTGAATTGGTTAATTTGTAAATTGGGGGTCTAAACGTTCAAGGGTGTTTTTACACTATTTGAAATTTCACAAATTAATGCCACGTCTATGTTTAAATTAAAAACAGCCAAAAAGATGCCTTTTCGTTTGGTAGTTTATGCTAACCGTTTCAATGCCTACCAAAATAAATATCCACAGCCAAAAGAGACAAGCACCATACAACGTTTGGTTTTTGTTTTTTTTGGTAGCCACCATAGCGCTGTTTTTTTCCTAACTACATATAAATACTATCACTTAACTAGACTGCAAAAAATCTGAGGATTCAAAAACATTTTTTTTTTTTTTTTTTTTTCGCTAACCGCACTGCACTAACAAAAGTTTACTTTCTCTTTAAAAAACCATATTATTTCACTGGATACAGGTACCATATTTTTGTAACTTTATTTATTTTTTTTATTATTCATATATAATTTCAAGTCTCAACCCAACAAATCCTGATTTAGAGAGAGGGAGAGAGAATTAATGGAATACAATTGCACAGAGAAAAGACGCAGAAAATACATAAGAAAAAAAAAAATAGAAAGGCCAAAAAAATAGAACCTCAATTTCATGATCTGATGCATCTCTCTCTCAGTTAACGTTTTCGATTTTTCAATTTTATAGGTCCAATCTCCACCAAATCCAGCCTTTCCCACTTTTTTTTTTTTTTTCAACTTTTATAGCGTTTGATAGAAGAAGATGAGAAGGAAGATTTTTCAAACTTTTATAGCGTTTGACAGAAGAAGATGAGAGGGAAGATAGTGAATGATCTTATTGTAGGGAAAAGAAAAGAAAAATTAAAAAAATGAAAACCATAGGAGAGAGATACAAAGGGACAGTTAGAGAGAAACTTCCTGGCCATGTATATGTAAATACCATTCCAACTATCTCCCAATTGTCACGCCCCGAACCCAGAAGGGTCCAAAGCATGATGAGAAAGACATTTCAATGGTACCTGTAAATTTTTCCTTTTTGACAATTCAATCCAATTAAACCATATCAAGTACCAACATTAAGAATTATCATAATAATTTCATTAAATATACTCCTAAAGTAAGTCAAATCTCTATGCAATAATTACAAGAACCATTGGCCACAAAAGAATGGAGGCTTGAATAAATACAATTACATATCAATAACTTGTCCCATTAGTGGAAATAGAGTCATAATTACTATAACATACAAAAGAATGAGTCAAGTCTACACTATGATATACATCATCTAATATCTCCATCACAAAAGTCAGCCTCCATCAGCAATTAGTCTAACTACTGCTAGCCACCAAAAAGCTATCTCAAAACGATAGTTGCCTACTCTGAAAAAGTTTGTAAATAATGGAATGAGACAGAGCCCAGTAAGTAGCATAATTAATGGGGGTGGGGGAAATGCAAGTTTTATGATAATGAACATTTTGCGAAACATGTTATAATTTGGGAATTTCCATTTAATTTATGCAAAAACAATTTCATTTACCACATGACAAGAATGATAGGAATAGTTTAGTACCAAGCTTCCAAAACTAACTATGAAACTACATTCCATTCACTATGAGCTATAAAAATATCCAATACCATTTCAAAACTAGAAAACCTCACCCAAGATGCAACAAGGACCAATAAGGATAGAGATATCACCCAAACATCATACTGCCACAAACAAGTTAGAGCCTAAACACACTAGCATGATATGTACCTCTTTTGGCATGTGGTCTATTGGCCCTGCCAAGCCTCACCCACACCCTCAAGGATTTACCTCTTCCCCCCCCCCCCCCCCAATGGGCAGCAGGGAATGATGTGTCGCACAATACCCCTTTTGCATGTGGTGTTTTGGCCCTATAAGTAGCGGCCTCACCCACACACTCAAGGATTTACCCATGTCATACAAAGTGTGAGTCTCCAACCTGCCTTCTTGTCTCCAAGACAGGGTAATCACCAACATCATAGCACAAGGGCAAAGCCACATCAAAAGCTCACAAGTTCAATGCATTCAAAATACATCTTTTACTTCCAAGTAGTTTCATAAGGTATTACAACAACCAAATATCCACAATATTCTCAAAAGTATTTCTTGTCAAAAATGTTTTGCATCAATATTTTCCAAATAATACAAGACAAGATAAATAAAGCACCTTTAAATTTCCAATATACCATAAAGTCCATGAATTCCTTATCATAGGATTAAGTCAAAGTTGCTCATATTTTTCATGTCAACAATCCATGCATTCCTCCAAATGAAATACCAAATATGATGCATTTTATATATATAATAATATATAATAGGGTCACAACACAACACTTTTAAGAAAACATAGATCCATATATATAATTTCCCAAAATGTGTTTGACCCAAAAACAATATTTGTGCAACATGATTATTTTCCAAAAAATTCCCATTAAAAAGCTACTTACCTTTCAACCCGCAAAAAGGCCTAATTTTCCAAGCTCCAAATAAGATTAGCTAAAACCTAAACAATACCAAGCAAACCTATCACAATAAGCATAAAGCTTAAAATTGTATCTAGTTATATATTAGGAATTGCCAAATAAGCACTAAATTAGGCAAGCCTAGATTTAGCCTCACAAATAATATTTTCCACTTCCAAAGTTTCTCCACCAATTACTTTACAAGGCATAGACTCCCACTATACTTATGAATCATTCAAGGCATTATTTCTAACATCAAAATGAGTAGTTTCCACAAGATTTCCACGACATCATCAAGAGACCCATGACACCAAAATCACAATATCCTTCAAAACAAACAATTTAAATCTTTACTAGCTCCAAATAAACCATAAAAATTATATTCACCATTTATTTCACATGATATACCTCAAAACCCCTAAATTTTCACCATTCATAAACCTTAGTTAGCCATCACTAGTAAAACCATAAACCCACTCATCAAATTAGTCCACCAAATCAAAAGTCCATATACAAAATTACAAGAATATCACCCAAGAAGCTCATAAATCTCAAGAACATCATTATTAAAGCTTGGGTAAAATAACCTTAAACAAGAACATAATACCCATCAAAAGAGATTATAACTTTTACCTCAAATAACTTATGTGAAGGTGTGATGTTCTTGAAGTTTTTCTGGTGATCTTGCTAGAAAAATGGTGGAGGTGATGAGGAGTGTACCGGTGGGAGGGTGAGGGAGAGGAGTGTGTGTATGTGTGTTGTGTTGAGTGAAAAAGAAAAGGAAAAGAAGAATAAGAATGAGAGTGCCGGCCAAATAGTGAAAATAGAGAATTGTGAGATATGTGGTGGGGGAGGATGGGTTTGGTGGGGCACTTGTGGGCCTAAAAAAAATTTGACTTCCTTTTTCTTTTCATTTTTTTCTTTTCTTTTTTTTCCTATTGGGTTGGGCTAATACACCAATCATCTTAATAAAATAATATTGGCAAAAATGCAAAACTGACTCTCTAACTTTCAACATTTTTCATTTCAGTCCTTTAACTTTCAGTTTTGTCATTTCAGTCCGCTCTAACTTTCAATTATTGTCAATTCAATATTTTGTTAACCATCTGTTAAGTGTCTCCGTTAAATGAGCAAAACAACACCGTTTTGGCTCTTTTTTAAAATTTTTGTAATTAAAAAAAATTAAAAAAAAACTATTATTAAAAAAGAAAAAAAAAACGAAGTTGAAGAATTTGTCTGCGTAGAATAGAGCAAAGAGAACACGAAGAAGGGAAAAAAACCCAAGTGCTTGATCGATTTCTGGATGCAAGAGGCTGTGAAGAAGTTAACAGCTTTATCTAAATCCAGCGAAACCACGGCGCCGCTGCCAAACACCAGCAACGTTGAAATCGGAAGCTACCTCTTCGACTTTCTCTTCGCTACTCAGGACACTTCCACTTCATCGCTTCTCTGGGCCGTGACTCTCCTCGACTCGCATCCAGAGGTTTTGGCAAAAGTGCGTGAAGAAGTCGAGTTGATATGGTTGTCGGAGTCTGATTCTTTGATAACCGGCGACCAAATAGCGCAAATGAAGTACATGCACACGATGGCGCATGCGATTCTAAGGTACAGAGCTCTGGCGACCAGATAGCGCAAATGAAGTACACGAACGCTATTTACTCCTTCACAATCTCTTGCATCCTGAAATCAATCAAGCACGTGGGTTCTTTTCCTTTCTTCATGTTCTCTTTGCTCTATTCTACCCAAACAGACAGAGTTTTCCATTCTTCAACTTTGTATTTTTTTTTTTTTTTTTTTTTTTTCTTTTAATTAAAAAAAAAAAAGAAAAAAAAAAAAAAGAAACCAAAACGGCATCGTTTTGCTCATTTAATGGAGACACTTAACAGATGGTTAACAAAATACCGAATTTACAACAACTGAAAGTTAGAGGACGAAATGACAAAACTAAAAGTTAAAGGACTGAAATAAAAAAGGTTGAAAGTTAGAGGGTCAGTTTTGCATTTTTGCCAATAATATTTTTAGTCTTAATAAAATATGTGTTATTTATGAATTTACAACTTGTACTCCAACAACAACTCTAACCCAAACGTGACTCCATTTAGTATTTTTTGTTTTTTCCTATCTTTTATCTCTAACAACAACTCTAACCCCAACGTGATTCTATTTAGTATTTTTTTTCTCAATATATATATATATATATATATATATATTGATAATATATATCTATACTACTATTTAAGGAGTTTTCCCTATTTGGGCCAGATTTCTTTTAGTTCCAAAATACCCCTAAATCCTACGTTTAAGTAGGGGGAAAACTTGGTAATAAAAATACATTTTTAACTCCTACTAAAACACTACTTACAAAACAGGACCACTCTCCTGATGGTTTTCAAATTGCTTTATTTATTTATAATAAAGAAATTAAATTAAAACAAACACATGCTTCTTTGTAAAAACACATTGGCCGTTCTTATCAAGTAAAAAAAAAAAAAAAAAACATACACCCACATTTATAGTTACACACAATTCCAAACTTCTACCCAACAATTTTAAATTTCCCCATTATCATTAAGCAATTTTTAAGTAGTTATGATGTTATCAAATTACTTCCCATCTCCAACTTTCTAACATATATCACTTTTTTTTTTTTTTTTTTTTTTTTTTTTTTTTCTAAAATCTCATATAGTTTTTGTTAACATCGATCCAAAACTCCAATCCTTCATTGAGTGCTAAGATGAAGAAGAGCTTTGTGACATTCAAGAACGTGTCCATGGTGGATCCAACTTACCCAAAGGAGACGTGGATGATTCTAGAGCACTCAATCCAGGATATTTTGATCAATCACAATTTTGGAAGCCTCAATTTTGAACACATTTATAGGTATGCCCCCCTTTGCTTTTTATATATAACTAGCTTGTAACCCCTTACGTATGCATAGATACACTTAAAGATATACAATAAAATGCATAATACAATTCCTATATATATAATTTAAATACTATTGATAGTCATTTTTATATTTTGTTAACTCTTTAAAAATTTTTGTAAGGATATTATTAGGTATAAAATGTAAATTGTCAATTTTTTTTTTTAAATAATTATTGTGAAGCACTTTTTTTTTTTTTTTTTACTATTTATTTATTGTAAACTCTATGGTTTTTGTACTTAATAACTCACTTGGACGAATATTTATGATGTGATCCCACATTTGATTCAAAAATTAAGAAATAAAACTCTTTAAGAATAAATAATTTAGGACACATGGCGCAAAATTGAACTCTAATTTGGAATTATAATTTGCGTTTCTCTCAACTTCACCCATTATTATATGTATAGATTTCACAATTTTAGACTACTATGCCTGTTAGGTTCTAAGGATTTAGGATCTAAATGTTTTAGAACTTCAACATGTAATGTTGGCAAACCATGATCAAAACTTAGAGCCTAGATTTAGGCTGCTCAAAGTATGTTTATTGTGAAGTTGGAATTGAGTAATTGTAGAAAATTACTATTCACTTTTTGCAAGGCTCAGTCGATCGAAAATTAGACTCGATCGATCGAAGCTCGTGCAAAATGTTTTTCTGCAGAATTTTCCAACTCAGCCCAAGCTCATATGACGTGTAGGGTCTTATGTTTTGTCTTAAGTATAAAAGGAAAAACCCTAGCCACATTTTCAAGTTGTTGTTTATGCTGTGTGTGTGAATCTCTTATGAGATCTAGAAGTGTTTGCCTTCATACACACTTAGGGTTATCAAGATCCAGATTGATGTCGAGAGCTTGGTGATCACTTTAGTTGCTGCACAAAGAGCTTAAAGAAAAACACAAGTGGGAGTACTTGTGGTTGCTATGAATCCAAGGAAGAAATAGTCTGTGGACTCGGAGCTGTCACGTGGTCATGATAGTAAGTTTTCTACTCGAGGTAGCAATAGGATATTAGTGGTCTAAGTCGCTATTGTAAAACTTCAATTCTTTCATAGTGGATCTGTTTTACCCTGAGGATAGCTAGAATAAATCCTCCCTAGGTTTTTTATCGGTTTGGTTTTCCTGGGTTATCATATCATTGTGTTCTTTATTTTCCGCACTGTTTACATGATATGATTTACTTGTGTTAACCTAGATTTGAATAATTTACCTAAGTAATCACTTGGCCAAATAACTAGGTTAATCAATGTGTGTTTTAAGGGGTCTATAAATGTACAATGCCATTAACTATTAATTGAATATCCTAATAATGTAGGATATTTGTGACTAATTACAAAAGAAACTAGCCTCTAAGCACATATGTGAGTGAGTGAATTACTACATTTTTCAATCATAAAAATACCTAGAGGTTTGATGAGTGTTATGCTTTTGTACCAAATATTAAAACTATTAACCTTTCTCATATAACACTCATCATACTCCTAAGTATTTTTGTGATTGAAAAATGTAGTAATCCTAATTTATAATGGATGCAAATTATTAATCTTTACCAAAAAAATAGAAGAGCCTTTGAGCACGCACTCACGTGCGTGCTCAGAGGCTTGTGTGTGTGTATTTGTTTTTAAAATTACTTGATTTTGGTGTGGCTTAATTTCTGGACATTTTCACTATTTAAAAAAAAAAAAACCAACTTACAAAAAAGAATTGTCCAAACTATTGGGAATTTAGTTGACTTTTCATTATTCAATAAGCACATTTTTTGTCAATAGACACATTTTCATTCAATAGACACATTTTTGGCCAATAGACACATTTTTGGTCAAAAGACACCTTTTGGTATATCTAATATGAAAAGTTATGACCTTTCAATAGGCATCTTTTGGTAGGCACATTTTCGGCCAATAGATACTTCTTCAATCAACAGGTACATTTTCATTTAATAGGCACATTTTCAGCCAATAGACACTTTTTGGCATATATATTACAACATATATTATATATACCTATATATACAACATAAGCTAAACTAGAGACGCAACATTTTATCTCTTATTCCTTCCCATAAAAAAACTAATAAATAAAACAACATTACATTCTTCTACCTAACTAATAAAACTTTCTGTTATTTCTTTTAATATCATTTTTTTTTCATGCATTTTTACTTACTACTCCAACTCAAAAATAATGGTTTTTTTTTCTTGAAACTTATTCAGTGGCTATTTCCATGCATCGCACGAGTTAACGACTAGTAATAACTAATAGCCGAAACGTTTGACTTTTTATTAATCATGCCTCATTGCGCCACATGACTACATAAATTTTTGCCACATATCTACATTTAAAAACCGAACAGTTGTGTTTATTCATTTTACAGAATAAGAAGGTTTGGCTTACATTATTGCAACATTTACTTTTAAAAACACTAAATATCATGCCTTTTCATGTAATAAAGGAAATGCTTTAGTTATATTTTCACTTGCCCAGTAGTCACAAAATATCAAACAAACACTTTTTTTCACAAACACACTCTACATTGTCTACAATCCGTCTCATTCATTTTTTCACTTTACCTAGCCCCTCTCATTAGTTTCTCTCTTCATCTCTGCCAAAACCTACAGACTACAGTTTCAAACACTTAGTCTAATTCTCACTAGCATTTTCCCTTAAAAACCAATTAACAAACACAACGTTCTAGCTCTAGGAAGTTACAAATTTGTACCTTTCATATTCCTTCCCAGCTCCCTTAACTTCTTTCTTTATATCTCTCTCTATGTTCTCTCTGTTCCTCCATCTAAAGCGCCAAAACAATGTTCTCTCATTCTACAACCCTTCCTTCTTCTTACCTCTCGTCTTTCTTTAAATCTAACAACGATGAAGAAGCATGACGATTGAATCCGAACTATTTAAATTGGGGCTATTGACAATGGTGCTGTTGAAGATAAGAGTGGCCTCAATGATCACCTCCTAGCCTGTTCATTTCTCCAACCCAGAAGACTAAGTCGTCCTGCACAATGACTTAAAGGTTGCCCGATAGGTTTATAACCCCAAAGATCAAAATTCTTTTTTTTTTCTTTTTTGTTTGGTGGGTCTCATTGAAATTTGCTATATGAATGAACTGTTTTATTTCTAAACATGGGATTTGAAGAATTTTTACTTATTTTGTAGTATTACATAAGTTCAATTCGTGGAAATGCAAATTGAAACACATGGGAAGAATAGAAACTAGTTTTTTTTTTTTGGGATCAAGAAATGGATATGTGAATATATGGAGACTATGGCGATAATTAGTTGGTTGATAAATCTTTAATTTGCATTAGCAAGTTGTTATATTTAAATTTATTTTAATATGTGGTTAAATGGTGAAAGTTCAAAAACGTGTACAAAAACACTTTTGAACGTTTAGACCCCCAAAAACCAAATTAATCAACACAAGCAATATGTTAATCAACTAGTGTGCGGAAACTTAACATATGCTATAACATGGTATTGATTAAACAACTATCTAAGCCACAACAAAATAAACCACAGCAGATAATGTAAAGGCAGAGATAGAGAGGAAGGAAGATGCAAACACAACGATAACACCAGATATGTTATCGAAGAGGAAACCGAAGACCTCGGCGAAAAACCTCTCCGCCGCCCTCCAAGCGGTAATCAATCCACTAGAAAATACAGTTGGGATACAAGGACAGCAATAGACCCTCCAAGCCTAATCTACCCAATGCACCTAAGCCCTCCAAGCTTCTTGCTCCAACGAGGTTGCGCCGGACCTTTTTCTTTTCTAGCTTTCCGGATTCCGCTACTACACCGTAGCATCAACCAATGAATATTGGCTCCTTCCTAACTGCTTCCCAGAACTCCAAACGACTGTCTCACAAAGATGATAATGGTGAGAACCAGGTTTGGTATAATGGCCTCTCAAGGATTTGACAATGGAGAGGAAGAGAGTGAGGGATTTTGATGAGACTCTAAGGTAGAGATTGTGGGTGAAACAATCTGGTTTTTCTTTAGGGTTTCTCTCTCAAAATTCTCTCTGGAAGCTCTCTTTCAATCGTGGGTTAAAAGGGTATTTATACTGAAGAGGAGTGGAATGCGAAACGTCAGGTTTTTCCAAAACAGGGGTGGCTCGCGGCTTGACCTCGCGGCTTGACTAAGTCGCGAGTTCCAGTCGCGAGTTAACCGTATGGCCAGTTGTCCTGTTTTGTCCTGTAGTGCTCCAGCTAGCATGACTGTTCATCTTCCAGCATGCTTGGCACGTGTGCATCTTCTGGCGGGTTGAAGCCGCGAGTCCAGCCGCGAGTCCCAGCCGCGACTCTCTGTTTTCTTGCACACTCTTGAGCAATCTTCACACTATCTCACTCACTACCCTTACAACAATCCCACCTAAATACAGGGTTACTAAATGCTGAATTACAAGCAAATTTGGCACGGAATAAAGCCAATTAGATGGTTGAATAAATTCAACCTTACAAATGGTATCCTTTATTTTGAAGCAAACTGGCCTAGTTAGATAGTTGGGGTTTTTTAGGAGAATAATTTTTGTTTTGGCTAGGAGGAGAATGATTGTTTAGAGTTTTGTTGTTATATTTGAATTATGCATCGATTCATGATTTTTTTTTGCTACTATTTAAACCCCTATTTTAAACTAGGATAAACTTTTTAGTGTTGTTTCTTTTACATGTACTCAAACTGTTTGATAAAATTCTTAAGTGATGTTTTGTTGGCCTTTTTAAAAATGACATTTTTCATACAATATAACAAAATTTGCCAACAATTATTTTTATTTGGATTATGTTTCTCCAACTTAAAATGAATTACTGGCTTTTATGGATTGCAACTATTCTTTGAACTTGATTTTAGGTTTCTTTTGATTCTATTCTTTTAGAAAACTTATACATTCTCCAATTGTAAATTTTGGTTTAGTTGACAGATATTGAATTGGCAAGCAAGCAGAAGCTATCTTTGATAGTTTTAAAGCTGGTAATTAGAGTCATTCATTAATCTGATAGATGTTCAGGATTGTGTTTGGTTCTAAAGGGGTGGTTTCTCTGTCTTCTATTCGATGAAATTTTGCTTTTTTATTTTTATTTTAATTTTGTTTTTATCTTGGGTCTCATACTGTGTTTCTCATTGTTTAATCAAAATGTAGAATTTTAGTTTCAAGGTCATCAAAGCTGTTGGCCAATATCCTGTACTCATGGGCCTATTTGTTGGGAACTTAATTTCTAGATGAGATGAAACGGTAAGTGTTTTTTCTTGAATCATCTTTTTGGCTTGCTTTGAATTAACCTATTTTATAGGTGTTCTTTTGGTGTTGCATGACATATGCTCAATGAAATCTCTTTTAAATTTGATGTGAGATCTTTCCAGTCAAATTTTTTCCCCTTCTCATGTAGGTATACTATGGTTTTAAAAAATTATTATTATTTTTTTTTTTTATGGAAATGATTAATTTGGTTATAATATAAATTTCCCAAATTTATTTATTTAAATAAAAAATTACATGTTCTTTTTGTGTTGCATGATATATGTTCATTGAAATTTATTTAGTAATCTTCAAATGTTTCTTCTCTACATTTAAATAGTACTTTTAAACTGATTGTGTATGGCCTCCAAAACTTGTAAACATAGTTTCTTTTGTGCATCAATTCTAGATGATCCATAGAAGTTATTTTTTGTTGTTGGAATAAAGCTATTAGTATGGGGATTGTTCAAATTTCTGGTAATTTTTCTGTTGTTATAATACGCAAAAATGATCTATTAGTGAAAAGTGAAAATTGGAAATAGTAGACACCAATAACGAATCCATTAACTAACATATTTTGATCATTTACTTCATTAGCTTCATCGAAAACTCTTAGAAAAAAAAAATCTAAAATTAAAGATTTGTCCTTTAGTTTTTATAAAATTTCTATTTTGTTTGGTTTTGTGCTAAGTTTTTAATTCAAGCTTTTCATTTAAAATGTGTTTTTGATGATTCAACCTATGATCCTCCAAATTAAGGAGGCGTTATGGAAATTTCTTTGGTAATGATGTTGCTTATGGTCAAAGGAAAAATGAGAGTGACTCTCCTAGCAACTCCCACAAGTCCCATGATGAGTCACACAGATTCTCACACTGTTTCCACAACATATAGCATAGTGACTCCCTCAAGTACACTTTGGTGAGATTTTTTATCTTCAAAGAATTGGCATTACAATTATCATGGAATTTTTTATAGCATAGGAACTATAAAGCAATCTGTTATAAATTATTATTGCGTAGCCATGAATTTTGATTCTATATGTCTATTATACCAAGCAATGATTGATGCTTTTGAATGCTTTAGATTCTATCCTCAGTTTGTTCAGTTATCATGGATAATCTATTGTTTTAGGTTTAGGTTATTCATGATACTCAGGTTCAGAGTTTGAACTTTTGGATTAAGTTTAGTGTAAATGATTGCATCATTGTGGTGCCCTTCATTGCTTTGAGAAGTAAATTTTGACTTGAATGAAATAAGATGAACTAAAGTTTATATGAATGAAATAAGATGCATGTGGCATGTTGTCAATTGCCATTACTCTGTATTCTATACTATATATTAAACCAACAGATGACATAGCTCTTCACTATAATGAATGGTCTTGGTTGATGAAAGTGGAAAAGCATTGCAGACAAAAATTGAAGCTGCTATCTTTATTTTTGAACTCATATGTGCTTAATTAGGATTGATATAAATTGGTCATGGTGAGCAAAGAAAACAAAACTTATTTTTTATTTTGTATACATGCATGCAGTGAATATATGAACAAGATGGCTTCAGTCAATTTGCCAGATAATGTCTTCCAAATTTTTTTCACATTGCTTCACTGAATTAACATCTCATGCTGATTGTGTTTGATGATGTGTAATGCTATAAGATGTCGAAACATAAGAAACTCTAGGATCTTTTGTTTTTAGTTTTGCATAGTAAGAGCATGCAACTGCAAAAGGCAAAACCCACCCACAATCCAAAAGGACTAAAGTGTAGGGTGAGTTAGGTTGCATAGATTTTCTTCTCCAAAAAGGAAAAAAGGGGTGCTTAGATTTTGGGCAAATGTGACTTTTATTTACTCGAAATCATTGGCTACAACTTTTTTACTTAAAATTGTTCATATGCAGGTTTAAAGAAAAGAGATGGGACTCTAGAAGGAGGATGCTTGGGTGAAGATTGTAGATTAAATTTTGATTTGGGTTAATACTTAGTTTTGCATTTTGGAAATAGGAATTTGAATATGCCTACCAATTGTTTGAGTAATAAATTATTATAAACTCTATTTTTCAATCCTTTAGTTTCATTTTAACATTGGCTAAGATAACATTGTAATTTTGTGATATATATATATTTTTTTTTATTATGATAATTTCCTTATTTCTTAAGAGATGAGAAATTTGAATAATAAATTTGAAACTTATAAAGTTTAGTTGTATATTAGGCAAATATAATACACTACAATAAAAGTTAGAATAATAAAATGATATGTTTGTAGAGATAAAAAGATAAAAAAATACTTGTAGATTTTTTTTTTTTATTTAAAAATTCTTCTTCTACTTGTTAGTTCACACCTATAGTTACACTTCAAACTCTTCCCCTTTTTTTTTATCTTTTTATCTCCCCACTACACTCTATTTTACCGTTACACTTCCTTCATTTTTCTTATATTTTGACTCTTCTTCTCCCTATTTTATTTTGTATAAATTTGATATCATTTTCCCAATTCAATCCATATTTTTTCCAGGAAAAACTGTGAGTACTCTCTCTCTCTCTCTCTCTCTCTCTCTCTCTCGCAATGGATTTTTGTTATTTTTTATAACTCTAATTAAGGTTAATGGTTCTTTTTTTTTTCTTTTTTTTTTTCTTTTGTTAGGGCATATGTGGAAAGTGTTAGAAACATATGTGATCTAAATTGGCTAATCCTTTGACAAAACGCACTTTACTTGTAATTTGGTAGATTTAGGATGTGCTTAGTACTTCAAGAAACAAGTGTTCAATTTTAGTATTGAACCCATGCAAATCTGTCCAAGAAACAACTGAAGAAGTGTTGTTCATTAAAGCTCGACAGATATCTCGATAGAATCATATCTATCAAGGTTTAATGTTGAAGCTCAACAGTTTCTCGACAGATCCTCAACAGATTCTCATCTATCAAGCCCCTCCTTCTTCTTTTCTCAGCAGAAGTTAGCGTAATTTTGATCCATCGAGTTTTCTAGAATTTGTCTCGATAGCTTCTCGATCCATCGAGAAACTCTCTATCTAGCCAATAGATTCTTGATAGCTTCCAAATCCATCAAGGTACTTTTGCCGTCGACAGATCCTTGATAGATTCACTTCTGTCGAGATTTAGTGCTCGACAGATCTCGATAGATCCTCGATCCATCAAGCTGCGATTTCTATTTAAGGGCCAAGCACGAAATCAAATTTCATTTTCTCTTCTCTTTCTCGACAAAAACACTTTTCTCTCACCCCAAACACTTCTCCCTCACTCAAATCTCCCTACCCACCTCTTTTTCGGCCTAAATCAAAACACTAGGTAAGTGTCCTAAAACCTTCATTTCTCATGCATTCATGCATTTTAGACCTAGGTTTTGGGGTTTTTGAAATTTTTTGGGATTTTTGAGAATTTTGTGAAATTTGTGAGTTGGGTTGTGTTGTTTTGGTGTAATATGCTCATGTATTGCATTCCACTAGCATTTTAACAATGTTTCATGCATTTAGATGTGCGCTTGACTATTGAAAATTGTGTGCTGGTAGATTTGGATTGGGTTCAACCCATGATGCAATTTATTTTAATCACGCCACTTGTTCATGCATATTTCATGTATATGTACTCTTTCATTCCTATTTCTGGATTGTGATTGTGTTCTATTTCTCTCTCTCTCTCTCTCTCTCTCTCTCTCTCTCTCTCTCTCTCTCTCTCTCTCTCTCTCATAGACTGCGCATGGCACCTAAGTGCAAATCTACTCCTGCTTGGAACCCTTTTGGTTTCGGGTCATTTTCTTCTGATCTTGTTCCCCCTCTTCACGTTCGGTTCTGTGATGGGAAGGCCCAGCAGGACTTCCTCAAGAACTTTCAGAAATGTGGTGTTCATCCGGAGCGCCATGTCGTTCTGTTAGACTTTTCCGACACATCTCTCCCTACGGTCATTCGGACTCGGGGCTAGGAATCTCTTTGTGAGATACCCTTGAGGTGTCTTGTCGTGTTTATATAGGAGTTTTTCTCCAACATACACGGCATCGATGCCTTTGTACCTCGTTTTGCCACGACTTTTCGAGGTACACGTATTGTAGTCACTCCGGATCTTATATTCGAGATACTAAATTTCCCAAGCATATCACATCCTAATTACCCTGGTTATTAATGTCTTCGAACTATGTCCAGAGATGAGCTTCTGTCTCACTTCTATGAGACACCTTTCACATGGGGTGGGAAGCAAAACACCCCATGCTCGGGCATTGCAAAAGGTTTGAGATTCCTAAACATGGTGATGACATTTATTCTCACTATAACTCTATCATAGAGCCTCATGCTCGATTTTTGTTGTCCCTCTTAGAGGATATTACTCTTGACTTCCCCGCTCACTTCATCACTTCCATCATCGATGTCTATCAAGATACAATGACCCATGATAAACTCATCTTTCCTTCGGTTATCAAGCAAATCCTTCACCATTTTTTTTATCCCCATTCCTGATTCACCCTACTTCACCACCACGGGTGCCATTGACACCGATTCTGTTCGATGAAGTGAGGGTCAGCTTCGACCAAAGCGACCACATGTGGAGTCTATCGGTCCTGTAGCTTCAGCTGTTCCTTCCTCCTCCGCTCCTTCTTTCTCGGCTGGTGATGTGACCCTCGAGGTTATCATGGCGCAGTTTCAGGGCATGAATGCTCACCTTGACACTCTCAATGATGAGTTATGTTAGGTGAACACCCGTGTTGGTCATATTGCACAACGACAGGCTCGCCTTGGTGGTTTTGCCGCTTCCCCCTTTCCTTCTCTGGAGGCTTCGGCAGATGAGGATGGCGATGATGGTGTTGACAATGATGATGAGGATGAGGATGCTAACTCTTCCAGTGATGATGAGATGACGACCTCTCGGTGACTTACCCTTTGTCATTCGTGACAAAAAGGGGGAATAGTTTTAGGATGATGAGAGTAGTCTTGTATTTAGGGGAAGAGTTAGCATATGATTTTTTATTTTTTGTTAGGGGGAGTGTTTATATTCTTGAGAGATGTAGTGAGGATTTTATGTACTTTTCTTTTCTTTCTCTTTGGTTATATTATCCTCTTGTACACCGGTCTTGTGACCATTTATTTATGACATATATTGTATTTATTTTTCATATATATATGATGATGCATGTTGTTTTTCACCTATCTCTCCATGTGTTGTTTCTTTTCTATCTTTATACACGTGTTTCTTTATATATGCAATCTTTATTTCTGTTTCACACTAAGATGCCTTGATGAGTTTTGTTTGAACTGTTTCAGAAAGACAGGTTGTGAAAGTCTATCATGCCATGAACTCTATTCTTGCAAAGTTTTTCAAGAGTTTGTGTTAGGATTAGATTTGTTTTGTATTCCAACAAGTAATTATGAGTTTAGTGATTTAAGACTTCTCTCATGATTCATTTGTTTGTTGTGGTTTTGTAACGGATAGCCAAAGGGGAAGATTGTTAGGACATATATGGAAAGTGTTAGAAACATATGTGATGTAAATTGGCTAATCCTTTGACAAAACACACTTGTAATTGGGTAGATCTAGGATGGGTTTAGTACTTCAAGAAACAAGTGTTCAAGTTTAGTATTGAAGTCATGCAAATCTATTCAAGAAACAAGTGAAGAAGTGCTATTCATTAAAACTCAACAGATATCTCGATAGAATCATATCTATCAAGGTTTAATGTTGAAGCTCGATAGCAGCTATATCTGTCGAGAATTACAAAATTAAAATTTTCAAATCTGATTTCACACATATCCATGAGTATTTGTGTAAGGTTTCTTTTCTCACAACCCTAGACAGATATTAGGATTATTTTAAAGGCCGTAACAGATGATGCAACTTAATGCAAAGTGATTATACATGCATATTGTAATCGGAGACAATTTGCCCTAGTTCATCATATTATTTCTAGAAGCTACTGCATCTTTGCGCCTAGGATTTTATAACCAAGGAGTTTCTTGATCTTCATTGTTGGATGAACTGAAGAACTTTGGAGCTAGAAACTACTGCATCTTTGCGCCTAGGGTTTTATAACCAAGGAGCTTCTTGATCTTCATTGTTGGATGAACTGAAGAACTTTGGAGCCAACATCTTCCTTAAGTTAGTGTGTTAGTCACGTACTAGGATCTATGCATCATTGGTTAGTCATGTACTGGGAGCCGTGCATTGAAAGGAAAAATTGACTCTACATTACAAGTCCAATTGGGTATTGGGGTAAGGGTTCAACTGCAGGTTAGTATTAGGTATTGAGATTACTTTTGCTTGTAACCGCTTGTTTTGATAATAGTGGATTCTCAGGAGTGGTGACCTGAAATTCACCTGGTGGGGTTTTGCCTCGGTGGTTTTTCCCGTTTGTAAACAAATCACCTATATTAAATTTATTTTCCACTGCATTTAACTTAGTTGGCGATTTGTTTGTGCTACCACGCTTATTGCATGTAATTGAATCTAATTAATTCACTTGGATAATTAATTAATTAATTTACCAAAAGGGGTCAATACATTCTTAGCCTATTATTTTTTTTAATATGTTTTTTTGGTATTGTGTATTTTTTTTTTTAATTTCCCATCAGAAAGTCTTCTCTTTCCCTTTTATAACTTTGATTAAATTTTGGTTTGGGTTAATATTTATTTATTTTTGAAATAGGAATTTGAATATGCCTACCAATTGTTTAAGTAATAAATTTATTATACAGTCTTCTTTTAAATCCTTTAATTTCATTTTAATTTTGGCTAAGATAACATTGTAATTTTGTGATAATTTTTTATTATTATGATAATCTCCTCATTTCTTAAGAGATGAAAATTTTGAACAATAAATTTGAAAGTTGAAACTTATAAAATTTACTTGTATATTAGGCAAATATAATGTATTACAACAGAAGTTAGAATAATAAAATGAAATATTTGTAGAGATAAAAAGATAAAAGAAAATATTTGTAGAATTTTTTTTTTTTTTAAAAGAGATAATACTTGAAGTAATTTTTACTTTCTATATATTATGCCTCAATACATTATATTTTTATTCTCAAGTATCGCGAGAGTCTGCGGCTAGTTTACATAATTATCAAATTCCATATTGAGGAAAATAAAATAAAACTCAACCACAACAGGTGCACTTTCAAACTGAATTTTAATGAGAAAAACAATAATAGAAAAGAAAAGAATAATAAAAGCCGTTTTTTGCCTAGATGAGATTCTTTGGAGAAACATAGGCAAGGAGCTCCTTATCGGTTTCTAATTTAGCCATATCTTCCTCTTTCAAGTGAAACCATGCCTCTATTCCATCCCCCGATTTTGTGTCAATGAAACCAACTAAATTCTTGAATGTGAATTTAGCTGAGCTAACCCATGCAGGTTTCCTCCACCCAAAATTAACCTCATATAGAGGAAACTTGCACAAGCTGGTGAAGGAAAGCGTAAGAACCTTCCCTTTTAGGAAGCTAGAGGTGCTCTCTTTGGCATATTTTAAGTACACATCACCTTGTTGAAGCATTTTAACAAAATCCCCATCGATTTTCTTAATCGCTTCTCTCATTGGTTTAATAATTTCATCAAAGCCCTCCTCGATGTCTCTGGATGGTACTGACACAGCATATCGGCTAATATTACCAAAGTACACATATGGAAGAGGTGGGTCTGTCTGGGTACGTAAGTTCACATCATGTAGAATATTGTAGATCTTATTTGGATCTGGTTTTGGTTGAGTAGCAGCCATGAAGCGGCTCCATATGAAAGCGGATATGGCCTCAATGCGAGTCGGACGTGGGTATTCAATGCTCTTGACGTCAGAACTGTATTTGCCTCTAATTTCTGCTACAGCCGATGCATCAAAGACAAACCTTTTTGTCACAATTTTATCCTTTGTGATCCCAATATTCGGATTGAAGCCAGATAAATCTTGTGGTGGGAATAGCTTGGCAATATCCATTGGAGGACTCACTATGTTGCCATCACCACGAGCAATAGCAGACCAACTGTTGAGAAACAAGATGAAAGATAAGGCATCTACAATTCTGTGGGACATGAGTACACCAATCGCAAGCCCACCACAGTTGCAGAAGGTGACTTGGATTGCTGCGGGTAACTCATTGACTTTGTCCAATTCAAATGGCAGAAACTTGCTGAGCTCACCAGGTTTGGACTCTCAAGAAATTCAGAAAGACTGCAGTTAACCTTGGCTTCCACACAGTGGACGCCCTCATCGTTGCAATCTATATAAAGATTGTCCTTAACCCGTCCCGCTAGCATTTGGAATCGGGTTAAAGCATCCGCTAAGGATTTCTTAATCCGGTCACTTTGTTCTACATTGCTGAGATTAGCTTCACCGTAATTGGGGTAGTAAAAAACCAGAGGCATGAAAACTAGGGGTTGAAGTTGAGCGAGGAAGGAAAGCTGGTAGTGGTGAAGATGTTGAGGGGTTGGAGATGAGGGTTTGATGGTTTCCTCCGAGATAACTTGGACTTCAAGCTTCATTGTTTACAGCTCAAGGCGATCAATGAGGTTTAATGGTAATCTAGTTCTGAAAATGGCAGTGAGCTCATGATGATTGAATGGAAAACCACAGTGGCTAGCAGAGTTATATAGATTTCTGTTGAGATGACTTAAAAAGAATCAATCAATTGCTACAAAATTCTATTGCGCTGAATGATCATGCGAGCACGTAGTTGGTGCAAGTTGTTCCATTTCACTTTGTTAGAACGTGGTTTTATTTAAATAGTTCTTAAGTTTTATAAAAAAGTAAACTAATAATTCAACACTCATAATAAAGTGAGAGTGAGATTTTTAAGTGATGTTTACGTGTTACAGGCAAAAAAAAAAAAAAAAAAAAAAAAAAAAAAAATCTATTTAAGCATAAGCATATTATAGAACATTAAAGAAAAGCATTAAAGCCGAGTCTAAATATTCTATCTCACTCTTCCTACTCCCTTATATACTCCACAAATAAAAACATGTCACATGTCTATCTAATTTATTAAATGCTAAATTTATGCTTTCTATTATTTCAATTTCCTAAATATGATGGGTTATTTATTTATTTATTTTAGAAAATTGAAATGATAGAAGGCATAAATTTAGCATTTAATAAATTAGATGGACATGTGACATATTTTTATCTGTGAAGTATATAGTAAAACAGGAAGAATGTGACAGAAGATTTGTACTCATCAAAGCCATTAAAGACAACAAATATTAGGAAAAATTAGAAAACATATTGCATCTATAAAGTTCAAAATCATTAAAACAAAAACCACTATTTTCTAGTTGACAACTGGCGAGAACTGCCGCCGTTGTAGGTGCCACCAATTTAGGAAAAGGGTACCAGTGCGAAGGGTACAAGGCTTTACAACTATTTTCCTTGAATGACGCCGTTCCTTTCATATTGATCCACGTGGTTGCTGAGAAATGTAAGTTCTATCAAGAATATGATCATAAATCTCATATTTAATGTTCCAAGTCTCATATGCCGAGCATAGTTATGAATTCCAATCCATTCTGTGTGGAATGGCCAGAATTTTTATTCCCATTAGTTAACTACACTTGACTTACCTTACATATTCTTGTCTTAGACTTTTAAGTCTAAGTTCACATTGTATACAACTCGTGTATACCATATGCATTGTGGTTTCACAACTACAGTATAAGGAATGGCTTACTATGGTCATGGCTATGATACTTTGTCAAAACCTTAGCTATTTTCTTTCCTTGCCTGTTACCATTATAGTCAATGCTTTAAATTTAATTCTATAGTAGAGTAAGAAATACACCTTATTTCTTTAATGCTTACACATAGTACCCCCACATGTAGTGATTATCTAACTAGACATAGATATTTTCACTCACATCAATAATAGAATTAACTATAAATAATCTATATAATAGATATTCATCAAAATTAATTACTTTCTAGTGATAAGCCTCAGGTTTTAGAAACTTTGAAAGTCTAAATACTGTGAAGGCAATGTCCAGTTTAGTTCCATATATGATACGCAACATGTACTTAATACACTAGTAAACTCGAGTTGTGCATCCGCCTTCTAGTAATCTCTTTATTTGATATTGGAATCAATGTTTATTTGCCTCTTTAACGATATTAAAATCTAATAAGCAATTTCTCAACACTAATCTCAACACAATGAGATAACACAATTCCCAATAGAATGAGAAAATGTTAGGAACCTGGAGGTTCCTAATGGGGATGGGTATGAATTGTAGGGGGACTGATGGGAATTGTAGGGAAATTAACTTAATTCGAGGTAGTCACCCTCCATAGAGAGAGAGAGAGAGAGAAAAGAATACACTAATGCACTAAGAAATTGGTTTATTATTCAATTGATATCTAATGTTGAATTACAATCATGTATTTATAGGAGACTATCTCTAATGTCATTGGCCCACATGGCTCAAAATAATTGGCTAGTTAATTTAACATGTGCTCTATGAATTAAGTCTTGTGATAAATGAGCTACATGTGTTCAAATCCTAACTAAGTCATCCAAATCCTAATCTCAGCCAACTAGCTAACTATCTAACTAAAGGGATTACAACAATTATTTCATATTCCTAATATTTTCCTCCCCTTGAAAACACCTTGCCTACAAGGTGGTGTTATGAAATGACATCTTCATTAAAGAAGATCTTCCAATGGACCAATATCTTAGTGACATTTTGATCATCATATTCATGCATTTCTCTTTGACAAGCGGTCTCGTGCACATGAAGGTTTCTTCTTTGTAGATCTTCAATCTTGAAGGTCTCATTGGTTCTTTGAACCTTGGAATGTTCTTGTATCCTCAAGACCTCATTTGATTCTAGAACCATTAAAATTGTTGGTGCTCGCATCTTGGATTCTTGGATCACCAACACTTGGATTGCCAATTCTTGAATCATAAACTCTTGAATGGAAGCCTCTATTGGTGCATCAAGAATTGGTTCTTGGAAGATCATCATCACCTTCTTTGTTGGTTCTTTGGACTGAACTTCAAGGGCTATGTCTTCATGTATATCATCATCCACTTTGACACAAAGATCAATATCTTGGCTTGCAACAACAATAGTAGATTCTTGGAACTTGATTTGTTCTTTTGAGTTCCATTGAATCAAGAGATTGTAACTCCTCTCCTATAATGTTCTCAAGATCCTCCTGCAATCTTGAGAGTTCTTCTTTCATGGCCATTTTAGATTTAGTTGGGGCTGGACTTTCTCTAAAACATCCTTGACATCCTCTAAAACTTTGTTCACCATTTGGCGAATTTCTTTCCGAAGTTCTCTTTGGTCACATTCGCTCATCTCAAGATCGACGACTCTAATACCAAATGTTAGGAACCTTAGGTTCCTAATGGGGATGGGTATGAATTGTAAGGAGATTGAGGGGAATTGTAGGGAAATTGACTTAATTCGGGGTAGTCACACTCCATAGAGAAATAGAGAGATTAAGAGAGAGAGAGAGACGGATGCACTAATACACTAAGAAATTGGTTTATTCTTCAATTGTTATCTAATGTTGAATTACAATCATATATTTATAGGAGACTAACTCTAATGTCATTGGCCCACATAACTCAAGATAATTGGCTAGTTAATTCAGCATGTACTATATGAATGAAGCCATGTGTTAAATGAGCTACATGTGCACAAATCTTAACTAACTCATCATAATCCTAATCTTAACCAACTAGCTGACTACCTAACTAAAGGGATTACAAATTTTTTTTCATATTCTTAACATAACACTAACCTCAACACAATAAGATTACTCAAATCTTAACAAAATGAGATAACATAAATCTCAAAATAAGATTTATACAGTGCACAACTCCACTATATTTCTTTACTTGATTCTCATTCATAAAAGACCTTCATTTAATTAATTAAGGAAGAACAAACCCATAGGTCTTTCAAGCAAACTTTCTTACCAAGATCACTATTTAAGAAGGTCACGTCACATCAATATGATGTATACTCAAAATACATGTGGACACACAATCCAATGTTTCAATTATTGATCATTGAATGTTCATTTGATAAACTCACTTGTCCTCTCTTTATTACACAAAGAGGTACTTTCAAATTAGGATCACAACTATAGACACCTAATTTTGTACCCGTTTATAAATTTTGGTCCCAGCCCCAATGATGAACTTAGCATATGTCAACCAAGGTAATTAAAGAGTTCATAATAGTTTCGAGGTAATCATAACTCAAAAGTGCTCAAATCGCTTTGAAATCGATACTAAAAAAAAGGATCTTTGCTCACTCACTATTTCGACCATAACTTTTTATTCATAAAGAATTTTTGAGTGGGGTTTGTTTCATTGGAAAGTAGACATCATGCGCTTCAATTTGAACACAAATTTTGCCTGTTTGTGTAAGTTTAGACCCCTGAATACACAGATTAGTTCAACCTAATGAATTAGCCAAGTAATTACTTAGGTTAATTGTGAGATCTAGGTTAAACACATATAATCATATCATATAGTGTAGAAAAATAAAGAAGACAACGATATGATTACCTAGAAAAACCAATGAAACTAACCCTTTCAAGGTAAAAACTAGGATGATTTGACCTAACTATCGTCAAGGTAAACAAAATCCCCTAGAATAGATGGAAGTTTACAAAAGATTTACCACCTAAATCTATTGCTACCTCTAGTAGAACTTACTAACACAACCATTTGCAGCTTCGACTCAACATACTCTTTTATCTTCGATTTGCAAAACACAAGCTCCCATGCTTATGACTTTAAGATCTCCCTCAAAGGTTTTAGATCATCAGCAGTTGTTGATTTTATAGCAGCAACTTAATTCCACCAGTCCTTGATTGTAGATCTTGTTTGGGTAGACATTTGTAGAGTGAGAACTTAGAAGGTTACACAAATCTCACAGGAGTAACTCACAAGTCTTCCAAGTGCTTCTAAAACGTAATTAGGGTTTTCCTTTTATACCTTGCAGTGTTGGAATGAAACCCTAAACATTTTCGTGGGCTTGGGCCTAATTTAAAATCTGTAGAATTAACTTTTCTACAATTTTCAATCAGTCGAGTTTAAATTTAGATTGGTTGAGCTTCACAGAACTTGAACTCTCCTTTCTGCAGCTTGAATATTCTTGAATCTTGATTTGTATAATCTTAAGCAATGTATAACACCTAATCTAGACTTTTTTTTTTGTTCTCTGTTTGCCAACTTAAAACAACTCATTGTAAAGGTGGGGATTGCTTGTACCATGCCCTTCAGTAAAACTTCCCTTCATGCTTCAGACAACAACTTTTCCTTCCAACCTTGTAATTTATTCCAAACCCTCTCCTTAATATAATTAAACTTGCTCTTTTGTTTTTTCCCACCACCGCTTGTAAACCCAAGTACTTCTTATATTGCTTTATTAATCTGTTGCCTCGAAGCCAATTCATATTGATTTAAAATCCCTTGAATAGCCTGGATATCCCCCATAGTAGCTTGACAAAAAAGTAAGCTATCAGTAGCAAAGAACATGTGGGAGATTTGGGGGCTATTTCTACTGAGTGAAAAACCTTGAATATGTCCATCATGCACTGCTTTTTGAATCAAACCATTTAAACCTTTAGAACAGAGAAGAAACAAATAAGGCAACAGTGGGTCACCTTGGTTGATACCTCTAGAAGGTTTTATACTCCCTTGTGGTTCACCATTAACCAAAATAGAATATGATACAGTACTAATACACTCCAAAACTAAGCCAATCCATCACTCATGGAAACCTGATCTTTCCATCTATTTACCCAAGAATCCCCATCCAACACAATCATAAGCTTTAGACATATCTAATTTTAAGGATCACAAAACCAAATTTACCATTTTTTCTAGTCTTCATGTGGTGGAGGGTTTCAAAAGCAACCAATATATTGTTTGAGATAGCCTTGTCTGCATTAAAATCACTTTGGGACTTTGAAATAATCACAAGTAACATTTTTTTCAATCTATTTGCCAATACTTTAGAGATTAATTTATATAAAACATTACATAGTGTTATGGGCTGAAATTCAATAACCTTTTTCGGGCTTTTTACCTTAGGGATAAGTCATAAGTGTAATAAAAGTATGATTTACACTAGAAGGGATTTTACTTGCATTAAGGCATGAGAGAACAGCTTGTGTAACATCTTCTCCAATCTCACTCCAATAGTGTTGATAAAAAATTGGTGGCATGCCATTAGGACTTGATGCTTTTAATAGAGCCATCTGTTTTAGAGCAACATTTACCTCTTCCCTCAAAAAATTCCTTAATAGATCCCTGTTCATCTCCTCTATCACCACACATTTGGTGGCTGCCACAACACCATCCATATCCATTGAGTTTAAAGAACTAAAAAGATCTCGAAAGTAATTTGTGAACAGATCAGCCACATGATCCTTCCTTTCACACCACACCCCAGCTAAGTTTTTGAGGGCTGTTACCTGCTTGCATCTAAACTTTTGTGACGCCCTGCTATGAAAATAGCATGAATTCTGATCTCCACCCTTCAACCAAGAAATTCTAGATCGTTGTTGCCACAATTTCTCTTCTTGTACTAACAAACACTGAGTCTTCCCTTGCAACTGATGAACTTTACTAAAATCCCCACCATTTGTTGCCTACAATTCAACTACCTTAATTTCTTGCCTATTATCCATCAGCTGGTAGACAATATTTCCAAATGAGACCCTACTCCACCACTGTAATTTTGCATGACATTGTTTTAAATTTTCTTCAACTCTAACCATAGGAATCTAGAAATCCACCCTCCTCCAAGCATCCTTAACTGTGGCATGACAACCCTGTTTAGCAAGCCATACTTGTTCAAATCGCCACAACTTTTGTCTCCTAACTGGCATGCCCATCGGGTGAATGATGATGGGTTTATGATTAGAGGTATAGCATTACAAATGGATAAATTTTGTAGCTAGGAATAGAGAAATCCACTCATCATTTGCTAGAGCCCTATTGTCATGCCCTAAACCCAAAAAGGGCCAAGGCATGAGAAAACATCTTAAAGGTACCTGTAGATTTTTCCCTTTTGAACAATACAATCCAAATAAATCATATCAAGTACTAACATCAAGAATTATCATAATAATTTCATTAAATATACTCCCAAAGTAAGTTAGAGATCTATGCAATAATTACAGGGACCATTGGACACAAAAGAATAGAAGTTTGAATAAATATTACATATCATCAACTTGTCTCATCAGTGGGAATAAAGTCACAACTACTATGATATAAAAAAGAATGAGTCAAGCCTATTCTAAGATGTACATCATCTAATATCTCTATCACAAAAGTTCAGCCTCCATCAGTAGTTATTCTAACTACTGTTAGCCACCAAAAAGCTGTCTCAAAAGATTTTGCCTACTCTAAAAAGTTTATAAAATAATGGGATGAGACAGAGCCAAGTAAGTAGCATGATTAATGGGGGTGGGGGAAATGCAAGTTTCATGATGATGCATAGTTTACAAAGCATGTTATAATTTGGGAATTTACAAATAAATTCTACAAAACCACTTCCAAAATAACATGACAAGAATGATTAGAATGATACATCACAAAGCTTCTCAAAATGCTCGTATGAAACTACATACTATATTTTGTGAGCAATACAATACCATTCCAAACCCAAGGCCACATGACAATGTCGTCAAAAAGATGAAACTAATTTGCCATCACAAAGTCGGAACTCATCACCGACATATAGCCAGAACTAAATATGCCGTCACAAAAACGGAACTCATCTCCATCACAAAGACGGAACTCAATAACCATCATAAAGACGGGTGCTAAGATACCAATGTCACACAGACTATAGTATCTAGCTAGGTAATCACCGGGTAATCACATGTCACAACACATGGGTAGAATATAAAGAGCTCACAAATTACATTTAATTCAAAATATGTAATTCACTTCCAAGTAGTTCCATAAAACCTTTTAATATCCTAAGGTATTCACAAGCTTCTCAAATTTTCCAAATATCCTAAGTCAAGATAAATCGTCTTTAGAATTTGAAAATAATGCAATAAATCCATAAAATCCATTCCCAAGAATTATATCAAAGGTGCTTATCTCTTCCATAGTAACAAATCATGCATTTCCCCATATGCAATATTAAACATGATGCGCTTTTCATATATAATCATATATAATAGGGTCGCAAGACAATACTTTTTTAAGAAAACATAGTTCCACAAATAATTTTTCAAAATGTGTTTGACATAAAAACAAAGTTTATGCAACATGGTTATTTTCCAAAAATCTCATTAAAAAGCTACTTACCTTGCAACCCGCAAAACTAATCCTCCAAGCTCCAGAGGAGATTAGCTAGAACCTAAAAATATGAAGCAAACCTATCCCAATGAGCATAAAACTTGAAATTGTATCTAGCTACAAATTAGGAATTGCCAAATAAGCAATTGATTAGGCAAGCCTAGTATTTAGCCTCACAAATAATATTTTCCACAAGGTATTATCTCTAACATCAAAACCTCAAAAATTTATTAGTACTTCCCACAATATTTACCACATCAACAAGAGACCCATGATACCAAAATCATAATATTCCCCAAAACAAGCAATTTAAATCTTTGACTAGCTCCAAATAATCAATAAATATTATATTCGCCATTTATTTCACATTAAAAGGCCAAAACCCCCAAATCCTCACCACTTAGATAACCACCATTGGTACAAACCATAAACCCACTCATCAAATAATTCCACCAATACAAAACTCATACTGTAAGGTTGAATTTATTCAACCATCTAATTAGCTTTATTCCGTGCCAAATTTGCTTGTAATTCAGCATTTAGTAACCCTGTATTTAGGTGGGTTTGTTGTAAGGGTAGTGAGTGAGATAGAGTGAAGATTGCTCAAGAGTGTGCAAGAAAACAGAGACTCGCGGCTGGGACTCGCGGGTGACTCGCGGCTGCAAGCCGCCAGAAGCAGCACACGTGCCAAGCATGCTGGAAGATGAACAGTCATGCTAGCTGGAGCACTACAGGACAAAACAGGACAACTGGCCATACGGTTAACTCGCGACTGGATCTCGCGACTTAGTCAAGCCGCGAGGTCAAGCCGCGAGCAACCCCTGTTTTGTAAAACCTGACGTTTCACATTCCTCTCCCACTCCAGTATAAATACCCCTTTTACCCACGATTGAAAGAGAGCTTCCAGAGAGAATTTTGAGAGAGAAACCCTAAAGAAAAACCAGATTGCTTCACCCACAATCTCTACCTTAGAGTCTCTTCAAATTCCTCAACTCTCTTCCTCTCCATTGTCAAATCCTTGAGAGGCATTATACCAAACCTGGTTCTCACCATCATCTTCACTGTGAGACAGTTGTTTGGATTTCTGGGAAGCAGTTAGGAAGGAATCAATCTTCATTGGTTGATGCTACAGTCTAGTAGCGGAATCCGGGAAGCTAGAAAAGAAAAAGGTTCGGCGCAACCTCGTTGGAGCAAGAAGCTTGGAGGGCTTAGGTGCACTGGGTAGATTAGGCTTGGAGGGTCTATTGCTATCCTTGTATCCCAATTGTATTTTCTAGTGGATTGATTACCGATTGGAGGGCGGCGGAGAGGTTTTTCGCCGAGGACTTCGGTTTCCTCTTCGATAACACATCGCGTGTTGTCTTTGTGTTTGCATCTTCCTTCCTCTCTATCTTTGCCTTTTTATTATCTACTGTGGTTTTATTTTGTTATGGCTTAGATAGTTTTTAACCAATTTCATATTATAGCATGTGTTAAGTTTCCGCACACTAGTTGTTTGACATATTGCTTGAATTGGTTAAGTTGTAATTTGGGGGTCTAAACGTTCAAAGGTGTTTTGTACACGTTTTTGAACTTTCAATTGGTATCAGAGCGGGTACACTGCTATTGGTTTCATTACCATTGTGTGATCCTTGACCCCTTTTGAGATGGATAGGTCTCAATCCCTAAATGCACCTCCATATTTTGATGGTAGTAATTATGCTTTTTGGAAGGTTCGCATGAGAGCTTTTCTGTGTTCTATTGATGAATCCGTTTGGGATGCTGTTGAGATTGGTTGGACCAAACCTGAGGCAGCCAAATCCACATGGGATAAGGCAGCACTTGCTGCATCTAATGCTAACAGTAAAGCACTCAATGCTATTTTTTGTGGTGTGTCTCCAGATGAATTTCACAGGATTTCTCACATTACCATTGCCAAAGAAGCATGGGAGATTCTGGAAACCACTTATGAAGGCACGAAGAAAGTGAAAGACACCAAGTTACAAATGCTGACCACTCGGTTTGAGGAGCTCAAAATGAGTGAGGATGAGTCTTTTGACTCTTTCTATGGGAAGCTAAATGAGGTGGTTGTCAGTAAGTTCAACTTGGGGGAGAAAACGGAGGACTCAAAGATTGTAAGGAAGATCCTTCGATCATTGCCGGAAATTTTTCGTGCTAAAGTGACAGCAATTGAAGAGAGCAAGGATCTTGATGACATCAAAGTACAGGAGCTGGTTGGTTCTCTGCAGACTTATGAGATGTCGCTGCCCAATCAACGGAAGAGTAAATCCCTTGCTCTAAAGACCATTAATGAGAAGGTGGAAGATCAAGACTCATCAGGAGAAGATGTGGTTGACAAAGATGTAGCTTACCTTGTCAAAAATTTCAGAAAGTTCTTGAAATTCAAAAATAATGGCAAATTTGATGATAAAAGAAAATTCCAAAGTTCTGGAAGGGAGAAGAGGAATTTCAAAAAGAAAGATGGAAAAGAATCCCAACCCACACAAGGTGTCACTTGTTTCGAATGTAACGGGCATGGACATTTTAAGAAGGAATGTCCGAATTATTTGAAATCGAAAGGTAAAGTGTATGCCACGACCTTGAGTGACTCGGATTCGTTTGACTCAGAATCTGAAGAGAGCTGTGATAGAGAGGGGAACTATTCAGCTTTTATGACTATTGCTCATGTTGAGTCTTCGGATGAGTTAAATCTGCTAGTACGAGACCTTGGAGAACATAGTGATGATGAATCACTGGGAATTATTGAAGAATCAGATGCTGAAGAAGATGAAAGCACAGCAAATCTTCAAGAGAATTATAACTCACTCTTGGAGAAGTCGGGTGAGTACACAAGGGTGGCCAAGGATGCTGTGAGAAAAATGAAGAAGGCTGAGAAGGACTACAAAAGTCTCCTAATTCGATATAGGGAGGCCAAATGTGAGATAGAAACACTGAATGGTGAGTTGTCCGAAGCTTACACAAAAGTGAGATTTCTTGAGAATGAGGTTGTGCAAGCGAATGCTAAAATAGAGAGGGTCACCACCAAGAAGCTAGATGATGTTATATCATCTCAAAAGAGCTTTTCAGACAAATCCGGATTGGGATATACCGGAGGAAGTAGTTCATCTGGAAATGTCACTAAAGAGGTGAAGTTTGTAAAGGCCAAAGATCCAGTTGTAGCTGACCTTACTGGTGAGAAGCTCGAGGTGGAGGAGAAGAAGAATGTAATGAACCAACGGATGCTGAATCCCCGTAATCAGTCTGTGGGCAGGTCTGAATCTCGTGCCAAGTCACGTCCACGACCACAAAGAGGTCCTAGAGGAACTTATGTGTGCCATTATTGCGGACTTCAAGGGCATACTCGACCAAATTGCCAAAAGCTGAGAGCAAAGAACAGTGCAACTCCTCAAAGGTCAGGAGGACCCAGAAATGATAGGAGAATTTGGGCAAGTGATCAATCTAGAGATCAAAATGGAGATCCCGGAATGATGAACGTGATGAAGATGATTGGTGCATTCACCAACTGCTTGGAAAGCTTCTCACGAAAGTTTGAAAGCCCTAACTCCCGTACCCAATCCTATAAGGAAATCACCCCAAACGCAAGTGACGTGTGGGTGAAAAAGGGTACTCATGCATAAGCATTACAACATGTCCATGCATTAATACTTCCTATGATTTGCGACAATGTTTGTTTGGTTTGCTTGCTGTTTTTGATGTTGGTTGTTTGCTTGTCTACTTGTGAATATTTTTTAATTTTGTTTTATCAATCTTTTTGTTTCTTGTGTCAAAAATCCAAAAATCACATAAAAATTAGAAAATCAAAAAGCTTGATTAACTTTGTTGAGTCTTGTCTCAAAACTTGTTTTGCCTTGTACCTTTGTGCTAATGGCTTTGTGCATTTTCGAGCATTACTTGTTTTCATGCACTCATATCACTGTGGGAAAAATCTTGAAATCTATGTGATTGTTGTAAATAGATCTTCAAACTCGTCATGAATGATTAGTGAATGGTTATGTTGATCTTGAGACATGCATAGACTTGTGTCTATATATCTTCCCACTTTTTATTTGTGTTTTGCTAAAAAGAGCTCACCAAATGTAAATCTCCAAATGAAAAGAGATATTGAGCTGCAAAAGCCTGTTGCACATTCTAGTATTCGACTAGGAAAAAGGGTAAGCGACCTTATATTAAAGTGAATGTTTATTCAAAAAGCCAAAGGCTTGTTCATTAAGATGAAATGTCAAATATCACTCTCACAATGAGAGGTGATTGCCTCAAAAAGATCAAAAAGATCAAATGTTATGAATAAAAGTGGAGTAAAATGTAAAGCTCCAAGTCATGTTATCAAGTTTTGTGGGAGGTCATATATACATATTTCTATAATTGAGATAGGTCACATGATCTAGTGCTAATTGTGTATGCCTTGGTTGAATTGATCATTGAAGCTTCACATTAGACAAAGGACTATCTCATTGTTGATATCCACACACAACACACAAGTTTATGTTCAATAAATGCCATATTCATTTGTGTGATTATACTTGATGAAATGTGTTTTCACATGCTCAATCTTTGTTAATTCAAGAACAAAAAGATTTTTGAGTGTTTTAGGTGTTTTTGGAAAGTGTTTTGTTTGAAAAATCTAAAAATTTCAAAAATCCAGTTTTGCCCTGTTTTGGCGGCTCAGTCGCGGGTATGTCAAGTCGCGAGCCTCAGTCGCATCTTCGCTGGTCATTTTTGGCGACTTGTTCGCGAGTGGAAGGTCCAGTCGCGAGGTTCTCTCAGAGATTTTCGCGGCTCAGCTCGCGACTCACTCGCGGGTAGACCTTCCAGTCGCGAAAAACACTTAGAAAAATTTTTCAAATTTTTGTTCTTGAGTGCTTTGGCAGCTTGAGCTGGCGACTGTGTGGCGACTTAATCAAGTCGCGAAAAACGCGTGTTTTGCAGAAACAAGAGTAGTTTTTAAACCTCTTTTCAGTTTTCCCTCAAACTTTTGTAACTGTTCATCTTCTCTCTAAATTATCTTCCTTCCAAACACTTCGTGAATCCATTTTCAAACCTCATTGGTGCTTCATTTCTTATCCAAATCATCAAGAAAAGGTATGGGTTTTGCTTTCTCAATCTCATTTTCTTTTTCCTGCATATTTTTGTTACCTTTTGGACTGTTAGTATGTTCGAAATACTTCTCTCTTTGTGTAATGGGTATGGAGTGTCTTGTTTGATATTGTTCTCTCCTGTTTTCATGCTGAGCGGTTACAATGGGTTTTTCATTGTTCTGATTTTTGCCTATTATTGAGTCTGAAAATCTTTTCTTAAATGGGTTTGGTGTCAATTTGACTTACTCATTTCACTTGCTTAAGTATTGATGTTGGTGTTCGGTATTGGTTACTGAGTTTTTATGATAACATAATGTATGTCTCTCAACCATGTGCTCTAGTGTGGATGATTGGTTTCTTCATGTTGAAATATTTTCCCCTTGTTCATATCTCTGGTGGAGTGTTTTATGTTATCTGCTCTAAATGTTCGAATGCTGTATCTGTTTGCATATCATGGTCATGATAACCTGTCTCATTGACAGTTTTGTCAGTTGTGTTGTCTATCTATGTCTTGGTGCACTATCACCATTTTGCTGCACTTGTTATTTTGTGCTTCTTTGTATTGTTGGAAGTTTGGTTGGGTCTGCACTATCTTCAGTTTGTGTTTATATATTGAAATTTTGTTTACACTGAATCTTGTTGACAATTATCTTGTGTGGTATTGTTGTTTGGTTCTTTGCTGTGGGCTTGTTCTCTTGCAGATGTCTCGTCGATCTTCCAGGGGTAAAGACATTGTTGCTGACGAACCAGCAACACCAGTTGCTAAAAGGACTCGTCTATCATCTCAGGCATCTCAAGATCCCAATGAGGATAGGTTCAGACTTCCGCTTAACTCACACACCTACTCAAATGTGTTTGACAAGTCAACCACTATAGTGGAACGGGTGGTAGAGTTCAACACCTTAGGGACCATTTTCATCCCTCGAATCTTTGAGAAACGAGATTGGGCAAACTTGTTCGGGAACTTTGATGATCCAATGGATGAGCTGGTCAAAGAATACTTCTCCAATGCAACTGATCTTGGACCTCAACTCATTTTCTGGGTCAGAGGAACAGAGTTTAGTGTTACCCCAGACTCCATCGCAGATCTTCTCAGCATCACCAGACCTCAGAATGTGAATATAACTCCTTATGATGAACGAAATCCAGAAGTTGGAGAAATTTTACAAATCCTAGGATACGATCATGAAGTATCCAGTGCAGGAACATCCATCAGCACCGCAAAGTTTGCACCTGAGCTGACCACACTGAAGTTGATCATGTTCACCAATCTTTACCCACTGTCCAACACTACATTCATCAATCTTGGGAGAGCTCTATTTCTTTGTGACCTTATTACAGGAGCCCCCATTGATATATGTGCTCACATCTACTACACCTTGAGGAAGACCGCGTGTCGATCTGCAGCTCGAGGAGTTATTCCATTTTGCAGTCTCATCATGAAGCTCATTCTTCGTGCAGGCATTATTCCTCCTGCAGATGGGAAAATGTTGCCTCGTCAACGTCCCATTTCCTTGTTCACTCTTCAAGCTAGCAGAAGTCACTCCTCTAAATCACCAAGAAGTGCTCACATCTCTCCGGTTACTCCATCTGCCCCTGACTCAGAGACACCTGCACATACCACATCTACATCACGTGCTGTTCCTGAAGCTTCACCGGCTAGTATTCCGCAAGCACAGACTGCTCCTCATACTGATAGAGTCGGCAGTGTACTTGAGCATATTCAGAAACGTGTTGATGAGCTTGTGGCACTTCTCTACTCCACAAACAACCATGTCCAAATGCGTCTCGAGACTATGGAGAATCAGCTAGATGATATTCAACGAAATTTGGACGAGAGCCTTTAGCTATTCGTGACAAAAAGGGGGAGAGCATTCAGTAAGGGGGAGAAAAGTTCAAAGGGAAGTGTGCATAGTGATAGGGGGAGTACACACATGCTTTTGTCATACTTTTGTTTTTAGTCTTATCCTCTAAACTTATGGTTTTAGGTTTATGTTTGTTGGGTACTTTTAGTGTTTTATGGTTTTGATACACTGTGTTTTGGTGTATAGCTGTTTCTAACTCTTAACTTATACTCTTGGTTTAATCTTTAATATATTTTGATGATGTTATTCAGGATGTTTTTTGTGTTTGTACCCATGTGCTTTTGTAAGCTTTTAGGGTTAATGTTTTATTCATAGTTTGTAGGCTTTATGGTATGTACCTTGCTTAATGCAGCCTTTATGCTATGTTGAAATCAGTACTTTAATCTAAATGTTCTGCATTTTGGTTTATGTACTGTCACTCTTGTGCCCTTGTAGGATTGTTCCTAGATGCATATGCCTTGTGTGTTATGCATTGGTTGAGTGTTGAGCATACAAGTGTCTTGCCTTGTGCTTGTTAACTTGTATGTCCTTATGTTCATTCCAAGTGTGAATGAGCACTGTGATCACTACCTTGTGGTGTTCACTTGGTTGATCAAGCCATGGTTTGTTTATTAACTCCATCTTTGCTTGATCACATATTGCCTGTTTCATATGCATTTATAATTTTCTGCTTACAATGATCATGGTGTATTGTTGTGTTTCAGGAGTATTATGTTCATATGATTCAAGTGCTTCACAGCTTCTAGAGTTAGGTGTGAGTGAGTTTTGTTCAACTGTTCCCAACTCACATGTTAAGTCTAGAGTCTGTTTTAGGGTTTTGTCACGGAATAGCCAAAGGGGGAGATTGTAAGGTTGAATTTATTCAACCATCTAATTGGCTTTATTCCGTGCCAAATTTGCTTGTAATTCAGCATTTAGTAACCCTGTATTTAGGTGGGTTTGTTGTAAGGGTAGTGAGTGAGATAGAGTGAAGATTGCTCAAGAGTGTGCAAGAAAACAGAGACTCGCGGCTGGGACTCGCGGGTGACTCGCGGCTGCAAGCCGCCAGAAGCAGCACACGTGCCAAGCATGCTGGAAGATGAACAGTCATGCTAGCTGGAGCACTACAGGACAAAACAGGACAACTGGCCATACGGTTAACTCGCGACTGGATCTCGCGACTTAGTCAAGCCGCGAGGTCAAGCCGCGAGCAACCCCTGTTTTGTAAAACCTGACGTTTCACATTCCTCTCCCACTCCAGTATAAATACCCCTTTTACCCACGATTGGAAGAGAGCTTCCAGAGAGAATTTTGAGAGAGAAACCCTAAAGAAAAACCAGATTGCTTCACCCACAATCTCTACCTTAGAGTCTCTTCAAATTCCTCAACTCTCTTCCTCTCCATTGTCAAATCCTTGAGAGGCATTATACCAAACCTGGTTCTCACCATCATCTTCACTGTGAGACAGTTGTTTGGATTTCTGGGAAGCAGTTAGGAAGGAACCAATCTTCATTGGTTGATGCTACGGTCTAGTAGCGGAATCCGGGAAGCTAGAAAAGAAAAAGGTTTGGCGCAACCTCGTTGGAGCAAGAAGCTTGGAGGGCTTAGGTGCACTGGGTAGATTAGGCTTGGAGGGTCTATTGCTGTCCTTGTATCCCAATTGTATTTTCTAGTGGATTGATTACCGCTTGGAGGGCGGCGGAGAGGTTTTTCGCCGAGGACTTCGGTTTCCTCTTCGATAACACATCGCGTGTTGTCTTTGTGTTTGCATCTTCCTTCCTCTCTATATTTGCCTTTTTATTATCTGCTGTGGTTTTATTTTGTTATGGCTTAGATAGTTTTTAACCAATTTCATATTATAGCATGTGTTAAGTTTCCGCACACTAGTTGTTTGACATATTGCTTGAATTTGTTAAGTTGTAATTTGGGGGTCTAAACGTTCAAAGGTGTTTTGTACACGTTTTTGAACTTTCACATACATATAAACACATAAATATCACTTCCAATACTCATAAATCACATGAGTATCATCATTAAAGCTTAGATAAAAATAACTCAAGCAAAAGTGTAAAACCAACCAAAAAGATTAGAAACTTTTACCTTAAATAAAAGAGATGAAGATGCTTAGAGGTTCCTAAGGATTTTTTGGTGACCTTGCCAGAAAAAGATTGTGGAAATGGTGGTGTGGAATGTACCGGTGGAAGAGGATGAGAGAGTGAAAGAGGAGTGTTGTGTGAAAAGAAAAATAAAAGAGAGCAAAGTGAGAGGTAGAGAGATGGCCGGCCAAAGTGTGAGGGAGATATTTTGTAAGGATGTGTGGTGGGGAACAAATGGGTAGGTGGGGCACGTGTGACCATAAAGTTTGATCTTTTATTTTTTATTTTTTTTATTTTATTATTTAACTTTGACTGGGACGTTACACCTATCCAGCCCTTCACATACCATAACACCTCACATAATCTGCCTACACCACATGAGTTTATTGCCAACAAAACCCAGGTCAGCAAAACCCGATTCATAAATGACGTCTCGAACGTATTGCTTTTGCTTGAAAGGTCTCAACCTATATCCCAGTTTCTCATGAGATTTAGTGATTTCATTAAAATCTCCTGCACAGAGAGAAGGGAGATCAAAACAAGAATTTAAATCTCTTAAGAAATTCCACGAATCCATATACTTGTAAGTTTCAGGCTCGCCATAGAACTCTGTGAATCTCCAAGCATTTTCTTTACCTCGGTTTACAACAGCATCTATATGGTGCATCGAGGAAGTCAACACTGAAACATTTGCATCATCTTTCCACAAAAGAACCAATCCTCCCCCATGGGTCTCTCTAGAAACACAGTGGTTTTTTTTTTTTTTTTTTTTTTTTTTTTTTTAACTTCAATTTTTTCAACACACCTGGTAGCCTAGCTTCATCCAGCCATGTTTCAGCTATAAACACAACTGCAGGATCTTGTGCCTAAATCAAATCACTAACCTCTTAAATTTTCTGTAGGTTCCCAAGCACATGACAATTCCAAAATAAATTACTCATTGATCCTGGCAGGCTGAGAAACAGCCTCTGCCAATAAATTGAGATTTTCCTTATCATCTTGAGAAACCCACCTTTTCTTGTTTGGTAACTCAACATAATTCTAAACTGACGCAGAAAAACATTTTGTGCCCGAGATAAAAATTCCAGAAACAACCCCTTGATTCTCTGAGGACACCACCTTCTTTAACTTATTTGTATGGGCTTGAGACTTTAGAATTTTTACCTTCCTCCAGTTTGAGATATCGGTTAAGACCACAAGAGAAGTTTGTAAGTCAGAAGGAGTTGTAGGGAGCCCATCATAACTTTTTCCAATTGTAAGGGTAAGTGGCATGTGATTGTCATTAGTGGCATGTGCTACAGAGTCCTTATTTGGAACATCGACATCTTTAAGATCAAATTTCCTTAATTCTTTATTAATCTCATTAATTTGATTATCAACCAGATCTCCCAAATCCCTGTGGAATTCTTGCTTATTTGAAACCGGAGGTGAATTTCCATTTTGAGGAGTTGAATCATTCGAAAAAGGAAGGAGAGAAAATATTCCCCTTGATGGGTGAATTTTCTAGATTTATTAGCTAAGTTAATGAGGATTCTAAAATGGGCTTGGCCACCATAGGAGATGCTTTCCCAAAGAAAACCAATAACCTCGACAATCTAGCTGCTATCTTCTTCTCATAGAATCTTGGTACATGGACCATTGACTT
Organism: Quercus robur; assembly: GCF_932294415.1. Taxonomy (NCBI): domain Eukaryota; kingdom Viridiplantae; phylum Streptophyta; class Magnoliopsida; order Fagales; family Fagaceae; genus Quercus; species Quercus robur. Next base: position 51,881,271 of record NC_065536.1, read on the forward strand.
TTTCAAGGGACCAAAGGGGGAGCACAAAGCCATGACCCAAATTGTTGATTCTCCACGGAAAGAGTACCTTTGTTGTTAAGCCACAAATCACAGTCCTTATCAGCATGAGTAAGACATCCACACCAATAACACAGGTTTGGCATTCTTTCATACTTAAAAGAAACCCAATCTTCACCACCATCATCAAAAGAGAGAACTCACCCATGACTTAAAGGTTTTTGAAGGTCAATGGTGACTCGAACCCTCAAAAATTCCCCTCCATCTTCAATCAAGGATTCAAGAGTAACCATTGACTCGATCCTTGAACAAATCCCTTCAGCCACCTTTCTATTCATAAATCTAATAGGGATGTTATGGACTTGCACCCAAAAAGGAACTAGATCAAAGTTAAGGTCTTTAATATGTCGAACCCTATCATATCGTTGGAGTGCTACCAAATGTCTGTCAAAACGCCAAGATTCACTTATGAGGACTCTATCTGTTTCAAGCTTATAATTATCAAAAGCAAAGAGGATATAACATGATTACCTGCATCCTTAATCTTAAAACATTCTTGGACTACCACAGTTGAGTAAAGGTCAGAATTTGCTTAGTGTAGAACTTTGTAGCGAGAATAAACTCATTTGATCCTAGGTCATTATGGAAAACTAGACAGAAAAGAAAAATGTATTTCCCAAACCCCTGAAAAAAAAAAAAAAAAAAAAAAAAAAAAAAAAAAAGAAAAACCACTAGCCCAATAGATAAACAGTGTTTGTCTTAAGGGAACAAAAAGCCTTCAAGAGGAAGGGACTAGAAATTCTACAACCTAGGAGAAATGACTAACACCACTTTTCACTAGTGACAAAGAAAATAGTGTAAAAGTAGATAATCTGATGTGGGGGTATTTTGAAAAGTGAGTATGTAAAATAGAAAAAAATGTTTTTATGATAAAATAGACATAAATTTTTACACGAACTAATGCGAATGCTCTTAAAGCATAAGCCTAATATACTTTTTATTATGTTATAGTCTTATATATAATTTTTATTATTTTTTATATATTCTTTTTTCTTAAAAAGTCTTGTATATATAGTTTTAAATTTATTATTATTTTAAATTTTAAATTTTCCTTAAGATTACTTTTAGATATTTTTTTCAAAAATGTCATTATAGTTATTTAATTTTAAAATAAAAAATAAATGAGAATTACGTCCAAAATTATTTAAGTGTCTATTTGGGGATAATTTATTTAACTGAAATTGAAAATTTTTTGCTAAAAGTACTATAAATTAAGCTAAAAAGTAGCTGAAATAGTATAGTAAGACCCATGAATAATATTAAAAAGTGCAATAGAACCCATGAATTATAGTAAAAATAAGTTAAATAGTTAAAAAAGCTACATTTTTAAGCCAATGGCAAACGCACACTAATTATACCTAAAAAAAATATTAATTAATTAAATAATTTCCGTATCTCCTATGTACTGTATTCTAAGCTTTTTTTTTTTTTTTAAAATGCTATATCCTCGTAACTGTACCTGTATCGTACCAATACCCGTATATGTACTTGTGCATCATAGCTTGTAGCCCTTTCTGATTAAGGAGGTGAATTAAGAACTTTTGGTCAAGGATTCCCATCTTGGTTAGGGGAAATTTGATCAATTTATAGGTCAAGATTTGACTTTTGACTTCACTAATTCAGCAATTAGGGGACAAGTTTCTGATATGTAAACACACTGCTAATTCTCAATATCCATAATCCAAAAGAGAGTTACATAGTTATTACGACAAATAATTCAGATTCACTTAGCAAAAATTAACTTATTTTCCATCATTGAAAAGATTTAACCAAATCAAATTACAATCAACTAACTGAAGGAGGCTTCAAATCAGTGCCAAAGCACACGGATTAAAAGAGGCATATCCAAGAAGCTCTGCATCACGCTCAAATACAGCCATGTCTTCGTCTTCCAAATTGACAAATACTTCAATTCCATCCCCATTTCTTGTATGCATCATAAAGATAACACCCTTTTGCACATGACTAGCAGTAGTCACCCATATTGGCTTTCCCCACCCAAAATCCGCTTCATAAAATGGGAACCTACACCAACTGCTACTAATATATACAACTTGATTACCACCAATGAATAATTTACTTAACTCTTTCCAAAACTCTTTAATGGTTAAGAACCATTCTTCCCCCCTAAACTTTCTCACGTAACTGTTGCAAAATCGTGCCATGCTTTCTTTCATTTGACCCACCAAACCATGCAACTCTATATCACTCTCCCCCTCCATTGTTGATACTGCAAAAAGGGAAGCCGCGTTTCCCATAGTATTTTCTGGCAAAGGTGGTTCCGTCCTTTTACGCATGTTAACTGGTAGGAGTAAAAGGGTTGGTTTTGCGGAACCAGAAGTTGATCTAGATGCAGAAATTGCACATTTATATATAAGTGCAGTCACAACTTCAACAAGTGTGGGATTTTTCACTTTGTCACCCACTATGGCCTTGAGGGCAGCTGTCTTAGAGGCATCAAAGACAAACCTTTTGGCGAAACTGTTTCCTACTTTAGGAGCAACTTCGGGCATAATTGTTAGGTCACCTCGTGGGAACATAGAAGCCAAGTTGAACTCAGGAGATAATTCTCCATCTGGGTTACGACTCATAGTGGGCCCAATCATTGATGAACGTGACCATAGTGGCTGCGTCTCCAATGATGTGTGACATGCACACACCAATAGCCATACCTCCACAGTCAAAGTAGCTTATCTGAATAGCCACTATGCTGCTCGAGTTCGAATCTTTCCGCAGAAAATCATCTGGTAATAACAAGTTTAGCGTCTCAGCACTTGGGTTCTCGAGGATCTCCGATAGCATACATTTGACTCGAGCTTCTAAAAACACCACTCCTTCATCGTTACTGTCAACAAAAGCTCTATCTCTGTTTCTACCAGAAAATGGGTAGTATCGAGAAAGAGTTTTAGATAGGGAATTCTTAAGCTGACCCGATTTATCAGAGCCACACTTGGGGTAGAGATAAACAAGTGGTACATAATTGCGAGAAGAGAACTGATCAAAAAAGGAGAGGCTGTGAGTTCTGAGGTGAGGTGGGGTTGGAGAGGAGGGTTTGATGGTTTCCCTTGATATAATTTTAGGCTGCATCATTTTCAGACCTTTTTTTTTTGTCTACGCTAATGTGCAAATCTTATCAACTGAAAATTGAATGAGAATTTAATCCTGTTCGAGATGACCAATATCCTGAATGGGGAAGAGAAAAAGAGAAATCTGCCATTCTTAAATAGATAAAAGCAGAAGCTAATTTGTCACAACTTAAATTCGAAACGCTAATCTGTCATCATATCTTCTGTTGCTGCAATTTTGGTAATTTCAAACTTCTGTTGGCCTCATCTTCTGCTTGCTGTCTGTGTCCGAATCAAACTTCTGTTGGCCTTATCTTTTGTTCAACTCTTATAGCGGGATACAACAACCCAGCAACTTTCGCTGATTATCCTTACAAGCCTACACATCTTATAAGATTTGAAACACTCGAATAATATTTTCTTTTACCCAAAAAAATTTAATATATGAATTTTTTTTTAATTTTTTATTATTATAAAGTAGGAAGAAGAAGTAGAGAAGATAAAGCCAAGCTTTCTTTCTAAACTTATTTATTTATTCTCCCTTCATTGGCCGAATATGAAGGCCTCTAAATAGGCTAAGCAACCAACCATTTTAAATTCATTTTTATTGTCATAATGATAATAAATCATAGTCAAAAAATACTCTATACTGATAAAATAATATGCCAAAATTGTATATTCGATGTTTTGGCTTCCCATTAATTGAAATAACAAACATTTTTATATAACTATAATTTTCATATTAAAAAAAAAAAAAACCGTTAGACAATCACGGCAAAAAGTTTTTATTAGGAAATGTGTTTCCCTCTTAAGATTTAACAATGTGACTACTTAACTAAAATATATACTTTCATCTCATGAGAAAAAATCCACATAACAGAATTTTAAGAGAGAAACCTAAGGAATAACACCTAAGTACTATATCTAAGTCTTGCCCTATTTGAATTTAGGATAAATTATAAATTTGATCCCTATCTTTTACATCAAATGTCAATTTGGTTCTTAACCTTTTAATGTCGTGTTAATTTGATTCCTACCGTTATTTCTTTAATGGAAAAATCTAATGTGTCAAATAGAATAATAAAAAATAAATTCTTATGCCACATCAAATGCCAATTATGCTACCATGTTAGAATTAAAATAAATAAAAAATAAATAAAAAAACCCAAATTGTGTGTTCCACAGTTCCCACGAGAGTTCAAGTTTGAAGAAGATTTTAAAATCCCTCTCTCCCAAATTGCATCTCCCTCTCATATTAACCTGCACCCACTTCTTCCTTATCCTACGCATCCCACCCTGTCTTTCTTGTAAATGATGAGAAGCAACCCAACAATCTGGAAACCTAAAAGGGGAAGAAGACGAAGAGGACAAGGGTGAGAGTAAATCTGTAAAATCAAAAAACAATCTTGATCAAACCATTTGTTTGTGTGGTTGATGGAGGTTCTAGTTCTATTAGGTGGTCCCACGTTTAGCATCGAGTTGTCGTCTTTACCACCAACAAAGTACGGTATCGTTTCATCAGCTGCTATAAAATGATGTGGATGTGATCCTAAATGACGTCGAGCAGGGTTTGGGATTCGTGTACTCATGAAGGCTCCGGTGGAAGAAGATGAGGAATCGTTTGAGGGTTCATCTTTAATCGGAGCCCCGATGATAGCAAAGAAGAAGAAAACGATGACTTTTTGTCAACAGAGGTTTAGAGCAATTTCAAGGACTTGGTTCTGTGTCTTCTTTGGAAGACTCTCTTCCCATCAAGCAATTATTTCATTTCTATCCTACGAAAGTTTTACTTTTTCTTTATGAAAAAGTGATGATTTTTTAACAAGTTGTAATTTGGCCGGGTTTGGTATTTGGTACACAGGAGGGGATTATTGAATCACTTTACTAGGAAATCAAAGTCGTTTGCTAATTTATCAGAAGTGGAAGTGGGTACAGTGAAGGATTTGGAGAAGCAAGATAACCCATTTAACAACAGGATTTGGATGGAAAATTCTAAAACAAATTTTTGTTTTGTTTTGTTTCCAAAGCAAAATGTTTTAGTTTATTATCTCATAGGTGTTGATTACTAGTCCATTGTTTATTACGTAATGCAATATTCTACAAAGCTAGTGAGTGAGGATGAGGGAGAAGAGAGGCAGATGTAATTTGCAAAGCAAGTGAGGATGAGGGAGAAGATAGAATGTTCTCATGGGAACACAAAATTTGATTTTTTATTTATTTAAATCTTATGTGGCATGAAAAATTATTTTTTATTATTCCATTTGATATATTAGATTTTTCCATCTAAGGGATAACGGCAGAGACCGAATTAACATAACATTGAAATGTTAGAGACTAAATTGATACAATTGAAATGTTAGAGACTAAATTGAAATATGATGTAAAAGATAAAGACCAATATGATGTAAGTGCTGTTGTCTCTAAAACTGTTTTGGATTTTTTGAATTTGGGTGTTACCCCCCTGAACTTCAATGAAACCCATATAGTTTTAATTCCAAAAGTGAAAGAACCCAAACTTGTGACTGAATATCATCCTATAAGTTTGTGTAATGTAGTTTACAAAATTGCCTCCAAGACTATTGCAAACAGGCTGAAACAGGTGCTGCCTAATCTGGTTTGCGAGAATCAGAGTGCTTTTGTGGCAAAACGGCTCATTACAGACAATGTGTTGGTAGCCTCGGAAACTATGTTCCACATCAGCCAAAAAAGGAAAGGCAAGGAAGGGGAAATGACCTTGAAACTCGACATGAGCAAAGCCTACGACAGGGTTGAATGGAGATGTCTGGAGCAGATCATGCGAAAGATGGGTTTTGCAGAGAGGTGGATCGGTCTGATACTGAGATGCATCAGTACTGTTACCTATGTTGTCCGCATTAATGGTGTACCGACAGGGCGGATAATACCATCAAGAGGATTGAGGCAGGGGGATCCACTATCACCCTACCTCTTCCTATTGTGTGCAGAAGGTTTGTCGGCAATGCTTCACCAAGCCGTGCAAAATAAACAACTGCGAGGTGTGTCAGCATGTAGAAGGGGACCGCGAGTTTCGCATCTTTTTTTCGCAGATGACAGCCTCATTTTTGGCCGAGCAACGGTGGTGGAAAGTACTGAGATCCTAAGGATTTTGAAGGTGTATGAAGAATCTTCAGGTCAACAGTTGAACAAGGAAAAAACAGCCCTATACTTCAGCTGAAACATTGCCATGGAGGACCAGGAAGCTATTAAAAATTTGCTTGGTGCCCAAGTGATTAGACAACATGAAACTTATCTTGGCCTGCCTTCCCTAATCGGCACACTTTTGCACAGTTAAAAGCGAAAGTGGCCAAGAAATTGGCTGGGTGGAAAAAAAAGTTGCTCTCGACGGCTGGAAAAGAAGTTCTCATTAAGGCAGTGGCTCAAGCTATCCTGACTTACACAATGAGCTGCTTCAAACTCCCTAATACTCTCTGTGATGAACTTACTAGTATGGTAAGTCAATTCTGGTGGGGGCAGAAAAAGGAGAAGAAATGGGTTGCGTGGATGAGCTGGGAAAAGTTGTGACAGCCAAAAGAGAAAGGGGGCATGGGTTTTCGGGATTTGAAGGGTTTTAACAAAGCACTCCTAGCCAAGCAAGGGTGGAGACTCCAGACAAATCCTCACTCCCTGTTTACTCGGGTGTTTAAAGCCAAGTATTTCCCAGAGAGTAGCTTTAGCCAAGCAAAGCTCGGTCACAATCCTTCATTCGTATGGAGAAGCATAATGTCAGCTCAGGAAGTGGTAAATAAAGGGATACGGTGGAGAGTAGGAGATGGGCTTAGTATCAAAATATGGGCTAATAAGTGGCTGCCTACACCATCCTTATATAAGGTCATTTCTCCACAAAATTTTCTTGAGGCCAATGCTAGAGTCTGTGAGTTGATTGATCAGGATAGTAAGGAGTGGAATGTTCCTTTGGTTAGACAAATATTCTGGCCCTATGAGGCAGACACAGTGCTAGGCATCCCTCTGAGCATAAGCTTTTCCCCGGATAAGTTGGTTTGGGCTTGCACAGCGAAAGGCAAATTTACAATTCGCAGTGCCTACCACTTAATAATGGATGATAGCAGACTGGGCAGAGACGGGGCAAGCTCAGATGACACGGAGATGAAGCAAGTTTGGAGGCAGATTTGGAGCATGAAAAAACCAAATAAGATCATAAACTTTGCCTGGAGGGCTTGTAGAGATATCCTTGCCAATAAAGTGAATCTAAGGCGCAAGATGATAACAAAGGACAATCTGTGCAGCGAGTGTGGAAAGGAACCCGGAACAAACTGTCACATGTTTTGGTTTTGTGAGAAGGCCAAAAATATATGGGAAAATAGCAAACTGGTCTTCCCTTTTCAAATCGAACCGTGGTGGAGTTTCATGGATGTGGTGTGGAAGATTATGAAAGGTAATTCATCGACTTCGGGGCTCTTGGAAACCACTATGACACTATGCTGGGAGATTTGGAAGAATCGAAATACCGTTAGGCATGGAGGTCCACGGAGCACTGGGAAAACCATTGTCAACAGAGCTTTAACTTTACTGCAGGATTACTGTGCTGCTACAGAGGAAGTACCCCCAGCCAGACCAACAAAATCTGTGAAATAGCATCCACCCGACCACCCCCTCTATAAGTTGAACGTGGATGCTGCTGTGCTAAAGGAGTTAAAAGCGACAGGAATAGGGATGGTGGTCCATGATGGAGAAGGCAAGGTGTTGGCAGCAATGAGCAAGAGGATCCTAGCACCCTTGGCCACGTTGGAAGCTGAAGCAAAATCAATGGAGACAGCGGTTCAATTTGTGTGGGAGATGGGTTTTATGGACATTGTTTGCGAAACGGATTCCTTGGGCCTCTATCAGATGCTCGTAGGTACCACGGAAGCCCCCATCTGCATTGATACTATTGTTTCTAGCATTTTACTGTCAGCCCAGAATTTCCGTTGTTTTTTTTACAGTCACGTAAGGAGGCAAGGCAATAGGCCGGCCCATTTTCTAGCCCAATTTGCAAGACATGTTGGGGATTTTGTAGTATGGTTGGAGGAAACTCCTAGCCTTATTGAGCACGCGTGTGCCCAGGATGTAAGCAATTTTTTTGGTAATCAATAAATGAAAGCATAGTCTTCCCATAAAAAAAAAAAAAAAAAACAAAACAAATATGTCAAATATTTTACAAATTGGATGTTATTTAAATTATGACCTATAAACTTATATGCATGGATTGAGGATATAAGAAGAAAATATAATCCAATGGTAGATATGTTTAAATTCACATACAATAAAAGATATTGAGTGGAATTGAGTGAAATTGTTGCCAAATTTTATCATAAAAAAATATGATATACCATGATTCTTTTTTTTTTTTTTTTTTTTTTTTTTTGTGAAGAGATTTAACATGATTTTAATGGAGATTTTAATTATAGAATCGAGTTTAAATTAAGTTAAAAATATATACAAGAACAATGACGTATGAAATTATGAGACTCCAAAAGTTTAGCAAATTATTACTTTCGTATTCATGTGGTTTAATAAGTATTATTGTTTCCTAAAAAAAAAAAAAAATTAGAAGGTCATTAAAAAGTCAAACATCTTTAATTTTATATAGAATATAGATGCATATTTAAATCGTTATTTTTATAGTTGGTAACACATCTATAATAATAATAATAATAATAATAATATTTACATCATGGTAGGATTTATATTATCTCAAGTTTATTTAAAAGGTAATTCAAACGTTGTTTATTTGTTGATAAACATTCTGACATTTTAACCAAAAAAAAACATTCAGACATTGTTTAATTTCTATTCAAGAGTTGATACAAATAATTCTAAGGTTGACGTGATAAAAGAATTTGTATAACCCTGAGATAACTTATTTTATTCCATTCAGGTTGATTTTCAGGGACTACCTGACCGTCTCCTTTTCTTGCGGCAGGTAATCCTCACGTATCGTGTACCCTTAATCAATGTTCTTTTTTTTTGGGTAAACACCCTTAGTCAATGTTAAACAAAGAAAAACCAATAAACCTAGCTGTGGAATTTGGACACTTTACCAACATTTTTGCTATATAACCATGAAGGTCATGGGGGCTTTTCATCACTGAAAGCCAGCAGCTACTTCTGCCTAGCTAGCCCTACCCTTGTTTTGCTGAACAGCTTGAGATTAATTTCTACTAAAACAATGAAGGTTGAAGTGGAAGTTATCTCCAAGGACTCCATCAAACCCGATTTTCCAACCCCTGAACACCTCCGCCATTACAAACTCTCTTGCATTGACCAAATTACACCCGAAATTTTCATGCCTTTCGTTCTCTTTTACCCAAAAGATGGCACTGCTAATTATAGCAATCTAGAGCGCCATGACGTGATTAAGAAATCATTGTCAGAGACCTTAACACGATTCTATCCTCTAGCAGGACGGGTTAAGGAAAATCTTTACGTTGATTGCAACGATGAGGGCGTTCACTATGTTGAAGCCGAGGCCAATTGCAAACTTTCTGAGTTTCTTGAGGATCCGTCACCTACTGAGGACAACAAATTCCTTCCATTTGAGCAGGATGATGTCAATGATCTTGCTTTAGCTGTTCAAGTCACCACCTTCAACTGTGGTGGCATGGTGCTCGGTCTGCTCTTTGCTCACAAGGTTTCCGATGCTTCCTCGTTCTTCTTGTTCCTCAAAAGTTGGGCTGCTATTGCTCGTGGTTGTGGCGATGACATACCACTTCCACAATTTGATTCTGCCAAGTTCTTTCCACCGGAGACTTTACCTAGCTTTAGTCCAAGTAGAGGGATGGGAAAGGACAAGATTGTGATAAAAAGATTTGTCTTTGATGCAACAGCTATAGCGGCTTTTAGAGCCACATACAACACAGACAACAAGAACATTGAATACCCACGTACAACTCGCGTGGAGGCTTTATCAACTTTCATATGGAGTCGTTTCCTTGCTGCAACTCAACCAGAGAAAGACCCTAATAAGGTTTACGCAGTATTTCACATCGCGAACCTGCGCACGAGGATGGATCCCCCTCTTTCAGAATATAACTTTGGAAACATGGGCTTGCCTACAGCCTCCGCAGTCCCCTGGGACAGCGGGGATGGGTTTTACAGTGTGATTACTCCAGTAAGAGACGCCATAAAGAAAGTTAACAAGAACTATGTGAAAAATCTCCTAGAGAATGGTGGGCATATGGAATTTATGAAGGAGCACGGGCAAAAGCTCATCAGAGGGGAGCTGGTCTCCTTGGCCTTCACAAGTTTGTGCAGGTTTCCAGTATATGATGCTGATTTTGGGTGGGGGAAGCCTGCATGGGTTGGCTCGGCAAAATTATTGTACAAGAATCTGGTTACTTTCTTTGACACCAAAGTTGGGAATGGAATAGAGGTATGGATCAACTTAGAGGAGGAAGACATGGCTAAATTTGAAGTAGACAATGAGCTTCTGGCTTATGTTTCATCAGCAAAAGTTTCTGCTTGAATGGATTGGGTAATAATCACCATCATGGCCTAAATGGCTTATTAAGTTATTATCTCGTTGTCTTCAAAAGAAAGATGACCATACAAATAAAGTGTTAAGTATTATTTTCATTTATATTTAGATGTAGTTATAACTTATATATTTTCTTAGAAGTAGTGTAACTTAGTTTCAATCCCTATGTAGGACAAATGGTGGGATACATAAGATTCAAAATTTTAAAGAATGGTAACAAGAGGAGAAATACAAAATAAGGACATGTATAATAGACATGGAAAAAAACTAAAACCTAGAAATACTTAGACTAGAATATATATTTATAATTATTAAAAAGGTTCAAAATTATGACATGCGTTCGAAAGTCGATGCTCACAAAGACTAATTCTTAGATACTATCAGAGTACGGAGAGTGGTGCTCTCTCTTCTCATATTCATGGTAGAGTCTACTCATTAAATTTATGATAGGATCCATCATAAATGTAAGAGAAATGAACACAATTTCTTTATGCTCTAGGATTACATAAGAATTTCTACTCACAAAAGTAGAATGTGGAATTGTTGCTCAAAACAGATATTGGCTGGGGATGGAGTATTGGAGTTGATCATTGAAGTAGGTGGAGTGATTAATTCACTTTTGAGCAATAATCTCTTCTGTGACATATCTTAATGTAATAGATGTAACGGTATGGTAGCTTGCCCCTTGATGATATTGGCAATGTACATTAGGGTTGTAACTTCTTGGCGAGGGACTTGGTATAGACCTTGTCTCTAATAGGCTCCATTGAGCCTTAAACTTATTAAAAGCCTGACTCAAACACATATGTAACTCATCAAAATCTAATTGAGATCTAGGATGGATAGTTAAAGAGTGTTGAGGATCAATGGCATTGACTTAATTTGATCATCCTCATTGGTGGCGTGCACTGTCGATTCTCTTAGTTGAAAGGTTCTCTCTGTCCTTCAACATGAGATTTATGATGCCTATTATGTCTTTGTTACTACTCTAACTGTAATACCCGAAGAAAAAAAAAAAAAAAAAAGAAGGGTATTTAAGTAAATCTTTTGTGGGGTCATGTAACGATCCAAGGAAAAGCGCTAGCCACATCTGCGCTATACCTCAAAAGGACTAGTCACAATTGAGTCTCCTTGTAGTTGTTAATAAAGCCCAGTTCAACCCAGTAAATACCCGATGTGAGACTCATCACACACCTACACACATCACACAATCAATCAAATTGAGGCATCACAATCTCCCCCACTTAAATCCCTAACGTCCTCGTTAGGGCCCACTTTGTGGGGTAGTGTCTCTGAGCCCACACGGGGTTACCGGGCCGGCTCTGATACCATAAGTAATGACCCAAGAAAAGCGCTAGTCACATCTGCACTATACCTCAAAAGGACTAGTCACAATTAAGGCTCCTTGTAGTTGTTAATAAAGCCCAGTTCAACCCAGTAAATACCCGATGTGGGACTCATCACACACCTACACACATCACACAATCAATCAAATTGGGGCATCACAATCTCCCCCACTTAAATCCCTAACGTCCTCGTTAGGGCCCACTTTGTGGGGTAGTGTCTCTGAGCCCACACGGGGTTACCGGGCCGGCTCTGATACCATATGTAACGACCCAAGGAAAAGCGCTAGCCACATCTGCGCTATACCTCAAAAGGACTAGTCACAATTGAGGCTCTTTGTAGTTGTTAATAAAGCCCAGTTCAACCCAATAAATACCCGATGTGGGACTCATCACACACCTACACACATCACACAATCAATCAAATTGGGGCATCACAGGTCAATTTGATAATTTATAATTATAAGGGAGTTTTTTGAAAGCCTAACTATATAAAAGCTTATTAGGTCAATGTATATGGAGAGATGTTTTAAGAGAGAAGAATACCCAAAATACTCAAGTAGAGAAGGTTTGATTGCACAATTGAGGTAAGAGCCTAAGAATTTTCTTTCTTGTTAAATCTAAGCTTTATTTGGAATTAGAGTACTTTTTATGTGGGTATTTTGGCCAATAGTGAAACTATTTAATCATTCTAGAGTTTTAATGATGTAAACGAAGAAAAGTTTGGATTTATTTTTGGAAAACTAGACACTGTTACTGCATATTTTTAATGTTCAGTAACTTAATCTTATCTGTGCCTTTTGTTGCCTTGAGTGGAGAGAAGTTTTTTGGCTTCATGGGTCAAGTTTCTGCACAGGCCTTTATCCCGAAGTGATGGAGTTAAGGAGTATGAGAAATCAAAAAGAATAGTAACTAGTCTAGGCTTTGAGGCATGACAAGTTATTAGTTATCGCATGTTAAAAAAAAAATTATATATATATATATAAAGGTGTTAACGTAATTGTGTTTATGTCATACCCCAAACCCAAAAGGGTCTAAAGCGTGAGAAAGACATCTCAAAAGTACCTGTAGATATTTTTCCTTTATGGCAAATCAAACTATAGGAGATCTTTATTTTCCTTTCTTTTCGAAAGGATAAGAATATACAACCATACTAAAATCTCCACATTATAAGTTAGAGCTCTATAACATATTTACGAACAATAACTAAAAATCATGTGCCTCCACATAATACATAAATATATTACAAAACTCTAATGATTTAAATGGAAAGTCCCAAAGTTCTCTAAAATATGCAATCCCAACGAAACCCTTGGGTTGAGAAGCCTTAAGAGCCTAACTTCTAATAAAATTAACTACTGCAAGCTCCCTTAAAAATAACTAGATCGAATCACCAACCATTAGTAATGTAAGTCTCCCAATTCAGCATAAAACTCCAATCACTACCAATAAGGCAAGCTTCATTCCCATGATATAGCTAATTCATCTGTAAGACTGTGAAAGATTAGGATGAGCTAAAGCCCAATAAGTAGCATAATTAAACGAGGGTGGGGGAAATGCAAGTTTCATCTTCAATAATAATAATATGACAAGAATGATTAAATAATGAAACACAAAGTTTCTCAAAGTAAATACCTTGAAATTATACATTACAATTTGTGAGCACCAACAATATAATTTCCAAAGCCACAATATCTAACATAAGGTAAATTATCTCAAATATATCACACTACTACATAGACCGGTCAGGGGATCCACCCATTCACAACTGGCATGATATTGTCCTCTCTAGTATGCAGACACTTGGCCTCATGGACAGCAGCCTCACTCATACCCTCATGGTTTGTCTCTCCCCCCATGGCAGCAAAGAGAGCGTATCAAATAGGACCTCTCTTGCATGTGGTTTCTTGGCCCCATGGGCAGAAACCTCACCCACACACAATTAAGGAACCTCCTCTCCCCATGGGCAGCAGGGAAAAACGCGTCATCCAAAGTGAAAGGGCACTGACCTGGATTTGATTCCATTGTCACAAAGACTACAGAAACCAAATCGGGTGATCACGGAGAAATCACACATGGCATGGTGTTAAAACCCCATAAAGCTCACAGGTATACATTTCCTTTAAAATACATAGTTTATAACCAAGTAGTTCCAGAAAAAAATAAAAAATAAAAAATAACTTCTACAAAGTTTGTAAGGTTTTTCAACTTTATTCTTGTCAAAAGATTTTCTATCAATTTCCCACATAACAAGACAAGATAAGCACCTTTAAATTTTCTAATATACCATGAATTCCAAGATTTCCTTATCAAAGATTAAATAAAAGATGTTCATTTTTCTGTATCAACAATTCGTGCATTTCCCCAAATGCAATACCAAATATGATGTACTTTTCATATATAATAATATATAATAGGGTCACAACACAATACTTTTAAGAAAACATATATCCATATATAATTTTCCAAAATGTGTTTGACCAAAAAACAACATTTATAAAACATTGTTATTTTCCAAAAATCCCTTTAAAATGCTACTTACCTTGCAACCCGCAAATAGCCTAATTCTCCAAGCTCCGAAGGAGATTAGCTAAAACCTCAACAGTATCAAGCAAATCTAACACAATAAGCATAAAGCTTAAAATTGTATCTAGCTACAATTTAGAAATTGCCAAATAAGCACTTAATTAGGCAAGCCTAGCATTTAACCTCATCAATAATAATATATTCCATTTCCAAAGTTTCTCAACAAATTGATTCACAAGGAATAAACTCCAATTTATAAAGTTAACACATTTAATATCATCCCCAACATCATGACTAGCTTTCACAAAATTTACACTACATCATTAAGAGACCCATGAAAGCAAAATCAAAATATCCTCCAAAAAAGGAAATTTAGAACTTCAAACCCAATAGCAATGGAAAAATTGGATTTACTAACCATCACATGTTATAACTCAAAACCCCTAAATTTTCCACCATAAATAAACCTTAGGTAGTCATCATTAGCACAAACCATATACCCACTCATCAAATAATTCCACCAATACAAAACCCATACATATAAACACATAAATATTACTTCCAATACTCATAAATCACATAGGTATCATTATTAAAACTTAGATAAAAATAACCTCAAGCAAAAGTATTTAAACCCACCAAAAAGATTAGAAACTTTTACCTCAAATAAAAGATGGAGATGTTTAGAGGTTCCTAAGGATTTTCCGGTGACATTGCCGGAAAAATTATGGTGGAGATGGTGGTATGGATGTACCAATGGGAGAGGATGAGCAAGTGATAGAGAGGGATAGCCAGATATGAGAGGGTGAGGTAGATTGAAATAAGTGGTGGGTAGTGGGGTTAGGTGGGGCACGTGGGAACCCAAAAAAAAAAAAGAAAAAAACTAATCTTACACCTTTTTTTTTGGGTTGGATTGACTGGGACTCGGACGTTACATTCTTCCCCTCTTATAAAAATTTCATTTTCGAAATTTTATGTACCTTGATCCTAAAAAGGTTTGGGTATCTTGACAACATAATGTCCTCATGCTCCCAAGATGTCTCTTTCACCAAACGATTCTTCCAAAGCACCTTTATCCAAGATACTGTTCTATTGTGTAACACTTGCTCCTTACGATCTAAAATCTCTATCGAAACTTCTTCATATAACAAATCATCTCTTATCTGAATCGGCTCATAGCTCAATACATGTGAAGGGTCAGGAATGTATTTCCTTAACATAGACTCATGGAAAACATTATGAATTCCTGACAACGCCAGTGGTAGGGCAATTATATATGCAACTTCGCCCGCTCTCTACAAGACCTCAAAAGGCCCTACAAACCTAGGGCTTAACTTACCCTTTTGCCAAATCTCATTACTCCTTTCATAGGTGCAATCCGTAAGAAAACTTGATCTCCAATTTCAAGTTCCAAAGCTTTCCTTTTAATGTCATAATAGCACTTTTGTCTACTTTGGGCTACTCGTAGTCGATCATGAGTCATATTTACCTTCTCACAAGTCCTCTAAATAATCTCTGGCCTCAAGACTTTTCATTCTCCCACCCCATCCCAACAAATTGGGGATCTACACTTTCTCCCATACAAAGTCTCATAATCTCATCAACATAGAGCTGAGCTAACTGATCAAGGGAGTAGTTCATCCAAATAGGGAGAAAATGAGCTGATTTTGTCATTCTATCAACAATCAGCCAAATAGCATCAAGACCCTTAGGAGACCTCGACAATCCTGAAACAAAATCCATAGAAATTTTCTCCCACTTCCATTAGGGAATATGAAGTGGCAACAAACCTGTAGGTCATTGGTGTAACACCTTAACTTGCTGACAAGTCAAACATTGCTCTACAAAGTGAGCAATATCCCTTTTCATATTATTCCACCAAAAGTTTTCATGAAAATCATGGTACATCTTTGTACTACCCGAATGTATAGTATATGGGGAATAGTGAGTCTCCTCTAGAATCTCCTTTTTAATCAATGGATCATTTGACACACAAAGTCTACTCCCAAATCTCAAAACACCATCCTCAAAGATAGAAAATTCAGATTTCTTTCCACTATGCACCTCATCCTTGATTTTCTTTTAAATGTGAGTTATTAGCCTATGACAATTTAATTCTTTCTACCAAAGTTGGTTGAACACTCAAACTAGCCAGGTAGGCCTTAGAATGGCCCATAACAACCTCAATCTCCATCCTTTCAAGATCACGAATAATTTCCCTTCGAGTGGTTAGCAAAGCAGCTGAAAAACTTGAAGGCTTTCTACTAAAAGCATCAGCTACAACATTAGCCTTACCAGGATGATAGTTAATAGAGCAATCATAATCCTTAACCAGTTCCAACCATCTCTGTTGCCTCATATTTAAATCCTCTTGGGTAAAGAAATACTTTAAACTTTTATGATCAATGCAAATCTCGCATTTTTCCCCATAAAAGTAATGCCTCCAAATTTTCAAAAAAATAAATAAATAAAATAAAATAAAAAAAACAACTGCAGCCAACTCCATGTCATGAGTGGGGTAATTTTTTTTTTTTTTAAATAATTTTTCAAGTGACGAGAGGCATAAGCCACAACCTTCCTATTTTGCTTCAACACACAACCAATTCCCTTATGAGAAGCATCACTATAAATGACAAAACCCCTCGTACCTAAAGGGATAGTTAATACTGAAGCTATGACCAATCCCCACTTTAGCTCTTGGAAGCTTTTCTCACATTCTTCCTTCCATTCGAATTTAACATTCTTCCAAGAAAATTGTGTTAAAGGAGTTGCAGTGCCGGAAAATCCCTCTCCAAATCTTCTTTAGTAACTAGCAAGGCCCAAGAAACTTCTAACCTCACTCACTTGTGTAGGCCTATCCCAATTAACCACCACTTCTACCTTATTAAGATCCAACATAATTCCATAGATTTCACATAACCCAAGAATACTACTTGATTCAACCAAAATTCACATTTCTTCAGTTTAGCATACAACTTCCCTTCTCTTAGAATCTACAGAACAATCCTCAAGTGTTCTTTGTGCTCCTCTTGACTCTTAGAATAAATCAAAATATCATCAATGAACACAATGACAAATCGATCGAACTCATGAAACACCCTATTCATCAAATCCATAAAACCAATAGGGGCATTAGTTAATCCAAATGGCATCACCAAAAATTCATAATGACCATATCTAGTTCGAAAGACTGTCTTTGGTAGATTCTCACCCCTAATCTTCAACTATTGTTAACCAAAACAAAGATCAATCTTGGAAAAGACTTGTGTTCCTTGCAACTGATCAAATCTGTCATCAATACGAGGCAAAGGATATTTATTCTTTATGGTGTCTTTATTAAGCTCACGGAAATCAATACATAACCTCATAGACCCATCCTTTTTCTTGACAAATAAAACTGGACCACCCCAAGGCAAGGCACTAGGGCAAATAAACCCCTTGTCTTGCAATTCTTCCAATTGCTCTTTAAGTTCTTTCAACTCTGATTCTCCTGGAGGCCTAAACACCACCTCTTTCTCAAAACAATGCACACTAGCATGGTAAGAAGCCAACCAATCCACGCCTAAAATGACATCAAAATCATGCATATCTATTAACACCAAATCAGCCAATAACTTTATCCTTAATTCAAATAATACAAGACTTAATCACAAGATTAGTCATTAAAGTATCACCAATAGGGGTTTAAATCAATAACTCCAAAATCAAGTAGTTCAGCACTCTCAATAACTTTTCCATCATTAGCAACCAATTTTATTTTGCCATTAGGTTAGGTTCACCATTAAAAGTTTGAAGGTTTTGCTTATGGAAATCCCCAAAAGAACAACCCTCCTACCTACACTCACCACCCTAGACCGATCTAGCAATCCTAGCATAGATCCTGTCTACCACCTCATCAATCTCACCACCATCAGGAGTGACAAATCTCTCATGCTCTTGGCATCATCTAAGGCCATGCTTTAGAGTTGCAACCTCATCGACATGCCTTACTTTATGTGCTTTCTTTTTAGGAGGTATAATGCACAAGGGTACTAATGTCCATACCCAAGAATTGAAGTAGGTAATCGCAAGGCAACATAGAAGGTTATTATAGACAAGCTAGATAAGAATAAAGGAAAAGCAGGTGGAAGTTGAAACAAATGAAAAGAATAAACGATTCATCAAACTACTAATGCTCTGACTTAGATCAAAATCAATTCCTATATTCAAAGTCTACAGAATCATAATCTAAGCTCTGATACCATAACTATCACGCCCCAAACCCAAAAGGGTCCAAAGCTTGAGAAAGACATCTCAAAAGTACCTATAAATATTTTTCCTTTATGGCAAATCAAACTATAGGAGATACTTATTTTCCTTTCTTTTCCAAAGGAAAAGAATATACAACCATACTAAAATCTCCACATTACAAGTCAGAGCTTTATAACACATTTACGAACAATAACTAAAAATCATGCGCCTCCACGTAATACATGAATATATTACAAAACTCTAATGATTTAAACGGAAAGTCCCAAAGTTCTCTAAAAAATGCAATCCCAACGAAACCCTTGGGCAGAGAAGCCTTAAGAGCCTAACTTCTAATAAAATTAACTACTGCAAGCTCCCTTAAAAACAACTAGATCGAATCACCAACAATTAGTAATGTAAGTCTCCCAATTCAGCATAAAACTCCAATCACTACCAATAAGGCAAGCTTCATTCCCATGATATAGCTAATTCATCTGTAAGACTGTGAAAGATTAGGATGAGCTAAAGCCCAATAAGTAGCATAATTAAACGAGGGTGGGGGAAATGCAAGTTTCATCTTCAATAATAATAATATGACAAGAATGATTAAATAATGAAACACAAAGTTTTTCAAAGTAAATACCTTGAAATTATACACTATAATTTGTGAGCACCAACAATATAATTTCCAAAGCCATAATATCTAACATAAGGTAAATTATCTCAAATATACCACACTACCACATAAACCGGTCAGGAGATCCACCCATTCACAACTGACATGATATTGTCCTTTCTGGTATGTAGACTCTTGACCCCATGGACAGTAGCCTCATTCATACCCTCAAGGTTTTTCTCTCCTCACATGGGTAGCAGAGAGAGCGAGTCAAATAGGACCTTTCTTGCATGTGGTCTCTTGGCCCCATGGGTAGAAGACTCACCCACACACAAACAAGGAACCTCTTTCCCCCATGGGAAATAGGGAAGAATGTGTCACCCAAAGTGAAAGGGCACTGACCTGGATTTGATTCCATTGTCACAAAGACTACGGAAACCAAATTGGGTGATCACCGAGAAATCACAAATGGCATGGTGTTAAAACCCCATAAAGCTCACAGGTATACATTTTCTTTCAAATACATAGTTTATAACTAAGTAGTTCCAGGGAAAAATAAATAAATAAATAACTTCCGCAAAGTTTGTAAGGTTTTCAACTTCATTCTTGTCAAAAGATTTTCTATCAATTTCCCACATAACAAGACAAAATAAGCATCTTTAAATTTTCTAATATACCATGAATTCCAAGATTTTCTTATCAAAAATTAAATAAAAGATGCTCATTTTTCCATATCAACAATTCGTGCATTTCCCCAAATGCAATTCCAAACATGATGTACTTTTCGTATATAATAATATATAATAGGATCACAACACAACACTTTTAAGAAAACATATATCCATAAATAATTTTCCAAAATGTGTTTGATCCAAAAACAACATTTATAAAACATGGTTATTTTCCAAAAATCCCTTTAAAATGCTACTTACCTTGCAACCCGCAAAAAGCCTAATTCTCCAAGCTCCGAAGAAGATTAGCTAGAACCTCAACAATATCAAGGAAATCTAACAAAATAAGCATAAAGCTTAAAATTGTATCTAGCTACAATTTGGGAATTGTCAAAGAAGCACTTAATTAGGCAAGCCTAGTATTTAACCTCATCAATAATAATATATTCCACTTCCAAAGTTTCTCAACAAATTGATTCACAAGGCATAAACTCCAATTTATAAAGTTAACCCATTTAATATCATCTCCAACATCATGACTAGCTTTCACAAAATTTACACTACATCATTAAGAGACCCATGAAAGCAAAATCAAAATATCCTCCAAAAAAGGAAATTTAGAACTTCAAACCCAATAGCAATGGAAAAATTGGATTTACTAACCATCACATGTTATAACTCAAAACCCTAAATTTTCCACCATAAATAAACCTTAGGTAGTCATCATTAGCACAAACCATATACCCACTCATCAAATAATTCCACCAATACAAAACTCATACATATAAACACATAAATATTACTTCCAATGCTCATAAATCACATGGGTATCATTATTAAAACTTAGATAAAAATAACCTCAAGCAAAAGTATTTAAGCCCACCAAAAAGATTAGAAACTTTTAGAAGATAATTAGAGGTTCCTAAGGATTTTCCGGTGACATTGCCGGAAAAATTATGGTGGAGACGGCGGTATGGGTGTACCGGTGGGAGAGGATGAGCAAGTGATAGAGAGGAGTGTATGAGAGAAGAAAAGAAAGAAAAGAAAATAAGAAAAGAGGGATGGCCGGATATGAGAGGGTGAGGTAGATTGAAATAAGTGGTGGGTCGTGGGGTTAGGTGGGGCACGTGGGAACCCAAAAAAAAAAATCTGATCTTACACCTTTTTTTTTTTTTTTTTGGTTGGATTGATTGGGACTGGGACATTACAGTTTAGGTGGTGTTTTTTTTTATAAATTGACTTTTGACCCTATAGGTATTCTATAGTCTTCAACCCTAGGAGACTATTTGTGGCAGAAAGTAAAGAAAATATATGATATGAATAGGTGGATTTTTGGTGTGAGATAAAAGTGGAGAATTATTGGATATTTTAGAAAATTTTCTTTTTGTCAAGTACCTTGAAAGTTAATTTTAAAATTTTATTTTGGAGTAAATTGTATCTAAAAATTGGTTTAGGTGATATCTAAGGATTTCAGAGGAAGGATTAAGAAGAAATTCTTTTGTGTATGCTAGTTGAGGTAAGTAACATTATCCTAATTGGTTTTATTTTTACTACTATTGCATTTTTAACTACTGAAAACTGTTTATAACTGTTAGAATTTTATTTCAACTTGTATTATTGATTTCAAGTAAAGAATTATCATAAATATATCTAATTACTGAATATATGATTTATTTTATTTAATTGTTTTTAGCTATATTGATTGGTGGTAAAGATTACAGAATTATCACAAATATATTTGAATACTGAATATATGATTATATATATATATATATATATATTTGAATGAGATATATTTTTTGGTTTGAACTATGATTTGATATATTTGATTTTGGACAATCTAACTATGTTTGACTTTGATACCCAACCAATGGGGGTTATTCACTGGTACTCTAATACCCAAATTAATAGGAGTTATTCATTGGTACTCTAATATCCAAACCAATGGGGGTTATTCACTGGTACTCTAATACTTAGTCACAGGGATATAGTGTGACTATAGTCATAAGATTGTTAAGAATATGAATTACGTTTGAATATTTGAACAATTTTGAGTCCTTAAAACTACATATTTGATTTTGGAAATGTTTGAGTATTTGAACTATTTTGAGTTATTAAAACTGCTTATGTATTTTTTGAACCTATTGTAAGTTATAGATCTTGTTATATGGAAAATTGACTACTTTCTAAACCATCTATGATATATTTGTAACATTAAAATATGTGATTCATATGTAAGTTATTATTTTAAGACTATGAAACTTCTTTAGTTATTTTTGAAAACCCATAGTATATCATAACTTTTGAAGACTCATATTACATCTTATTACTTTATAGATCTATTGCTTGATAGAACTTACTAGGATTTTGGTTACTTGTTGAGTTGTCAACTCACCCCTTTTTCCCCTCCAATTTCAGATTGTGAAGAATAGCAAATTTTGGGAGTTTTGATGTTGTGTTGTGGATAGGAAAAGATGCTTAGTGATTTTGGGATTAGATGGTCTTCTAATAGTTTTATATTTATTGGCCAATTGTCATTATGTACATGAGGTTTGGATTTTGTTCCTATTAAATTATTGGAGATCTATTCATAAAAAAATTGTTGAGGTATTTTGAATTTATTTGATTTAATTTTTGAGGATAAATTTTAGTTGCTAAGAAGGCCTTGCACACTTGTAGGGTGCTTACATTATAAGCGTGCGGCAGTTGTCACATGCCTATCTTTATACTTGGGTTCAGGGCGTGACAATTTTAACGATATCAGAGCTTAGGTCATGATCTTGTAGACTCTATACTAGGATTTGATTTGGGATAAGGTTTGTGCAGTGGGAATTACGATTATAATAATTGTTTATGAAGGTTATCAAGTCATAGATAGTGTTCTTTTGATGACTTGATGAGAAGTGTAAGTGAGGTTCCATCATATAATGATTTGTTAGGTCATATTTGAAGGATTTGATATTTATGTCTATGTGCTTATGCATACATGACTTATGTTAGGACATATGTGTTTCACTTGTTAAGAATATATGTCATGATTTTATGTAATTGGCTTATCCTTTAACAAAACGAACTTTACTTGTATTTGGATAGATTTAGGATGTTTTAAATACTTCAAGAAACCTTGTTTCGAGATCAAGTATTGAAACTTTCAAGTCTGTTCAAGAAAACAAGTTTAGAGTGCAAAATCATTAAAGCTCGACAGCTACATTTATCGAGCTTAAGGAAGCTATTCTTCATTCGGTGTGCTCGACACCTGTTATCTGTCGAGGTTTAAGATTTTTAGAATTCCAATCTGATTTTCTTAGGATTCGTGAATGTGCCTTTGGGCCTTCTTTTCTCCTAAACCTAGACATATAAAAGGATCAGTTTAAGAGCCGTCAAAGGGTTCACAAGTTGCACAAGCTTTAAGCAAACTCTGTTCAAGCAAATTGTGACCGAAAACGAAGTTCTTGCCCTAATTCATCTCTTTCTCTTGAAAAAGTTGCTGTGTATGTGCACCGTAGGGTTTTGTGACCAAGCATCTTCTTGATCTTCATCGTTTGGATGAACTGAAAAACTTTGCCACCAACAACCTTCTTAGTTGGTGATTCAAGTTGCGTACTGGGATCCGCGCAATTAGTTAGTCACGTATTAGGAGTCGTGCATCTGAAAGGGGAACTGTCACTACAGAACAAGTCCAATTGAGTATTGGGGTAAGGGTTCAACTATAGGTTGGTAAGGTACCGGGATTCCTTTACTTATAACTGCTTGTTGTGATAATAGTGGAGTTTCGAGAGTGGTGAACTGAAAATCACCCGATGGGGTTTTTGCCATTAGGTTTTCTCCATTCGTAAACAAATCACCATGTTATTTATTTTCCGCTGCATATTTAGTTTATTGGTGATTTGTTTGTGTTACCACGCATTTGTATGATAAATTGATTAATTAATAACTTGGCTAATTAATTAATTAATTTCTATCACAAGGGGTCATTCAGTTTATGGCCTATCAAGTGGTATCAGAGCAAGCACACTCTGATAAGGGTTTAGTCTGTTGTGTTGATCCATTGACCCCTGTTTGTCATGGATAGAGGACAGTCATTAATCATACCCCCTTTATTTGATGATACTAACTATGCATACTGGAAAGTACACATGAGAGTTTTCTTGCAGTCTTTAGATGAGGAAGTGTGGCAAGCTGTGGAGATAGGCTGGACTAAGCCTACAGAAGCGTGAGCCGTCTGAGATGATGCCAAGATTAAGGTGGCAAACTTCAACAGCAGAGCTTTGAATGCATTGTTCAATGCTGTCACCAATGAGGAGGTCAAGAAGATATCCTCCACTGAAACTGCCAAGGAGGCTTGGACCATTCTCTAGACAACCTATGAGGGTACGAAGGTTGTCAAGGACTCAAAGTTTCAGAGGCTTACTACAAGCTTTGAAGAGATAAAGATGGAGCAGGATGAGTCTTTCGATGAGTTCTTTGCCAAGCTAAAGGACATAGTGAACTCAGCCTTCAATCTTGGGGAAACCATTCCGGAACCCAAGATTGTGAGGAAAGTGCTCAGATCTGTGCCCGAGAGATTTCATGCCAAGATTACGGTAATAGAGGAATCAAATGATATTGACAAGATTTCTCTGACTAAGCTGGTTGGAAACTTGTAAACCTACGAGCTAGGATTGACAAGAATAGGCAAGTCGGGTAAAAGCAAGAGTATGGCACTGAAGGCCAAGAGTAGTGAAACAGATGAATCTTCTGATGAAGAAGATTCCAAGATGAAGTCCTACATTACCAGGCAGTTTAAGAAGTTTATGAAGAATGCCAATGGAAAGGGTTTCGACAAGGACCACAAGCAATCCAGCTCTTCTCAGTTTAAAGGCCAAGACAAAGGGAAGAAGGATGCTAAGGAAGGTGGTCAGTACATTGTTCCCTCAGGACCTAAGTGCTTTGGGTGTCAAGGCTTCAATCACATGAAGCATGAGTGTCCTACATACCTCAAAAGCATTGGGAAGAGCAAGGCACTTGCTGTTACCTTGAGTGACACTGAGCTTGAGGATGATTCCGACAATAAGGATGACGGAATCTTAAATGCCTTCACGGCCACGATCAATCCTACTAATGGGATTGTTGAAGATGTGGTTGAAGAAGAGGAACTAGTGGAATCTAAGTTTGAGAAGATGGATGATCAAGATGACATCCATACAGCCTATAAGAAGCTGTATAAGCTTTCTGAGAAGCATGAGAAATTATATAGGCTAACCACCAAGAAACTTAGTGATGTGGAACTTGACCGTGAAGAGCTTTCCACAAAGTTTGATGAGGCTAATCAGACTATTGGAGCACTAAGATTCGAGAACAATTTCTTGGCTGAGAAGACCAAGAAGCTTGAAGCGAAGCTGTTTCAAGTTAGAGCTCAATTGGAGAGGACTTCAAGCGCAAAGCTGGATGAGATGCTAAGCATTCAGAAATCTGTTTCAGATTGAACAGGCTTAGGGTATGGTCTTTCTTCCTCTAATACTGCTTCTTCTAGTACTACTGTTTTTTGTTCCTTCTACTAACAATGTTAAAACTGAGAACAATGAGATTAAAACTGAATTAGCTAGTGAGAACTTAGATAAGGGTAAATCTATCTTAAGAGCACCCCCTAAGCTTGAGAAGAAAGATGTTAAAAACCCCAGGGCTAAGAAGGCTAACTCTCAAAAGCCTAAACAAAAGAAGCAGCATCTATGTCATCATTGTGGAGCTGCCGGTCATACTCGACCAAATTGCTACAAGTGGCTTGCCACTCAACAGAGCAACAGAATGATAGCATCTGGGAACCAGAATCAGCTTCAATCCTCTCTCACTCCCCTTGGTGATCTTCTCAAAGCCCTCATGTTCCTTTCGAACTTGAACAGTTTTAATTCTTCCCCTTCATCGCCGGTTCAAGGGTTTGCTAGACGAAAAAGTTCTTCCAAGGTGTTAAAGGAAAAGGGCTTCAAGTGATTCTGTCACTTTTCTCTCTCTCTTCTTGTTTTTGTGTGTGCATTACTTATGTGTTTTGCTTTCATGTTTTGAGTCAGTCTAGTTTTTATACTTTGTTTTTGTTTGGTTATTTTTCAGTTTTTTCTTTGTTTTGTTTTTCTTTATAAAAATAAAAATAAAATTGAAAAATCAGAAAAATACAAAAACAGTGTGTGTTATGTGTACTTTAGTACTTGTGTACCTTGGATGACCATTTAAACAAAGTCTTCTAAACATTGTATCATTTGTAGCTTAGATGAGCATCCCTATGTACAACTAAGCAAGTGAGCTTTGTGGCTCGTGTTTGTGATGAGTAAGATTAAGTTGTCTCTTGAACTTAACACTCATATCACTATTTTTGGCGGGAAGGACTAAAAAATTCTGAAAGAAAGGCATAAATAACCATCTCACCACTGTTGCCTGCCAATCATAATAAGACACCTGTATGCTTCGGCATAGCAAAAGTGCATTGTCAATGACATTTGTGTGCTTAGGCATAGCAAAATTGGAATGTCAAATATCATTGGGTATTTCTTTTCTCTCTCTAATAAGCCCATGCATGATATGTTTAAATGAAAAATATGCAAAGAAAAATCAAAAGCAAAAAGATCAAAAATGCTTTAAATATGATTGCAAGCGTATATTCTAGGAGATGTGAGTGTTATAGGATGTACCTCAAAAGTGATAGTCTCCATCAAGCAGTTATGATTGTGTGTGAGTTAAAATGATTTTCTCATATCTCAAATCGTCATAACATGCAAACACTTATGCAATTTTGTGATGTTTTTCACACACAACATGCAATATTCTTTGCTATTCTTAATACATGTGCAGGTACAGTGTGATTTGCCCATCACAAGGTTTTACATGTGTTGATGTATGCTCACTAAATTGTCTGGACACTTATTTTGAAATATAAAATTGGTTAGACGTGTTTTGTGTGTACTTTTGAAGATCCATGTGCTTAATTTTTTCCTTTGAGAGATGTTTTTGATAGTTTAATATGTTGATTGGATCATTGGTTGAGTTGCATGTTGGATTACATTCATGATTGTGTTTTTCACATCTTAGAAAACTGTTTTTTAAAGATGGCTCGACACCTCCTTGATACATCCTCGATAGCTGGCTATCTGTCGAGCTTCCTTAAGCTTTTTCTTATCGCAATCTTGCCTACACCTCGATACCTGGTGGATCTATCGAGATTGGGTCTATATTCTTGATAGCTTCTCGATACCTAGTCGTTCGATCGAGCTTTTGTTCTCAATTCTGGTGTGTTGATCCTCGATACCTCCTCAACACTCAACTGTCGATGAGTATTTCCTCGACACCTCCTCGACAAATCGCTCGATACCTCTCAATACTGCATCTATCAAGATTTACTGGCTTTCCTATATAAAGCCCCTGCGCGATCTGGATCTCATTTCCATCGATCTCTCTCTCAATACTTCTCTATTTCTCTCCCAAAAACACTCCAATCTCACTCCTATCTTGGTTCTCAAGGATTTTTCAAGGTTTTTCTTCTCTTGGTAAGCTTCTAATCCTTTCTCATTCATGCATTTCATGTTTTGAAACCTAGGATTTGGGGTTTTTGGAAATTTTTGGGGTTTTCCAAAATTGATGAGATTTCATTGAAATTTTGGGTTGGGTTTTCACTTAAATGTGTTTAAAACCTCATACATTGCATCACTTTAGCATTATAATGGTATTGCTATGCATTTAGATGTGTGTTATATGTTTGTGTGCTGATAGGTTTGGATTAGGCTGAGCCCATGATGCAATTTCCTTTGCATGTCACATGTTCATACATTTCCCATGCATACGTACTTCTTTTCAATATATTTGATATATTTGAAAATGTTTGAGACTTTTCTGATTGTCTTTCTTTCTCTCCCTCTCTGTTGTTTACGTTAGTCATGTCTATGGCACTTAAGCGTAAATCCACTCTAGCCTGGAATCCTCTTCATTCTGGTGCTTCTTCTTCGTCTGATCCTACCTTATCTCATATCCAGTTTCGTGATGATGATGCCTTTAAGGCATTTTTGGAGAACTTTTCTAGACAAGGCATTCATTCGGAACGCCAAGTCATCTTGACGGATTTTGCAGACACCGACCTTCCTTCTGTCATTCACAGTAGGGGATGGGAGTCACTGTGTGACATCCCGGTCACCTGTCCTCTCGTGCTTATCCAGGAGTTCTACTCCAACATGCATGGGATTGATCGGTCAATACCTCTTTTCTTCACTCGCGTTCGAGGTACACACATTCCTATCACACCACAGCTTGTTGCGGATGTGCTTCGGGTCCCTAGGATAGAGTTTCCTGACTATCCTAGTTGTGAGCGTCTGAGGACTATGTCCAGGGATGAGCTCATGTCTGCTTTTTGTGAGCGCCTCTCTTCTTGGAGTGAGCATCTTTTTACACCATGTCGACCTTTTGCTAAAGGTTCTAGATTCATGAACATGGTGATGACTTTTGTTTTGCATCCCCTCTCTCACTATAACTCCATCACAGAGTCTCGTGCTCGGTTTTTGTTGTCTCTTCTTGAGCATCTTACCATAGACTTCCCTTCTCATTTCATTCTATCTATTATAGATCATCTAGATTCAGCTTTCCGTGATAAGCTCATCTTTCCTTCCGCTATCATGAGGATTCTACGCCATTTTTCTATTTCTTTTCCCTTTACCATAGACCACTTTACCGTCGTGTGTGCCATAGATTACGCTACTGTTAAACGTAGCGAGGCCCAGCTTCAGTCACGGCAGTCAGATTTAGCAGCTCCTTCCTCCCGTTTGGCTCCATCCCGTTCGGCTCCATCCACATCGGCTCCTCCTTCTTCTTTGGGCGATATGTCTCTAGAAGATATCATGGTGCAGCTGCAGCACATGGATGCTCGCCTCGATACACTCTCTACGGAGTTGTATCAGGTGAACGTTCGTGTCGGTCATATTGCACGACGACAGGCGTCTATAGGTGGCTTTGCTCCTGAGGCTACTCCTTCACCACCTTCTCCCATGGCTTCTGCTTCTGAGGATAAGGATGATGATGATGATGATGATGATGGTGATGACGATGATGCTTCAAATGATGATGATGGAGATGCTAGCTCTGCCGATGAGATGTCTACTTGACACTCTTACCCTTTGTCATTCGTGACAAAAAGGGGGAGTAGTTTTGGTATGAGAGTAGTCCATCTTAGGGGGAGAGTTAGTATAGGATCATTTTGTTAGGGGGAGTGTTGATACATTTTTGAGGGATGTAGTAAGAATATTTCTTTACTTTCTTTTTAGATACATTACTCTTATACATGAGGACTTGTGACCATTTCTAGACATACATTGTACTTATCTCTTTATTTATATCGATGTATGTTTTTCTTTCACCTACCCCTTCATGTGTTGTTTCTTTTCTCCCTTTATACACATGTTTCTTATTCTTATATGCAATCTATTATTTCTATTTCACACAAAGATGCCTGGATGAGTTTTGTTTAAAGTGTTTCAGAAATACAGGTTGTCAAAGTCTACTTGCCATAAACTCTCTTCTTGCAAAGTTTTTCAAGAGTTTGTGTTAGGATAGATTTTATTGTATTCAACAAGTGAATATGAGTTGAGTGATTTATGACTTCTCTCATATGTTCACTTGTTTGTTGTGGTTTTGTCACGGATCGCCAAAGGGGGAGATTGTTAGGACATATGTGTTTCACTTGTTAAGAACATATGTCATGCTTTTATGTAATTGGCTTATCCTTTGACAAAATGAACTTTACTTGTATTTGGGTAGATTTAGGATGTTTTAAATACTTCAAGAATCCTTGTTTCGAGATCAAGTATTGAAGCTTTCAAGTCTGTTCAAGAAAACAAGTTTAGAGTGCAAAATCATTAAAGCTCGACAGCTGGCTCGACAGCTGCATCTATCAAGCTTAAGGAAGCTATTCTTCATTCGGTGTGCTCGACGCCTACTCGACAGCTGCTCGACACTTGCTATCTGTTGAGGTTTAAGATTTTTCAGAATTCCAATCTAATTTTCTTGGGATCCGTGAATGTGTCTTTGGGCCTTATTTTCTCCTAAACCTAGACATATAAAAGGTTCAATTTAATGGCCATCAAAGGGTTCACAAGTTGCACAAGCTTTAAGCAAACTCTGTTCAAGTAAATTGTGACTGGAGACGAAGTTCTTGCCCTAGTTCATCTCTTTCTCTTAAAGAAGTTGCTGTGTATATGCACCGTAAGGTTTTGTGACCAAGCATCTTCTTGATCTTCATCATTTGGATGAACTGAAGAACTTTGTAACCAACAACCTTCTTAGTTAGTGATTGAAGTTGCGTACTGGGATCCGCGCAATTGGTTAGTCACGTACTGGGAGTCGTGCATCTGAAAGGGGAACTGTCACTACGTAACAGGTCCAATTGGGCATTAGGGTAAGGGTTCAACTGTAGGTTGGTAAGGTACTATGATTCCTTTACTTGTAACCGCTTGTTTTGATAATAATGGAGTTTCGGGAGTGGTGACCTGAAAATCACCCGGTGGGGTTTTTGCCGTTAGGTTTTCCCTATTTGTAAACAAATTACCGTGTTATTTATTTTCCGTTGCATATTTAGTTTATTGGTGATTTGTTTGTGCTATCACGTGTTTGCATGTTAAATTGATTAATTAATAATTTGGCTAATTAATTAATTAATTTCTATCACAAGGGGTCATTCAGTTTGTGGCCTATCAACTTATAAATACAACAGGGAGGATTTTAATTGATATACTTCTATGATCTCATACTAGTATAAAGTGGGTGTATTTTATTCTTGAAAATTTTGTAATTGATCAGATTGGTTATTAAAACTTCTTCTTCTTATTAAAAGGAAAAGAAAGTGAGAAAAGAACAAGCAAAGGAAATCTTCCTGTTGTTTTGTGACTAATCTTTTGAAAACTCATTTGATAGTTTTGCCTAATATAGTCGACCTACCTAAGGTTAGTCTAATCTGTAGGAGATTCTCATAGGTTTAATTATTGAATGATAGTTTACTATATGCCCTATTCAAAATTTGGAGAGCTTTTAGGGAATTGGAAATTGCAGCACTTTATTTAGAGGTTAAGGTTTGATGTTAGAGTGACAATTCCTTGATTTTAGTTTATATGGAGTTAGGAAATTGACGGAAAGTTCATAGTGTGAAGGGAAAATCAACTTGTGGTTATTGTAGTTCACATTATATTATATGTTATTATATAAATTCTGAGGGTGTTTAAAGAATTTAGTAATATATCAATGGACTTCCTTGGATTCTAATGTTAAGGACTGACCTTCTTTTGGATCATTGTTCTTATTAGGGTTGACCTACATGGACTACCATAGCCTAATTTATGTGTGAGGTAGTCCTTAAACATTTTTGAGACATGTTCTGTTACTTAGAAGGTTGAGGTCCTCAATTTCTTTCTGTGGACTTGGAGGATTTTTTAATGTCCTGGGGAAATAAGTTTTGATGCCAAAAATGTAATTCTTTGCACTTAACTGATAAGAGTTAATGGATTGGCTCAATAGAAAATGAAGTGGATAGAACACAAGTACGTGGTAGTATTGAATTGGACTAGTGAACCATATTTTTGATTGGATATTGAAGGAGTTGGGATGGCAAGAGAGTTTATTTTGAAAGACTATTACAATTTGAATTATAGTCAATTGTTGTACCTTTTGTTTTATATTGGCAGATAGTTAGTGATTATAAATTGCAGTGTACTCTTAAGTTCTAGACTGCTCGGACTATTATCTACAAGGTAAAAAAAAGGAGGGGGGGTTGAGATACTTCATGGACTATTCCCTTCTAGCCAATGTATACTTAAAGATTTGGTTTCATAATAGGAAATGTAATTATAAGGAACCCAGCTCTTCTATGAGTTCCAGTCCAAGTATCATTTGGAGATTAAAGGTGAATAAATGTTGTTTATTTGAGAAGATAATTTATGATTAAGATAAATGTTCTATGACAGACCCTTATATCAATGCTCAATAGATTATTTATGGAGACTTTGGAATTTCTATTTTACAAAACTTGAGGAAGAAAAGATATACACACATTGTAAATGAGTTTTGAACTTATCAAAGAATGGAACTTTGGATGCATTGCTTAATTTTGAGGTATAGAATTAAATGGACGCTAGCATTCAATGGTCTATGGTGAATCTCAAAATTGTGGATTTCCCTTGTTGTAATTTTTGGAGACTACTTAGGCCTTGGAATATTATTGAAATTAATAATTGATGGAAAATAAGTTATTGGGGCTAATCTAAACAAATGGGCCTCGGAACTTTTATTCATATTGAAGGGAACTTAGAGAGCTATTTAGACTAGAGATATGTATATCTTTAAATAATCTTATATTTTTCGTAATATGGTTGTTCTTAAATGGCTAATTGAGTAAGAGATTTTATAGTGGTATTGTATTATGCAGCAGAAACATCATGGCTCCATTTGCTATGGAAATTTTTATTTTACAAATCTTGGGAAGGAAAAGTCTAAGAGCATTAGCATTGAAGAATGCTATTCTACTCTATTTTACCATCTTAAAAAGCCACTTTATCATTTATACCATACCATTTTACAATACCTCCAACATCCCAAACTTTTATTTTTCTATTCTATTCATTAAAATAATAAATTTACATAATAAAATAATATATATCAAAACCCAAATAAAAACAAAAACCCAAATCTGCAACCACCTGCTACCACCACCACCACAAACAACATACCCAAACCGAAACCCATGGCCACACCACCACCCCACGGTAAAAATCCAAACAAATGAAACCCACCTTTGCCACCACAACCAGAGACACCACCGTGGCAACAACACATCCACCACCACCATGCAAAGAAACCCACAAAAAATCAAAGAAAAATCCATTTAGAACCCCCATCAAAACCCATCAGAAGCTGATCTCCACGCCTCCACCGGCGTTGTCTCGATAACCACGGCCCCACGCAAGATCAATACCCAGCCACAACACGGCCCCATGCCGCCACTGCACCACCATGAGCCAAAACCCACTCCCACAAATCAAAACCCCACACCCACACCCACACCACCGGAACCCATTACAAATCATAGAAAGAGGCCACAGATGACCGAAAGGTACCCATTGGCATCGATAGCATTGCCAACCTCCTTGGAAATGGTCTTCACGGCCTCGAAATCGTCGTTGGAGGCGGCGGGGAAGCCAGCCTCGATTATGTCGATGCTGAGCTTGGCGAGCTGCCAGGCTATTGGGGATGTAATTGGGGTGGCGGCGGGGGGAAGGTGTGGGTGTAGGAGTGGAGTTCGATGGGGGAGAAACAGGGAGTGGGAGACAGAGATACAGAGTGGGAGTGAGGAAGAGTGGAGTGAAATGAGAGATGAGAGACAGAGATGAGAGAGTGAGAGATAAAATATATACATATATATATATATATATATTTTACAATACTGCTACAGTGCAATTCTATCTTTAGAATTGCACTGTAGCAGTATTGCAAAAAAATTTGCAATACTTGCCTTTACAATTCTTTGATCTAGATGATTTTAAGGCTGCAAATGCCAAATTTCCCTTAGATATGGCATTAGCATTCTTCAATGCTAATTCTCTAAGCATATGTTGTGAAATAGTTTTGAACTATGGTGATGAGTGATAAATTTGTATAGATCAATACAATTGTGGTTTTAGAGTAGTGCAGTGGAAGCATGATAATTCGTTTAGCTTGTGATGAATTCAAAGGACTGAATTCTTATAAGTTGGGGAGATTGTAATACTTGGAGGGGGAAAAAACAAAGAGATTAAAAGAAAGGGTATTTAAGTAAATCTTTTGTGGGGTCAATTTGATAATTTATAATTATAAGGGAGTTTTTAGAAAATAAGGTTAAAACCCTAACTATATAAAAGCTTATTATGTCAACATATATGGAGAGATGTTTTAAGAGAGGAGACTAACCAAAATACTCAAGTAAAAAAGGTTTGACTGCACAATTGAGGTAAGAGCCTAAGAATCTCTTTCTTGTCAAATCTAAGCTTTATTTGGAATTAGAGTACTTTTTATGTTGATATTTTGGCCAACAGTGAAACTATTTAATCATTCAAGAGTTTTAATGATGCAAACAAAGAAAAGTTTGGATTTATTTTTGGTGAACTAGACATTGTTACTGCATATTTTTTATGTTCAGTAACTTAATCTTATCTATGCCTTTTGTTGCCTTGAGTAGAGATAGAATTTTTTAGGCTTCATGGGTCAGGTTTCTGAACAGGCCTTTATACCGATGTGATGGAGTTAGAGAGTATGAGAAATCAAAAAGAATAGTAACTAGTCTAGGCTTTGAGGCATGACAAGTTATCAATTATCGCATGTTAAAAAAAATTATATATATATAAAGGTGTTAACGTAATTGTGTTTAGGTGGTGTTTTTTTTAAAAAAAATTGACTTTTGACCCTATAGGTATTCTATAGTCTTTAACCCTAGGAAACTATTTATGGCAGAAACTATTGGATATTTTAGAAAATTTTCTTTTGGTCGAATACCTTGCAAGTTAATTTTAAAATTTTATTTTGGAGTAAATCGTATCTAAAAATTGGTTTAGGTGATATCTAAGGATTTTAGAGGAAGGATTAAGAAGAGATTCTTTTGTCGTATGCTAGTTGAGGTAAGTAACCTTATCCTAATTGGTTTTATTTTGACTACTATTGCATTTTTAACTACTAAAAACTGTTTATAACTGTTAGAATTTTATTTCAACTTGTATTACTAATTTCAAGTAAAGAATTATCACAAATATATTTGATTACTGAATATATTATGTATTTTATTAAATTGATTTTAGCTATACTAATTGAAAGTAAAGAATAAAGAACTTTCACAAATATATATGAGCATTGAATATAAGATTTATTTTTTTATTTTTTAGCTATATTAATTGGAGGTAAAAAATATAGAATTATCACAAATATATTTGAATACTGAATATATGATTATATATATATATATATATATATATATATGTATTTGAATGAGATATATTTTTTGATTTGAACTGTGATTTGATATATTTGATTTTGGACAATCTGACTATGTTTGACTCTGATACCCAGCCAATGGAGGTTATTCATTGGTACTATGATACCCAAACCAATGGGGGGTTATTCGTTGGTACTCTAATACCCAGCCAATGGGGGTTATTCATTGATACTTTGATACCCAAACCAATGGGAGTTATTCATTGGTTCTCTGATACTTAGCCAATGTGGGTTATTCATTGGTATTCTGATACCCAAACCAATGGAGGTTATTCATTGGTACTTTGATGCCTAGTCACAAGAATATAGCGTGACCATAGTCATAAGATTGTTAAGAATATGAACACTACAACAAAAATGTACTTTTAGAGACGAAAATTAGTGAGGAAATATTTTTCGTCACTAAAAATACAGCTTTAGCGACGAAATATGAATTTTGTCACTAATAATGAAAAAAATTATAACATTTAGTGACGAAAAATAAATTTCGTTGCTATTGTGATTTGAAAAATGGGCACCAGCGAAGGGAAAATTTGGCGCTTGTTTAATTAATCTATAGTGACGAAATATTTCATCGCTAAAAGTTGAAATTTTTAGTGATGAAATATTTCGTCACTATAGGTATTGCTGTGGATAGTATTACTGACGAAAATAA
The DNA here is from genome assembly GCF_932294415.1 of Quercus robur. Taxonomy (NCBI): domain Eukaryota; kingdom Viridiplantae; phylum Streptophyta; class Magnoliopsida; order Fagales; family Fagaceae; genus Quercus; species Quercus robur. The sequence goes on from NC_065536.1 coordinate 51,916,938, forward strand.
TTTCGTCGCTATAAGGAAGAATTAGCAACGAAAAATATTTGTCACTAAAAATTTAATAGTTTTGCACTTCCATGTTTTTAGAGACAAAATCACAATTCGTCACTAAAAGTGTGCTTTAGTGACGAAATATGAATTTCATCTCTAAAAATCTTAACAAAACCTAGGTCTTTAGTGACGAAACTAAAATTTGTCGCTAAAACCTTAACAACCTACTACCTTTTGCGACGAAAAGGAAGAAATAGCGACGGACCAATTCATCGCTAAAGCCAGTATAAATAGCTTGTTTGTTTTATTTTCTTCCTATTTTCTCCTAAGCCTTCAGTCCTTCATTCCCAAAAGAACCAAACCCACCCCGATCCCAAAAGAAACCAAGCGACAGTTCTTAAGAACCTAATCTGTCGTCGATAAAACTTGAACTGTCGCCAAAACCGTCGTTGATAACCCACTTGAACCGTCGTTGATAAGAACAAATCACAATGATCTGAGCATCAGCGACGCTTTGATTTCTCCGCATCAGTGACACTTGAATTGTCGCTGATAAGAACAAATTGCAACAATCTAAGCATCGGCAACACTTCAATTTCTCCGCATCGACGACACTTGAACCGTTGCTGATAAGAACGAATCACAATGATCTGAGCATCGGTGACGCTTCAATTTCTCCGAATCAAAGACACTTCGATTTCTCCTTACCGGTGACACTTGAACCTTTGCCGATAAGAACGAATCGCAACGATATGAGCATCAACAACATTTTGATTTCTTCGAATTAGCGATGCTTCGATTTCTCCGCATCGGCGATGCTTCGCCTTCCTCCACATAAGCGACACTTTGCCTCCCCTTCGCGTCAGTGACGCTTCGCCTCCCTTTCACTCTGGCAACTGTTCACTTCCCCTAAGCGCCGGCGACACTTTGCCTCTTTCTCCACCTATCGATTTGTACGTCTCATTTCTCATCAGATATTTCTCTCTCTCTCTCTTTTTTTTTTAATTGATAATTATTGGTCTTAAATATCATTCCATGAGTTTTACTTGTCTGATCCGTGCATCTTGTTCAGAATAGTAACATTGTTCATTTCTTATGCGGTTTCTTGCGCTCTTCTAATTTTTGTTTACATCATTTGTGGAAGTACAAGTTCATATGCAACATATCTGTTACTTTTTGTTGTTGTGTTCTTGGAATTATTGTTTGTTGTATAAGGTTTATCTTAAAGTTATGCACAAGTCCAGCTTGTAAATCATGGGTGACATCTTACCTTAGTGGTATATTCTAGTGTATGTGCAATTAACTAGCAATGTTAAGCCATCATGGGCTCCCTTGCAACTGGGTCATAGCTGGTCAAGTTTGACTAGAGCATTTAGGTATAATGTGGATTTAATAAAGAGAATGATAAACTCACCTGAAGTATTACTAATCAGTTGTATTTGTTAGATTTGCATTTGGATTTGAGGATCAAATTCAATAGATTTACTTGATATAAATTTTAACAATGGATGATGGATTTTAAGTTTTGAGGATTTTGCTCCAACAAAAAACACAAATTTTATGTATATTTTACACTTAGAAATCATTTCAAAGCCAACACTTTGTTTTGAAACAGACACAAGTGAAGTGATCTCAAATGTTGTTGTGAACAAGAACTGGATAGTGGACATTGGTCATATATAACCATAAAGGTAAGATTATTCATGGGTCTTTTTATGTTTTTCTTTTCTGTACTCCCTTTGGTTGTTATGTGTTTGTTATTGGTTTTGTTTGTGCTTAAGCTTAAGTACTGAGCTAATTTTGGTTGGGATTTTTTTTTTTTTTTTGGTGGCTGAAGAAATTGTGAAGAATAAGGTGAAGAACACAAGTTAACTTTGGATTTTTTCTGAAAGTTATAAACTTAGCTTGAGCAAAGTAAGTAAATTCTAGTTAAAAACTTATAAAACTCTATACTTGTGATGCTGGAAATTGGATTTGTGGTGATATGTTGTATTGGAGCAAGCGGGTGGCTTGCATGGTATTATAAGGTGGTTTAAACTAATATTGGGAGTGTTTTTCATTTCTTACAAATGTGATGTTTGTGATTGGTTTTGTGGTGGATTGCATGGTGTTATAAGGTGGTTTAAATTCATATTGGGAGTGCATATTTGTGTGTGCAATGTATATTTGTTTGAGTATTAATTTAGACTTGTGCATTCATGAATGGGATAGAACTTTATCTAAGTAACTTATAGACTTAAATGTTAGAATACATTATGTATGAGTTGTCCTTATTTTACTAAGGTAGCATTCATCTTGTAATTGTAGTCAAACATGGATAAAAGTTGGATCACAAAAGAATATTTTTAACTTTTTGAGGAGCAAGGGTTATGATGACGCTCTTACCTATAGGGGTGGTTCAACTTCAAGTTAAAACACTTTTTGGTTAGTACTTTATTTTAGCAATTGACCCACATTACATGGTTAATGTTTTTACTTTACGATTTTAATGTAGTATTGTTTTTATATTTGTGCAGATTTCTTATTGGTGGTGTGATGCCCCAATTTGATTGATTGTGTGATGTGTGTGGATGTGTAATGAGTCCCACATCGGGTATTTACTGGGTTGAACTGAGTTTTATTAACAACTTTAAGGAGCCTTAATTGTGACTAGTCCTTTTGAGGTATAGCGCAGATGTGGCTAGTACTTTTCCTTGGGTCGTTACAAATGGTATCAGAGCCAGCCCGGTAATCCCATGTGGGCTCGGAGTCACTACCCCACAAAGTGGGCCCTAACGAGGACGTTAGGGATTTAAGTAGGGGAGATTGTGATGCCCCAATTTGATTGATTGTGTGATGTGTGTGGGTGTGTGATGAGTCCCACATCGGGTATTTACTGGGTTGAACTGGGCTTTATTAACAACTACAAGGAGCCTCAATTGTGACTAGTCCTTTTGAGGTATAGCGCAGATGTGGCTAGCGCTTTTCCTTGGGTCGTTACAGGTGGCTTTTATGGGATTTACTTTTGGCATTACTTGAAAACATATGAGGAGATCTTCCGTTAGTTCTAATTATATTATGCTACCCTTTTTGTATTGTTAAAAAACATCTTGAGTTATTGTATGTATTGCAAACAATTATTGTATGAAATGAGTTTGAATTGGATACTTGCTTTATTTTTTTACTTGTGGAATGTATGGATCTTTTTTTATAAATATGTTGTTGAAATAAATGTGTTATTCAAATGTGAGGTTTTAATAATGTCATGACAGGTTACAGGTTAATATCAAAGCCATGAAAAAAATAAAAACAGAAAATAAGTTTTAGCGACGAATTTTTTCGTCACAAATATAGCAACAAAAAATTGTTTTAGTGACGAAATATTTCGTCGCTAAATGTAGCAAAATTTTGTAAGAAATGGTTTTAGTGACAAAAATTTTCGTCACTATATGTGCCTGAATTTTCTTAAAAATATTTTTAATGACGAACTTTTTCGTCACTATATGTACCTGAACATAGTTTTAGTGACGAAATTATTCGTCACTAAATATGATTTAATAAACTAAAGTGTTTTTAGTGACAAAATATTTTCGTCACTGAATAGTATTTTTAGTGAGGAAAACATTTAGTGACGAAATGTTTTCATCGCTAAAAGTTAAAAAAAAAAAAAATCAAATCAGACTTTTAGTGTGGAAATTTTTCATCACCAGGACTTTTAGTGACGGGGTTTCAGCGACGAAATGAGTTTCATCACTAAAAGTCCAATTTCGTCACTAAAGGTCCTTAGTGATGAAAAACTAGACTTTTAGTGACGAATTTTTTCGTCACTGAAAATACATTTTGTTGTAGTGGAATTATGTTTGAATATTTGAACTTTTTTGAGTCCTTAAAACTACATATTTGATTTTGGAAATGTTTGAGTATTTGAACTCTTTTGAGTTATTAAAACTGCTTATGTATTTTTGGAGCTTATTGTAAGTTATAGCTTTTGATATATGGAAAATTGACTACTTTCTAAACCATCTATGATATATTTGTAACATTAAAATATGTGATCCATATGCAACTTATTATTTTAAGACTATGAAACTTCTCTAGTTATTTTTGAAAACCCATAGTATATCATAACTTTTGAAGACTCATATTACATCTTATTACTTTACAGATCTATTGCTTGATAGAACTTATTAGGATTTTGGTTACTTATTGAGTTGTTAGCTCACCCCTTTTTCCCCTCCAGTTTTAGATTGTGAAGAATAGCAAGTTTTGGGAGTTTTGATGTTGTGTTGTGAGTAGGAAAAGATTCTTAGTGATTTTGGGACTAGATGATCTTCTAATAGTTTTATATTTATTGGCCAATTGTCATTATGTACATGAGGTTTGAATTTTGTTCCTATTAAATTATTGGAGATCTATTCATAAAGAAATTGTTGAGGTATTTTGAATTTATTTGATTTAATTTTTGAGGATAAATTTTAGTTGCTAAGAAGGCCTTGCACACTTATAGGGTGCTTACTTTATAAGCGTGCGATAGTTGTTACATGCCTATCTTTATACTTGGGTTCGGGGCGTGACACTAACTTTATAATGACTTCGTCCTTGTGATGATTAATGTTTGTCATGTGACCTTTGATGAAGTTCTCCTATTTTGAAATGATATTGGATATGTGTTTATTAATATTGCTTACAAAAAAATTATGTAGATTTATGATGTTATTTTAAGAAGTTAATTTTATGCTACATTGTTTCACTAATTCTTTCTATATTATCACAAAGAAAATGATGACTATATAACTTTAATTATGACAATTGCCAAATTATACATGTTTGCAAAATGTTCATTTGTATGAATCTTGCATTTTTTGTAATCCTATTATCTATATATATATATATATATATATATATATATATATATATAAAACCGATGCCTTTAAATCTTCCACAATTTTCCACGTTATCATTATTTTAAAAAAAATTAAAAAACTATTTCTATTTCCCAGTCCACGTCATCATTATTTTTAAATCATCATAATTATTAAAAAAAATTCAGCTAAAAAAAAAACCTATTTCTATTTTCTACGGTAATATCAAACCTGATACCCAAATTTTTTTTTCTCCTTCCCCAAAACCCAATTCTGAACGCCATTCCTCTTTTTCTCTATTTCTCTCCCTCATCTCTCTTCTCTACCCTTTCAGCATCCTTTGATTTGTTTTTCAATCAAACTCGATAAAACCCTAAAACCTCTTCAAGAACTGACCACCACCGACTCTCACCGTTATAGTTTGCACACCCAGGCCAGGCCACAAAATCTCCCGGTTCAATTTCTCAAGAACTCCTTGGTAAGATCATCTTGAATCCTCAATCTTCTTTATCTTCTTCCTTTTTTGTTGCTGTTGTCCTAATCTATTTGCTTATAATTAATTTGTGGTTTTTGTTTCCATAGTTTCTGAACATTCTTGAATTAGGATGAAATCAAGATGACTTTGAGGCTGAAGGATTGATTTGGGGTTTTTTTTAGTTTTGGGATCTTGGGGTTCCTAATTAGGGTTTGTTGCAACTATAGATTTCAATGGCTAATATGTTTCCTCTTTGTTCTTTTTTGTTTTTCCCAAGGGTACACCATAGAAGATCAAATTCTACCTAGGCTTTGTCTCTTGGCATTTTGAGGAATGGTTAGTGATGTTTTTAATTTAATTTAGGATTTCCTCCCTAACCTGGGTCCAGTTTAGCACTTTGGTTTACTAATTTGTGTTGTTGTTGTTGTTGTTGTTGTTGTTGTTTTTTTTTTTTTTTTTTTTTTTTTTTTTTTTTTTTTTTTTTTAATTCAAAGCTTCTGAATAAGGTTTTAAATATATTTTGGGTTCCATATAATTGTAGACAAGCTATGAGTCTTCCATGTTTGAAAGACTTAATCTTCATCAAAATATATGAACACTAACAAAAATATTTTTAATTTTGCATTTCGTAGGATTTAGTTTTCTGTATTTTGGTTGGTTGGTTTTGATTTAATTTATTGGGTATCAAACCTGTGAAGAATTCTGGAGAGTAGCCTTGATCAGCTTTGTGGAGGCTCTTTGTTTTCTAAACCTGCTTGTATGTTAGTTCTCAGTGCACCAATGAGCTCTAGCAAATCACACATCATCTCCTTGTAAGAGCAAAGTGTAGGTTAGCTCAGTATGTGTAACTTACTTATAAAAAATGTAGGTTAGCTCAGTCTTTAGGCTTATCATAGCAATTTCTGTTGTAATTTTATACAATATCAGCTCTGTTCCATTTCAATTCTTTTTATACATTGTATAGTTTCTTCTTATAGTGTTATAATTTTTTCAATGATATGATTGTGATTTAAAATGGTATGGTGAGCTGCAAAGATATTTTTGATCCAAATTCCAAAAGAAGCAGCTATGCTAATTGTTACTCCCTATAAGATGCATCTAGTTTTTATTTATGATGCCACTTCCCCTATTGTTATATCACTGGATTATCCTCTAGAATTATTATATTTATAAATGCTCTTGACTGATTTCTATCTTTGAAAGAGACCCGAATAATGGTAAGTGGCCTACTTTGCAAATCAAATTCTTTTCGAAGCTACTGGCTGAATTCCACGTTGATGATATATAGAATATTGAAGGGTTGATTTGGAACCATTGTAATGTTTGAATAGTAGATCTGCTAGGCAATACTACCAAAAGAGCATAATCAACCCACCTTAGAGTTATCTAATCTAGAAGAAACTTGAAAGTCTCAAATTTTGGAAGCCTTGAACTATTTACAATTGGTTTTCAAAAGGATCTTGCTGTTAGTCATTTGCTGTTATTTTAATGACTTAATTTAAAAAAGATTGCATTAAATGACTTCATTTTAGGAGGTTTGGTTATTTTTGGTGTTTTAGAAGGTGTACAAGTGGTGGAAAAAGTTATGTTTACATAAGGTATATTTTTTACTTTGAAATCTTTGTGAACGTGTACATTTTTTTTTTTTTTTTTTTGCCTCCTATCCATATGGCTGTGGCATGTTCTTTTTGATTTTAGGGTAATTCTATAGATTTCTTAGAGTAATGCAAGATGGAGGTTGTCTAATCTTGGCTTTTGAGTAAAATTTGATGGCCAAAATTGCACTATATTTGAGTAAAATGATATATGTTGCAAGTAACAATTGCAAAATTGCTGATTGATGTGCAATCATTAAAATGTTGAATTTTGGTTAAAAGGTTGATATCAACTTAATTTTTAGCATCTTTCACAATTTTAAGTGAATACATGTAAATTTGGTCAAATGTTAATTTTTATGCCTTACAGGGCTCTGAGGAGTACATAAATATGATTTTGGAAGATGTTGGAAAAGTCAACATCAAGAGGGAGAGCAAAAAACTTTAGGTGGGTTCATTTTCTCATTTTACTTTACTTTTAATCTCCCAAATGTGCATACTCTAAATGTGGTACATCTATTTTGTTATTTGTCGATTACATATCAAAAAAATGTACAGGGTAGATTCTTCTTAAGAGATGCAACACAACAGCCACCCCTTTCTCTCTCTCTCTCTCTCTCAATAGTGAAAATAATGATTTCAGAAATTGTGTAAATTGGCATTATGTTGCCTTTTCAATCCCATTGAGGTCTAGCATCTTTGTTTACTAGCAATGTTAGAATTTAGATACATTTTGGACATCAAGAACAATTAATGTAATTTATGAAAGATACTTGATTGAATGAGTATGGAATTAATTAACTATATTTGTGTAATTAATTGTATTGGAGTGTACTTATATTAGTTATATATTTTCTAAATATGATCTCAAGCTCTTGGTTATCATGATATCTCATTGTATGTGATAGATTTTATTACTTTGTAAGTGATAGATATTGAAATTTCTTTATTTTATTTATTTATTTTTTATATTAGAGAAGTTACTAATAGCTTTCCCGTGCATTGCACGGGTTAGCGACTAGTTTATATTATTTAAAGAATTTTAACTCACTCCTTTTATTTATCCAATTTTTTCAGATCAATTAGCCCTTCCTTAGACATATAACTTCATTTATTAGTTGTGATTGGAGTACTACTCACTTCTTTTACATTATAGCCTGTTTTGTAAAACATTGATCATCATGAAACTTGTATTTTCCTCACTCCTATTATTTATGTTACTTACTAAGCTATGTATCATTTCTTTTTAGCTAAAGTTTTTTAAAGTAGGCAACAACTCTCTTTTGAGACGACTTTTGCAATTGTAAACCTTAAGTGTGTGAGATACAGATTCTGCTAGTAGGGATTGCACATCCTAGAGGACATTGTTTTGTAAGTGATTATGGATGACTTTTATCCCTTTTTTAGAAGATGTTGATGGGAACTATCATACAGACCTCCGGGTTTTCTTCTTTACTAGAGCATTATACTTTAGTTGTAGCCCGTAGTCCCTACAACTATACTCCCTAGAGGACATGTAGCGTAAATTAGAAGCAGATGTTGATAGTAACAATGTTAGGGTTGTAGCCCGTAGTCTCTAACATTGTTCTTAGAGCTCTGACTTTTTGTGTGTGTGTGTGGAATATTTGAGGGTTTAATCATTAATGTACAATCCTTGTGAATCAAAGTATACACTTGAATTTTTTGGAAAATAAAAAAATTACATGGGCTTTTGGTTTTTGGTTACCTTACACACCAAACCTTCTTCCTTGGTGAATTAAACAGTCCCTACCCACTACACTACATGATATTAAGTATTAGTAATTGCTTTGATGGAATCGTTAAAGTGTATATATATATATATATATATTCTATACACACATCATAAAAACGTGTTAAAACGTGTGGCTGAAATACATGGACAATTTACAACGAAGAGCTGTTGACCCAAACTTGCATTTAAGTTTGAGCTGGCTTTTCCCTGTTGCTTTGCTGGCTTTGAATCCCATTTCAATATAACCAATATTTTTTAGATTTTCTGGGTGAATGAGATGAACATGTATGTCATGCCGAAGAAAGCGGTCCCTAGTCCAAACCTTAATCACATATAATAATAAAAAAAATCTGACTAAATAAATCAATGGAAATTGATTATATAAACAAAATAACGCCAACAAAAAAGTTCTAGGAACGATAAAGACTGCAAAATTTTTATTACTGTTATGTTCATCACCCTCGGAAGACTAAGATCGAGCTTTAAGTGTAAGCTCTCCCTTTCTTGATTACTTCTCTCATAAGTTTTTCCTTTGTACTTTATCCCATTTCAAATAAGGATAATTACTAGTGTACACAGTACACACAAGTCACAATTTACCCTACTATTTTATTATACAAAATTTAATAAAATAGAACTTCATATATTGACAACAAAATTTAAAAACAACACAAAAATATATGAAGTTTTAAAATTTCCTTGTATGAGTTTTCATATGCAACACTACAAGAAATTTGTACTATTACGGCAGGTGCAAAAAACGTCGTTATATGTCGCATATTGTGGCGTTTTTTGGGACCGCTGCTGTACATAGGGTCTATTGCAGCGGTTTTTGGGACCGCCACTATAGGTATGGTTTTTTGCGGCAACCTACAGCAGCAGGACATAAAACTACCACAATATATATGTTTTAGCGGTGGTAATGGAGATATAGCAGCGCTTCAAAACCTGCTACAATAAATATATCATTTTAAACAGATGCTATAGCGGTAGTAGAGAAAAAGGCCGCAATATTCGAGATATAGCAACATTTTGTATGATCGCCGCAATAGGGATCCTTTTTGCGGCACCTTTTCTTAGTTATAGCAGCAAGTTTGACCGCCGCTATAGACCTTCAAATCTCCAGCCCAAAAATTTCCCTTTGCCTCTTTTTTTTTCCATCTTCCCTCTTATTAGGTTTTCATTTTCCCACTTATTCACTTTCACTCTCTGCAAACTCTCACTTTCTCTAAAACCTTCACTTCATCTTCATCTCCATCTCTGCTAACATCACTTCATCTTTGTCATCACCACCGTCACTTCATCTCCGTCTATGGCACACATAGCAGAAAAGTATGTAGATTCAAGATAGGAGACAGAAAAATGGAGGAGAATCCTCGTGATACTCGAGGGAAAAATGAGCTTATCACAGGTCGCTGTATGCCTGTAGACATCTATAAGGGAAAGTATGAAGTGAGAGGGAAAATCTATAGTAAGTCCTTCAAGTAGGGATAACAAAAATCAAGCACAAGGCTTAGTAATGGAGTTATAGTGAGACAAAGGATGAAGAACGAATGTCATCACCATGTTAAGGAACCTCAGACCTTTTGCAAAGCTCGAGCAAAGGGTATTTTGACGGTCACCCCAAGATGAAGGTGTCTCACAGAAGTGAGACGAGAGTTCATCTTTAGACACAGTCCTAAGACGCTCACAGTCGGGGTAGTCAGCAAATGCTACCTTTGGTACGTGTAGCACCTTAGATATAAGATCTGGAGTGACTACAATGCACGTACCTTGAACGCAAATGATAAACTAAGGTACAGAATAGTTGAATCCATGCATGTTGGAGTAAAACTCCTGTATGATCACAGAAGGACAGGTAACCGGGATGCCACATAGTAACTCCTAACCCCTACTGTAGATGATAGTGGGAAGGTTAGTATCAAAATATTCTGATAGAACGACTTGGCATTCTGAATGAATGCCGCGTCGTGAAAAGTTCTCTGAAAAGTCCTTACAGGCTTTATCATCATGGAACCTGACGTGAGATGGAGTAGAATCAACAGAGGGAGAAGAAGAAGATGCCTTGGAACGAAGAGGGCTCCAGGACGGAGTGGATTTCCGTTTAGGTGTCATAGAGCAAGAAACGAGAGAGAGAGAGAGAGAGAGAGAGAGAGAGAGAGAGAGAGAGAGAGAAACACACAGAAAAGAACCAATACAATTTAATACCAATATGATAGAAACAAAATTAGTACATATGCATGAAAAATGCATGAACATATGACATGTAAAAGTAAAAACATCATGGGCTCAGCCCAATCCAAACCTACCAGCACACATCATTTTAAGATAGTAAGCACACATCTAAAATGCATGAATCATTGTTAAAAATGAAAATGTTATGCAATGAATAAACATATATGATCATTTAAACATAGCCCAACCCAAAAATTTCACAAAAACTTCATCAATTTTGAAAAACCCCAAAAATTTTCAAGAAAACCCAAAAACCTAGGTCTAATGCATGAAATACATGAAGAATGAAGGATTAAGGACCCTTACCAGAGAAGAAAAGCTTGATCTAGGCCGAAATCCAAGTGGGGAAGGTGAAGAGGTTGAGTGAGAAGTGTTTGGGAGAGAAATAAGAGAGTTTCTGTCAAGAGAGATCGGTGAGAAATGAAAAAAATCACGTTGACACTATATATAGAAAAACATGAAACTCGATGGATCGAAAGGTGTCGAGCTTTAAATTTTCGCCAGATGAAGCTATTGAGGAGCTATCGAGAGGTGTCCACAGCAAAGTGACCTCGATGGATCGAGAATCTATTGAGCATACAGAAACTTTCTCAATGGATCGAGAAGCTATCAAGACTAATTCTCAAAAACCTTGATGGATCGGTACAATAACAGCTATCAAGAAAGGAAGCTCAAGAGGCCTAACAGATAGCCTAGTTGTCGAGAGGCATCGAGAAGCTGTCGAGATTTCTCAAAAATAGTTTTTCAAAAAGAGAAAACCATAGATATGAATGCAATCAAGCAAGCTACTCAACCAAAGATCCAAACAACATTTTAATCACTCAAAATCATCTCTCAACAAGAAAAATGTCAAGCATTTAGATCCAAAACACACACATACACTAAACAAGTCTAACTATTTTTATATTTCAAAAACAAGTCAAGATTGTTTAGTGAGCATATATTAATACATGTATTCCTTGTGATGGCCAAATCACATTGTACCTGCATATGTATCAAGAGTAGCAAAGAATATTGCGTGTTGTGTGTGAAAAAAAATCCCAAGATTGCATAAGTGTCTACATATTATGACGATTTGGGATATGAGAAAATCACTTTAACTCATAGACAATCATAACTATTTAATGAGGACTATCACCTTCAAGGTACATCCTATAACTCTCACATCTACTAGAAGACATGCTTGCAATTATATATAAAGCATTTTGATTCTTTTTGCTTTTATTTTTCTTTGCATATTTTTCTTTTAAGCAAACCATGCATGGGCATATAGGAGAGAGAAAAGAGATACCTAATTATGTTAAGCTTTTGACATTGCACTTTTACTATGCCGAAGCATACAGATGTCATTTCATGATTGGTGGGCAACAGTGGTAGATGGTTATTTATGCCTTTCTCTTAGGATTTTCTAGTCCTTCTCATCAAAAAAAGTAATATAAGTGTTAATTATAAGAGATTACTTAATCTTACTCATCACAAACATGAGCCATAAAGCTTACTTGTTTAGTTATGCATAGAGATGCTCATCTAAGCTACAAAGACACAAAGTTTAGAAATCTTTTTTTCAATGGCCATCCAAGGTACACAAGTATCAATGTACACAAAACACGCACTGTTTTTGTATTTTTCTGATTTTTCTTTTTTTTTTTTTATGAAAAAAAAATAAAGCAAAACTGAAAATAAACAAACAAAAACATGTTAAACAAAGCAAAGCATAAAACTAGATTGGCTCAAAACAAAAGAGCAAAAACACATAAGTAATGCAACTCAAAAACAAGAAAGGGGAGAGAGAGAGAGAAAGAGAGAGGGAAAGTGACTAAATCACTTAAAGCCTTTTTCCTTCCACACCTTGGAAGAACCTTTCTGTTTGGCAAACCCTTGATCCAGCGGTGAAGGAGAAGAATTGAAACCGTTCAGGTTCAAAAGAAACATGAGGGCTTTAAGTAGATCTTTAAAAGGAGTAAAAGAGAATGGAAACTGATTCTAGTTTCCCAATGAGATCATACAGTTGCTCTGTTGAGTGGCTAATCACTTATAGCAATTAGGTTGAGTATGTCCAATTGCTTCATAGAGATGCTGCTCTTTCTGTTTAGGCTTTTGAGTGTTTCCCTTCTTAGCCCTAGGGTTTTTAGTCTCTTTCTTATCCACCTTAGGGGATGCTCCTAAGATAGATTTACCCTTATCTATGTTCTCACTAGCTAAAACAGTTTTCACATCACTGTTCTTAGATTCAACATTATTAGTAGAAGAAGCAAACACAGTAGTACTAGTAGAAGTAATACTAGGAGAAGAGAAGTCATACCCTAAACCAATTCGATCGGAAGCAGATTTTTGAAGGTTGAGCATCTCGCCAAGCTTTGTATTAGAAGTCCTTTCCAGCTGAGCTTTGACTTGAAACAACTCCGCTTCAAGCTTCTTAGTCTTCTCAGCCAAGAAACTATTCTCAAATCTCAGTGCTCCAATGGTCTGATTGGCTTCATTAAACTTCGTGGAGATTTCTTCTCATTCAAGATCCACTTCACTGAGTTTCTTAGTGGCCAACCTATACAACTTCTCATGCTTTTCCAAGGCATTGTATAATTTTGTATAGGCTATGTGGATGTCATCTTGTTCATCCATCTTCTCAAATTTAGACTCCACCAAGTCCTCTTCTTCATCCACATCTTCAGCAATCCCCTTAGTAGGATTTACAGTGACAATGAAAGCATTTAGGATTCCAGCATCCTCATTATCAAAATCATCCTCAGGCTCCCTATCGCTCAAAGTAGCAGCAAGTGTCTTGCTCTTCCTAATGGTCTATACATAGGGCACTCTTGTTTGATATGACTGAAGCCTTGACACCCAAAGCACTTTGGTCTTGAGGGAACAATGTACTGACCGCCATCCCTAGTATCCTTCTTTCCTTTGTCTTGGTTCTTGAACTGAGATGAACTAGACTGCTTGTGGTCTTTATCAATCCTCTTGTATTGCCATTCTTCATGAACTTTTTGAACTGCCTTGTGATATAGGATTTCATTTTAGAATCTTCGTCAGTAGAAGACTCATCAGTATCACTTCTTTTGGCCTTTAGTGCCATGTTCTTGCTCTTGCTTGATTTCACGATCCTTGTCAAACCCAACTTATAAGTCTACAGATTGCTAACTAGCTCTGTTAAAGGAATTTTTTCAATATCCTTTGATTCCTCAATTGCGGTGATCTTGGCATGAAATCTCTCAGGTAGAGATTTGAGCACATGTCTAACAATCTTGGGTTTAGGAATGGTTTCCCCAAGATTAAAGGTTGAGTTCACTATGTCCTTGAGCTTGGCATAGAACTCATCAAACGACTCATCCTCCTCCATCTTGATTTCTTCAAAGCTTGTAGTAAGCCTCTGAAGCTTTAAATCCTTAACAGCCTTAGTTCCTTCATAGGTTGTTTGAAGGATGGTCCACGCTTCCTTTGCAGTTTCAGTAGAGGATATCTTATTGAACTCGTCATTTGTGACCACATTAAATAAAGCATTCAATGTCCTACTGTTGAAATTAGCCGCCTTGATCTTAGCATCATCCCAATTGACTGGCGCTTCCTTTGGATTGATCTAGCCTATCTCCACAACTTGTCACACTTTCTCATCTAATGACTGCAAGAAAGCTCTCATGCGTACTTTCTAGTATACATAGTTAGTGCCATCAAATAAAGGAGGTATAATAAGAGACTGTCCTTTATCCATGACAAACAAGGGTTAATGGATCACACAACAAAGGTTAAAACCTAATCAAAGTGTGCTTACTCTGATACCACTTGATAGGCCAAGAATGTATTGACCCCTTATGATAAATTAACCAATTAATTAGCCAAGTTAATTAATTAATCCGATTAACATGCAATATGCATGGTAGTACAAATAAATCAACAACTAAGTTAATATGTAGTGGAAAATAAAGTTTACACGGTGATTTGTTTACGAATGGGGAAAATTTCCGAGGTAAAAACCCCACCGGGTGATTTTAAAGTCACCATTCCCAAGAATCCACTATTATCACAACAAGCGGTTACAAGTAAAAGAATCCCAATACCTTATACCAACTTATAGTCGAACTCTTACGCCAATACCCAATTGGACTTGTTTTGTAGTGACAATCTCTCCTTTTAATGCATGACTCTCAATACATGACTAACCAATTGATGCACAGATCCAAGTACGTGACTAACCACCAAGTTGAGAAGGATGTTGGCTACAAAGTTCTTCAGTTCATCAACATGATGAAGATCACAAAGCTCCTTGATTACAAAACCATACGGTGTACAAATGTAGCAGCTTCTTGAAGAAAAAGATGAACTAGGGCAAATTGTCTTCAGTCACAATATGCTTGTGAAAAACCTTTGCATCAAGTTGCACTCACTTGCATCAGATGCGATGGCTCTTAAAACAATCCTTATATATGTTTAGGGTTATGAGAAAAGAAAGCCTAAACATGTTGTAAAGTTGTGATTTACAACTATGTTTTATGTTGGCTTTGTTCCATGACAAAAAGTGTTATAATTGCTTTAATTTATTTCCTTGTATTTTGTGGGATTTTATTGCATTGGGTTTAGTATTAAGTTGGCGAAAATTCAAGTTTAATTAAAGATCAGTGCATTTCACGAGAAGGGTTCCCGTGAAAAGGGCATGTGAGGAGCACATGACTAGAAGTTGAAGAGTCGTGCCAGGCTGTCATTTCGTGAATGTCTCGCGGGTAAGGCCTTCTCGCAAGGTAGTTGCGAAACACTTTGCTTGGAGGATTTTTATGTGTGAGTTTCTTACCTTTCACCCATACTATATATACCCTCATTACCCACAAATGTAAATGAGGTTATTTAGAGAGAAAAACCTTAGATAGGTTTTCTACAACACACACACCCATCTTTTAGAAAGAGAGCTACTCATCCTTAGTGAGAAATCATTGTAGCCTCTTCTCCTTCCCTCTCCCATTATCATACCTTGAGAGGAGATCTGTACCCAAACACAATCCATACCTTTTCAGAGTGTAGTGAGTGTTTTTGGTGTTGCTGGGAAGTATTGGAAGATGCCAAGGATGGCAGATGCAACATGGAGCTTATGGCGGGATTCAGAGAGCTAGACAAGACACGGTTCCAAGAAGCCTTGTTGGAGAAGAAGCTTGGAGAGCTTAGGTACATCGGGTAGATTAGGCTTGGAGGGTCTCTTGCTAACCCATGTATCCTAACTGATTATCTAGTGGATTGATTATCGCTTGGAGGGCGACGGAAAGGTTTTTTGCCAAGTTCTTCTGTTTCTTCTTCGATAATACATCTATTACCGATTGCGTTTTCATTCTTCTTCCCTACTCCTTTACCTTTCATTTTACTACTGTGTTATAATGATTATAGGTTAAAGTAGTTTATTTGGTTATTCGCTCGTATTTACTCTATTCCGCATTTAATATAAGTTAGAGTAAAATTTATTGAGATGTAATTTTAATTTGGGGGTCTAAATAGCTCTTGTGTTTTCACACATTTTAGAGCATTCACATGTATATACAGATTGGAGTGAAATCAGATTTAAAAAAATGATTTTTGTAAATCTCGATAGATAGGTTATCTATTGAGTAGCTGTTGAGCATTGGGCAAAAGCTGCTTTTCAACCTCGATAAATGCTATCTGTTAAGATAGCTATCTAGCTTTAAATCTAGCACTTCTTCACTTCATTCTTGGACATATTTGCATGACTTTAACACTTGGACTTGAAACATTGTTCCTTGAAGTATTAAACACATCCTAGATCTACCCAATTACAAGTAAAAATCGTTTTGTTAAAGGATTAGCCAATTCTACATTGACATATGTTCTTAACATGATTCACATATGTCCTAACAAAGTTTAGTCTTGGTTTAGATCCTTAAGAGATTGATTTGCCACAAAGTAAAGACATCACATCATCAAAAGGAGGAGACTCAATGTATGGGAAAGTGGATCTACGAACTAGAGGGAGACCTAGAGCTTCATAAACTACATGCTTAGTTATCTTATACTCTTTGCCTATAATCCAGGAAGTCAAATAATGACCACCAGTAACCTCAAAATATATAGAGAGATTCGAGTAGAATTTTCTGATCATTGCAGTAGGAAGGGGATGAGAATCTTCACACAAAGGACCCCAATTTCTAGACACAAGATTCCTACAGATAGAAGGATCTAACTCATCTAGAACTAATTGTCTTTCCCCCCCCAGATAGACCTATACTTAGTCAAGGTCTTAAAAATTTCCTCAGTTTTGGCTGTAGGAAACCTAACCTATCAACCAGAGCAAAAGAGGATGAGGATCCTGTGTTCCTATTGGCTTTGGTTTTAAAATTTCTACCAACCTTAGGAGCCATGACTAATGTGCAAAAAAAAGAACAAAAACAAAAACCATGGGCTGACTGCATCAGATATTGTTAGAACACAGAATAACATGAAATTTTAAAAACTATATGATGCATGACGTAAGGACACATATGATGCATAATCTAATGCACAAAAACAGTTCAATTTTATCTCAATTTTGAAAATTGACCAAGATTATTAGAAATTAAGCATAATCCCCAATTTTGAAACCCTAATTTTCCAAAAATCCTTATATTAACCAATTGAACAACACATCATGTATAAAACATGTTATAATTACTCAATTAAACAATATCATAAGCCAATTTTTCTCAATTTCATCCAATTGAACGAAATCCCCAAAATTCTCAAGAACACATGAACCCTAAGTTCGAATTTTTGTAGAAACCATGAAATTTTTGAAATCAAAGCATGTGAATCATGTTTATACGATGCATGAACAAAAACCTATCCAGCAATTTGGATCAAAATAATCAAAATCATCAAAAACCCTAAAATCCTTTTGGTTCGAAATTTTGAAAAAAATTGATGAAAAGCTTGAATGCATGTAATATAAACAAAAAGGAGGGCCAAAAGAGTCTTACCAGATGTTTAGGAGAAAAACCATTTAAGCTTTGACTCAGAAAAAGATTAAAAAAAAAATTGACTAAGAGGAATCGGGAGAGGGATTGAAGAGGAAGACACAAGAATGAAGAACAAGGCTTAGATTCCTCTTATTTTGTTTTAAAAAATGATTTTGGATTGGTCAGGAGGAATCGAGCCAGGAATCAAAAATATTTTAAAAATAGGTTCAACTGATTGGAAGAAATCGAAGGAGGAATCGAGTCAACCTGAAAGTTTTAGCCTTAAAAACTGAATTTTCGATTGGTTGAAAAACAGGTTCAATCAATCGAATCCTGAAAAATCTGAAAATTTTGAAAACTTGGAAATTTTATATAGAAACATTTATAAAACTAGTTTTACGATATGAAATGCATGTCAATAATTCCAAATGTTTTCAAAAACTCTTTCCCTTCAATCAAATCAACTTTTATCAAGATTCAAAAATTTTCCTCACAAAATTTTTACCCAAAAACCCTAAAAGGTATTATACATTTCAAGAATCACACAATCATATGTACAAAGTTTAACAAAGATTTGCTTGTGGTGTGTGCAACTAGTAGTGTATGAGATATATAAAATGTGATTTGTAGATAGAAATTAAACACAATTTCTACATTAGCAACCACATAAGTTTGAAAGTGACTATCACCTAAAGAGTTACATCATATAACTTCCACATCTCCTTAAAAACACGCTTGCAATCATGTAAAAACAATATTTTTATTCTTTTTCTTTTGATATATATATATATATATATATTTTTTTTTTTTTTGCTTTTCTTTTTTTTTTTTTCTTTTTCTTTTGAATAATCTTTTGATTCTCTTTTGATTTTCACTTCTTTTCACAATTATCACCTCGTTTAATCTTGTTGTGCAAGTGTTACACCTTACCGAGCATGGCTTTTATAATTTGCACACAGATGTTCGTGATTGGTGAGTAACAGTGGTGAGATGGCTACTTATGCCTTTCTCCTAGGATTTTTTAGTCCTTACAATCAAAATAATGTGACTTCAAAATCAAGAGCATGTGTTTAAAAACCATATACAACTCACACAATATAAACACTACATAGCACAAACTAGCAAAGTGCAAAAAATAGCTCGTCAAAGCTAAACAAGGTATAGAGTCATGAAATGAAAATTTCATAGACCAACCTCAATTACACACTTAAAGATATGTAATACACAAACAATTTTTTTTTTTAGTTTATTTTTTTTTTATTAAAAAAAAAACCTTAAAAACATCATAAACAAACCTAGAATGAAATGCATGAATGTAATGCAAATGCAAATCCTAATGAAAAATATTTTGGTCACAAGAGACTGAAAGGATTAGTGCAAGGACTATGTCAGCAGACTCACTAAGACTAAGTCTTTTGCATCCACACTCTCTTAGATGAAAACTTGGAATTGGAGTTTCTAAATGAATTAGACCTAAATTTAGCTCTTGTATTGGCATAAAGGTTAAGAACCTTTACCAATTCATGAATAAATGTCATAAGATCTTGTGTTTTTGGCACAGGCACTTTTTTTTGGTTACTTGCTTTGAAGCTTGCAACTTAAAATAATTTGGGTGTGTATGCCTAGCTCCACCACAAAAATGACAAAACCATTGAGGTTTGTGTTGTGTCTTGCTTCTAAGATGGTTGGGTTTCTTGGGTTTTGACTCACTTAGATCTACCTTAATTCTCCTAGTAGCTTGAATTTCTTCTTTAGGAACCTTAATTTCAAGAGTAGAAATAGATGTAGTAGGAACAAAGTTAGGAGGATGAACAACAGAAGTAGAAACACTCTTTACAAACCCTAACCTTGTCTTACCAAAAAAAGATTTTGGAACATTTAACATATAATCCAGTTTAGATGTAGAAGTCTTATCAAGTTGTTCTCTAGCAACAAATAATTCAAATTCTAAACTTTTAACTTTCTCAATCAAAGACATGTTCTCAATCTTAATAGAGGTTATAAGTTCATTAGCATCAAACAATTTAACCAATAGATTTTTCTTTTTTTGTTCAAGAGTGTATATCTTCTTCAAACATATGCCAACATTCATGGCATCCTTTGCTGCAATCTTTCAAGGTTTATTGTAAATTTCTTGCAAGTTCAGCATTCTCAGAGAGTTCCTTATCAAAAGGGTTCTCAATAACAATTTTAGGCTCACTTACTTCAGCAATAGCAGTGAAGGCCATGAAATTTCGTTCTTGATCACTTTTAGACTCATGATCAGAAACTTCATCATCACTAAGGGTAACAGCCATAACCTTTCCCTTAGATCTCAAGTAAGTAGGACATTGTAACCTAAGGTGACCATAACCTTGACAACCAAAACACTGTTGACCTAAAGAATTGTTAAAGGGTTGAATAACCTTATCTTTTGATTTTTCAGAATTTTGATTTTTGGTTGTTTCATTCTTCTTCACATTCTTAGTGTCAACATTGCTTCGATTTCTTGCCCTTCTGTTATTATTCCTCAAAAAGTTTCTAAAGTTCTTGGCAAGATAAGCTACCTCTATAGAAGATATTTCATCATCAAATCCACTATCATCTACATCATCAACAGATTTTAAAGCCATGGATTTGGATTTGTTGGTTTTCTACATCATCCACATCCTTACTTTCTGTTATAGCAGTGACTTTGAGTCTAAAATCCTCAGTTAAGGATCTAAGAATCTTCCTAACCACTTTAGGTTGATCATATACTCCACCCAAATTAAAAGCAAAGTTCACTATGTCATTCAGTTTGGCATAGAACTCATCAAAAATCTCATCATCAGACATCCTGATATTTTCAAACCAAGACATCAATTGCTGCAGCTTATTAATTTTTACTGCCTTCGTGTCTTCATGCATCGTTTGCAAAATATTTCAGGCAATATGAGCAACCTCTACATTAGAGATCATTTTAAATTCTTCCATAGAAACAACATTGAATATAGCATTCATAACCTTGCTATTAAAGCTTGCTGCTTCCTTTTGTGCAGTGTTCCATTCACTAACAAAAGTGTTAGGTCTCTCCCAACCATTCTTAATAGAGAGCCATACTCTCTCATCTAGAGATTTCAATAAGGCTTTCATCCTAACCTTCCACTAAGCATGGTTATTCCCATCAAAATGGTGAGGAATCACAAGAGAGTGATTGTGTTCCATGATAACAGGGGTCAAGGATCAACTCAAGGTAAACTACCTAAACAAGAGCTAACTTGCTTTGATACCACTTGTTTGTTGGTTTAGACCCTTTAACGCAGATCATTTAACCTAATATATTAGCCAAGTAGTTACTTAGGTTAATTATTCAGATCTAAGTTAAACAATAATAAATCATATATTGCAAAGCAGCGGAAAATAAAGAACACCACGATATGATGATCCAAAAAAACCAATGAACCTAATAGTTTTAAGGTAAAAGCCTAGGGAGGATTTGACCTAGCTATTCTCAAGGTAAAACAAATCCACTATAGAGAATTGAAGTTTTTACAATTAGATTTAACCCTAAATCTATTGCTACTTCCAGTAGTAACTTATTGACACGACCACGTGCAAGTTCCGAATTCACGAACTCATTCTCTCTTGGATTTGCAGCACACAAGCACCCACACTTGTGACTTTGAGATTCCACACAAAGGTTTTAGATCATGACTTGCTGATCTATGCAGCAACTAGATTCCACTAGCACTTGATTTTAGATCTTGTTCTAGTAGATGCTTGTAGAGTTAGAAGTATAAAATCTCTTAGATCTCATAGGATTAATTCACTAGTCTTCCAAGAGTCTTCAAAACCTGGCTAGAGTTTTCCTTTTATACGTAGGAGTGTTAGACTAAAACTCTAAACGTTTTCCCAGGCTTAGGTCTATTTAAAATTATGTAGAAATTATTTTTCTGTGATTTTTGATCGATCGAGCTTCACCATTCGATCAATTGAGCTTCACAGAAAGATAAACATTTTTCTTGCAGTTTGTACATTCTTGAGTTTTGACTTGAACATCTTTGAGCAATGTCTAACACCTATTCTACACATGTTTTTGTTCTCAAGTTGCCAACACATAGAAGTTGAAATTATAAACATTTAATCCTAAATCTTTAGAACATAATAGAGACATCAGAAACAACATCAACTTTAGAGACATTAGAAACATCAGCAACTTTCGAAATCATGCAGCCAGATGGATGTGAAATTAATCTATTATAAGCTATGAATATATTCGTTTCACCACTTTTCCTATAACAAAATAAAAAAATAAAAAAAAAAAAATAAAAAAAAGAACTATATATGCTGGCCAAGCATGTTGGATTTCCATCATCCAATGCCAATAGCCTCACTTCAATTACTAGATAAATCTCGTTTACTAAACAAGCTTGAGATTAATTTCCTACGAAAACAATGAAGGTTGATGCTGAAATTGTCTACTAGGAAACTATCAAACCAGCTTCTCCAACATAATTGCCATGGATTATGCAATCGGATTTATAAATGATGGGGCTACAATTAAATTTTCACTTGCATTCCCAAACATTACACTTCTCCATTCTCAGGATAAATCCAGTTCCTCATAGCACTGTTGGACCAGTTTACCGTCATTCATTTGGCAATACCCACGTATCGTTTACCCTAATATAATCATTGTAGAGACATCGGAAACATCAGCTACTTTCGAAATTATGAAGCCAGATGGATGTGAAATTAATCTATTATAAGCTATGAATTCGTTGACTCTTTCTCTGCAGAACCTCCATATAACTATATATGCCGGCTATGCATGTTGGATTTCCATCATCCAATGCCAATAGCCTCACTTAATTACTAGATAAAACTCGTTTAGTTAACAAGTTTGAAATTAATTTCCTATGAATACAATGAAGGTTGATACTGAAATTATCTCACAGCAAACTATCAAACCAGCTTCTCCAACCCCTGTCCACCTCCGTCATTACACACTGTCTTTAATTGATCAGATTACACCTCAAATATTCATGCCATTTTGTGTTTTTATCCACAAGATCGCCGTGCAAATCTCAGCAACTTAGAACGCTGTGACCGGATTAAGAAATCCTCATCGGAGGTCTTAACACTATTCTACCCACTAGCAGGACGGGTTAAGGTAAATCTTTACATTGATTGCAATGATGAGGGCGTTCTCTATGTGGAATCCAAGGCCAATTGCCAAATTTTCGAATTCCTTGAGAATCCTATCCCAGCTAAGCTCGACAAATTCCTACCCATACAGGCTTTAGCTGTAACGTCCCATTTTTTTTTTTTTTTTTCCTAAATGGTGATGGTCATATTTTTATTTGCAATCACATGCACCTACCCCACTCATTTCTCCACCACACAAATATCACTCATATCTCTCCCTCTTTGGCCGGTCAACTAAGGTCTTCTACTCTTTTCTTTTTCATTTTCTCTCAACACAACACAAACGTTTCTCTCATCCTCTCTCACCGGTGCTCATCCTCCACCATCTACACCATCTTTTCACGTCAAGATCACCTGAAAACTCTTTAGGAATCTCTAAGACATCTTCATCCATTTTATTTAAAGTAAGACTCCTAATCTTTTGATGGGTTTATATGCTTTTGCTTGAGATTATGTTTATCTAAGTTTTAATAATAATACCCATGTAATTTATGAGCATTAGAAGTGATATTTATATGTTTTTATGTATGGGTTTTGGTCTTGGTGGATGTATTTGATGAGTGGATTTATGATTTTTGCAATGATGGTTAGCTAAGTGGTGAAGATTTGGGAGTTTTGGCTTTCTAATGTGAAATAGATGGTGAAAGTTCAAAAACGTGTACAAAAACACTTTTGAATGTTTAGACCCCCAAAAACCAACTTAACCAACACAAGCAATATGTCAAACAACTAGTGTGCGGAAACTTAACATATGCTATAATCTGGAATTGGTTAAACAACTATCTAAGCCATAACAAAATAAACCACAGCAGATAATGTAAAGGCAGAGATAGAGAGGAAGGAAGATGCAAACACAGAGATAACACCAGATATGTTATCGAAGAGGAAACCGAAGACCTCGGCGAAAAACCTCTCCGCCGCCCTCCAAGCGGTAATCAATCCACTAGAAAATACAGTTGGGATACAAGGACAGCAATAGACCCTCCAAGCCTAATCTACCCAATGCACCTAAGCCCTCCAAGCTTCTTGCTCCAACGAGGTTGCGCCGAACCTTTTTCTTTTCTAGCTTTCCGGATTCCGCTACTACACCGTAGCATCAACCAATGAAGATTGGCTCCTTCCTAACTGCTTCCCAGAAATCCAAACGACTGTCTCACAGAGATGATAATGGTGAGAACCAGGTTTGGTATAATGCCTCTCAAGGATTTGACAATGGAGAGGAAGAGAGTGAGGGATTTTGATGAGACTCTAAGGTAGAGATTGTGGGTAAAACAATCTGGTTTTTCTTTAGGGTTTCTCTCTCAAAATTCTCTCTGGAAGCTCTCTTTCAATCGTGGGTTAAAAGGGTATTTATACTGGAGTGAAGAGGAATGCGAAACGTCAGGTTTTTCCAAAACAGGGGTGGCTCGCGGCTTGACTAAGTCGCGAGTTCCAGTCGCGAGTTAACCGTATGGCCAGTTGTCCTGTTTTGTCCTGTAGTGCTCCAGCTAGCATGACTGTTCATCTTCCAGCATGCTTGGCACGTGTGCATCTTCTGGCGGGTTGAAGTCGCGAGTCCACCCGCGAGTCCCAGCCGCGACACTCTGTTTTCTTGCACACTCTTGAGCAATCTTCACACTATCTCACTCACTACCCTTACAACAATCCCACCTAAATACAGGGTTACTAAATGCTGAATTACAAGCAAATTTGGCACGGAATAAAGCCAATTAGATGGTTGAATAAATTCAACCTTACAGATGGCGAATATAATTTTTATTGATTGTTTGGTGCTAGTCAAAGATTTAAATTGTTTGTTTTGAAGGATATTGTGATTTTGGTGTCATGGGTCTCTTGATGATGTTGTGAAAATCTTGTGAAAACTACTCATAAATTATTGAGGTTTTGATGTTAGAGATAATACCTTGAATGATTCATGAGTATAATGGGAGTCTATGCCTCGTAAATGAATTGGTTGAGAAACTATGTAAGTGGAAAATATTATTTGTGAGGCTAAATCTAGGCTTGCCTAATTTAGTGCTTATTTGGCAATTCCTAATGTGTAGCTAGATACAATTTCAAGTTTTATGCTTATTGTGATAAGTTTGCTTGGTATTGTTTAGGTTCTAGCTAATCTTTTTTGGAGCTTAGAGAGTTAGGTTTTTTGCGGGTTGCATGGTAAGTAGCTTTTTAATGGAATTTTTGGAAAATAATTGTGTTGCATAAAGCATTGTTTTTTTTTTTTTTTTTTTGGGGGGGGGGGGGGTGTTAAACACACTTTGAGAAATTGTTTATGGAAACTATGTTTTCCTAGAAAGCTTTATGTTGTAACTTTAATATATGTGATTATTTGTGAAAATGGCATCATATTTGGCAATGCATATGGGAAAATGCATGATTTATTAGCATGGAAAAGATTAGCATCTTTGATTAAATTCTTGAGAATGAATTTTATTTCTTATTGCATTATTTGCAAAATTAAAGATGCTTTGATATTTGGGAAAATTGGTACAAAATCTTCTTGAAGAAATGAGTTTGAAGGCTTTGAGAACATTGTGAATATTTTGGATATTTCAAAAGATTTTGTGAAACTACTTTAAATTGAACTGTGTTTTGATTTCATGTAAACTGTGAGCTTTTTATGTTTTTACCCTTGGGCTGTGACATGTGATTACCCAGCTAGATACTATAGTCTGTGTGAACTTGGTATCTTAGCACTCGTCTTTGTAATGGTTATTAGTTCTGGCTTTGTGTCAACAGAATAGTTCCAGCTTTGTGTCAGCAATGAGTTTTGGCTTTGTGTCGACGATTGTCATGTGGCCTTGGGTTAGATTTTCTGGTTTGGAATGATGTTGTTATTGCTCACAGTGTACATAGTTTTATGTTGAGATATTTTGAGGAATATATAGTATGTAATTTCATGAGAACATCTTGAGAAGCTTTGTGCTGTGTCAATTTATTCATTCTTGTCATACTTTTTTTGGAAATAGTTTTGTAGAAACTATTTGGAAATTCCCAAATTAAAAACATGATTTGTAAATAGTTACCATCATGAAACTTGCATTTCCCCCACCCCTATTAATTATGCTACTTACTAGGTTCTGTCTCATTCCAACATTTTACAAACTTTTTCAGAGTAGGCAACTATCGTTTTGTGACAGCTTTTTGGTGGCTAGCAGTAGTTAGACTAATTGTTGATGGAGGTTGACTTTTGTGATGGAGAGAATTGTTAATGTATAACTTAGAGTAGGCTTGACCCAATTCTTTTGTATTAAATAGTGGTTATGCCTTTATTTCCACTAATGGGACAAGTTGATGATATGTAATTATTTTTTCAGACCTCCATTCTTTTGTGACCAATGGTCATTGTATTTATTGCATAGAGCTCTGACTTACTTCGGGATTGAATTGTCAAAGGGAACAAAATCTATAGGTACCTTTGAGATGTTTTTCTCATACTTTGGACCTTTTTGGGTTTGGGGCATGGCATTAGCCATACAAGTAACCACCTTCAACTATGGGAGGATGGTGATGAGATGCAGAAACATTAAGTAGCAGAACACGTCTACCTCTAGAAAACAAGAAACAAAACATGTTTGCTCCTGAAAATAACCTCGAATCGACAAGGGTTCCTTGAATCCACAAAGGTCCTTGAATCCACAACAAAAAAGGATCTGGAATCCACTAGAGAATAGAGAGACAAAAGTCTGAATTTTATTGATTGCATAATTGTTCAAAAACGTATACAGACTTCGGGGCCTATTTAAGGGCTCCATAAAACTTAACAAACAAGAAAATATATTCTAAAATAACTCCTAATTAATACCAAACCATAATAGGAACCAAATTTGACCTAAAAAGCATTAAATGCGCCTAAAAACAATGAAATAATAACCCTAAACCTAAAATAACGAAAATTACAAATTAAATACCAAAATTAATAAATTACAATAATTAAATTGTAGATTCTGTCCTACATCAAACTCCTCCACTTGAAACAAACTCGTCCTTGAGTTCATTTTTGAAATCTGAAATCTTCCATGCCAAGAGAACAAATACTTTGAATACTTCATCTTCCTCATCTTCTTGCCAAACTTGAAAGTCACCAATTGAGCAACTTGAACTTCTTGTCCCTTGATTTTTATGCAATTGACAATATTCACAAAATAAGAGTCAATAATCAAATCAAATCTTTCCACCTCAATAAAATCAATAAACTTTGTTTCGGTGTCTCCCACCAAAATAATAGGAGCTTGAACGTTGTAATCATCTAACTTGACTTCATTGAGATCGTTGACAACTTCCTCTATAATTTCTACTTTAATGGTTTCTACTATCTTGACCTCAAGATTTTTCTTTATAATAGAGTCTTTATTAATCTCCTCCACACAAGGCCTTCATCAATTTCCTCAGAAATCTCTATATTTTCTTCTTTGACTTCTATATATTCTTCAAGAACAATATTTTCTTCAACATGCAATTCTTCCTTTAATGGTGGAATATTTGGCTCTTCAAAATAATTCAAGTATGAACTTCTTGGCCAATAATAATCTTGTATTGTATATGACAAGATTTCTTCACAATCCAAAGGATAAAATTTGATAGCAAGCATCTTTTTCATCCTTGGCCATGAACGAATTTTGTCTTTACCTTGTTGGATTCTATTAGATTGTGTTCATTCCCACCAATTTAAGGCATACTTACTAAGTTTATACAAAGCAAGTCAAACTTCTTTCTCATAACAAATATTCTCATAGTCAAATAAATCCTCTAGATCAAGTAACCAATCAAGAAAATCTTCTTTTAAAAAATAACCATTAAAACTTGCAATTATTCTATAAGGCCTACATGAAATTTGCTTACCAATAGGTTGCCTGTGAGTTATGTCTCTGCTGCAATTATCCCTATTGTTTCTATTCTTCAACGACACCATCCTAGCATAGATATTTGTGAGTGCTTGTTGTACGTCACGTAATACTTGCTAAATTGGTCGTTGTTGTGGTGGTGGTTATCATCTTGCCGGTTAGCAATTAGACTAAGGTAAGTCAAGGCTCTAATACCAACTAATATCGTGGAAGCTTGAAGAAGCAAAACACGTGTACCTCTAGAAAACAAAAAACAAAACATGTTTGCTACTAAAAATAACCTCAAATCTACAAGAGTTCCTTGAATCTACAAGAAGAAAGGATCTGGAATCCACCAGAAAATAGAAAGACAAAAGTCTGAATTTTATTTATTGAGTAATTGTTCAAAAACGTATACAGACTTAGGGGCCTATTTAAAAGTTCCGTAAAAGTTGACAGACAAGAAAATATATTCTAAAATGACTCCTAATTAATATCAAATTATAACAAGAATCAAATTTGATCTAAAAAGTATTAAATGCACCTAAAAACAATGAAATAATAACACTAAACCTAAAAATAACAAAAATTACAAATTAAATACCAAAATTAATAAATTACAATAATTAAATTGTAGATTCTGTCCTACATCAGATGGTGATTGGTTTGATCTTTAATCACAAGTGGGTTTCTTCTTCTTTCTCAACAGTTGGGCTGCTATTGCTCGTGGAATTAGTGATATACAGATACCACAATTCGAATTTGCCACATTATTCCCACCTAAAACTTTACCTATATTTGATCCAACAAATGGAAAGCACAAAATTGTGATAAAGAGATTTGCCTTTGATGCAACTTCTATAGTCGCTCTTCGAGCCAAATACAGCACAGACAACAACAACATTGCAAACCCACGTCCCTCTTGTGTGGAGGCGTTATCAGCTTTCATACGGAGTCGCTACCTTGCTGCAACACAACCAGAACAAGACCCCAATAAGATTTACGCAGTGTTTCATGCAGCGAACCTACGTAAAAGGTTGGATCCTCCACTATCAGAGCAATATTTTGGAAACATGAGCTTGTCCACAGCCTCTGTAGTCTCATGGAACAATGAGATAGGGTTAGACGGTACTATCATTCGAGAAAGAACCATGTGAAAGAATTCCAAGAGAATGGTGGGCAGATGAAGTTTTTAAAAGAGAACATGGAGAAATTGAAAAAAGGAGAGGGAGTCACCTTGGCCTCACTAGTCTGTGTAGGTTTCCTATATATGAAGCGGATTTTGGGTGGGGAAAGCCTGTATGGCACTACAACAAAGCTGGTTTTTTACAAGGTTCTAAACCCTTAAAAAAGAAGTATTAAAAGCCCTCAAAAAAGATTATTTTCAGGGTCTAGATGACCCTCGATAACCTTTGAAACAAATTTCCACAAAACAGAAATTTGGATGACCTATGTGATCCTTGAAGCAGAAATTTTGACGCCTACATGACTCTTGAAACAAATCTTTTATCTTTACGAAGGATTGACAACCTTCGAAAAATTCAAAAATAAATAAAGCTACTGTAACTTTTTTTTTTAGGGTCTCCTGGCTCTCAAAATAAGGTTTTTCTCTTCTTTTTTTTTTTTAAAAAAAAAACCCACAGCCATGCACATGTACTTCAAAAAACCACATATTATGAAATTTATATTTGATCAAAACACAATTCAATTAGCTTTTCAAATCACTAAATTCTTCATTTTTTACTAGAGAATTTTGAAACTAATAAACATAAAAAAAAAAATATATATATTATGGTCCTAGAAGTAAGGTTGTTCCATTGAGTGGGTGTAATTTTGTTGAATTTTTGGTTTTAGTGTTAAAATATTGACTAGAGGATATTGATAACATGATTTTATATGCAGATTACTTATCAAATCAGCCTTAAAGTGATTTTAACATTAGAGTTTCATTCAAATAACTTCGAATGGCTCTACTCAAAAATCTTATTACAAAATTTTTTGCTTGATCTATTTCTTATTCCTTTCTTGCATGCTTTCGTGGCAGAATAATTGCTAATCTTGATAAGTTTGTGTATGTAATGTGTGATCTTATTAATAGTTAAATATATAAGGGGAAATATATATCTGAACTTCTTTTTATAATATTTGCTGAAAACAATTAATGGTAGAGCATTTTAGTTTAAGTTTCATTTTAGAAAACATTATTGGCGTTGCATTTTTTTTGTTTGACTATCCCTAATATATTTGTGCTTATATTTAAGTGAGATGTTTACTTGATAAATAAAAGTTGACCAATGATATTTATATATATATATATATATATATATATTGTCTGAGATAGAAATCTTACGCTAGCCAAATCTAAATGAATGTGTGTAAAGCTTTTTTCTAGTTACTTGAACACTGACTCTTGCTTCCCCCATTCAACAAAAACTTGTATTTGTGGGTTACCTTCACACCAAAGGAGTGTTTTGGCACCAATGATATTTTAGTATATACGTTAGGGTTTTTTTTTTTTTTTTTTTGTGCAAATAATAAATGCATGAGAGTGGAACCAAATGTTACACAAGCAAAGCCTTCTATTTCATGCTGCACTATACTGATTTGGGACTGACACATGGTAAATTCTAGAAACTTAATGTCTGTTTAGGAACAACTTATTTAGCTTTTTTCTGAAATGGAAAAAGTAAGAAAATTCGGGAAACAAAATGAGATTTTAAAAAGTAGTACATAAAAACTAAAAACTAAAAAAATTGAAATTTAAAAGTTTCACACTTGAGATAATTATAGATATTTTTCATACATGAAGGGTATCTAAAGAGTGTAATTCTATTTTGAATTTTTCAAAATAAATAATTATTGAGTTATGTAATGTTGCATAAATTAATCCTGGGTGTAACTTAAATCTCACCTCATAAATTTCACACTGATTGGATATTATTTATTCTCGAATCCATAAAATCATTTTTTGCATATAATTTTACAATTAAAAATATTTGAAATTAATTTTTTTTTTTTTTTTTATGATGAAATAGTTATTGATCTCTGATCATCTTAATATTTGTATGTACGAAGAGTATAACAAAACAATGTAATTCAAAAGTTGTTTTGTAGAAATATTCCTAAAAAAAAGAAAAGGAATGATGTAACATTAATGTCATAATAAATTAGATCAAATGTAACTTGAATTTATCATTCTTACATAAAGTAAGTCATTGATCAGAAGAATGCAAAATATCTTTACATGTAGGGCTTTCTGTTAAATTGTAAAGTACACCTTTAAAGTTAAAGATTATTTAGATTTTACACTCTCAAATTTGAAAAATTAGATTTTACACCTTGAAGATTGTATCTCTTAGCAAAAGTAACCCTTCAATTACACATTAGACACTAGCATGTCACTTGATGGCCATGTAGATGAGTCCACTAACAGAGGGATTGGCTTTGCTTATAGAGGCAAACTTCAAGGTGTAAAATCCAAATTATGCCAAACTTTAGGAGTGTATTTTGCAATTTATCCAAAGTATTTTGCCTACATAGTATGTTCATGGATGCTATTTTAATCATTTACTATTTGAATGATATATAAAAAATTTAGGGTCAATATTAGGACCAACTCAACACATTTGGAGCCCGATGGTGATACTTCAAATGGGTCATTTATATTTATATATCATTTAAATAATATTTATTTGTAATAGTTTTTTAATTAAACTTTGTTGTGAAATTGTTGTAAAAATACTATGAATATAGCATTTCTTATTAAAATGGAAAAGAATGAAGGAAAGAAGAAAATTATCTTATTTCACACAAGGGAAACTAATTTAAACACATGAAAGATTAAAAACATATTTTGCAAACTAACCAAACTTTTGACCTTATATTGGCTAAAACCATGACTATCTATCCTAGACAGACAGCCTATAACGCAGAATTTTTTACTAATGAAACATACTCCATGACCTCCTTGTCCCCTTCAAATTTAGCCATGTCTTCCTCCATCAAATTAATCCATGCCTCTATTCCATCTCCTGATTTGGTGTCAAAGAAAGTAACTAGATTTTGGTACAACATTTTTGTAGAACCTCCCCAAATAGGCTTCCCCCACCCGAAATCCGCTTCATATATAGGAAACCTGCACAAGCTGGTGAAGGCAAACGCAACCACCTCTCCTTTGTTTGCTTTTTCAGTGACCTCTGCCATAAAATTCAAGTGTCCGTCACTTTCCAGGAGTTTTTTGACATAATCTAGGTCGACTTTCTTTATCGAGTCTCTCATTGGGAGAATAATGCTGGAAAACCCATCATCCTCAGTTTCATTAGGGACTACAAACACTGTGGATTGGCTAATATTTCCAAAACAATTTTCTGGAAGTGGTGGATCCAACCTCGTACGCATGTTCACTGTTTGAAACACCGGGTAGAGCTTACTGGTGTCTTTTTCAGGTTGAGTAGCAGCAATGAAACGACTGTGTATGAAAGCCGATAAGGCTTCGACACGTGTAGGACGTGGGTATTCAATTTCTGTGTTGCTGCTAGTGTATTTGTCTCTAATAGCAGCTATAGCAGAAGTATCAAACACAAATCTCTTTATCACTAGCTTTTCTTTTATCATCCCCATATTTTGATTGAAGCCAGAGATAGTTACTGGTGGGAAGAGCTTAGCTGCTGCATCGAACTGAGGAGACACTATGATGCTACCACCACGAGCAACAGCAGCCCAGTTGTTGATAAACAAGAAGAATGATGAAGCATCTCCTATGACGTGATATAATTCTAGGCCAATCACGATCCCTCCACAATTGAAGGAGGTAACTTGTACAGCTGCAAGTACATCTTTTATATTGTCCAATTCATATGGTAGGAATTTGTTGTGCTCACCAGGGTTTGGATTCTCAAGAAACTCAGAAAGGTTGCATTTGGCCACTGCTTCGACGTAGTGTATGCCTTCATCGTTGCATTCGATATAAAAATTGTCCTTAATCCGTCCAGCTAGCGGGTAGAAATGTGTTAAGGCCTCGGATAAGGATTTCTTAATCCTTTCAATTTGTTCAAGACTGTTGAGATTAGAATTGGTGTCTTTGGGATAGAATAGAACCCAAGGCATGTAAAATTGAGGTGAAACTTGATCAAGAAAGGAGAGTTGGTAATTGCGGAGGTGATCAGGTGTAGGAGACGAAGGTTTGATGGTCTCCTTGGAGACAACTTCGACTTCAATGGTCATGGTTATGTATTCAGTAAGTGAATACAAGATTGATGGAAAACAACCATGCTTATAAGAGCAATATATATAGAGTTAAGAGAGTTTGTTCATAAAGTCAATGAGTTCAAGGAATGAATGATACAATGTTGCACAATGTAATTATTCATCTTATGAAATACAACATGTATCCATGTGAACACTTCCCATGTGCGAATCGCGGGTTGTATTAACTCATGTATAGCTGTGGTTGCGGACATTGCCAAATTCAACGTTGTTTAATTTTTTTTTTCTTACTTGTTAAAATGATTAATGATTATATATAATTACTTATGAAGCGCGAGTGCAATTGAAGAAATAAAGAATGAAAATAAAATGGTTAATGGCCTTCGCCTATGGGTCAACAGATTTTTTATATTCGCAGTAAGTAGTAGTGGCTGATATATTGTAGTTCAAAAATCTTTTGTATAAGAGTGATTATGAATCTATGACGTACGAGTAACTTAATTATATAAATTAAAAATATAAAAAGGAAAGAAATAAAGAAGGCAAAGTGGTACCTCTCACCCCAACTAATTCAACGAGGGATTAATTAGTTGTGACTTGTGAGTTGTGACATAACTGTGCTGGCTTTGTGATTTTTTATTCTTTAAAGGTGATAA
The DNA here is from genome assembly GCF_932294415.1 of Quercus robur. Classification (NCBI taxonomy): domain Eukaryota; kingdom Viridiplantae; phylum Streptophyta; class Magnoliopsida; order Fagales; family Fagaceae; genus Quercus; species Quercus robur. The sequence continues at coordinate 51,950,601 of NC_065536.1, forward strand.
CATTTTAATTTATGATGTTGAATTCATAATCAAAAAATTGGTATGGAATTCCAGCCAATTGTTGGAAAATTGATTATATATATATATATATATATGTGTGTGTGTGTGTTATCTACCCCATAAAAATTATCATCTTCGAGGAATGATACATATAACACATCAAGTTGTCTATGTGGTATGTTGGATTGTGTGTGTTTAGATTATGAAGGTGTGGTATAAATGTGTTTTGTTTTTCACATTATAATATATTTAATTCATTCAGGTTATATATAATTGATTTCAAAATAATTCAATTAAGATTAGTCTTTCTCAACTCTCAAGTGTAAGACCGAGCTTTGTCAAATTCATAACTAATATGAATGCATCAGTTTAATGAATATTATGATTTTGTAGAAGTATCATGAATGCTGTGTAGAATTAACGTGTATTAATGGATAAGATTGAAATAATATAATTCATGCAATAAGCTGAGGATGTGGTTCCAGCAGCCCAGATGCTTACATCTTTTTGAGAAAAAAGTAGTCATTTTAGGAATTTATTTGAAAATTACTTAAAACCATGGGACTTCTAACTCACTCTCCACATAAGTTTCCAAAAATGAAAGTTTATAATCTGCACGCTACACAAGCTACGACAAAATTGTACTTATCAATGTTACATTATTTGATAAAATCGTTATAGATGCAATTTAATAAATTCATATGCAAACATATATAATTTGATTCGCTGTGAGGGTGCATGGAGAACAATGCATCACTGTACATTTTTTTTATTATAGTTTCATGCATCTCTATTATGTTTACACCACCGGTCATGTTAATAGCCAAATGAATTTGTGACTTTGGTGAAATAGTTACCTACGCGGCCTTGACCTTTTTTCTTAAGCTGCAAATTCTATTATGTTGAAGGCCAACGGTTAAGAGTTGGTGAACCGTGAAAGATTGCAAAAGAATGTTTTAAAATTTCGCTGTGTTATTTGTATCACACGAATACAGTAGGATAGTTTTAGATGAATATTCCTACGGAATCTAACTCCATTAAATATAAAATTTAGGCAAAAATAAAATTATACCTGTTAACTTTCCCCAATTCTTATTAAATCATTCTTGTCATAGCATATTATTATTATTAAAAATGAAACTTGCATTTCCCCCATCCCCATTAATTATGCTACTTACTGAACTCCGTCTCATTCCATTATTTTATAAAATTTTCAAAGTAGGCAATAATCTTTGAGACAACTCTTTGGTGACTAACAGTAGTTAGACTAACTACTAATGGAGGTTGAACTTTTGTAATGGAGATATTAGATAATGTAGATCTTAAAACAGGCTTGACTCATACTTTATAGTGGTTGTGACGTTATTCCCACTGATAGGACAAATTGATGATATGTAATTATTTATTCAGACCTTTTTTCTTTTATGGCTAATGGTCCTTATAATTAATGCTTAGAGCTCTGACTTACTTTGAGAATATATTCAATGGAATTATTATGATAATTCTTGATGTTGATACTTGATATGATTTATGTGGATTAAATTGTCAAAAAGGAAAAACCTATAGGTACTTTGAGACGTCTTTCTCATGCTTTGGACCCTTTGGGGTTCGGGGCGTAACATTAACTCTTTGTATTTACAGATTTCCTACCATAACATTTATCCTATCTCACATGTTCATACTGTCCCTATAGATAGGTGTGCATTCCTTTATGCTCTTGTTATTGATGATTCTATGTGTTTTCCCTCTATGCTTATTCAAATCACTGTTGATATCTATAGGAGTACGAGTAAAGCTAAAAAATTGTTCTTTCCTATGTACATATATAGGATTTTGAGGTTTCTAGGGTTGTCAAATTTTCCTCCCTTATTAGAGTTAGTTCACATCACTGCTCCTATAGGAGCCACCTTTCTTAGATAGCGATAGGCCCAGATGAACAATGCTGAACCAAGCACTAGGACTTTAAAGAGATCACGAGGTGAAGCTTCTACTACATCTCCTGCCTCTGGTGCTATGCCTACTGCTAAGGAGACTTTTGTGGATCTAATTGCTGCTATGGATCCTTCTGGTGGTGCTGATGATGTTGATCCTATTGTTACCCCTCCTTTCTTGCTTCGTGCCACGATGGAGTCTTTCATGACTACTCAAGCAACTCATGGAAAGCTTTTGGATGAGTTGTTAACTTAGGTTACTGCCTTAAAAGCTGATTTTGTCGACTATAGGAGTGCGTTTCCGCCTCTTCCACCCTCTAATAATTGATGTTGTTGTTGCCTTTGGTAATTCGTAACAAAAAGAGGGAGTAGGTTTTAGGGCTTTTTATACTTAAGAGGAGTAGATTTTTTGTACTTAGGAGGAGTTTCATGTATTTTCTTTGGTTTTGATGTTTATATTTCCTTTTATCTTTATATGTCATAATTTATATTTGTTCAGTGTTTTTGTTCTTGTTTCACAAACATTGATGTGGTTATTAATTATGATATTATTGATGATAAGGTTATTCATTATGATATTACTATCTCTCTTTATATGTTTTGTGAATTAAAGATCGGATTTTTACTTTGATTTTGGTACTATATCTTCCGCACATGTGTTTATGGTTTTGTTTTTAGTGTTTCAGGAATTTACAGATTAATTCTTTCAACAGCTATTGTCTATACTAGCAACTAATAGTTAGTAGTTGTGTTAGAATTGTATTAGGGCAATATCTTGTATTTGGGCTAGTATTTAACTTAAGCATTTCATTATGTATGTGTGTTTTGTCACGGATTGCCAAAGGAGAAGATTATTAGGTTCTAAAGATTTATGATTAAATATTTAGAATCATATTTTAAATGTGTTAGCAAACCGAGAACAAAACATGTCTAGTCTATGTATTAAGCAATGCTTAACAATATAGGTTTCAAGCTTCAAGTTTAGCTAACTGCAGAAAAAGGGAGTTAATTTCAGTTAAGCTCGACTGATCTAGAAATTAACTTGATCGATTGAGAATCGTAGATATCAGATTCTGCAGAAGTTTTAAACAAGGCCCAAGCCCGTAAAAACATTTAGGGCTTCATTCTAATTAATTAACATATAAAAGAGAAACCCTAGCTACGTTTTTCAGACTTTTGGAAGATTTGTGTGTTACTCTTTGTGAGATTTGAGAGGTTTTGTTCATTCTAACTACACAAGAATTTACTGGTGTAAGATCTACAATCAAGTGGTGGTAGAACCTAGCTGCTGCTACAAGATCATTACTGCTGGTGATCTGAAATCTTTGAGTGGGATCTCAAAGTCACAAGTAAGAGTGCTTGTGTTGCTGTAAATCCGAGAGGAGTCTGTGGAATTGGAGATTGCATGTGGTCGTGTCAGTAAGTTACTACATGAGGTAGCAATAGATTTAGGGTTAAATCTTTTGTAAAAATTTCAATTCTCTTATAGTAGATTTATTTTACCTTGAGGATAGATAAGTCAAATCATTCACAGGTTTTACCTTGAAACGGTTTGTTTCGTCCGTTTTCCTAAGTCATCATATCGTGGTGTTATTTACTTTTCTGCATTTGTGCATGATATGATATATGTTTGTTTAACCTAAATCTGAATAATAAACCTAATAAATAACTTAGTTAATTAATTAAGTTAAACAATCTAATTTAAGGGGTCTAAATGAACAAACAAAATTTATTTCAATGGGATGTTTATTGTCGCTTATTAAGAATATGGATTCCTTCGTGAGGAATAGTGTTCCTAAGACGCTACGTGCAATACCCAACATACGAAGGTATTGACATACAATATCTCACTCCAGTATACATTAAAGTAACATACATTAATTTCACCTTTTTTTTTTTTTTTTTTGGCTGAAACACATTAATTTCACATTTGAGTTCACATTCCTCTCAAAATTGATATTTATTACATATAGCAGTCGTGACATCATTAATTTGTTCATGTGATAGTTATTTAGAGAAAAAAAAATTCATAGTGGTTAATTTTTCATCATGATTGATATGGTGGAGACTTCTGTAATTAAATACCTAATTTCATCACCGACCACCAACTATAGTTCATGAGTTTACAAGGAATTGTGATTTTTATTTCCTATATGTGACTCTTATTTCTATACCTAAATCACATTCAATGCATCTCATGAACTAACATAATGTCTAATGATAATTTAATTATCATATAATAAAACATTTTTAGAGATTAAATAACGTGATACGAATTGGATTTTAAGTCACAATACCCAACAAGTTTACCTAGCTCGGTTTTGAGATATGGAAACGTTGAGGCCATTCTTTTATATTCGTGGCTACAAAATTCAATCTCATGATTTGCTCCGTATTGCCCACTTAGACCCCATGGTCCACAAAATGTCTACATCACGAGCTTAGTTCATAACTCTCATTCTTATGCATCATAAATATGGCTCAAGACCCCTATTTCTTTTGCTTCGCATATAGGGCTCAATGCCCTTACTTTTTTACTTCACAAAATAAGACTCAGGAGTCATGACCCCCTTCTTCTTCTTCTTCTTCTTCTTCTTCTTCTTCTTCTTCATTTTTTTTTTTTTTTCTTTTGAGAATCATGAGAAGAATAGTAGTTAATATAATATAGTTGAGCTCATTCCAATTGAGTTAGGTCTTTTGGGTTAAGTGTGTCTTTATATATTTTATTAACCACTCAAAAAGACACCCCAATATGTTTATCTCCCTAGCTTCTTCTGGGTATTCAAAGATATCTAAATAGCCTTATTTCTTAGAATTGTTTTTTTTAAAAATAATAAAAGAAAAGAAGACAAAGTTCTTGCCCATGTGGAATATGCAAAAACAAGTTACAATACTGTTGAACTTGAAATTACTTCAACTGCTCAATGTAGGTTAGTTCATTGTTTGATATGAGTTACTTTACTTTTACAATACTGTATTGCTTCACTATTACCTAGCTATTGTTTTATCGCTCTTCTCACTCTATTTTAAACCTATATTCATGCCCTACTTGGTAGATTGCATAAGGTAACATTAGGGTTGATTTAGCCACGAGAGAGAGAGAGATCACACAAAAAAAGTTTCAAACCCTAAATCTCTCTCGTTCACCGTCGTACTAGAATTCAAGAAGTAAATCCAAATACGTTATCTTTGGAGATTTGTTATCAAGGTTGAAGTCAAGATTTTTTTCCAGTGTTGCTATTGCAGGGTAAAGCTTTAAGAGGTATAGAGTTCATATTTTTGGGTTGGCAAACCATGATCAAATGTAATCTATTTATAGTGTTTTTGGTGAGTCTTAAGTTTGTTAATTAAATGTGTATTTTATAGTTCAAGATAAAGACCCAAGTCCAGCTTAAGAAAGACTAAAGTTCAGTGCAGGAAAAACAAAGTTTCCCTAATTTTTATTGCAAACTTGATCAAATTGAAATTTTTTATTGTATTTCAACAACTAGTTTGATCGATTGAGATTCACGAATCAGCAAAAATCTAAAACGCAAAAAAAGCTCATAACTTGTCATTTCAAGCCCAATTCGTGATCCATTTGTTGCGCTATTTAAAGGCCATCATAAGCCATCCTTATAGAGGCTTTTTTGAGAGACAAATTACTGTTTGTGCGGCTAGGGTTTGTATGACCATGTTTCTCTTAATCTCACAATACTAGCGACATTTAAGTAGATCTAAGCCTCCATCTATTCAACCTGTGAGAGTTCGAGAGCATATAGAGAAAATTAAAACAATGTTGCTGCTGCCATAATATTTGTAGATCTATATGAAGCCATGGAGCAAACAAGCAATCTAGTCTACAACAATTGTTGGTCTAAACCTTCAAGTGGACTTCTTGGAGCCACAAACAAGAAAGTTTATGTGCAATCAGTTAGCTAAAATTGGTGATTATAATCTTTGGGAGTCGATCTTAGAGTCACAAATAAGAGAGTTCATGTGCAACAATCCATAATAAAAGAATCTATGGATTTGGAGCTATATGCATACTACATGAGGTAGCAGTAGATTTAGGATAGGATATCCCCAATCACATTCTCCAAGATGATCTTGAGGACGCCACCAAAGATATAATTTGCACCAGCGCCACTATATCACTGCAAGCCAATATATGAAGGACTGACTTCATTTTCCCCTAGATGTTATTGCGAAAGAACATTACCATATCATTTGGCTCCACTTTTTAAAAATCCCTTGTCTTGCTCTAGGTGACCGTTCATTCCTGATTATTCACAATGTAAAACTAAAACACTGAGAGAAACACCTCCCCCGCCCAAAAAAAAATCAGATGTACAAAAAGAGGAGAGATTGGAAATTTGCAATAACACTTACGTGAATATCATGGAAATCATTTATAACACAAAAGTAAGAGCAATATTACAACCACAAACTATTTATAATAATTTTAGAAACTGATTTTTCATATAGACTCATTATTGCTATAACTTTTTTACTTTCCAATAACCCTTTACAACATCAACAATTTGTAAATTGTTTTTTAAAAAAGTGTGTAACTCTAGTTTTTTTTTTTTTTTTTTTTTTGAGAAACGTGTAACTCTAGTTATTTTCCAAAAATAACTACCTGGATGCATAATCTCCATTCCCTTCTATAGAAAGAAAATCCCAGATATAAATACAAAAAGGATATAGAATTGGCAAATTATGGATTACTGGGACAAAGTATTAAATGGGTTGAAGCATCACCACCATTTATTGCTAATAGTATACAGTTGAATGTAAATTCAAAATAAAGCAATACAAACTATTGTATCTCATAATAATAAAAAATACTTTAAGTATTACTGTTTACTCGCAAAAAAAAAAAAAAAAAAGTTTACCACACATTGGTGTTGTGTGTCTAATGTCTGCTGTTTATAATCCCAGTCTATAACTACAAATGTTAGGCCCATTTGTAGTTATATTCTGGGTATGTAATGTATTATAAATCGGGTTTAAAATACTTATATTACTATTTTCATATGTATTTTAATAAGTATTACTGTTTATTAAAAAAAAAAAAAAACTTCAAAGAGAGATTCTATCTTTTAATATTAAAAAAAATTAACAAAAGAAGACGAAAAAAAATTCAAAGAAAGAGAGATCCTACCCAGTCATGTGAAAGCCGCAATGAAGTAAGAGTTTTTTTTTTTTTTTTTTTTTTTTTTTTTTAAATTAACAAAAAAAAAAAAAAAAAAAACCTTCATTGATAGAGAGATCAAGTGGAAGTGGTGGTGAAGTCTAGAGATTCAAACCCGAAGTTTGGTCTTTTATGCTTCACAGCTACATTGGCCAAATTTTGTGATTGGTTGGGACAAAAAACCCGAATAAGTATCATAAGTTAACTTTGAAGATAAACGATAGAGTATAAGTATTAAAAGTTAATAACAGTTTTTCCTCGAAAGAAGTTAAGAACAATTAAAAATTAAAAATTTATGAGTAAAGCAATTAAAAAATTTTATTTGTAAATAAAGTAGTTTTATAGGAGTTAAAATGTGGGAGAGTGAAATTCAAACTTGTAACATGTATCTGCATTTCGGTTTAAACTTTAAATTAAACTAGTCACTAGTCCATGCGATGCACGGGAAAGCTATTGATAACTTCCCTAATATGAAAAAAAAATCAATATCATGGTGTAATTTATATACCAAACCAATAAAATCTATCACTTGCATGATAATAAAATCTATCACACATGCACTGAGAAATCGTGATAACCAAGAGCTTGAAATCATATTTAAAATATATATAACTGATATAAGTACTATCCAATACAATTAATTACACAAATATAGTTTTCATACTCATTCAATCAAATATCTTTCATAAATTATATTAATCATTCTTGATGTCCAAGATGTATCTAAATACTAACATTGCCAGTAAACAAAGATGCTAGACCTTAATGGAATTGAAAAGGCAACATAATGCCGATTTACACCATTGCTAAAATCATCACTTTCCATTATTGAGAGAGAGAGAGAGAGAGAGAGAGAGAGGTGGCTGTTGTGTTGCATCTCTTAAGAAGAATCTACCCTTTACATTTTTTTTTTTGATGTAATCAACCCATAACAAAATAGATGTACCATGTTCAAAGCATGTACATTTGGGAGATTAAAAGTAAAGGAAAATGAACCCATCTAAAGTTTTTTGCTCTTCCTCTTGATGTTGACTTTTCCAGCATCATCTAGAATTAAATTTATATACTCCTCAAAACCCTGTAAGGCATAAAAATTAACTTTTGAACAAATTTACATGTATTCACTTAAAATTGTGAAAGATGCTAAAAATTAGGTTGATATCAGCCTTTTAACCAAAATTCAACATTTTAATGATGCACATCATTAGCAATTTTGCCATTGTTAGTTGCAACATATATCTTTTTATTTGTGACAAATATGGTGCAATTTTGGCCATTAAATTTTAATCAAAAGCCATGATTAGAAATACTCATCATAAATGTGATTAAAAAACTGAAGCAGTAAATTACAACCCTCTGCATGGTTTTTTGTTTTTTTTTTTTTAAAAGACTATCCTTAACATTTTATCTTCAAAACATTAAAATAGGGAATGCTGCAAAAATTTGGAATGATTTACCTATATATAGCTTAACCATACTTACTACTCCATATAATTCAAATCAAGACGTTTGATTTTCTCCCCTCATCACTCAAACAGATTATCAACTAAAATTTTAAGAATTGCATTACATGCAAAACCCAGAAAAGCCCAACATTGAAAAGGACAAAATCAATAATTAAAAGTCTCTAAAAATCATTACCACCATCATGCAATATACAATACAGCCACTTTTAATAAGCACTATGAGAAGCAAATATACAACAAAATACCTAATCTACAAAAATCTATAAAACTAAATCAAATAGCTGTTACTTATCTAACTCTCTCACGGGAACCTCTATTTTTAATAAGATCATCAAGTGACATATCCAATTTAGTAGCCATAAAATCAATAGCCAAAGAAATAGTCTTTGAGAGAAAATTATTTTGTTTTCTTTAGGATAATCTCTTATGGGGTTTCTACGATTTTGATTAGCTTTATTGTTTTAGACTTGAATTTTCCTTCAATTCTTTATTTCTTATTGTTACCTAGCATTGGATGGATTACTCATTTATTGCTTAAAAGCAGCTTTTGATTTCAACTTCATATTTCTTACATAAACAGAAGTTACAGGACGTTCCCATGGAAGTTATTGATTGAAGTGTAATGTGTGTGTGTGTGTATACTGCCAATACACAAAGAAATGGAAGGCAACAACACAAATCACTTCACTACCATTTCATTAATATTGAAGTTTCAAGGAAATCATCACAGTAACAAATCAGCGTGAACTGGACAGACCAATTTCATTACTGATTCATGTGCCTGTTAAAGTCTATTTATTAACCATGGTGGACCATACATCCCATTCACCTCAAGATTTTTAATGAGATTCCACCCATCTACGGTAGGTTATTCTAGGAGTCTTCCAATATATATCAAAAAGACAGTTTTATTTATGATCACAATTAAGCTCTTTATGATACATGATGCACAAATTATTCTAGATAGTGACAATAATAAGTTCTTAATTTATTTTGTTCACAATAAAATAATACAAACATGTGTAACATGTTTACCTTGATGAAAAGATTGTATCTTTGACCCCAACTTGGATATTCTTGATGCAGCCTAGTATTGGGAATTCAGCAATTCCCAAGGTCTCAGCCCTATGTAAGCCAAGAAAACATGATGTGAAATTAGCTGTAATGTAGATATGGTCATATACACCTTAACCTCAACACTATATAAAATTGTAACAAAAGAAACAAATAAATGATTTTTAAAAAAAAATAAACAGAACAAAGCAATACAAAGTTAAGACTAATATAACCAAAGTGAAGACTATGAAATTTTGCATCAATGATGAGAAAGTTAAATATTTCAATTACATCGATAAGATAAGGAAAATCAAGAGAGCCCCATTCAAACTATATATATGCTAGTGTTAGTACAGCCTCACATGTGGAGCATTTTCACTCATATATAGAGAACAACTTTAACATTGATAGTGTAAAGAAGTAGAGTCACTGAAACATTTACCATTTGAAAGAAATAGATATCGGCAAACAAAGAATAGATGAAAAAAATATCTTCAGAAACTAAGTAGGATTAAAAAATGAAAATTATTACTAAATTGCTCCAGACATACAAAGTTCTTAAACAATTCAAGCCATATAGGTCCCAAGTTCAAGTGAAACAATTATTTTTGGCATTTTTGGGAAGTAACAATGGGGAAAGAAATACCCTTTCTTTATCTCAGATTTAGGCTTCTTATAAACTTCCTTTTCCTCTTTTTCTAACAAAGACAACACCACCTTAACAAAAACAGTTCCCATGAATAAAAATTCCTAAACAAATCTAAATATCCCCATAAGCAGAGCACTCAACAATAGGAGTGTAGGACTGCTATATTAATAGGAAGTATTTTCCTCAAAGTGAAAGCTTATCTGAAAAAATTCAGTGAACCCTTCACATTGAAGTTAAGATTCAAAATAACTTTCAGTAAGGATGGAAAGTTTTCTATTAGATTTTTTTTCCTTGTACTTCCTAAGTGATGGAAAGTTTGGTTTAGGCATTTTTACAAATGCTTTGGGGAGCAAATAACATAGTCACCAACCAAAATCTTCAACTTGTAGTACAACTTTAAACAAAATACAAATGTATAAATAGTTACTAAGTATTTAACATCTAACCACTGTAATTTATCACACACACAATGAAGTATACAAAAAATTTCCAATACCAAGAGCAATATAAACAAAGAGAAAGTAAGAAAAACACAGAAAATGACACTCACAATGTGGTTCATGTGGGCGTGAGAGATGCAAAAGAAGTCTTGCTGTATCGCCTGCTAGGGACAATGACCAATATTGAAAGCCAAATTAGGAGTATGCAAACTTATGCAGGTTTTGTGGCATGCAATTGATAGATCCTTCACCAGTAACTTAGTTTTGGCTAACCAAAGCACCACAAATTTCCACATCTTCTCTTCCTGCCCTTACAGATGAAAAGTAGCTATTCGTAATTATGAGGTTGTATCACAGGAACAACATACTCTCCAATGATAAGTAAATGGTGTTATTCAATTTTCTCTCTAGAAAGACTTTAGGTTTGAATTCCTATAATCCATTTATTGTAAACCCCAAAAAAAGGAAAGAACAGTTTAGGCATCTAAGATTGGTTCAAACATTGCGTGAATGTGTGCCTAACATGAACAAAGGTCTTCTTCAATAACTAATAAAATAAAAGTAATAAACCCTCCCTAGAAAACGATTTAAGAAGATGATGCTAAAATCATTAAATCAACAAATTTGGTCAACCAACAAAGTTAGCAGCTTCAACTAAACTTGAACAAATCAAACCTAAAAAATAAGAGAGCCATATTGATACAACACTGAGGCCAATATTCATTCATAATTCATTTACTAACCAAAAACAAAAACAAAAAAAACAAAAAAACAAATTAAGAAAATTAAGATTAATAAAGACAGATTTTCAGGGGTTAACCCACCATGACACCAACAAAGTCAGAATCGCCTTTGAAAAGGCTCGCACGACAGAATCTTCTTAACTTTCCCATCATTTTCTTGTGTTTCACTCCCATATAGTCTAAGCCAAGCTTCAATAATTCCTATTTAATTTTTTAAAAAAAAATTTAACACCAATAACCTAGAGGTTAGAGGTCAGTTCGTGTTTTGTGTTTTTCAGGGAAAAGATGGAGGATGAGAGAGAGTTGAAGAAGAAGCAGATATCTTCGATTTTGCACGGGTTCAACCTTAATTTACCAATTATCCAAATACCTAAATTAAAGAAAATCAAACCAAATCCAAGTACCTAAATCTAAGATAGCAAAAATTAAATCATAAAATACCTGCATTGGTAGTGGCTTTGGCGATATATGACGGTGGCGGCCGGAGGCTGGCACTTTTTGCCACTGAAGGAGTGAGAGAGTGACCATGGGCTATGGTTTAGGGATTCTGAGAATTGAGAGAAGCAGAGAGAACAGCAAAGAAGAAAGAGTATTCGGTCTCTCTGGAGCCTAAAATAAAAAGAAAAATAAAATAGTGAGAGAACGCAGAGCATCGGGTTGGGGATTCTGAGAATTGAGAGAAGCAGAGAGAACGGAAAAGGAGAAAGAGTATTCGGTCTCTCTGGAGCCTAAAATAAAAAGAAAAATATAATAGTGAGAGAACGCAGAGCATCGGGTAGGGTTTTAAAAAAATTTTATTATTATTTATTTATTTTTTTAATATTGTGCTGATGTGGAAATTTGTGGGAGTTTCAAAAGTTTCGGTTATATATATATATATATATAGAGAGAGAGATTCCACCTAGATATAAGAAGTTCAAATTACCTTTATACCCTCATTTATTTATTTCTTTGAATTAAATATCAAGGATGTTAAAGAGAATTGAAAAGTTGGTAACTAATTTTCTAAATCCTCTTAATAATAATAATAATAATAATAATAATAATAATAATAATAATAATAACAGCTCTCAAGAAATCAAATGATAATGGAAGAATAATACTAAATAAATAAATATATAATAAATGTTTTCCATCAATTTAGTAACAGCCACAAAAAAGCTTTTTAGCAACATTTTAGCGAGAGATTTTTTTTTCTTTTTTCTTTTTTTCTTTTTTAAGTGCTTATCAGTTATCACATATAAGGATCAAAGACAAGGCTAAACCTAAACGCCGCAAGACCACAACAACAACTTTAAAAAATAATAAAATTAATAGGGAGATCTCATAAAAGAAAATAATACACGCGCGTTATACACCCCTAAAGCCACAATAATCTTAGAGAGAGAGAGAGAGAGATGAAGAGACCATACCTCCAAATTTTGGAGTCACCAACAGACCCAAGGAGGAAAGGGTTAGCATTAAGAGAGACAAAGAGAACTCGACTAAGAGAATTATTTGGTAAAACTTTTTTTTGGGGGGGGGGGGGGGGGGGGGTGTGGGGGGGGTAACCCCTATAGCATTATGTTTTTTGCTATAGACCGGGTAAGTGATCTATTTGTTTGTAATTTGGGTTTGCCTAAATGTTTTACTTATCCGGATTTTTGAATTTTTTTCTAGCGTTTTAGTTTATCTAAAGGATTATCTTGGTGTTCCTAGAGTAACCGGGCAAAAGGAATGGTTAGATAGGTTTTTTTTTTTTTTTTTTTTGAGTTTCATGGGTCAATTTGTAAAGCTTTTTGGGGGAGGGGGGGCAAGAATAGATATTAAGGGTCAAAATCTTAAATTCTGTATAAATATATATACTAAAATATATTTTTTCAAAAACTGGGATGGGGCCATGCTCCCCTCCCCCGCCCTAGTTTTTTATCACTCTCTTTTTGAACTACTCACCTATTCTCTTTCTCTCTCTATCCCTAACGAAGACAAGTCCTCGATTTATAGACTAAGGGAGGTGTTGGTTTATTACAAATGTTACATGCCTATTGGTCATGACTACATGATAAAATCAAGTTTAATCAAATATTACATGCCTTATTTTTTATTGTTTCCTATGCAATTGGGGACAATTATTTGCTATATACTTTTTTTTTTTTTTTTGAGAAATATTAATTTCTATATACTTTTTTTTAGATAGAATTTTTACTTTAACATAATCTAATCTAAGGGAGGTGTTGGTTTATTACAAATGTTACATGCCTATTGGTCATGACTACATGATAAAATCAAGTTTAATCAAATATTACATGCCTTATTTTTTATTGTTTCCTATGCAATTGGGGACAATTATTTGCTATATACTTTTTTTTTTTTTTTTTGAGAAATATTAATTTCTATATACTTTTTTTTAGATATAATTTTTACTTTAACATAATCTAATCTAAGTGTATATATGGGTGAAATTTCTTCCTGAAAAATTGAATCTCGACCCTTGCCCCCAATACCCACAAGTATTTATACTTATGAAGTGACCATTGCACCGAAGATGCGCGGTGGTTTAATTGCTATATACTTGAATTGTTGAAACGATTAAATCTTAATTGATTAATAATTGGCACAACCATGTAAAATTGATTAATTCATTCATCATTAACAACCTGATCGAAATAACCCAACAACTATAATTAATGTAATCTTTTTCTACAACACATTACACACTTATTTTTTCTTTCTATTTCTTCCTTTAGCCTCATTAACAAATATATTACACACATACTTAAAATATCAAGGGATAAAAAGAGTATTTTATTTCACTTCCCCTACCCTAGAAGGGAAATCTAAAAACCACACAATAAACATAAAAAAAAAAAAAAAAAAATTGCAAATACAGATAGTAGGCCAGTTTTTGCCCTGATCATGATTATCAATCCAACTCAGTCGCACAGAAACTTTAACTGATGAAACATATGCCTGAAGCTCCTTGTCGGCTTCAAATTTATCCATGGCTTCCTCCCCCAAGTTAAACCAAATCTCTATTCCATTCCCTGATTTGGTATCAAAGAAGCCAACTAGATTTTTGTACAACCATTTGGCTGAGGTTACCCATGCAGGCTCCCCCCACCCAAAATCTGTGTCATATGTAGGGAATCTGCACAAACTGGTGAAGGTCAAGTAAACCATCTCTCCTTTAAAAAAGTTTTCCATGTTCTCTTTCATAAAACTCGTCTGCCCACCGTGCTCTGAGTATTTTGACATAATTCATGTCCACTTGTCTTATGGCATCTCTTACGGGAACAACAATGCCTTGAAACCCAACCTCAGTGTCCCAAGGGAGTACAGCCACTGCGGGCACACTCATGTTTCCAAAATAATCCTCTGAAAGGGGTGGATCCAACCTTGTACGCAGGTTTGCTATATGAAATGCTACGTATACCTTATTGGGGTCATGTTCTGGTTGGGTTGTTGCAAGGAAGCGACTCCATATGAAAGTTGGTAAGGCCTCCATGCGAGATGGACGTGGGTTTTCAATGTTCTTGTTGTTGGTGCGATCTGCTATAGCAGATGCGTCGAACACAAATCTCTTTAACACAATATTGTTATCTTTTATAATTTGATTAGGGCTAAGTGAAGTTTCTGGAGGGAAAAACGTGGCAGATTCGAATCGTGGAATTGCTATGTCAGTATAACCACGAGCAATAGCAGCCCAACTTCTGAGGAACATGAAGAATGAGCAAGCATCTGAAACCTTGTGATCGAAGACTGTACCGATCACCATTCCACCACAATTGAAGGAGGTGACTTGGACTGCAATGGCTATTCCATTGACACCGTCCAGTTCAAACGGAAGGAATTTGTTGAACTGATTTGGGATTGGATCCTCGAGGAATTCAGACAGTTTGCGACTAGCCTTGGCTTCCACATAGTGAACGCCTTCATCGTTGCAATCAACGTAAAGCTTTTCCTTAACCCGTCCCGCTAGCGGGTAGAATCGTGTTAAGACCTTTGATAATGATTCCTTCAGCCTTTCATGATGTTCTATGTTGCTGAGATTAGCACTGGCATCATGAGGGTAAAAGAGAACAAAGGGCGTAAAAATTTGAGGTGTAATTTGATCAATGAAAGAGAGTGTGTAATGGCGGAGGTGTTCAGGGGTTGGCGAAGAGGGTTTGATGGTGTCTGTGGATATAATTTGGATATCAAACTTCATTGTTTATGTAGTTACTAAGGCTATAGTGGACCTAAGTGGTTGTTGGCATACGATGATGGAAAAAGCCACCATGAGAACCACAGTTATATATAGAGTTGCTGTTGAGAAACAGTCAAAAGAACTCACAGCTTGTACTATATCTCATGTCTCACAGCTTGTACTATATCTCATATCTATATCAGAACAAGAATCAAGCAAGAAAAACATTAATTTTTTTTCGTTTTGTTAGTTATGGTTGCTGCATAGCTTTCAGGGTTGTGGATCTTTCTTGATGTTTGCTTATTTTATTGATTATGAAAGGTACAGGATTCGAATATTGGCAAAAAGAAAACGACACGTCTAAGTGGAGTGCCCTTCCATACTACTACTACAAAGCAAAGTCAACTTGGAATAGGTTTAGGCAATTATTGGTGAACATAAATATCCTTGGATTGGAATTGTTGTATGGGAGTTGCAAATGGAAATTTGATTGTAGCCCTGTCATATGAAATCGATTGTGTGATACCGAAAAGAGAAATAGATTAAATAAATATGCGCAAATTAGTAGATATAATAATAATATTATGGGGATAGTTGTATGTTGTCTTAATTTGAAGGGGTTTTAAGAAAATCAAATTAGGTTAATAACCTCTAGTCAGTTAATAGACTAAACATATTAAGGCAAGTTGGCATAGGGTGTTTTAGGCAGAGCATTATATTCCTTGTTCTGAAAAAAAAAAAAAAAAAAGAGTTTGAGCATTTCTCAAATCTCGAAAGCAAAAAATATGGAAGCTGAATTCTGGTGCAAAGATTAAGTCATCCTTAAAGTAAGAAATCATTTCTAATGTCATATTTCCCACCCCCTCCTTAATTCTAGGGTTTTGGAATTTGGGGAACTTTCAAGATTAGAAGGTTCCAATTGAGTGAGTGTAATTTTATTAAATTGGAAGGATCCAATTTAATTAGTCTTAGAATAATGACTATAGGATATTAATAACATGATTTTTTTTTTTTTTTTTATGGAGATTAGTTATCCACTCAATCGTAAAGTGATTTAAACATTAGAATTTCATTAAAATAATTTCGTATTAGAGTTCTACGTACTAAAAATAATTCGTGGGGAAACTTGATTTAATTCATGAAAAGGAGTTATAAAATATATATATATATATATATATATATATATATATATAGAATGAAATATCTTGTAAATTAGAAAAAAAAAAGAATAAAAAAAAAAAAGGAAAATCCACTTTAAAAGGGAGTCTCATATAGGCACTCTCGTAATTATTACGTGAAATTTTTAGAGTAATCCTTTCCATTTGGTTTAGAAGTAACAAAGTTTTTTTGCGCACATCTCAATTAACCCAAATATACGCATATCTCATTTTCAGAGTAATCCTTTACATTGGAGATAATAATAAGTAATAATTAATCCTATTAAAAAAATGTAATTAACTTTTTTCCTTGGCAACTTATATTTTTCTTAAAATAAAATATTTAATTTGCGAAGTAGTATTTTTTCTTTCCTTACAAATTTTCATTTAATTATTTTAGCTACATCTATTTAACAAAAGAACCAGAATTTCAATCCTTTTTGGAATGTTACCATTTCTTTTATTAAGTTGGTTTTATTTATAAAAAAAAAAAAAAAATCTACATATTCAAAGTTGGATCAAACATGTGTAAAGTTAGTGAAATGAAACAATATATTTAGAAAGTCATATTTGTTTGAGCTGTGTTATAACATCATATATGGACCGGAATGAAATTGCTTACATATTGGGAAACAACTGGATGTACAAAGTAAAATTATTAGACTTTAATGGGAGGTTTTGTACACTTGTTAGACATAGCTTTATGAATAATATCGTTCTCATGTGCCTAACTCATTTGGTTGGGTTGAGATGTGACAGATTTTATATTGTCTAAATTATGGTATAAGATGATCGCCATTCGATTTGGATCTTCATGCAAATCATTGTCTTGAAAGTTACTTCTTTGATTTTCTTCCTCAAGCAGTAGAAGAATTTCATAATCTCACAATAGATTGAACCTCTAGATACATTCTCTTTTTTCAATAAGAGAAATAACATGGTGTTACAAGAGCATTGAAATTGAAAACATCAGTTATTCATAATTGTGAAAAATAGAGTTCGTTATTTGTAAGGTGGAATTGAAATTATGTACTCGTAACTCTCACTTAACTTACAGCTGAGTCAGTCATAAAAATTTAGCCAAACTGAGCCGCATTTCATGCATTTATTTTATTATTAACCGTCAACACAAGTTACACAAGCCATAAGAATAAAACATTTTTACCTTGCACAGTTGCACTTACAGCTTCTGGAATCCACAAATTTTATTCAGCAAATTCTGGTGTTGCTTTCTGGATACGGATCCAAGAAAACAACGGAAGAAAATTTTATGAGAAAAATAAACAAGAAAAAGAGAGGTTGAACTCGAATGTTTCAATCTTTTGGAGGTTATGAACATGTATATCGGAGATAACAATTTGGCCATCGTTATCTTGCTTTAAACGTTTATTTATTTTATTTTTTCAATTTCCATTTTATTATTTAGACAAATATTTTTCCTTATTTATTATGGTTATGCTTCTGACAAGGGAAAGTGCTTTTACCCACACGACAAAAAATGTTTACCTCATACAGCCGGAAAAGAAAAAATAATATGAATTAATTTTAGAAAACAACATTATCTTTTTTCTTTTTCTTTTTTGAGAAATAGAAAACAACACTATCAAATATTATAACGTGTACCGAATCAAAAAGATAGCAAAGCTACAGGGTACAATTCGGCTCAAACCACATGTGCAACTTTGTTCCGGGGCTGGAACAGAGTCATCAACCCAACAACCAAACCAAAGGCTGCCTTCTCAAGCATTCTGCAAATGAATTTATCAAAAATCATATATGTGGTGCAGGGACCATTCATTTGGTTAACCCACAAATGGTATACAATAATTAGGAAATACCATGATCTACAATCAATTAATCATCCAACTCACACACACAAAAAGTCATACTTAATGTATAAAACTCATATTTTTGTAGAATTGAGTCATAGTAGGTAGTTTTATACCAAAATTTTATATTCAAAAAATTGATTTTTAGACTCAAATGGACAATCTACCGCTTTTGATAGAAAACACTTGCCATTGCACCAATACATGCCCAACCCTAACCCCACCCCCCCCCCCCCCCCCCAAAAAAAATAAAGATGGATAAATGTAGCTTTAATTACAAGTATAAAGTTCTTATGGAGTATGGGGGCCAATAGTTGGGGTTCAAGTCTCCAAGAAAAAACTTGATACACATATACACTAAAATTAGGTTAGAATAAAATTTCTATCTTATATAAAAATAAAAATAATATTATAGGGCTAGTGATAAAAGATTTGACAAGTAACAATAAAGAGACTGTTTTAAAACTGTTATGCTGTTAAGGAATTAAGATCGTGTAGAATTTTTAAGCTAACTCTATCTAAAGTTTCTAACATCTTATCCGCTCAATTTAAAATAAATAGTTGTATTTTTCCATGATATCAAAAAATTAATAGATGCTAAATCCAGTATAGGTAATCTTTTTTTTTAAATGTTGAAAACGAGGTAAAATTCAATGCTCACATGCGAGCACAAAAACTCTCCTATTTTTTTGGGTAAAAGTTAATAATTTCCATTTATTATAATTTAGAAATATACATACATATATATATATATATATATATATTTGACTCAAATAAAAATGATAAACTTTAGAGATAAGCTGTAATTGTAATTTCTTTTTTAAACTTGAAAGGGAAAAAAATCCTAAATTTTAGAAATTCTATTTTTAAATTCAAAATAAAATTTGTTATTTGACATTTATAATCTTATTTTTAAATGAAGTAACCATTCATTAATGAATGTATTTTTTAACCACATAAAAGTCTATTTGAAAGAGAGAATTCCTGTTATATATACTATAGATAAGAATTTATGAACTATGTGATGAAATTGACCCAAGAATTCTAAACGAATTTGAATGAAATGAAAGACAAAATTCTAATTTTATAGTACACAAAATTAATATTAAGTAAAATATATACTATACAAACTGTCTAGAACATTAAAAAATAGAATTATATTTATTGAGTCCAACAATATTAATTCACAACCGAAAAAATTGAATTATTTAGAACATCAACATAAATTTTTTCACGTGAATCACAAAAATAAATTCAAGAAAGGAAATATGTGTCGAGATTGTCAGGTATAATGAATAAAATAATTTACTTTTATGATTTTGCAAACAAGAACAGTAGACTGATTTTTCGGGTAAATAAATAAAATAAAACTAATTAAACTCACTGACAAAGTAGACAAAATGAAATACTAAAATCTTATCAAGGCTTTTATTTGACAAATGTCCTTAAGAAAGATTTCCCCCTCTTGTGTGCACAATGAATAGAATTATATATTTCTCTCGCATTGGAGGATTGTATTCATAAAAATGATAATGAAAAAGCAACTAAATGGCTTGAGACACTTTATTTCTAACACATGTACCAGTTAAAAAATGGAGCAAAAGCAAATAGACGATCTCAGCTCGTCTATTTCTACATTTTGGATAGGCATAATTATTAATTAACAGACATGAAATAAAAAATCATTTAATATTGGACGATCTCAGCTCACATACATGCACCAGCACACAGCCCAACCCTAGGCCTAGTGCATGCAATGCACGTATGTGCAGTAGAAGGCCCACTTGAGTAGGTCCTCCCCTTTACACAAATGGTTCGCCACTTGGGCCCCTCAATGGCCCATTTACTTTCTTAAGTGGGTTTTAAGGACTTTTATCACTTCAAGTCTCAACCCAGGTTTAAATAGATATTTTAGAAGGTAATTTCACATTCATTTCTTAAAAATTTTAAGGAAATGATCATGTGATGTTAATCTCTTCATGGTGAAGAATCCAATATAACTCTGATCTGCATCCAACAAATCTCTACTTTGAATTCCACCAAAAAATCTCCAAAACTAAGTCAAATTAGAAATTTGAGACAACTTTTCTAACAAATCTTCACCTTGAGTTACATTCCACAAAACAAGAGACATAAATTGAGTTAACCTCCACGACAATTCTTCCACCTTGGCCAAATTTACCGAGCATAAAATTCATGAAATTCTTCTCTCCACCTTGAAATTCCTCGCTCAGCCAATAAATTCGTAGCACATATTTGAGAATCTTTGGACTAAAATATTAGCATAGAATAACTGAGGCCATAATGGATTGGTATTGATAAGTCACAAGCCTCTTATGGAAATTAGCATATCTTATCCAAGCAAGCCTTTTACACGACCTTACTTATGTGATTCAAAACCTCCGTGGGTATTGCATACTTGTACCAAAGATTCTAGTAGTATATACATTGATTAAAACAACAGAATATAATTTATCTTTTTTTTTTTTTTTTTTACATTCACATCATTACACGAAATTTTTTACATGCACACCATAAACATTTAAAAAAAACACACACACAACTTCACAAATACGAAAGTAAGAAATTTTTTGCTAGTCTATGATTTTCAACCACCAGTCATGCAAAAACTTTCATGCCGATGAAACATATGCCAGAAGCTCCTTGTCGATTTCAAATTTAGCCATGTCTTCCTCATCCAAGTTTATCCATGCCTCTATTCCATTCCCAGACTTGGTGTCTAAGAATGTAACTAGGTTTTTGTAATATAATTTGGCCGAGCCTACCCATACTGGCTCTCCCCACCCAAAATCTGCTTCATATACAGGGAACCTGCACAAACTGGTGAAGGCCAAGTAGACCACCTCTCCTCTAATAAATTTTTCATAGTTCTCCAGAGAAAAAGTCGTTTGGCCACCATTTTCTTTTAGTATTTTAACATAGTTCATGTTAACTTGCTTTATGGCATCTCTTACTGGAACAACAATGCCATCAAATCCAACCTCAGTGTCCCAGGGGAATACAGCAACTGTGTTTGCGCTAATGTTTCCAAAATAATATTCTGAAAGAGGCGGATCCAATCTTGTACGTAAGTTTGCCATAAGAAGTGCTGCGTAAACCTTATTGGGGTCTTTTTCTTGTTGAGTTGCAGCAAGGAAGCGACTCCATATGAAAGTTGATAAGGCCTCCATGCGAGTGGGGCGTGGGTTTTCAATGTTCTTCTTGTTTGCGCTGTATTTGGCTCTAAGATCCGCTATTGCAGGTGCATCAAACACAAATCTCTTTACCACAATCTTTTCCTTTCCTGCACTTGGATAAGCGTAAGTTTTGTTTTCGGGAGGGAAGAACCTTACAGATTCGAATCGAGGAGTCGCTATGTTGCTGCTACTACCATGAGCAGTAGCAGCCCAACTTTTGAGGAAAAAAAAGAAAGAGCAAGCGTCCATAACCTTGTGATCGAAGACCAGACCGACCACCATTCCACCACAATTGAAGAGTGTAACTTGGACCGCTATAGCTAGTCCATTGACAGCATCTAGTTCAAATGGAAGGAACTTATCGAGCTCATCTGGGATTAGATCGTCAAGGAATTCGGAAAGTTTGCATTCGGCCTTGGCTTCCACATAGTGAACGCCTTCATTGTTGCAATCAACGTAAAGCTTTTCCTTAACCCGTCCTGCTAGTGGGTAGAATAGTGTTAAGACCTCCGATAAGGATTTCTTAAGCTGGTCATGGAGTTCTTCATTGCTCAGATTAGCACTGGCATCATGAGGATAAAAGAGAACAAAGGGCATGAAAATTTGAGGCATAATTTGATCAATGAAAGATAGTGTGTAATGGCGGAGGTGATCAGGGGTTGGTGAAGAGGGTTTGATGATGTCTGTGGATACAATTTGGATATCAAACTCCATTGTTCTCGTATAAAGTCAACTAAGCGTGGCTTTACTAATAGTTACTGACTGTGTGAGGCTAAAGTGGTTGTTGGAATTGGAATTCGATGATAGAAAGCCACCATGGTAGGGACAAATATATAGAGGTGTTGTCGAGAAAGAGTCAAAGAATTCACAGCCTTGTGCTAAATCTCACATCAATGTCTGGACACGAATCACTGAATTTGTTCGTTTTATTAAATTTGGTTGCTGAATAAGTTGTTCAACTGCTGATTTTTCTGATGTTACCCTATTGATTATGAAAATTACACGGTCCGAGTATTGCCAAAAGAAAAGTACACGGTTAAGTGGGGTCCCCTTCCTACAAATTCAACATTAATGGTAGACTTAGGCAATCAGATATGGATGAGCATAAAGGTCCACGGATTGGAATATATATATTGTCCTTAGAGCTTCTAGAAATAATCCGTTACTTTCACTCAAAAAAAGAGAAAAGGAAATAATCCATAATTAATATTCAAGGAAATTATAGTGTTGCAACATCCAGATGTGGTTCCTGGAAAAAAAAAAATGTATGTTAGCTCTACCCAAAATTTCCCAACAATTAATCTTAATCTCCTAAACTATGGACATGCATGATTGACACCCAAAAATATAAATTTGAGTTAAACTTTGATGCTGCAGTGTTCAATAACACAAATGCTTCGGGTATTGGGGCAATTATTTGAAATCATAACGAAGAAGTTATGCTGGTTTCATGGAGTTGGTCATTAAGGGATACAATGTTTTTGTAATGAAGTCTATTTTATGTACACGGCCTAATAGGTCCAGACTTAGACATATATATGAGGATGTTCGCCGCTTGGCTGTGGGGCTTCGGGGTCTGTCAGTCAGCTGCGTTAGACGTAGCGCTAACTCCGCTGCCCATTCTTTGGCCCGTTTTGCTTGTCATCTAGATGAGGATTCTGTATGGTTGGAAGAATCACCACCACTTGCTCTTGAGGCCTTGTATTTGGACTCTAATTTTATTAATGAATGAATGATGCTCAATCCATTTTCCAAAAAAAAAAAAAAGTCCTCTGTTCATATGTTTTCGTGTTAAGTATGACATAATTTTGTATTGCAAGACCAAATTAATTAGTCATCTCTCCAAATTAGGTAGGAGGTAGATTGGATTTTTATAAGTAAAACGTAAACAGAAAGGTAAAACCTGGGCGTACACACATTACTAGCCCACGAGTAATACATAGAAAAAAAAACAAACTTGGCTACCCCCATACAAATAAAAGACGAGTAAAAGAAAACAGGGATGTTGGTATCGGTAGCCCCATGCTCAAAGGTTTCCCTAAGTGTCTTAAAGCTTTTAGTATGTCTCTTAATGAACTCTTTTTGACCTGGGACATTCATTGGCTATTTTACAAGGAAAAATGTCTATAGATTTTAAGTTAAACTAGCGGATATCCTGTATTATGCACGGTGCATTTTAAATTATTTTTTAAGAAATTATTTTATAGTCCATGTATATTTAAATTTATAAAATCATCAAATTTAATTGTATTATATGTTATTAGAAAAAAGAAACACAAATTCTTAACACTAGAACACTTAAAAATTTAAATATGTTGCTTGAGTGATTAGCCAAATAAGTAATTATTTTCTTATAACTTTTTTTTTTCTCTTTTTCATTAAATTAATGCTTTTATCTTTTGCTAGAATTTGTTACAATTATTTCTAATGCAACTAAATTTTAGTAAGAAAGTCATATAAATAAAAATAGAAATTCATTATATATAAATAATTAGTGCAACATGTATAAATATTTAATACATGAAGTAAATGTATTTTACTCTGTTGATACTCTTTGTAATTACATAGCATAATCAAATTTTAAAAATAATGCAATTAAAAGCATGAACATAGGACTATTGTGAATCCATAAATATTTAGTTAACTATTCAGTAAAAAAAGATATTTAATTATTTTTGATCAATTCAAGTGCATAATTATATTTTTATATTATTGATGACATGTGTTAATAAATTTTCTTTTATCTTTTCTTGGTTTTGGTTTCAATTGTTGGCAAAGAAACTAAATATGAGAAAAAATTTCATATTTTAAATTGATTAGTTTTTTCTGGATAACAATAAGTATTCCAAATAAATTTATTTTTTCATGTAAATTGTTATTGAAAATAACCATATGAATTTACGTATATAATTTCTAAAAACTAAAGTTTAGTATTTATTGTTAGCACACTCACATACCTACATCAGTGTAGCGTTTCAATCTATTTTGGTCCAGTTTGGCCTATTTGGTTCTATTCAGTCCATTCGTTCCATTTTATCCATTTTACTCCACTTCAGTCCACTTCAATAATAGTTTGGAAGGAGAGGTTTGTATAAAAAAAGTGAGCTACTTCATTGACAATTATATCACATTCTTACTATAATGTTGATAGGTTCTTGGTAAAAATATTTTTCTTATGTTATAAAGTCTTGTAGATTTTTTTAATATAACTAATAGATGTACTAATATCTGCTTGTTCTTCAGGCCACTCAAAACGTATAAAAAATGAGCAAGAAGTACTTGAAATAAATTTTAAACATACATTACATTATTTACAAAATATCTCACCTTATATAATAATTGAACGTAAAATACATTATGTTTTCTTTAAAAAAATTACAAAATTTAAAACACTTTCAAATAACAAAATTAGATAGTTTAATTAGAAAATCTAATATATTTGGAACTAACACTAAAAAGTCTAATATATTAGAAAATAATTACATCATTTTAAGAAATGTTTGGAACTAACACTAATAGGTCTCATCTATTATTTTCATTATTCACTTAACAAAAAAACAAATCGTCATTGTTTTCAGTGTATTGCGCATGTTCGCGATTAGTTTTATATAAATCATAAGTGCTACGCATGTGTTCAGAGACTCTTATTTTTCTTAATTTAAATATAACATTTTTAAGTCATGACCTCAAGTAATTTTCATTTAAGCATAAAATGTGTCCTACTGAAAAGAAATTGGAAAAAGAAAAGAAATATCTTATTCACTCCAAATTAAGCCAACTTATTTTTTGCCGCAGGCCAACTTGTTTGAAACATGTAAAAGATCTTGGACAACACTGAATTGGAATTCATATGCTGCAGAAATCATTACTAACTCCAAGCCAGAGACTGCCTAAAACACACTACAATTTTTTGCCAATGAAACATACGTGAGCACCTCCTTGTCCATTTCAAACTTAACCATGTCTTCCTCCTTCAAGCAAATCCATGCTTCTATTCCATCTCCCGATTTGGTGTCAATGAAAGTAACAATATTATGGTACAGCATTTTAGTCGAACCTACCCAAACAGGTTTCCCCCACCCAAAATCGGCTTCATATATAGGAAACCTACACAAGCTAGTGAAGACCATTGGAACCACCTCTCCTTTGTTTATTTTTTCGGCATTCTCTGTTCTATAGTTGAAGCGCCCATCACTATCCCAAAGTTTTTTGACATAATCCATGCTAACTTTCTTTATAGCGTCTCTCATCAGGAGAACCATGCCGGAAAACCCGTCCTCAGTGTTGTTGGAGACGGCAAAGTTTGTGGGCTGGCTTAGATTTCCGAAACAATTTTGCTGAAGCGGCGGATCCAACCGCCTACGTAGATCCACTGCAAGAATTATTATGTAGACCTTATTGGGGTTTGCTTCAATCTGATCAGTGGCAGCAATGAAACTGTTAGAGATATATTAAACATATTAACCTAATGTAATAGGTTCAAGCCCACTCCTACTTGTACTAGTGATCTAGGGTTTAGTCACCTATATATACTCATGTTAGGGTTTATTGTAACACAGGTTATTGTACTACACTCTTACATAATAAAGATGTAACCCTTAAGGGATTCCTCCGTAGATGTAGGCCGTCAAGGTTGAACTACGTAACCCCCATATTCTCGGTGTCCTAATCTATACTTCCCCTTCCGCATCCACTATAGCATATACAACATGGTATAACACATCACATTGCTACTAATATATTTAACATGATATCAGAGCCAAACTTCGTTCTTGGAATCAAACAAACATCTCTACACAGCAAAGAAGATTCTCACGTACATACCATCATCTGAAGTCACACATGTTTGTCTACTGGATCTAGACTCCACGGCATCTCACAGCCACCATGGTTTTGTGCTGTGTTAAAATCCAACAACCGAGCAAGCCGTGACTCAACTTATCAGATCTATGCAAATCCAAGTTTCGCCTGATGAAACCAACACCACAAACATGCTCCATGACCTCCCGCAACCAAAACCCAGAAATCCAGTCACCCGAAGCCCTGCCACACACCTCCATGCACCTCAGTTGTCTCCAAAAAATCTCCCATGCCCCACCTCAGATTCCTGACTTCCACATTGTCTTCTTATCACACTTGCCACCCTAACGGCCTCCTTGTCCACCGATCTACAGAACTTGAGATTCCAGTCCTCATCCGACCTTACACGCGTCTCCACGCGCCTCCCTAGGTTCTGGCTTCTCCTCCACACGCTAGTGACAATCGCACTCTCCTGTGACGCTCAAAAACTGCTACTGATGTCATCGACGTCACATGATGACGTCATCACTCCACATCAGCAGCCATGCAAGCACGTCCATGTCATTGACACGTCATTGTATGACATCAACATCTTTGCCGTTCGATCTGTGATCCGACTCGGAACCCAGAACCGACCTGGACCATGTATCGATTGACTTTGACCCTGGACCAATTGACTTTGACTTTTTGCGTTGATATTTGACCAAAAGTTAAAATTTCTGAAAAAGCCTATCTTGCTCATTTTTTCACGTAGATTCCAATTTTGGACTCCGTTTCTTAATTTGAAGCTCCAAAATTGGTAAATTGGCATATTCTTCATTGCGGTTTCTTCAAAGGCATCTCCAAGTGATCTTCTCATGCTTATCCAATTTCAAGCCTTCATCGAGCTTCCACCTTGAGTTTAAGGGAGGGTGTTAGAGATATATTAAACATATTAGCCCAATATAATAGGCCCAAGCTCACTCCTGTTTGCACTAGTGGTCTAGGGTTTAGTCGTCTATATATACTCATATTTGGATTCATTGTAACACAGGTTATTGTACTATACTCTTACATAATAAAAATGTAACCCTTAAGGTATTCTTCCATGGATGTAGGTCGTCAAGGTTGAACCACGTAACCCTCGTGTTCTTGGTGTCCTATTATATGCTTCCCCTTCCGCATTCACTCTAGCATATACAACATGACATAATACATCGTTGCTAATAATACATTTTACAGAAACGACTGTATATGAAAGAGGATAAGGCCTCCATGCGTGTGGGACGTGGGTATTGGATATCTTTGTTGCTAGAACTGTATTTGGCTCTGATAGTAGCTACAGCAGAGGCATCGAAGACAATTCTTTTTAACACAGTTTTATTCTTTGACATTCCCATATGTGGATTGAAGGCAGGTAAATGAGTTGCTGGTGGGAATATCGTAGCAGCATCGAGCCAAGGAGACAATATGTTGCTACCACCACGAGCAGTAGCAGCCCAACTGTTGAGGAACAAGAAAAATGATGAAGCATCAGCTACCTTGTGAGATATTTCTAGGCCAATCACTATCCCACCACAGTTGAAGGAGGTGACTTGTACAGCTGCGAGTAAATCATTGACATCGGCCAATTGATATGGGAGGAATTTGTTGTGCTTAGAAAGATTTGGATTCTCAAGAAACTCAGAAAGCTCACATTTGGCCACGGCTTCTACATAGGGTACACCATTGTCGTTGCATTCGACATAAAGACCGTCCTTCACACGTCCTGCTAGCGGGTAGAACTGTGTTAAGGCCTCGGATAAGGATTTCTTAATCCTTTAACGTTGTTCTTGATTGTTGAGATTAAAATTGGTGTCTTTTGGGTAGAATAGAACCCAAGGCATGAAAATTGAGGTAAAACTTGATCAATAAATGAGAGCTGGTAATGGCGGAGGCGGTCAGGAGTAGGGGACGAAGGTTTGATGCTCTCCTTTCGGAGAACTTCGATTTCAACTGTCATCATTTTTTTTAAATTATTATTATTTTTTTTTTATAATCTTGTAAGACTGTAAGTGATACTGGTAATGGCTAGCTGTTGGTATACGAGGATGGAAAACAACCATTTATAGAGTCAATGAATTCAAGGAACTTATTCAAATAAAGGAAATTGCATTTGTATGCAACTCGTTGGTTTTATTCGTTTTATTAATTCATAGTTCTGCCAAGCTGCACGATTTTAACGTTGAAGGTTTTTGGTTTTTAAATTCTTGCTATAATATTAATGTTTATACATAATTAATGAAGCGAGAGTGACATTAAAAGAAACGATGAAGGCAATAATCTATGGCCTTAGAGTCGTCATCTTCATTATCTATGTTTTTTTCTTTTGGATTTAAACCGACAGGATCTTAAGTAGATATACGTTAGGGTAGAAGTTGACAATAATGTTTGCAAACTCACATAGGATTTTTTTTTTTTTTTTTTTTTTTTCTAAAAAGAAAAAGATAAACGAAGATAGAAGAAAGCAAAGAATCAATTGATGAATAAAAGCTACTGCACACATAATGTTAAATACAGAAGAAATCGTGATGTTAAGTTAAAATTTCAGTTATTTTTTCTTGCGTGTGTAACAAAGTGTATATAATAAACATTACTCTTAATTAGTTCATCCGGTTAATTCTTCTTTAACATAACACTAAATGGTTTGTAGCATTAAAATGTATTTTTTTTGGTTTTTTTTTTTTTTTTTTTTTTGGGGTGTGGGGAGGGGGGGGGGGGGGAGTTATAATAATCAAGAAGAAAAAGTGTACAAAAATATTATCCTACTTTTTAAAACTATTAAAGAGACGTCAAATTCTATATGCAAAATTTATTTTGTTTTCATAAAATGAAGTGTATAAGTAATTACATTTGGAAATAAATAAATAAATAATTCTATAATTCCTTTTGGGTTTTTATTTTTTATAAGTATAATTCTTTTTAAGTTAAACTCTAATATTTTGTATGCATAGATACTACCATAGTTTAAAAATTTTATTATTTTAATCATTTCCAAGTTTTGATGAAACTACTTGGAAAAATACTATGAAATTTGATTATATGATAGCTGTAAGCTTTTTAGGTTTTACCTTTGTGTTGTGACATTACTAATTATCCAATCAGATATTGCAGTCTATGTGGCAATCGTGTTTTGGCACTCTACTTTTGTTATGTTTACTGTATCTTTGTTCCCTTGGTTCCATCTATGTTATAGCTAATGAGTTTCGTCTACGTGACGATATTTGAGTAATGTTTGTGTGATAGCAAATGAGTTTCATCTTTGTGACCATTAATGTTTTCTGTCTGTGATGGCTTGTCATGCAGCCTTGGGTTGGATTTTTGTGTTTTGATTTAGTGTTATTTTGCTCACAGTATAAACTGTGTAGTTTCTTTGTTAGTCATGTTGAGAAATTTTGTATTGCATTTTATGAATCATTCTTGTCATATTATCTATGAAAGTGACTGAAATTTAATTGGCAATTCCCAAGTTGTAGTATACTCTGAAAAATGCTCATCATGAAACTTGCATTTTCTTCGCACCTATTATTTATGTTACTTGACTTTGGCACGCGTAAGTTATTTACCTATCATTTTCACATCATATTTTATACCTTGAGTTTAAAGCTTTCTTTATTAGCTGTGAATGGTTCATTTCTGAAATCGAAGCAGTTTGTCGGCAGTGGATGTCTGATGGCCCGAAAAATTTGTTGGAAAAAGGTGCTACTATGCCAAACTTGGAGACTCGCTCTACATAAATGGCTTGGGAGGATTTTTTATTTTTATTTTTATTTTTTTTTTTTTGAGAGAGTTTTAACCTGGCGTCCGCTCTTGATGATAGTTATTTATCATCAAATCGAGACATCAATTGATTTTTGGAACAAACAGGGATTAAATGGTTTGGGAAGATCTTGATTCTATGTTGGATCATTTGTTGTTTAGGACTAATGCATTTTAAATGTACATTTTAGAGGTATATGATTTGTAATATGTATTGTTTGTTAATATTTTATAGACAACTAACTTACATTGTGTAGATTAATTTTATCATAATATATATGCTGGATCATTAATTTGGTGCTTTGTTATGTATTTTGAATATACACTTTTAGAGGTGTATGATTTGTAGTCTATATTATTTGTTGTTAGAGATATATTAGCATATTAGTATAGACCCAAGCCTAATTTTATTTTGTGTGCAAGTCAAGTCTTCTACTTGTACTAGAAGTCTATTAGTCTAAAATTTAGTCTACTATATACACACATGTTATGGTTTATTGTAATATAAGATTTATACTTCAATGGTTTATTGTAATATAAGATTTATACTTCACTCTAATATATTATTGACGTAGTCCTTTAAGGTTTTCTCCATAGATGTAAGCTGTTAGACTGAATCACGTAACTCTTGTGTGTTATTGTATTCTATACTTTATGCTTTCGTTTTCGTATTCATACTAGCATATTCAACATAGTGTATTAATGTTAATATTTAGCTTGGGAATATTTCATTGAACTCTAACATACTTTGTGCAGATTTTAGTATGCTAGCTATATTTATAAAATACGGAAAAATATTGTTAACTTGATGGGAATGGGAAAAACAAAAACAAAAACAAATCTCCTATTGTTTCTCTCGATGGTTTATTTTCTTATGCTTTTGGCATAGTGATTTTAGGGCTTGACATAAGCCCCCATAATCACATGTTACAAAATTTTCCATTTTAAATGGATTAATTTCTTGGCTTACATCAAATAATATAAATGTAAAATTGTATGTATTGTCGCATTATTTAAAATGGGCTTGGTTAACGAATGCTTTTAGGACATTTGGAAATTGATTATTTTAAGAAATTTTTGATACAATTTTTATGGAAATTATAAAAATTTATAAAAAAATAAGTTACTTTTTTAACTTTTCATAAAAATATATTTTTAACTAATGTCCTTAAGACATCCATTAACTTTTTCTATTTAAAATTTTTAAATGATTGTTGGCAATTTGTATATTACCATATTCAGAAAATAATAAAATCTCAACCACCATTCCAAATGAATTGTTCCAATTACACGTGTATTGGAAAAGATCCTGTTCACATGGCAAGCTTAATAATAATAGCATGAGAGTGGAACTTAATCAACATTGACATATCCAAATATAATACTGATCCAAAGAGTGACTGTGACTTTGGGCTAGCTGTACCTAGTACTATTTATTGATGCATTAGTTTTAACCTTATATTTTTAAATGATTCCATTGTCTAATGCATTTGTCTAATTCATGTAATAAATATAAACCATTGAGGACGTGGTTCCGATAGATGACTTGATTTTAGAAAGAAACATAATAGAAGATTCAGATCCCCTAAATAAACAATTAATGTTCAACTTTCTTCCTTCATACCTAAGGTTCAAATTTAATAGGAATTTTATAGTATCAAATATTGAACACGTTTACAAATATATTTGCCGCCATTATGAACAGGTAAAATGGGATTTGACTTTGTCACTAGGGGATATGAGAGTTAGAAATATTTGGAATCATTATGTAGCTTATAACCCAATAGTTCTTTAGTAAATCACACCGAGTTATACATGGTATATGACTTTAACTAACATTAAACTATTTAGATTTATTTTACTGGATATAAATTTTAACAAATTCAGTGTTTTTTCTTTTCCTCTTATATTTATCATGCTTGCAAAATTTCAAAAATGATTGGAGAGATCAATAACTATGTTATCTAGTAAATGATTAATTTTTTTTTTTTTTTTAGTATTTTAAAATTATACATGAAAGATGAGTTTTTAGATCAAATAATAAATAACATCTAATTAATAAAATATTTAATATGCGAGTTAAGAATATAAAGTGTAGTTGCACGATTTTTCTAGTCCAAATCCTACTAATCAGGCCTTGGCCCAAGGTGCAACACACAGTAAATCCTTGTAGAGGATGGGTCAAAGAACTTAGCCTCAGCGAGCTTAGTCTGTCTGATGCATGGACAATGTTATTGCAGAAACAAAAAACACAAGAATGGATGTCTCACAGAAGATTCTATTTCCTGGGCACAGATCATACATTTTTTCATCCCTCTCTATGAGGGACTCCACTACATTATATAGGTCTCTCATTCTTATCTGAACCTTACACTTGTTGATCATCTAAGCCCCCACTTGAGCACCTGTCCTATCAGACACCCTTATCACTCCCTTGTGAGTTGCAGTGGCCAAGGTAGCACTGTTCAGGGGTCTTTTCCTCATTAATGCGGCCAAGAGGGTGGTTGTGATACATTTAATGTGGTGGTGGCAGCTTTCCACGAGATATTTCGGGTTTTATTCTTTTTTATATGCTTGGAGGATGAACTGCAATGGTTGGGGCAAGCTCTTGATCCAGACTTTGTAATGTCCGAGGAGGAGTTACTCCTCGGACAGGTTTCTTTTACCGCAATTGGGCTTAAATAATGTTTGGGCTATGACTTCTCCTCGGACAGGATTCTTCTCGGACGGGCCCGTAGTTTAATTAGCTCATTATTTTGGGCCGGGCCCCACATAAAGAATTTATAATCCAAAAGTAAGATTTTTAAATTTTAATTTGGTAAAAAGTTACTAAATGATGAAACATTATTTAAAATAACATTACTTAATCCTGACCAATATATATATATATATATATACACACATTATTGAAATAAAATAAAGGCTATACATAGGACTATTCATTGATGCATTAGTTTTAACCTCATAGTTTTCAAAGATATGAATTTGTATAATTTATGTGATTAATTATTGAGGGCTTGGTCCCGATAGATGATTTGCTTTAAGACAAGACATGGTATTACTATAGAAGATCTAGATCCTTTTAAAAAAACAAACAAACATTGTTCAACTTCCATCCTTGATACGGTGCATATTTACTAAATTGATATATCTAAAATGAATTTTGTAGTATCATCTGTCAAAACAATTTTGACAATATATTTGCTTTGATATATATAAATAAAGGGAGCCGATTTCATATCGTACCGGTCAGTTCAGCCGAAATATCTCATTTTGGCGACCAAACCGGTATAAGTGACCCTTCCATTTCATACCGGTTTTTATACCGGACTGTTTCGGGTGATTTCGGCCATTTCAGGGCTTTTCGGTCATTCTGGCCGAAATATTGATTTTCGGCCAAATCATTTAAGAACAAGTATTACCTCTTTGAAACTAATTTTTGCTTGCAAAAACCCATTGATCCATGACACTAAGACAACGACGAAGTTTTGGCGAAGCCTACCTCTGCATCATGGCCTTGTTCTGTTAATTTGCATCTCTCATTCTTACCTTTTTTTTTTTTTTTTTTTTTTTTTTTTTTTTGGTCTTCTCCGCTCATGAACACCAGAGACCAAACTTCTTGGTTTCAAGCATTTGGCTTCTCAGTGCAATTTCAAAACGTGTGGGATGTGTTTATTCTTTTTGAAAGTAACGTGTGGTTGTGGTAAAACTAAGGCATTGAATTCTATTCAGAATTCACGTGAGAGTTAGGTGAGATGTTTGACCTTTTACACTTGTTTGAAGTTTTTTTATTTATTTATTTTTAATATAATGATTAGATAATTTAGATTTATTTGTAATAGATTGGGCCATTGTAGAAGGATAAAGATAATGATGAATTGGGCCTAAATATACTTAAAGATATAAGATTTAAATTCAGCAAAAAAAAATATATATATATATATATATAAGATTTTATATGTATAGCGGTAAACTTGAAATGATACACCAGTATTGACCGATACTCGAAATATATCATACTGCTGGTCAAATCGGTATAGCTTCTGGTATGGTATCGACTTTCTTGATATATATATATATATATATATATATAAATTTATATTTATATTTATATATTATTTTTTGAGAAAGTATTTGCTTTGATATTGAATAGGTCAAAAAGGATGTAACTTTAAATATCTGAGATTAAAATCTTTATTCATGGGGATTAGGAGTGTCAGTACTTAGGTTCAAGTGATTAAATGTTGACCAACCATGATAAAAAGTTTTAGTCCTTTTCAATATCAAAACGAAGACCCAAGATCGATTAATATTATTGAGGAAAAAAGAGATTTTGGAATACCAACACCTCCCCGCAATCGATTAATTGATTGAGATTAGTTTTCACAGCTTCTAGATACCCAATTGACTGAACGAGAATCACGGATTTAGTTTTTAATTTGACGTGTTTTACACTAAGTACACATTTGGATTGCATCTCCAAAGAAGCATCTTGTGTCTGGATTTTATTTTATTTTTTTTTTTTTTTTTGAGAGGTCAGTTTTCACGTGATTATGTATTGTTCAATGGGTCCAGTGCACTGTTCATGAAACCCAAAAGTACTTTATTAAAAAAAAAAAATTTAAACTAAGTCCCACAGTACTATTCATATATTTAAAAATTATTTTGCTACAATGTTTTTAGTTTTCAGTTTTCAATTTTCAATTTTCAACAAAATAAACAGTATCCAAACGGACTCTAAGTCGATCGTATATGTGGGTTTTTGTAACTCTGGTTAGAGTTCCTATATAAATGTCCATTATGTACGACTTTTACAAGATAATATAGGCACAAAATCGTATGTTGTTCAAAGAGAAAACCCCAATCTCCATCTATTCAATCTGTGAGTTCAAAAGCAAAGAGAAAAGACATTCTACGGTGTTGCTACTACCATAGTGTAGTTCATGGTTGAAGCCTCATAGTCATCCTAATGTTATTGCGGAAATGAAATCTTCAAGGTATTCATTGGAGTCACAGGCAAAAATTTCGTGTGAAGCAATTCAAAATAGATGAGTCCAACCGAGTTGGAGCTGTGTGTGGTTACATGAATTATTCACTATTGGAGATACCAATTAGCTACCTCCAATGGTATGTTTCAATGTTAAGCGCTTTGATTCTATTAGTGAATTTCTTCTTGGAGTTTCAGAACCTTTGTAGTGTTTTTCCCTTGGATTGTTGTTCTTGAGTTTTCCACTTCATCACCATATTATTATGCACTTTTCTATAGTGCTTTATTATGTTGGGTGACTAATTTACTCGGTGGAATTTAACTGGTAATCAATTTCAATTACATAATTGATTAATTTGTTAAAATTATTAATTCCACTATAAAATCAAACAAATCTAAACTAATCCAACCGAGAGTTAAAAGGAATGGAATTGTTATGGTCATATTTTCTATGTATTGGCTTATCTTTTGACAAAATGCACTTTACATGTAATTGGGTAGATTTAAGATGAGTTTAATATATCAAGATATATGTAACTTTTACATAACAAATGGTATTATTAAAGACATGAAAATTGAACTAAGAAAAAAGTGAAGAAAAGTTGATTCAGTGAAGCTCGACACTAGTCTCGACACTAACTCGATACTAACAACTATCGAGATTTAATGAAGGATTCTCGACACAAGCTCGACACGTTTCCATCTATCGAGCTCTGCGATTTCAGAATTTTCAGATCCGAATTTCGGCTCATGATGACTTGGATTGCTAGGGTTTCGTTCACTAAACCTCCAACCCATATAAAAGCTTTATTTTAAAGTCATCAAAGACATAGAGACTCAATTAGAGAATTTATACACTCTATGAGAAACTACTACGTTCTTGTGCACCTTAGGGTTTTGTATCCAAGTGTTTCTAGATCTTCATTGTGCTTTGAAGTAAAGAACTTTACATCCAACAACAATCAATCAATTGCTGGAAAGTCAGACATGTACTGGGATCCATGCATACAAGAAGAAGTCTCTACAAGAGTAAGTCCAATTGGGGATTGGAGTAAAGGTTCAACTGTAGATTGGTATTTTGATATAGACTAAGGTGGTGGTAAAATTTCTTATACTTGTAACTGCTTATTCTTAATAGTGGATTCTTGGAAGTGATGACCTGAAAATTACCTGGTGGGATTTTTGCCTTGCGAGAAGTTTTCCCCATTCGTCAACAAATCATCGTATTTATTAAATTTTCACTGCACTTAGTTTATTTAGTGATTTTTTGGTGCCTCTATGATTTGCATATAATTTGATCTAATTAATCAACTTGGATAATTTAATTAATTAACCGGGATCAATCTATAACCCAATAGAAATTTATGTAAGTCATAATTAACCCAATAGTCACACACACAAGCATATAAGCTATTATTAATAAAAGAAATAATTTTTTTTTTTTTGAGAAACAAAATGAAATAAAGATATAAACTATTTATTACAGATAACTTTACATATACACACATATGTATATATAAACTATTAATGAAAATAAAATGCTGGTCTAAAGTATTATCACAGAAAATTTGAGTCTCACCATAATTCAAGTCATTAAAAGATTGGTTAATCCACTTGCAAGATAATTTGATGATCAAAGATCCATGTTCTTGCTATGCAGCCTGCAATAAAAATAATCTTTGTGCTCTAACAATCACAGCCTGCCATACATCCATTTTTTTAATATTAACAAATCAAAGTTTAAAATAAATAAATAAAATTAAAACATGACATACTACAGTCCTTGGAGTATAAAAATGAAATACTAACATAGGGACGGACAATTTTTATTTATTGTTAATGTGAGTCTAGTATAGGCTTATATTTCTCTTAAAAAATCATTTGATCAAGCCCTTTGCATGGGTTTGCTCTGCAGTTGTATGATCTTGATTGGAAGGTTTAAACTTGTTGAATTCACGATTTCCAGGTTAGAAATTGTGACTTAAGTTGCTTTTACGGTATATATAAAACTGTGTAAAATAATTTATATATAATAAAAACTACACTGATCGAAATATATTCATTTTCAGTCCCAAAAAAAAAAAAAAGTTCATTTATGCTTCTAATGAACAAATTTATTTCTTTTTCTGTTCATTTTTTACAATGAGACAAACTTAATTATTTCACACCTACATGCAAAAGGAAATCGAAAAACGATAAGATCTTATTCCAATCCAAAGCAAGCTTGACTGAAACATGTAATAGATTAAAAGCAACTGTTCTGCACACAAAGCAACCATGTGAACTTGAAGTCATATTCACTAGAACCATTACTATCTGATCATCTCTAAGTCAGAGACAGCCTAAAGCACAGAATTTTTCGCAAATGAAACATATGGCAGCACCTCCTTGTCCATTTCAAATTTAGCCATGTCTTCCTCCTTCAAGGTAATCCATGCTTCTATTCCATCTCCCGATTTGGTGTCGAAGAAAGTAACAAGATTATGGTACAACAATTTCGTCGAACCTACCCAAACAGGCTTCCCCCACCCAAAATCGGCTTCATATATAGGAAACCTGCACAAGCTGGTGAAGCCAAACGTAACTACCTCTCCTCTGCTTGATTTTTCTGTGTTCTCTGTGATAAAGTTCAAGTGCCCGTCGCTGTCCCGGAGTTTTTTAACATAATCCATGTTGACTGTCCTTATCGCTTCTCTCATAGGGAGAACAGTGCCATTAAAGCCATCCTCAATGTTGTTGGAGACTACAGAGGCTGTGGACTGGCTTAGATTTCCAAAACAATTTTGTGGAAGCGGTGGATCCAACCTCTTACGCAGGTCTACTGCTATAAACATTATGTAAGCCTTATTGGGGTCTGCTTCGGGTTGAGTTGCAGCAATGAAGCGACTATATATGAAAGCAGATAAGGCTTCCACGCGTGTCGGACGTCGGAATTCGATGCTTTTGTTGCCACTACTAAATTTGGCTCGGATAGCTGCTATAGCATTGCCATCAAAGACAATTCTCTTTAACACAATGTTGTTCCTTGACATCCCAATGTTTGGATTGTAGCCAGATAAAGTTGCCGGTGGAAATATCGTAGCAGCATCGAGACGAGGAGACACTATGCTGCTACTTCCACGAGCTGTAGCTGCCCAACTGTTGAGGAACATGAAAAATGATGAAGCATCTGCTACCTTGTGAGATAATTCCAGACCGATCACTATGCCACCGCAGTTGAAGGTGGTAACTTGTACAGCTGCAACTAAATCATTGACATTGTCCAATTGATATGGGAGGAACTTCTTGTGCTCACAAGGGTTTAGATTCTCAAGAAACTCAGAAAGGTTGCATTTGGCCACAGCTTCTACATAGTTTATGCCTTCATCGTTGCATTCGATATAAAGATTTTCCTTCACACGTCCCGCTAGTGGGTAGAATTGTGTTAAGGCCTCGGATAAGGATTTCTTAATCCTTTCACGTTGCTCTAGATTATTGAGTTCAGTGTTGGTGTCTTTGGGGTAGAATAGAACCCAAGGCATGAAAAATTGAGGTGCACTTTGATCAAGAAAGGAGAGAGAGTAATGACGGAGGTGACCAGGAGTACGATAGGAAGGTTTTATTGTTTCCTTGGAGATAACCTTGACTTCGATATCCATGGTTAATTTATCAAACAAACTGTAATGATATAGGCTCCTGTTAGGATGGGGGAATGCAATCATATATAGAGTTGCTGATGGAGTCAATGAATTTAACCATTCAAGGAAGCCGTTTGATAGAGCAGTTTGAGTAGTATTGTTTGTTATTTTTTAAAATACGTGTAGATGAAAAATGTGTAAAAATATGTGTAATATTGTTCAAAAATTGAAAATGAACATTTAAAATGCCTTACTAAACTGGCCCTAATTCTTCTAAAAAATAAATAAATAAATCAAGAAAATATTGAAACAAGATAGCACGTTATGTCATCATTCATTTAAAAGAAATTGAAGTTGTCCGCTACTCATCGGCTTTATTCGTTTTGGACTTTTAGTAATTCACTTCTGGGGACAATGCTAGATTTCAATGTTTGGTGATGTTTTTATCTATAAATATATATATATATATATAGAGAGAGAGAGAGAGAGAGAGAGAGAGAGAAAGGACCATTAATATATGATAATAAATGCATCTATCCCATTAGACAATGACCATTAATTAATGAAACTTTGACATAATTGCAAAATTAGGTGAGGTCAAAGATTAAATGCAAAGAAATCCAAGAATGGTAGGAATACATGCTCTTTCATATATATGAGATCTTTTTTTTCTTTTCTTTTCTTTTTTTTTTTTCTTTTTTTTAAAGATATAAGATATTGATTGACTGCACCTACCATAATGCATGTCGTATTATCAATATTACCATCATCAAGCAAATCAAATTGCATAGTCATAACAAAATCCGCAAAATAGAACAAATAAGAAAATAATGGAGAGGAATTCTTTCAAAATGGCTTTCTTGATCATCCTACTAGCTTTTGCAGCTTGTTACTCTCTCTCTCTCTCTCTCTCAATTTTTGGTTGTTTAAATGATGGTGGCTAATGAAATACTAATGGCAGATTTATCATCATCAATGATGTCAAAAGCTGAAGTAAGTATGATGTTGAAAAAGAAGTGTATCCGTGATATATCAAACTCTAGTGTAAGTCTTATAAACAAAGTTCTCTTAAGGTGTCAAGTTATTGTGTCATACTAATTGATGAATAAGATTGCAGACGAATGGGTCACATAAACCCAAGTGTCATGCTACTAGTTATTATTAGATTATAGGTTACCATATTATACAGACTCAAGTGTTGCATTACTAATCAAATGTCAAATGCTATGCTATAGGCCATCGTGTCAAACAATTTTTTTTTTTTTTGAATTATCAAAAAAATAAAAAAGAGTACAACAATATTATACTCCTAAAATATTATATAATTTTTTGTAAAAATCAGCAACCTAGGTCATTATGTATTGACCAGAGTTATTTAAAGGAACATTATTTCTCTACGGCAAGTAATATAACTATGCCAGCCATGGTGGCTTGGCGTAAATCATCGAATGTTGATAGCCACTTTAGCCTCAATTAGTGGATAAACCACGATTAGTTATGCAGTTTAACAATACTATATATTTAAGAAAATTGTTATAAATATCAAGACCTAAGCTCATTGTATTATCTTAATCAATGTGCAAGTCTTTTATTATCTTATTCAAGTCCTTAGTTATTATCTTTTTATTTATTTATTATTTTTTAAGAGATAATTACAATATACTGCTAACTCTACAGCACGAATCCTTTCACCCAAGACCCCCCAAGTACTTTGTGCATGAGCAGACATATAACAATTCAGCTACAAGGTCTTGGGCTTTATTATTATCTCAATCCTAGTTCATTTTACTTCTATTTTTTCAAAGTTCAACATAGAAAAGATATATGAACAAAACCTACATAAAAGTGTAGAGAAAAAAAAAAAAAAAAAAACAAAAACAAAAACAAAAAAACAAAAAAAAACAAAAACAAAAAAAAAAAAACTAAACAAGAGTATGAAGGGGTCTGCCCCTGACAGAACCCGTTTTTGATTTAACAAATACTTCCCAAAATTAATTAATACTTTGCTTCCATTTTTTATATAAAAAATTAATATTTATTTGTATGTCAGAGTTTGGAAACTTGCTATCAACTTCTACCCCTTGTATCTAATTAAAGATCAGTTGACCCAAAGTTCACGGATTATTGTCTTCATCGTTTATTTTAATGTCACTCTTACTTCATAAATTATATATACACATTAATCATTATAAAAAATACAAAATAAAATAAAAAATAAAAAATCGATAACGTGGAAATCCTGCAGCCTCAGTATCCCCAAGTATGAATAACTAAAACAAATAAGACCAACAAGTTGCCTACATGGGCAATTTCTTTTGGATGAATAACCACAATGTGCAATTTGAAATCACTACTTCCTTGAATTCATGGACTCCACCAGCAACTCAATGTATATTGCTCTTTCTAGCCATGGTTGTTTTCCATCATCCTATTCCTACGTATACTATCAATCATTATCAGTATCAGTTACTAGATAAAATCAAGACAATTAAAGTCAAACTAATCTCCAAGGAGACCACTAAACCTTCATCTCCTAAGCATTATATGGAGGGCTTTGGACTCAAATTAGGAAGAGGCCATTTAAGTTTTTAAAACCTCAAGACACGAGGCTTTGTGTCACTCTCAAAGATAACAATATCTTGTCAATGAAGAATTGAGGTGTGACAAATGATATCAAAGTGAAATCCTAATGACAGGATGGTGTGTAGGTCTCACATGAGGACGTCTGGCCCTTTAGAGGGCATAGATTGTTAGAACCCAAAATGCCAAATTAACTCTTAAGTTGGGTGATGAAATGAGAGAGAGTCAAATCTTGGCTATGTCTAACATTGCCTAAGGGGAGGTCCGGACTAAATCTAGAATCTATCTAGTCAAACCGGTCAAAAACCATTAAAAACCGAAAATCGGTCTTTTTTTCGGTTTTTTGACTGTTTCGGCTTTTAAAATCATGAGAAAGAGGCCATTTAAAACCTTAAAACCTTGAGGGGTTAAACTATATCTCATTCCCAAAGAAGATAATATATTGCCAATGAAGAGTTGGGGCAAGAGAAGTTTAATCTTTTCCAAACACATCAACATTTCTAATGATCATATTATATATTCTCTGCAAATAAAATACTTCTATTAAAAAGATAAAATGGTAAAATTGGAATCTAGGACATGGATCTTAACATAATGTTAGAGAAATTTGCAATTCCTTCATTTGGTATCACAATTATTATTTTTCTATGCCAAGAAGTC
This sequence comes from Quercus robur, assembly GCF_932294415.1. Taxonomy (NCBI): domain Eukaryota; kingdom Viridiplantae; phylum Streptophyta; class Magnoliopsida; order Fagales; family Fagaceae; genus Quercus; species Quercus robur. Next base: position 51,992,831 of record NC_065536.1, read on the forward strand.
CAAAGTGTCCTTTCTATTTCAACATTAACGAAATTGATAAAGGATATTATTTCTTTTTAGAAATATTACACCACCTGCCCTAAGTTAGAAATTATCATACCTAAGACAGGTCCAACTTTTTGTACTCATTTTGGTTTGCATTATTTTTGAATGAGTAGTGTTTGCTAATTGTTGGGAGATTGTCTTCATTGCCTTCAACCGGAGCTTGTTTGTGGGTCACAGCACATGTGCACTTACATGTTCCATTTACACAAAGGGCTAAGCACTTGCATTTGATTTTGAGTTCACATGCAATCAATATCACGGGAACATTTAGTCACAGCATTTGACATTCATGGTAATGATAAACCTGCCATCAGTATTTCATAAGCCACCATCATATAAAAAATCAAATATTGAGAGAGAGAGAGAGAGAGAGATACAAGTTGCGAAAGCAAGTAGGATGACCAAGAAATCCATTTTGGAAGAAGTTGCCTCCATTTTTTTGTTGTTGTTCTAGTCGGGGAGTTTGTTCTGACTATGCAAATTGATTTCCCTGATGATGGTAATCTTTACAGTGTCTGATAGTAATCTTTATAGTGTCTGATAATATGGTCATGTCTTAATATGATAAATGCATTTACTATCATGCATTAATTATTTTTGTATATAAATACTTTTTCTTTTGGTTTTTACTTTTCCATACTTAGAAAATTAAATATACTAAATAATTCAAAATGATTTGATAATAAGACAAATTAAGCATATAAAGATAAATTAAAATGTTTAAAATTTAAAATCAAATTCAAAAAATTAAGACAATAAGAAAAGTTAAGGATATATGGTTAAAATTCGAGTTCAAAGTTCGTAAAATTAGGACACACATACAATACTTGAACTTATATAAAATGAATTTACACATGCATAGTGCATATAATTTATATAAAATGAATTTACATGATTATATTTATTAATTATTTATATTAAAATAATTTAATTGCAATACTAATTACTATAAAAAAAATAAAAAATAAAAAGGTTAGTGGATTTCGAATATTACACTCTTCCTCAAGTTTAGTTGCTTTACCAACAATTAATAAAAGCCATTGTGAGACAAAAGCAAATCTATATATCTAATAATAGGTGAAGTTGAGAGAAATTCAAATTAGAATTTCAAATTAGAGTTCCAATTTTGTGCCATGTGTTCTAAATTATTTATTCTTAAAGAGTTTTCTTTCTTAATTTTAGAATCAAATGTGAGACTACATCATAAATATTCATCCAAGTGAGATATTAAGTACAAAAACCAAAAAGTCTAAAATAAATGAAGTCTAAAAAAAAAAAAAAAAAAAAAGTGCTTCACAATATTTATTTAAAAAAAAAAAACATGGACAATTTATATTTTATACTTAATAATATCCTTACAAAAATTTTTAAAGAGTTAACAAAATATAAAAATGACTACCAATAGTATTTGAATTATATATAGGAATTATATTATGCTTCTTATTGTATATTTTTAAGTGTATTCATGCATATGCATAGGGTTACAAGCTAGTTTTAATAATACATGCACTTGATTATTAAAAAAATAATTAAATACTTGTTAGTTCACTAGAATCATATTTTCCTATATATCTACCAAACACTGTAGTAGTATGAATTTATTTTATATATATCCAAGGAGTATTAATGGAGTGAATGCATTTATTTTCATGCATTAGGATTTATAAATAGTGCACTAATTATTTATATAAATAAATTTCTATTTTTATAAAAAAAAAAAAAAAAATTGATTCGGAATATGAGATTTTTACTCAAATTTAGTAACACACAATAAAAAATATTATGTTTCTAATCACTCAAGCAACAGTTTCACATATTTAATTATTTTAATTTAAAAAATTTGTGTTTCATCTCTCTCTATTTGTTTTCAAGAAAGAAAGTTTCATTTTTAGAATTCACTTTACATAGCCTTCTACCCCACCAAACTTTGTATTTATATAAGGGAAAAAAATTTAAATAACATGCAATCAAGGAATATTAAAAAATAGAAATAACATGCAATCAAGGAAAAATTGTTATCTCAAGTAGGGCAGGAGGTTATGATTAAGGCGGTAGTCCAATCTATTCCGGTCTATTTGATGAGTGTGTTCAAGCTTCCGGTGAGTCTTTGCAAGGATATTGAAGCCATGATTCGAAAGTTTTGGTGGGGTAATGGTGATGCGAAGAAAATTCATTGGGCTAAATGGAGTTCATTATGCTCTTCAAAATCAATTGAAGGTATGGGGTTTCGGGATTTCCAAAAGTTTAATAATGCCGTGTTGGCTAAACAGGTGTGGCATCTTATTCATCATCGTGATTCCCTCCTCTTTAAAGTGTTTAGTGCAAAGTACTTTCCGAATGGTAATATTCTTGAGGCTCCAGTTCATCCTAGATGTTCTTATGCTTGGCGGAGTATTTTACAAGCTCGGGATGTTATTGAGAAAGGGGCAATTTGGAGGGTTGGTAATGGGCAATTGATTGATGTATGGCAACATAGGTGGCTGCCTGATCAAAACCACAGTAAGATCATATCTCCAAAAGCTAGTTCCTCGGTTCAACAGGTTTGTGATTTGTTCCTCCCTAACACAAGAATTTGGGACTCGGGTCGCTTTGCGAGTTGTTTTCTTCCATGGGAGGCTGATATGGTGTGGCAAATTCAAGTTTGTGAGGAGGGGGCTGAAGATACTCTGATTTGGCCTCTGTTTAATGATGGTGAATATAGTGTTAGGAGTGCTTACCGTATGCTTGTCTCTGCTAAAGCTCTTCTCATGCTGAGCTCATCATCTCAAGATAATAATGGTGTGGTTTGGAAGAAAATATGGAAGATTCGGACTCCTAATAAGATCAGGCATTTCATTTGGCGTGCTGCAAAGGACTCATTACCTACAAAGCAAAACTTACAGGCACGACACCTCCCCATTAGTCAGGTGTGTGATGGTTGTGGTGACCACGCAGAGACGACATTGCACAGCCTTTGGCTTTGCAATCATGCTCGCTCGGTATGGATGTCAATCCCGGAGTTTCGTTCATTGGTTCTGAAGAAGTGTCGAACCTTCTTTGAGCTATTGGAGGAGTTGTTTAGTGGTGGGTCGAGTTTCCGAATAGCCTTATTTGCCATGGTGGCTTGGTGCTTATGGCAACGTCGAAATCAGTTACGGGAACGTCAACCTATTTGGCCGTTGCATGAATTGGGTGACAAAGCAAGGGAGCTAGTGGCAGAGTACTGGGATGTGAATTCTCAGGTGTGCGGTGAGCCAAATCCTTGTCCTAGGGTGTGTTGGTCTCCTCCGCCTGAAGACTGCTACAAAGCCAACTTTGATGCTGCTTTTTCCAAAGACTCAGGTTCAGTTGCGATTGGTGTTGTTTGCCTAGATTTTTCTGGGCAAGTCATTGCGGCACTTTGTCAAAATTTGGGTCAAGTCCAGTTGGTTGAGATGGTAGAGGCTTTGGCAGCTCGAAGGGCAAAAAATTTTGCAAAGGAATTGAGCTTGTTTAATATCATTGTTGAAGGTGACTGCCTTAATGTTTAAGGCTTTGCAGCGAGTAGGCCCTTGTAATTTGTTGTTTGGTCATATCATTGATGAGGCTAAGTGTTTGGGCCAGATGTTGAGAGGGTATGTTTCAACATGTTAGCTAGACGGGAAGGGAATAGATTAGCTCATAGTTTAGCTAAAAAAGCAGTTTTATCTGCAGATACTGAGGTATGGGTAGAAGCTTTACCTGAAGAGGTAGCTAATATTTTTCAGTCAGATCTGTCCTGAGTTTTTGGTTGTTTTTTCTTTGTAGTTGTTTCGTTAATAAAATCGTCACTTACCTTTTTCTCAAAAAAAAAAAAAATAATAGAAATAACTCTAGGCTTAAGTTGGAAGAACATAAATTAATTATTTTTCTAATCACTCCAACAACACGTTCAACTTTTTAAGTATTTTAATGTTAACAATGTTAGGGTTATGTATGTATTGGCAAATCCGAGTCTAAGTGCACTTTTACTATACTTGAGTTTGACACTTCATTTGTTTTGAAGTAAAATATTTTTTGGAAAATGTTTTACCAATTTCGCTTGCTTATTTGTAGGTAAAATGTGGTCAAAGTTGTAAAATATTTTACCTTTAAAAATTTGGTAAAACATTTTGCAAAATCAGACAATGGCTTTCCTCACCTCATATGGTGGTTAGGTCATTTATCCGGTTGGATGGTAGTTGGTGCCGATGGTTGGAGCCGTTGTTTTGACAATCAGTGTCAATGGTCTGGTGGTCGAAGTTGTCACTTCAACAACCTGTGCTAGGTGTTAATGGCCGAAGATGTAGCTTCAACGACCAGTGCTGGTGGTTAAGTTAGTGGAGACACGATTCCAGCGACTGATGCTGGAGGTTAAAGGACAAAAGCCATTATTGTGACCACTAGTGCTGGCAGCCTAGTCACCTGAGAAAAAGTTTATAGTTTCAACCACTAATGGTGATTCGGTCGTTGGACCTCTGGAACCAACAATTGAGTCATTGCTTTTGTTTGTTTGCTTGAAAAAGTTTATTCGTTAGACCAAATACCTGAAAATATTTTACTAAAAATTTTTTAACTGTAAAATGTATTACGTTTGAAAATTTTTTACTTCTAAACAAATAGAATGAAGTTTGTACTTAAAGTCTACAAGTGGTATTAAATGAAGACAAACCAAAACAGTTCAAGTATTGCTCAAATCTGTGCTGCAACTATTGTCTTGATAGTAGCCGATCTATCAAGGTTAATTACTATACCTTGACACCCAATTAATAGTAGACAATCAATTGATCTAAGATTATGTATAATTCTAGATTTTGTATTAGATGATGTGGCAAACTTGGGACTCATGCACTAGAGTTTTAGGATAACTTGATTGTGTTTTTAAAGAGCCATCATCATACACTCACAAACACGCATTATTCAAGGGCGGCTTGATGCATTTGGGGGTCTAAGAAGAAAACTGAAACTATGACCTTTTATATATTTAAATATGGCTTTTAAAAAAATTAAATATTACTTAAACTCTATTATCTTGTTTTAGAATTAAAATTATTACTAATTAACAAGAGACACGTAGATTTTTTTTTTTTTTAAAGAAAGTCTATAGATACAAAAATTTAACAATTTTTCACACTTGTTGATATGATAGATTGATAGTGGTAAGTAAAAGAATGATGTTAGTAATGGACCTAGGTGAGAACTAGTAAAACTTTGCCAACTCAATTATTGTGAAAAATGTTGTGATTTTTTTTTTTTTTTTTTTTTTTGTGTATTGCTCTTTTTTTCTTTTTCTTTTTCTGAGAAGTGCTGCATTCACAATATTTTTCACAACAAATCATAGGTGTTAAGTTGTTACCAGTTCTAATTTGAACCCATTATTAAAATTATTTTTTTGCCATAAAAAACAGCCTATAACAAACCGCTACTTAGGATTTGTTGTAAAATTCTTGTGAAAAATATTGTGAGCATAGCATTTCTCCCTTTTTTTTTTCTTGTTTTTCCTTTGAATTTTTTATTTATTTAATGGCTAATATTTGTGCTTAATTAAAATAAAATTTGGGTCATTTTTCTATTTGGAGCTTTAGGCGACCACATCAACTACTTATAGCATGGAGCCGACACTAGCATTATTGAGAAGTCACTGTAACCTTGTGCGCCTTAGGGTTTTGTGCCAAGATACTTCTGTTTCTACCATTGCAACATGTTGCTAAGAACTTTGCATCCATCATTTACATCAATCAAAAGTTGTGGTAGGAAGTGAGTCACGTTGATAGGAGATTAGTGCAAATGTACGTTTGCTCTGTTGATAAGAGATCTGTGCTAACCAAAGAACTCTACTATCAATCTTGTCAGTAGGTTTGTTGTAGTTATTCGGGCTTGGGTAGTCTCTATACTTGTAGCCTCTTTTATTGTTTAGTAGATTTTTAAGGAGTGGTGACCAACACAATCACTTGGTAAGGTTTTGACTGCGAAGATTTTTCCAATCATGACCATATCGCTTGTCAAGCATACTTTTCTATTGCTTGAAGTCGATTGGTTGATTGCATTTGGGTAAATTACAGCACAATAAACAGTTTGTGTTTCCTCTCCTTCTAATGACATGTAATATAATTGAGGTCAATTTCCTATACATACATGGACCATAAGATAATTTCTTTCAAAATAATTTTACTTTGGGGTCTAAATATTGTGTCAGGTTATTATTAGCATTTCTCATGTTATATGGAAGGAAAATGTTATAGACACAAACTATTTTATAAACTTTTTTAGAAACAAGTGATATAGAGTTGTTATTAGTAAGTAAAAAAATAGTATTAGTAGTAAACCTATATGAAAACCAATAAAAATTTGTCATATCAATAACTTGTGCCGAGAGTATTACTCAAACAAGAATTGTCCTTTTGATGAGAATTGTCACATCAATAAATTGTAGCGGCTATTAGAGCCAAATATAGTAGTAGTAACAAAAATATTGAATACCCACGTCCCACATGCGTTGAAGCCTTATCTGCTTTCATATATAGTTGCTTCATTGTTACTACTCAATCTGCACCTTAAAGCAGACCCCAGTATGCTCTACAAAATGTTTATACACTGTGGACCTGCGTAAGAGGTTGGATCCAGCGCTTCTGCAAAATTGTTTCGAAAATCTAAGCCAGTCTATACTGTGTGGTCTCCAACAATAATGAGGATGGGTTTAATGGCATTATAGCCTCTGTTCTATGGTCTTCAAAGAAGAAGAAAAAGCCCAGCCCAGTCCTCAAAGGCCAAAAAATCATTGGGGAACCCGAGAAAAGAACTGGGCCAAGATACCTGGGGATTGCCAGGTGCCTAGGATCCTCGGGACATGTAGCAAAGCTAGGTTGGGATTGAGACAATTCAAGAGTGCATACCAAGAAACACAAAGAACAAGAATAGGTATGTCCCTATCAACCACATAATGATGTAGAAAGGGGATTAGAGGGCTTGGGAACCAACAATTCATGGACAAAGGGCTGGTACCTCGGGGAACCCAGAAAGAAGAACCATGAAGGAAGGTGGTTGGGAAACTTTCAACCTAGCAGAAACGAATCAGTTCACCTGGGAAAAATGACAAAAGGGAAAGAAGCCAAAAGTTGGGTCTGAAAAAATGGAATCTAGAAGCCTTGGAGAAGGAAAGAACAAAAACCAGCCTTCTAGGACCCCCCCAGAATGGGAAAGTCAGCAAGAGGCCTTTTGAAGAAGGAACCTCAAAAGAAGAAAATAATGAGGAATAAGGAAAAGACTAGCCACCAATGTTGCTGGCATAACATTGGTTCTAGTACCCAAAGGACCAAATGGAGAGAATTAGTGGTACCCCAGAAACCCTAGGATGGACTATAAAGGGGAAGCAGCCAGCAATGAAAGGCATTCAGCAACAATGAATTAAAGTAAAAATCATTGAGAAAATTATATTAGAATTCAAAAAAAAGAGAGAAAAATAAGGGAAATACCGTTCGGTATCCTTAAACAGCCGCTAGAGAACACACTTGGATTTTAAAGGATTCAAACTTTGCAAATCTTAGAGGCCTAAAGAGCCATCTAAGTCTATGATTTTTGAACTTATTTGGACCTTGTAACATGTCATAGTGTGCATAGTGTATTACACAATCAAGAAAGTAATAAAGTATTTTGCATTATTCTAAGATCCTTAACGCTTTATTTAATGTTCCTTCTTGATCAATTTCATTCATTTACTGTTTCTTGCTGATCAATGCATATATTTCTTGTTTGTTAGTATGTATGTGTTGTAGGATTCGTGCTCTGTACACCACCTGGTTCGAAATCAGCCCAATTTAGCTGCGGTGAACCAAGCCCAGTTCCTTAAAACAATAAGTCTTGGGCCTAGGATCCTTATTTCTACATGGGCCTATGTGCTAAAAAAAAATAATAACCCACACAAACCCTAATCACATAGTGGGCTTAATGAGCAATTGGGCTTAATTAAAATTTTGTAGACCCGTGTTTCGATTGGTTGAGCTTGTCTCTTGATCGGTTGAACCTGGCATGTTTCTGAATTCTTCTTTCTCCAGCTTGTATGTTCTTGTATTCTGACTTGTAACACCTTAAGTAATGTCTAATAAATCCTATAGACTCTAAGATCTATATTTAGACAAGTTTGTACTCACGGTTTGCCAGTTGTTCTAAACTTTTAAAACCTAACAATTGCAATAGAGTAAAAGCTTGGTAGAGCCCATAATTTGTAAAACCTCTTCCTTAAAGCCATTTTCCTTCACTAATTCAATTCGTTATAAGAAAATTCACCAATATTTTTCTTACAAATTTTAAGATTTTGAATTAAAATAATTAATGAATTTATATATAGAAATAGTTGAATCTCTAATGTAATTGTGCAACAAGTTGCCAATCTGTTGGGACAGCCTAGAATTTTGACCATCTTTACCGTTCATAGTATATAACTCAATCTCTCTATTGCATTATGAACATGTAATAACGGATTTTTTTTTGAATGATAAGAATTGAGAAGGTCACGAATCCCACAACTCTCTCTTGGATAAACAATCATCCCACTTTTTAATTACTTGAGTAGGACTTTTGCTTGGCAATTTCTTTTGCATGAAAATTAAATGACATTAATGAGTACAAAGAAGGTGACATATTTTAATATGAAAATCCAATTGGAGTATTAAATTCCTTATTTGTGGAATTTTCCTTCAATGGAGGCTTGATAATATCACAAAAGATCGATGTTCATGACAACGCTCGGCTCTTTTCAGGAAAAAAATATGGATGATACTGCACTCTGCACTAAAAAATTTTGTAAAATAGTTTTTTAACTTAATATTTTTCCTCAGAATATATTGAGTAAGGATAAAAAAACATGGTAGGAATTGTTGTTCTTTCCTTATATAGCATCATAAAATTAATGTGACCTAGATTTTCTCACAATTCATAAAGCTTATATGAATAATGCTACAGGCACAAACTATTTTACAACATTTTTACAAAATGTTGATGTAACCAATCTTTTATTGGTTTTCATCTAGTTCCACCATTAATGTCACATTTTCATTTACCAATAATTACTTACCACATCAACAGTTTATAAAATTTTGTGTAAATTTTTTTGTATTTCTAGCATTATTCAAGCCTATATAATCCCAACCATTGCAAATCAATTCTCCCACCCTGTTTTTATCAAAAACACAAAAATTTACACTCTCAAAACTGAAGGATGGAAGACGGTGTACAACAAAACTTTTTTAGAACCAGTGATTGCAATAATAGGTGGTATGTGGTTCTGGAAGGTGTACTTCTACAAGAATTTTTTTTTCAACGGCTATATCGTGGAGTTATGAGTTCCATATATCATAATAAAATCTTTCTTTTTCCTTTTCACTTATATTTTGCAAGAATAATAAAAGTTTATGTTATCTCACTTTCTCTTGCTGGTTTCTATTTCATTTTGTTTGTGAGGTCATGTATGGGTTTTGGGTATCTTGAGGAAATGTATCTTTTATATATATATATATATATATATATATATATATATATATATTTCTGTTATATTTTGTCTTAAATCAAGTCTTCTATCAGGACCACATCCTCAATAATTAATCACGTAAAATATACAAACTTATATCTTTGGAAACTATAAGTTAAAAACTAGAGATTAAATTCTATAAAGACTTGGTGTAAATTTTTTGGTTTACACCCTTCAATAAGGACATGCCACATCATCATATTTACTAAAATATAAATATATTTATTCATACAGGATAACATCTCAATAAATACAATATTTCAGGTTTTAAATAAACAGCTGATGTGGTATTATTAGATGTGATAGAATGTATTAAGTTTTAAGTAAAAAACTGATGTGATAATCTCTTATTGGATGATGTAACACATGAGTTTGGCACCCTATTCTTACCAAATTCAAATTCAAAAAAGCTAATGCTTCAATGAATAGTGCTATGTATAGCCTTTATTTCAATAATATATATATTAGATTAGTTTACGACAAAATGTAACTCTAAAAAATGTTTCACTATTTAATAACTTTTTAATAGATTAAATTTTAAAAATCCTATCGTTGGATTAATTATATGTTCTTAACCTGCATGTCGGATTATTTTACCAGTTAGATGCTATTTATATGATTCAACATTAATTAAAGGCATACTAGGTATAACTTAAAAAGAAAAAAAAGAAAAAGTTTAACTTAAATCCAACCATATATATTCGGTGCATTAACGAAAGAACTATTGGTTATTATAAGCTACATAATCATTCCAATATATCAATCAACTCTCAAATCAACAAGTGCCAAAGTCAAATCCCATTTGAACTATATATTCAAAATGGAAGCCAATATATTTTTCTAAAAGTGTTCAATACATGATACTATAAAATTCCTATTGGACATATCAAACAAGTAAATTTGAACATTAGGTATGAAGGAAGAAAGCTGAACATTGTTTATTTAGGGGATCTGAATCTTCTATTATGTTTCTTTCTAAAATCAAGTGTCCAAGGGTCCATAGCTCAGTGATAGAGCATTTGACTGCAGATCAGTTCGAACCCGGTTGGGCCCTCTTGCTAATGATTTCTTTTTCCAATTTTATTTTATTTCTATCAAAAAAAAAAAAAAGTCATCTATCGGCACCACGTCCTCAATAACTTATTACATGAATTAGACAAATGCATTAGACAAATGCTAATCATTTAAAAATATAAGGTTAAAACTAATGCATCAATACATAGTACTTGGTTGTTGGTGTCACGCCCCAAACCCAAAAGGGTCCAAAGCATGAGGGAAGAACCATTAAAAGCGAGAACGTAGGAGTTTTTGTTTTTTTGTTTTATTTTTTTTTTGTTTGTTTCTTCCATTTGATAAAATAAATAAATATATTAATCTCTCCACAATACAAGTCAAAGCTCTATGACACATTTACAAGCAATACAAACTACAATCATGTGACTCCAAATGCACTTAACAATCCAACGTTCCAAATAAAATAAACACAAAGCCACAATCCCTTCTAGAATACACAACATCAATATTGGCACAAATCTAAAGCTAACAAACCTCAAGTATCCAACCTCCAATAGAAATAGCTATGGCCTCGAATAATTTAGTAAACTGAGCACCAACAATTTATGGCACAAATCTCCCACTTAGCATAGTACTCCAGTCACCACCAATAACTAAGCTCCGTGCCCGATGTATAGCTAATTTATCTGTAAAACTGTTGGAGAGTAGAATGAGCTAAAGCCCAATAAGTAGCATAATTAATAGGGGTGGGGGAAATGCAAGTTTCATGATTATAAACAGTTTGCAAAACATGTTTTAATTTGGGAAATTGCTAACTGAATACTGCAAGATCATTTTTTGTAATAATGTAACAAGAATGATTAAATGATGAAATACAAAGTTTCTCAAAATAATACCATGAAATTATATATAAAATTGTGATTTACAAATTTGTATTTTGTTGGCTTTTATTCCGTGCCAAATTTGATTGTAATTATTTTCAATCTTGTGTACCCTGTATTTATTGTGGGATTTAATTGTAAGGGTTGTGTGCTAGAGAGAGAGAGTGTGAAGACTCAAGCAAGTGAAGCTAGAAGACTTCTCGCGGGTGTCTCATGACTAAGCTTCCCGCAAAGTAAAGTATGTGCCTTGCACATGACTGGAATGTGAAGAGTCTGTACAGATGGAGACAGCTGTGTCTCGCGAGTATCTCGCGGGTAAGGCCTTCCCGCCAGACACCCGCGAGACATTCTGTTCTACCAGTCTGTACTATCTGATACACACTTTCTATACCCTCACTATACATACCCATATTACCCACAAATGTGAAGAAGAGCTTCTGAGAGAAAACCCTAGCTAAAACACTTGAGAGTTAGAAATTGTTTTACCAACAATTCTCTACACATTTGTTTGTGGAATTTCCTCATCTCCTACATCTCCGTTTCCATACCATTGAGAGGTCAATAGCCCAAACACTTACCACACCTTTTGAGAGTGTCCAGTGAGGTTTTGGTGCTACTGGGACACATTAGAAGAAGCCAAGGATGGCAAATGCAACATGGAGCTTGTTGCGGGATCCGGAGAGCTAGACAAGACACGGTTTTGAGAAGCCTTGTTGGAGTAGGAGCTTGGAGGGTTTAGGTACAGAGGATAGATTAGGTTTGGAGGATCTCTTGCTTACCCATGTATCCCAACTGATTGTCTAGTGGATCGATTTCCGCTTGGAGGGCGGCGGAGAGGTTTTTCGCCGAATTCTTCGGTTTCCTCTTCGATAACACGTCTCGGTGTTATCTGTGTTTGCATCTCTCTTCCCTACTCTTGTTCATTTCATTTTACTGCTGTGTTGCTTTAAATATGAATTAGAGTAGCTCTCTTGTTTGTTTTCTTGCGTTTACACTATTCCGCACTTAGTATTAAGTTAGTGTAAAATCAATCAAGCCGTAATTTGAATTGGGGGTCTAAACAAGCTCTTGTGTTTTCACACATTTCGAACTTTCACTATATATTATAATCTGTGAGCACTAACAATATAATTTCCAAAGCCATAAAATCTAACATACGGTAATTTCATCACAAATCTACCATACTACCACATAGACCGGTCAGGGGATCCACCCATTCACAACTGGCATGATATTGTCCTCTCTGGTATGTAGACTCTTGGCCCCATGGACAACAGCCTTACCCATACCCTTAAGATTTTTCTCTCCCCCCATGGGCAGCAGAGAGAGTGCGTCAAATAGGACCTCTCTTGCATGTGGTCTCTTGACCCCATGGGCAGCAGCCTCACCCACACACAATCAAGGAACCTCTTCCCCCCATGGGCAGCAGGGAAGAACGTGTCATCCAAAGTGAAAGGGTACTGACCAGGATTTAATTCCATTGTCACAAAGACTACGGAAACCAAATCGGGTGATCACAAGGAAATCACACATGGCATGGTGTTAAAACCACATAGACTCACAAGTTACATTACTTTGAAACACATAGTTCATATCCCGGTAATTTCAGAAAACCTTAAATAATCTAATTTCTACAATGTTTGTAAGGTTTTCAACTTCATTCTTGTCAAGAGATTTTCTATCAATTTCTCAAATAATATAAGACAAGATAAGCATCTTTAAAATTTTCAATATACCATAAAATCAATGATTTTCTTATCAAAGATTAAATAAAAGATGCTCATTTTTCCATATCAACAATTCATGCATTTCCCCAAATGCAATACCAAATATGATGCATTTCCATATATAATGATATATAATAGGGTCACAACACAATACTTTTAAGAAAACATATATCCATATATAATTTTCCAAAATGTGTTTAACCCAAAAACAGCATTTATAAAACATGGTTATTTTCCAAAAATCCCATTAAAAAGCTACTTACCTTGGAAGTTCAACCAATTTTACCTCAACCGGACACCACAAAATCAACTAATCCAGTCACTAGGTCCATCACCAAGAATATCAGAACCTAGAAACAGAATGATCAAACCTATCAATAACAAGGTCTTTCGCAAAGTACCATCACACTTATCTCCATAAATCTTAACAATACCCTAAAATCAAACCAAAGGCCCTAAAGTCTAGCTTGCCCGTCCTAAGACAAGTACCCTTCCCAAGCAAGAACCAAACAAGCATCCAAGGAACTCATAGTGCTGACACAACCAAAACATTTTAAATTCACTACCACAAAAAACGTTCATCATAAATCTCTTTAAGTACTAAATAATATATTTAAGCCAAGATAAGATCAACCGAGGTTTGGGATTAATTCCACAATTTCTCAGCGTTTTAGTCATGCTTTCAGATTTAGTACATAACAGGGCAGCCATTTGTAAAAATTGTTTGGTCAATGAATAGTTATCCGATTAATTCAAAACTTTAAGGGAACATTCCCCTATATGTATACAATGTACCACAGAAAATTCAGCCCAAAAAGATTTTTCTGTAATTTATTAAAAATCATGCATTACGGCTGACTCAAATCTGTCATGATAGCTTTAGAAAATTGCTATAGTTGTAAGACTAGCCCAAATTATTTGAGAATTTACTCATATTAAAACCACCAGATTTAAAGCATATTAAAAACAAGGAATCAAACCCAAAAATCTCATATAAACAACTTATCAAACACTTGGTATGCAAAAGCACATGCTCACACTTAACTTGCATAAATTCGTAGTTATCACTCCACTCACACCCAGATTTGCCAAAGTCATCTAAAATGCAAAGAACACACTTCCCAAAATCAACCCACACGATTTGCTCAAGGAAACCCAAGTTTTTAACCACGAAGAAACCCCAAATGATCATCATTTGTAAAAGCCCTTAAACAATTAACAAATAAATCCACCAAATCAAAAACCCATGTACTCAATCACATGTATACCACTCATGTAGCTTAGATTAGAAAGAAATCTTAGAAAAACCTAAAAAGCTACCAAACAATTAAGAGTTTTACCTTTAAAGCTTGAGAGAATGGAGCGTATGGGGTTTCTAATGGGGTTCTCTAGTGAAATCTACCAAAAGTGGTGGTGGATGGCTGGTTTGCCGGTGAGGGAGTGAGAGAAATAGAGGGAGCTAGAGTGTTTATGTGTGTGGGCTTCGGTGGCTGAGTGAGATAGGAAAATAGAGAAATAGAGAGAAGGGGCAGCCGGTCAAGAGGGAGAGAGATATCAACGTGAAGATGAGGAAGAAAAGGGGGCTGACTTAAATTGAAAGGCTTAACTACCAATTTGCCCCAAAAATATCTTGTGAGTAAATTACCAATTTGCCCCTCAAGCTTCCTCCAAATTACACTTAACAACCGGGGTATTACAGTTGGTACAGCCCAAAGTCACTCTTTTTTTTTTCTTTTTCTTTTTTTTCTCAGCTTCATTTGTATGTAGGTGTCAAATAGCTAAGTTTGTATTTGCGATTTGAAGCTTGCTGGACTTCATGAAAGGATTACACTAACTCAGGGACGGAGCTATGTTCGGACTTGGGGGGGCAATGGCCCCCCTCCCCCCCCCCCCCCCCCCCCAACTTTTTTAAAAATTCCACTTTCATATATATATATATGAGAGAACTGAGTGAGATCTCGTTTAAATGATCTGATATTATCTAATCAAGGTTTGAAACAAAAATCAATGATGAATTTGAACGGACCTTGTCGTTGACACTACCGCTAATGCTGGGTTTAAGTATGTCTTCATCTTTTACTTCATAGTTCAAGCCGTAACATTAGCAATAACAGAGAGTGAGGGAGACAAAGAAAAGCTTAGATTTTTATAGAGAAGAGATAAGTATCAATAGAAAACGTCAGCAAAGGATAGAGATAAGTGTAGAGAGGGAAAATTCCCGACCTATCACAAGCTGACACGTCACATTACCAAGTCCACAAAATACAGTCAATTACAAAGCACCACGTACTACTACTAGGTTTTGCTATCACTATTCAGAAGCCAATGGAAATTTACCAAGTGTCATGCAAAAAACCAATCACGCATCAGCGCATGTGTAAGCGATGACACAAGCAGTCTCGCACGTGTAAGCAATGACTTAAGCAGTCCAGCACGTGTAAGCGATGACGCAAGCGGACCAATCAGGCTGTGACATGTGTCACCAATCAGACTCCGCCACGTGTCGTTCACCCACCCCCAAACTCCTATAAATAGAAGCTTTCCTAAGACATTTAAGGGGACCAAGATTCAGAAGTGAAAAAGCTCTACGAGAATCAAGCCTCAAAGCCTTCAAGAGCATCAAGAACTTTAACCCCAAAATCGAAGAACATTCGAAGCAGAATCATCCAGATTATCTGCCTAGATCTTAAAGTTTGTGGGAATCAAGCCTAAAGTGTCCGAAAACATCAACAAATCACAAATCAGTGAAGCTCTACGGATCCAAGCTTCTAAAGCCTCGAAGAACTTCCATCACAAACCTTCGAAGACGAAGAACACACGAAGAACTCGAAGTGATGCCTTTTGGAATGAATCATAAGGATGAGGAGCTTCGGGTTACAACCAAATTCGAATGAATCATAAGGATGAGGAGCTTACAGCTTTCCGTACTTCTAAGGGAATTTACTGTTACAAAGTGATGCCTTTTGGACTAAAGAATGATGATGCTACTTATCAACAGGCCATGCAAAAGATCTCTGATAATATATTTCATAAATACGTGGAGTGTTATGTCCATGATCTGGTGGTTAAAACAAAAAGGAGGGAAGACCATCTGGCAGATCTGTGGTCCGTGTTCAACCGCCTAAGAAAATATCAGCTTAAAATGAACCCTCGCAAATGTGTTTTTGGCATAACATCTGGGAAATTTCTTGATTTCATTGTGAGGCACTGCGGTATTGAAGTTGACCAGTCTAAAATTAAAGCTATCCAGAAAATGCCAGAGCCCAAGAATCTGCGAGAACTTAGAGGCTTGCAAGGAAAACTGGCCTACATACAACGATTTATCTCAAACTTGGCTGGTCGATGTCAACCTTTCAATAGATTGATGAAGAAGGACGTGCACTTTGAATGGGATGAGGCTTGTAGCAATGCTTTTACGCGTATCAAAAGATACTTGCTTAATCCTCCAGTTTTAGGTGCTCCTATTCCGGGAAAGCCTTTGGCACTATACATCGCGGCACAAGAAAAGTCTCTAGGTGCTCTCATGGCACAAGAAAATGAAAAGGGGAAAGAAAGAGCCCTTTATTATCTAAGTCGAACTCTCAATGGGGCTGAATTAAATTATTCTCCTATTGAAAAGATGTGTCTCGCTCTTTTCTTTGCCATAGACAAACTGGAGCACTACATGCAAGCATATACGGTCCATTTGATAGCAAAGGCATACCCGATTAAATATGTCATCTCCAAACTAGTGGTTTCGGGTCGTATAGCTCGATGGGCAGTCCTGCTACAACAATATGACCTTGCATATGTTCCACAAAAAGCTGTCAAAGGCCAAGCATTGGCAGACTTTTTAGCTGATCACCCAGTTCCGTCTAATTGGGAGTTCTCTAATGATTTTCCAGATGAAGACGTGTTTTACATTGAAGTAATGCCACCATGGATGATGTTTTTCGATGAGGCTGCACGTCAAGAAGGAGCGGGGGCAGGTGTAGTGTTTGTTTCTCCACAACGGAAAATACTTCTTTACTCATTCTCATTAAGCAAACTTTGCTATAACAACGTAGCCAAATATCAAGCATTGATCATTGGTCTATAGATGGCCATTGAGATGGGCATATCACAACTTGAGATCTTTGGGGACTCCAAATTAGTTATCAATCAAATCTTGGAGCAATATGATGTCAAGAAAGAAGACCTCATCCCCTATTGCAAATATGCGAAGAAGTTGCTAGCAAATTTTGAGGCCATCACATTAGAGCATATACCAAGAAAGAAGAATAGACAGGCCGATGCTTTAGCTAATTTGGCTACCGCCTTAGCATTATCTCAAGAAGAGACAACCAGAGTCGCTATTTCCCAAAGGTGGGTGGTACCTCTCGTGGTTGAAAAAGAAGAAGAAGAGCAAGCCAACATCATTTCTGTATATCTTGTCGAAAAAGTAGATTGGCGACAAGTGATCATTGAATACCTTCAACATGGAAGACTCCCAGATGATAAACGCCATAAGACCGAAGTGCGAAGGAGGGCTGCTCTATTCATTTACTATAAGGACACTCTCTTCCACCGTTCATTTGATGGATTGTTTCTCCGTTGCTTAGGAGAAGAAGAGGCTAAACAAGCCTTAGAGGAGGCTCATTCTGGAATATGCGGTGCACATCAGTCAGGTCCTAAGTTACATTATAAGATCAAACGAATGGGTTACTATTGGCCTACGATGGTGCAAGATTCTATGAAGTGCGCTAAGAAATGTGAAGCTTGTCAGTATCATGCAAACTTCATCCACCAGCCGCCAGAACCTTTACACCCAACTGTAGTTTCTTGGCCTTTCGATGCATGGGGGCTTGATGTAATAGGGCCATTACCAAAGTCATCTGGTGGCCATCTATACATCTTGGCCACAATTGATTACTTCTCAAAATGGGCGGAAGCTATGCCTTTTAGGGAAGTGAAGAAAGAAACGGTGGTCAACTTCATTCGAACTCACTTGATCTATTAGTATGGTGTCCCTCGGTATATCATAACTGATAATGGCAAACCATTCTACAATAGACTTATGACAGAGCTATGCGAGAAGTTTGAATTTAAAAAATACAACTCCTCCATGTACAATGCCCCGACAAATGGACTAGCTGAAGCATTTAACAAAACACTTGGCAGTTTGTTGAAGAAAGTGGTATCCAAGACAAAGCGAGATTGGCATGAAAGAATCGGAGAAGCATTATGGGCATATCGAACAACGTTTCGAACGCCTACTCAAGCGACGCCATATTCTCTTGTTTATGGAGTGAAAGTCGTCCTTCCTTTAGAACGCCAGATCCCATCATTACGGATTGCCATTCAAGAAGGATTGAATGGAGAAGAAAATGCCAAGCTCAGGTTGCAAGAATTGGAGGCACTTGATGAGAAAAGGCTTGAGGCCTAACAACGCCTTGAGTGCTATCAAGCTCGTCTTTCAAGTGCATTCAATAAAAGAGTTAAACCACGATCATTCCAAGTTGGTGACTTAGTTCTTACTATTCGAAGACCTATCATCACAACTCATCGTACAGGCAATAAGTTCACTTCAAAATGGGATGGACCTTATGTTGTGCAAGAAGTCTACACCAATAGAGCTTACAAGTTGATTGATAATGATGGTGTAAGGATCAGCCCCATCAATGGGAAGTTCCTCAAATGCTTCTATGCTTGAAAATCAAGGAATGCTCCTTGGTAAGAGTTTAAACTGCCCACTGTAGCGCTGCAAGAGTACATGATGTCTTCCCATTACCCTTGAAAGCATACCAATAAGGAGAAATTAATCCCACTTCATGTCACCAATTGCGAGTGTGGCATAGTGGTTGGATGCCCATGTCTCCCTTGAGGCCAAGGTCTCGGGTTCTATTAGTGGTGATACCCACTCTTACATACTGCGCCCTCCTTTTTGCAAAAACAAAAAAAAAAAAAAAAAAAAATGATCAAAAAGGAAATCATCAAAAAAATAATAATAATAATAAAAAAAAGTTGAACTACGTGATGACTTGATCCCTCTTTGGGGTACGTAGGCAGCTTAGTACTTGTCACTAAGTTCAGTCACATGAAAAGAAGAAGGATTGCCAGTCTAACTTGAGAAGTTTTCCAACGGTCATCAATGCGCTTTTAAGGTCCCTTTGGTTGGTAAGGCATTGCTTAAAGACAGACGACTGTTCAATAGGATGATCAAAGATCGTTGTAGTAGAAAATGAAGATTGTAAGGAGTTGACATTGCTTAACTTTCTTTGAAATGATGATGAACATAAGTTGATGCTTGGTTGTGGAGTAAAACAAAATCTCCAACTTCTTTTGCAAGAAATGAAGTCTTCATGGCATTGCCCACCTTCAATGGATATTCTCCCACATTTTCTGAAGTATGCTTTGTATCACTTATCTCCTGGGGGAATCTTCTTGTACCTTGCAAGTTTAAGCTACACCATTTCTCTTCTAGGTTGCGCCACTTCATAACTCTAAAATTAGAACCACACCATCTCCCTTCTGAGTGGTGTCGTTTCACATCATGTCTCTGAAATCTGGATGACGTCAACTTCCTCCGGAATGATGATAGATTATATATCTGAAGTCGGTGTGGCATCATCTCTCCTCTATGGGCATGTTCGTGCAATGTCAAAATTTTTGGTAGCATGTTTCAACATCTTCAAAGTCTTGGTAGCATGCTCTGGCGTCTTCAAAGTGTTGGCAACTCCTTGCATCTTCAACGTCTTGTTGACATCGCCAAAATCTTGATGTCTAGCTACAGTGCTATGCATCCTCGATGTCTAAGCTATGTTGCCTCTGAATATTGGTGCAACGTCGAATGAAGTATTGACATTACTTCATGGCAAAGATGGATGTCGGCATGGCTTCAGTGCAAATGAAGTGTTGACCTTGCTTCATGGCAAAGATGGATATCGGCATGGTTTCAGTGTGAATGAAGTGTTGACATTGCTTCATGACAAAGATGAACGTTGGCTCGACTTCAACGCAAATGAAGTGTTGACGTGGTTGCTTCGATGTGAATGAAATGTTGACGTGAATTCATGGCGAAGATAAATGTTGGCACGACTTCAATACAAATGATGCTGCGACTTCATAGTAGATGCAAGTGCAAATATTGCTTCATGGCAAAGATGAAGTGTTGACGTTGCTTCATGGCAAAGATGAACGTTGGCACGACTTCAATGCAAATGATGGTGCAACTTCGATGCGAGTGCAAGTGCAAATGTGGAGTGTTGTCATGGCTTCATGACAAAGATGAAGTGTTGACGTGGTTGCTTCGATGCAAATGAAGTGTTGACATGGCTTCATGGCAAAGATGAACGTTGGCACGGCTTCAATGCAAATGATGGTGCAACTTCAATGTGAGTGCAAGTGCTAATGTGGAGTGTTATCATGGCTTCATGGCGAAGATGAAGTGTTGACGTGGTTGCTTCGATGCGAATGAAGTGTTGACGTGGCTTCATGGCGAAGATGAAGTGTTGACGTGGTTGCTTAAATGCGAATGAAGTGTTGACGTGGCTTTATGGCAAAGATGAATGTTGGTATGGTTTCAGTACAAGGATAAATGCTAGCATGGCTTCATGGTAAAGACTCTTGATGTGGCTACGTTGCAAAGACTGTTGAGATGGTTGCGTCGAAAAGACAAGTGTTGGTGCAGCTTAATTGCAAGACAAAGGTCAGTACAACTTCAAGGTCAAATACTAGTAATAGCATCATTGTATCAGGAATACTGGGCAATAATTTGATAATATGGAGACAAACATTACTGCAAGAACGTTGTGTAAAGTCCCCAAATAAATATGGAAGTCACGCTAAGAATGTTGATGTAAAGCTTGACGCTAAAGCCTAAAGAACAAGGGAAGCATACTGCATAACAAAAACAAGCAACAACAAATTGTCAGAGGAAAATCTCATGGCGCATAAAAAAAAATAATAATAATAATAAAAAAATAAAAGAGAGAGAGAGAGCTTCAATTTTAATCTCCAGTCTGTCAAAAAAAAAAAACTAATAATAATAATAATAAATATAATTTCTCTACGTATCATGCTATCCACTAGAGACTGCTTGTACAGATTAGTGCATGCCTTGGGTGGCTTTATATAGGGATCTTCAAAAGCTAACAGACAAAAGGAAAAACACGTGTAAAAAGTTAAAAGTACCATATTTTCAAAGGGTGACGTACCAACCTTGAAAAAAAAGGTAAGTGCCCATAAATGTATCATGCTGTTAGGAAGAAAATATTACATTAGACCTTAGAAAGGATGGCTTATAAGCCTGCAAAAGTACACATGTCATCTAAAAAACTGCTGTACTAGGCCTGGGATGGAGCTCTAGCCCAAATATTGTTCAAAGCTACTTGTGTTGCCGACCTTGAAAGCAGAGACATTGCTACTTTACCAATGTCAAACACTGTCAAAGCCGCCGAAGACATTAATCCACTGTCAGAGCCGCTGAAGACCATAGATCCAAGAAACCGACACTACAAGAGTCTTCCACAGCCTTCTATCCACCAAACCTGAAAGTTCCAGGCCCAGATGCACCGCTACGAGCAGCCACAAACCCCTAACGTCCCGCGGGTTTCTCATTCAAATATGCACAAATCTGAGGAAATTTTCATAAAACTGGTGCCACCACTAGATCCATCGGCCTCCGATCTACAAAACCTGAAAATTTCAGGCCCAAAAGTCTAGCCATGCACTGCCACGTGCCCCCAGGTGAAGCCATGATCTTCCAAACAACCCGCGGCCTAGTCCTTCAAATTTGTGCAAATCTGCCCATGATTTTAGAAAACTGACTATACCATGGTCTTCTACGGCCTTAGATCGACAAAACCCAAAAATTTCAGGCCCAAACATTAAGCCACGTGCTTCCACGCGCCTCCAATGATATTGGCGTTCACAGCCGCAATTTCACGCGCCACCTCACCCAGCCACGTGCTCGCACGTGCCACGTGTGCCCTCTAGCGCTATGACGTCATGGATGACGTCATCCTCTACTACCTTGGTCTGACCCGTTTGTCCAGACGACCTGGTTTGACCCGAACCGACCCGCAAATCTGACCCGGTCCGAACCGCCTACAAAAAAAAAAAAAAAAAAAAAAAAAAAGAAAAGAGAGAGAGAAAATGCTTTGACCGAATGGACCTTTGACCTTGACCAAAAAGTCAAAATTTTCAAAACAGACCTGGCCCACTTAATTTTTCGAGTACATTCTGATTTTGGGACCCGTTTCTTCATTCGATGCTCAAAAATTGTGCAAACGTTCAATTTCAAAAAAGTTGACTTTTGTGCAAATGTTGACCAAATGTCAAAATTTTTTAAGATGGACATGTCTTGCTCAATTTTTCGTGACTTGGAAACCACCAATCTGACCGACTTCTCTGAAGTACTAGCAGTGTCCAAAACTTAAGCTTCCAAGATCAAAATTTGAGATTCATCCACTTGGTTTGGATTCCCTTAAGGTTATTCTCCAGACTTCATCAAGGTTTCCCCTTCAAAATACAAATAAACTATCACAAGTGTGTCTTGAACTTGAAATTACACTGGGTTATTAGTTCAACCTACCATTCCCATTCGGTGCCTACCAGTCTTCAACCTACCATTCCCATCTACCGTTCTCACCAAAAATTCTCAACTACCATTCTCAACTACCTATCTACCATTCTTCGTCTCTCTGCTATAAATAGGAGGGTCTGATTCATTAAGAACTCATCCAAAAAAAACCACATTGAATTATGAAATGAAGATTTGCTTCTTTTAGATTTTCAAGTCCTCATTTTCACAGCCATTTCTCACTATGGCCTCATCATTCTCAACACCTAGCAACCGATATTGCTTCATAATCGGTTTGAGATCAACCCTCCCATGGTTCGGTCGAAACCCTATTTACAACATCATTTCAGTTTTGAGATCCAAACAAATTTTGTTTCTCCCCTCAATGACCACATTTGTCCATAAAATTACTCATAACAAGGTCTGCGTTGAGGTTCCATGCTTCCTCAGACTTGGTTGGCCAAGAAATCCAAGTCCAGCAGACACACCTGTTCCTAACCTCAGGGCTCCCGTAGTCTCTCTTCAATTGCTTGGTCTTCCAACAGAAGCAGTGATTCGGAACAAACAACAACTTGGCTAGTTTCAAAGACCAGAATCACAAGTTAGCTCCATCTTTCATTTTTTTGTGCTTTTCCAACAAGTGGTAGTAGGTGAAGATGGTAAAAAGTGTTGGGGTATCCTACAAATTGTCTTCCATCCAACACTTGAAACAACCTCCAAGGCACCAACTCATCAAAATTCAACCTTTGGTGCCGGTAAATGGTCACCAAAGCCTTATTCCATGTCCCCACTACTATGGGACCCAAAGGTCATCGTTGCTGGTACCTCAAAACTCACTTTTTGAAATTACTCCAACTTAAAATCAGCTTGAAGAATTTCAGAAGGTACTCTTCTGAAATTACTTCAACTTAACGTCCATCGGCATGGTCCCATCATGCATGCACATTCTACGACTTACCGTCGGACCTCATTCAGCATGCAGTCAGTCCCATATCCAAAGATGTAATCCCATAAACATCTACACCAGAAGGTCCCCAACATACAGGGCCAACGCCATGGTGGCGTATGTTTCACCCATTCACTTTGCTTCATCCCCGTCTTCTTCACCACCAACATCAGCATCCCCAGAATCCATACTCTTCTAAAATTACCTCAACTTAACCTGAGTGAAACAATTACACATGCGCATTCAACCACTTTCCCACATGTCCTTGCCGTAATCCAAAGTATGTTGTTCAGAAATTACTTCGCCTGGACTTCTTAAAAACACGAGGTTAACCCCATGACTCTGCATGCTGTACCCAGCCACCATTCTCTCATCTTCCCCATCTTCTACACCCTATGATCGCCACCAACGATCCAAAATACTCTTTTGAAATTACTTCAACTTAACCTCTGCTGAGAAGGCTCCATCACGCAAGCACATTCAAATACTCGTAGACCTCTTTTCGGTCTCATCAAAAGCCTTTCATATGGGTGGGTCTACTGTTCGGAAATTATCTCATCCTGCTGAAAGCTCCACCACCTTCAACTACTTCACTTAAAGAATCAAATGTAAAAATCCATTTTCGAAACTCATTCCCACACCACACTCCGAAGCTGTGTGTGTGAACGAGTATCGAGGGGGCATTTGTAGAGAGGGAAAATTCCTGACCTATCACAAGCTGACACGTCACATTACCAAGTCCACAAAATACAGCCAATTACAAAGCACCACGTACTGCTACTAGGTTTTGCTATCACTATTCAGAAGCCAACGGAAATTTGCCAAGTGTCATGCAAAAAACCAATCCCGTATCAGCGCACGTGTAAGCGATGACACAAGCAGCCTTGCACGTGTAAGCAATGACTTAAGCAGTCCAGCATGTGTAAGGGATGACGCAAGCGGACCAATCAGGCTATGACATGTGTCACCAATCAGACTCCACCACGTGTCGTTCACCCACCCCCAAACTCCTATAAATGGAAGCCTTCATAAGACATTTAAGGGGACCAAGATTCAGAACTGAAAAAGCTCTGCAAGAATCAAGCCTCAAAGCCTTCAAGAGCATCAAGAACTTCAACCCCAAAATCAAAGAACATTCGAAACAGAATCATCCAGACTATCTGCCTAGATTTTAAAGTTTGCGGGAATCAAGCCTAAAGTGTCCGAAAACATCAACAAATCACAAATCAGTGAAGCTTTACGGATCCAAGCTTTTAAAGCCCCGAAGAACTTCCACCACAAACTTTCGAAGACGAAGAACACACGAAGAACGTGAAGAACAAAGGATTTCTAACAAGCTCATAGCCAGAGATTCATTGTAATTCCGTTTCAGTAATTTTCAATCCATCCCTCAACCAAATCGAAGGATATTTTGTGTTCAAGTCAAAATCACATTACCACAAATCCAATCAATAAGTCTTGCAAGGAGATCGAATCAGAGGATCACTCTTTTGTAATTTCAGAGAATTGTACCACACAATCATCAATACAAATTCGCATTTGTGAAACTATTTTACTTGTTTGATTTATTTCAAACTAGAAATTTAATCACTTACAATAAGATTCACTGAGATTTCAAGAGAGAGAGAGAGAGAGAGAGAGAGAGAGAGAAGATTATGTTACAATAAATAATATTTGAATAATATGTTGGTCATAGACTCACAAGTACAATGAGAAAAATGGAACATGTGAAACAAGAAAGATTAAAAATATAAAATAAAGTTGGATTTTTTTTTTTTAATGATTTTTGTTTTAGTGTTTTAGAAATCAAATGCGTGGTTATTGTTAGAGAAGTTAATGGGCAGGCGGGCTAATGGGAAAAGAGAAAAATTAAAATTGATGGTCTGTACTTTGTTTGACTTTAGCGGTCCTACTTAGTAGAAAAATGGTAAATTCTATATTGTGCAATGAATTAATATTAATAATGTTGTAATTTTATTTTTTTAGCTCAAGTGCTGGTAAAATTTATTAAACATCAGAGGTTGAAAACTATCTCCAAAAAAAAGTTTGTTATGGTTTGTAAGATATGTTTATTTGGCTTTTTGTTTAGGACTAACCTAATTTTTGTGATGTATGTTGTGGATTCAACTGTGTAGTTGGATGTATCCCTAGCATCATTCAGAAGCTAATATTGATGATTTATTATTGCTAACCTCTAATGTTGATGTCATAATTTATAAAAATCTTAAAATTAAAATTTGAAAAATCACCAAAATTAGTATTAGTTTATTGCAAATCTCAAATTACATCTACAGATATAAGATTACATTCCAATAAATGTGATGAAATTTTATGAACTTTACGTTAAGCTTTGTCCCCCTTAGGTTTGTACCCTGGCTCTGTCCCTGCACTAACTTATATAATTTAGAATGCGTGGGGGAAACCTGAATCTAATACCTTAATGTACCAAATCAGCAAACGCATCAAGTGGGTTGTTGCAATAGAGTAAAAGCTTGTTATAGTAGAGCCCATAATTTATAAAACCTCTTTTGCCAAGAGATGTAGCAAATGAAAATGCACGGACATAAAACATATGTTCTTTTCAGATAGAGAGAGAAGGTATCAAAAGTTTTTATATCAAATGTTAGGGTCATATTTTCTATATATTGTTTTATCCTTTGACAAAACGTACTTTACTTATAACTGAGTAGATCTAAGTTGGGTCTAACATATCTAGAAGTATGTTGCTTAAATATATCAAGTGGTATCATTAAAGATATGAAGATTGATCTAAGAAACAAGTGAAGAAAAGTTGTTTCATTAAAGCTCGATTCTAGCATCTATCGAGGATTAATGAAGAAGCTCAACACAAGCTTAATCTATCGAGATTTATGATTTCATAATTCTCAGAGTTGAAATTCGGCTTATAATGACTTGGATTATTAGGGTTTCTCTCTCTACAACCCTAGGCCATATAAAAGGCTTATTTTAAAGTCATCAAAGCTATAGAGACTCAATCAAAGAACTCATACACTTTATGAGAAGCTACTAAATTTTGTGCGACTTAGGGTTTTGTAACCAAGTGCATCCTGATCTTTAATGTGCTTTGAAGTCAATCAATTGCTTGGAATTAGTTACGTATTGAGATCTGTGCAAAAAAGAAGTCCTCTACAAGATCAAGTCCAATTGGAGATTGGAGTAAAGGTTCAAATGTAAGTTGGTATTTTGGAATAGCCTAAGGTAGTGGTAAGATTCCTTATACTTGTAGCCGTTTATTCTTGATTAGTGAATTCTTGAAAGTGTTGATCTGAAATTCATCCAGTGGGATTTTTGTTTTGTGAGAGGTTTTCCTTATTCGTCAACAAATCATCATGTCATTTAATTTCCACTGCATATTAGTTTATTTGATGATTTATTGATGTCTCCACGATTTGCATGTAATTTAACCTAATTAATCAACTTGGATAATTGAATTTATTAACCGGAGACAATTTATAACCTAATATCGAAAAAAAATTATATCTTTATGATTTCCCTCGTTAATTGCGCTGATTCTACTTCAAATTTGTGCATTGAGGTCCAGGGTGAAATACACACATGGGTGGAATTGAATCCAATGTCGTATACAAAAGGTAAGGGGGAAAAAAAAGGTTAACTTTAAAAAATAAAAGAAATAAAAACTTTTAACCTTTTGAATCCAATAACTTATATAAAAAATTAAAAGAATTAACATTTGGTATCACTATTGTATTCAATTGCACTAAGCACCGGATCTACAACCCAGATTTGTTTACGTTGTTCCTGCTTATAATTACCAAAAAGTTAGTGATTCTACGATTAGTATGATCGGAAAACACATTCATCCCATGCATGAAATACAGTGGAATTAAAAACAAGATCTACTTCATATGAATTATAATCAAAAGTTCCTCATGAATATGAAATTAATGTTCAAAAGAAAGCTTCCCTTGATGCTCTAGGTAGGAAATTTTGGTTTCAATTTATTCTTGAAAAATTTTAGCAACTTAATTCTCTTGAAACTTTTTTGATATTCACCTCAATGACTATTTGCTTGACCAAGAGTGTGGGCTATTCTTGTTGAGAATCCAAACCCTACCCTTGGTGTAGAGAAAGATGGAGAAAATCTTTTTTTTTTTTTTTTCTTATTTTCTTTCAACCGTGGGTTTAGCAAGAGAAATGCTGCCCAGCCCAATTTTTTTTCAACTTCTATGCGAAGAGGTCCAAATTGTCCTTTATAAGTTTGAGTTTCAAGGATTCAAAAGTTGATGACCCTTAACTTGATGACCCTCAACTGAAGTCCTATAACTCAATAACTTCAACATTAATGAAATTGATAAAGGATGTTCTTTCACTTTATTT
Organism: Quercus robur; assembly: GCF_932294415.1. NCBI lineage: Eukaryota > Viridiplantae > Streptophyta > Magnoliopsida > Fagales > Fagaceae > Quercus > Quercus robur. The sequence goes on from NC_065536.1 coordinate 52,020,843, forward strand.
TAATGGATATTATCAACTTTTCAAACATCACACCACCTGCCCCTATAGTTAGAAATTTTGAATTTACACCTAAGACAGGTAGAACTTCCTGTACTTATTTTAGTTCGCATTATTTTTGAATGAGTAGTATTTGTTAAATGTTGGGGGATTGTCTTGATTGCCTCCAGCTTTAGCTTGTTCTCGAGTTCCATCGAATGTGCACCCACATGTTCCGTTGTCATAAATGGGAAATTGTCCCGGATCACAATTAATTTTGATGCAATCAATACACTAGTATTTAAGCACGCCAGCAACTAATAAACCGACCATTGGTACATCAGTGGCAACCAAATAAATTGGTAATCCATTAGCTTAAATCCAGTGCCTTTTAAACCATCCTGAAAAGTTAAAACCTAACTACTATATATCTATAGTTGGTCTCAACCTACATGTTGTTATTGTTCTCCTATTAATTGAGGCATTATTGAAGCAATAACACAAAAAATACACTATTTTTGTGGAGAACCCACTTGCCTGAGCAGAAGAGGTGAAAAACCTTGTTTTTGATGTAGAGAGAACTCTGCTTCAGGCTATTATTATATTAGTTGAAGAAAAATGACAAAAAGCAATCAAGCAAGAACAACATAACATGCATGGTCAGCTATGGGAATGAGTGTGTTTTGTGCTCTCTAACTCTCTGTTAACTGTGTTTATGGGGATCACAGTCTAGACAATACTCATCTGGGATAGGATTCTCAAGGAACTTGGAAAGTTGGCAATTGGCCTTGGATTCCATATAGTGAACTCCCTCATCATTGCAATCAACGTAAAGATTAGCACGGTGATCTTGTGGACAAAAGACACAAAATGGCATGAGTATTTGAGGTGTAATCTGATCAATTAAAGACAGTCACTATAACAAATCTGACTTTTTTCAAGGGTAAAAACCTGAAGAAAAAAAAAGTATTAAAAAACCTTGGGAAAAATTATTTTAAGAGTCCAATTGACCCTTGATAACCTTCAAAACTTATACCATCGAAAATGAAATTTTGAAGGCCTTGATTGCCCTCAAAACAAGTACTCTAATCTTATTTTGAGAGTTAAGAGACCCTTAAATAACCTTTTACCAAGGTTTAAAAGATTTACATTTACAACCCTTGATAAATAAGGTTATTTAAAGGGTCTCTTGACCCTCAAAATAAGATTGTATTTATAAAAAATAAAAAAACACAATCATGCATAATATATATATATATATATATATATGTACACACACAAATAAATTCACAATTATTGAGATGATATACTATGATATTGATGTATAGCAAAAGTGATATCAATGGCCTCATATATCTGAAACAGAGAGATATTTAAACACCACTAAACCCTTTATCAAGGTATATTGTTAAAATTATACTTTCATTGATCTCTAAACTCAAACTTACAAATTAACACCTATGATATGTATCAATTTCAATATTGAGATTAGTTAACAAATTAGGGACTACATACAAATAGCTGATATGTCAATTATTGTTTAAGAGAAAAGATATCAACAACCACACTTTGTACAAAGACCAAATCTGTCCAAGAGTTAAAAGTTTTGATACATTTTATTCTTCATCATCATCTCCAAAGCAAGAAGTTATCAGTTAGTATATTTGAACATTTCAGCCATTCAGGGTGCCCTCAAGTTTTTAAAAAGAGAGAATGATACAGATTATAAAATTGAAACATGTAAGGAACACTAGAGGAAACACATGAAGAATAACCTAAAAGCAAGAACAGACTTTAGTGGAACCAAAACTAATGAGATACCAAATCATCTAATAAATAAGCTTACACCTATATAAAATAATAAAGGGCCACAACATAGATCTTAAAACAAGCATAGTAATCATGGCTTCCTATACCAGAGACACCCATTCCTACTCCAAACCACAGCTGTAGTAACCTTTCGAAAAAAAAAAAAAAGGCACACATGCAAATCAAATGTAGAGGATTATATGAATCTATTATGTTCTATGAACCTTACCAAGGAGCAATTCATGACCATTACTAGATCAATTACTTATGATTGCTCAAAAGTCCCTCTCCTAATCTTAATAACTCGTCCCAAGTACAAGAGATTCATTGAACAATGGTTGATATACCCGATTTCAACATTACAGTTTTGAAAGGCATTCGGTTTGCAGAAAAAATACTATTGAGATAGATCATGCAACAATAGTACTTGTGTAAAATTGACCAAATTTCAACTTATTTAAAAAATTAACACCAACCTCACGTAGTCAAAAATTATTAGCATTAAGAAATTACAAGTAAATGGGACATACCGTTCACAGAATGAGGAAAAGGAAAGATCTGCATGTAACAACATGAGGCTACTATTAATCCTGCATTGAAAAAATTAAAAGGGAATTGGATTAGTGAGATAATCATTTATGTTAACTGATATAAGATCCAATTTACCAGGATAAAGTAGGATCAAAAAAGAAATTAATCACACTAATTTATTTTTAAACACCAGAAGAAACACATGAAGAATAACCTAAAAGCAAGAATAGACTTCAGTGGAACCAAAACTAGTGAGATACCAAATCATCCAATAAATAAGCTTACACCTATATAGATCTTACAACAAACATAGTAATCATGTCATCCTATACTAGAGACACCCATTCCACTAAAAACCTCTTTTTCTTTCACATCTTAGAATGCAAAAGACTGTAAAAAACACACATCCAATCTCTTCAATTCAACCATGAATGATTCTGTGAAGTACACAAAACACAAGAAAAGGCTGAAGAGGGTGCCTTGGTTTATGACAAAGTTGCTATTTGAATCAAAGGCCCAGACGCACTCACTAATTTCTAAGGTAATGAACAGAGTCTGAAGATAACTTATGTTTGTTTTTAGACCCCTTAAAACACAACCAGATTAACTTAGTTAATTAGCCAAGTGATTACTTAGTCAAATTATCAAATCTAGGTTAACACAAATATATCATATCATTGTAAAGTGCGGAAAATAAAGTACACAACAATATGATAACCCAGGAAAACCGAACCGGTAAAAAACTTTGGAAGGATTTAACCTACCTATCCTCAAGGGTAAACCGAATCCACTATGAAAGAATTGAAGTTTACACAATAGCAACTTAGACCACTAACATCCTATTACTACCTCGAGTAGGAAACTTACTACCACGACCACGTGACAGCTCCGAGTCCATGGCCTACTTCTTTCTTAGATTCCCAGCAAGCACAAGCACTCCCGCTTATATATCTTTAAGCTCTTGAATCTGCAACTGATTGATCACCAAGCTCTCGACATCAATCTTGAGATTGGAAACCCTAAGTGTATGTGAAGGCAGATACCTCTAGATCTCATAAAAGATTCATACACACAGCATAAAGAGCAACGTCTAAACGTAGCTAGGGTTTTCCCTTTTATACTTAAGACAAAACATAAAACCCTAAACGTCAAACTGGGCTTGGGCTAAGTTGGAAAATTCTGCAGAAAAACAATTTGCATGAGTTTCGATCGATTGAGTCTAATTTTCGATCAATCGAGCCAAGCAAATTTACACAGTAAATCCTGCAGAACACTCAATTCCAACTTTACATATAAACACACTTTGAGCAAGTTTAAAACAAGACTAAAACGTTTTGATCACGGTTTGCCAACATTACAAATTGAAGTTCTAATACATTAGTTCCTAATTCCTTAGAACCTAACAACTTACATCATCCAAAACTTTAAAGCGTCAAATTCATCCCTTATTCAATTTCTTAAAGCACTCTTTTTAGTGGGCCTTCCCCAGATAATAATAGATTTTAAAGGAACTAGCTCATTACACCCCTGAAAAACAATTAAATCACTACCAAAGATGGATCGGTGTTACTGTTTGGCACCATAACCACAAAGACAAGTTTTCAGATTTTTCACTTTTGCATGTATCTACCGGGATAGTTAATCATGGGATTAAAGAAATTTCATAATTTCTATTGCATGTGTTCTATGCATATTATAATTACTATAAGGCTTTAAATCTCCCCTTTTTCATTCATCTGTTGTGCTTAAAATGAGTAGTAGCCACTATGACCACACTATCACTACCTCATGCCACTATTGGTCCACATACCTACCGTGAACATGCATCTAAACTACTTTCCAAGTGTGACTAAACAATCTCTTTGTCCAGATTTACATAAACTTAATTTCATGCATTGTAAATTCCTGCCACCAAGTTGACTAAACTGCTTTACAAATTGGTCTATGAACCATCAATGGAAAATCAGATAAACGAAGACAAGGTAGGTCCTAGAAAATCGACTCAAGAACACAACTCATTTTTATAGGAGCTTCATTGTTCAATTCAGGCTCCAAAAATAGTTTGATAAGTTAGTTTTAAGAAAACTAACTAATTATTTACCTACAAATGATAAGATCAATAGCAAACCATTTCATCCTATTTCTTGATACTGGCTAAGTTCAGGCGAGTGATACTTGCTAAGTTCAATATTGCAAGGTCTGTAAAAAGAAATTGATTGCAAGGTCTAGAAAGCAAACTAGTGCCTATCTATTCTATCCACATAAACAGCTCAACAAGTCATTCCAAATTTATCCCATAGTACTAAAACATTATATTGGGTTTTAATATTAAATTCCAGAAACTCAAATTAAAACCTTCAAAAATTAACAATGGTTGTTCAACTTTGATGACAATATCATGACATACATGGGAAAAAAAAATTGAAATGGCCCAAGAAAACAAAAGGCAGAGACACGTATCAACAAATATACCTTTTCATTAATTCAATTATTGACCATATATGTAATATCAACTCCTCTCTACCACTACACACCCTTGATGCGATAGTCACTCCACAAGAATAAGTACTTGTGAGGTGTGGGGGGCAAGAGCTAGGGTTCAAGTCTCTAAGAGAGAGTTTTACACACATATACACTTAAATTAGGATATAATAAAATTTCTATCTTGTATAAAAAAATAAAAAAACAAAACTCCTCTCTACAAGATAAATACTTTCCTTTCCTGACATTTATAGCAATAATGTATAAAAAATACAACTCATAACATATGAGACTGCACAATGATGTACTCCAAAAAGCATAGTGCAAAAAGACCAAATTGATGATCTTAAGCCTTAAGGATATGATACATGCAAGTGCATGACAATCAAAGAGGAACCAGAAACAGTCTACCAGCCCACTGACTTTCTATGACTAGGAAATCAAATCTACTATAGTCTTAAAATTGGGGTCTGAAACAAGCATTAGTATTTTCATAATAATTGAGCTTTCAATATATATAAATATATATATATATATATATATATTCTAGCTATTTGGTTTGGCCTGAATAAAGATCTATTTGTTGATGTCTTGAGGGGAAGAAGGTTTTTTGGTCATATATATAGGTTATTAATTTTTGAGTATGACACTGGCAGTGGCAGCATGATGTATGCTTGGTCATGAAGCATATTTGGAGACAACAGTTTGGATTAGCATCTGAGTATGTTAGATCAACTTGTTCTGTTTCAAATCAACAAGTTTGCTAATAAGACAATTTATTGCCGGCTGCAAATGGGGAATTCAATTCATTGCTTGGGAAGTCAGATTAGACTAAGAGACAACAAACATGATTTTATTACTTGGCTGACTCTATTGACAATATATAGGCTTCTCTCTCAGATGGGACTGCAAAGGAAGTTTTGTAATTTGCTACGTGAATTTTGTAGCAACATATATATATAGTTGAGTTATTAAGAGAGCACCTATCTTTAACTGCCCTCTCACCAACATTAGACATCATTTTAATAGACAAATACGTAGCTGGAGCCTGGGGGCATGAGTTAGAATAGATTGTAAGTTTATAAACAACCTTAAGGCCTTGTTTGGGCATGAGTTAGAAAATTGTACCTTTAGTAGACCTAGGGATCAACGAAAGATATGTGCTATTTTTTATTTTTTATTTTTATTTTTTTTTGATAAGTACTTTCATAAAAACATATTACAAGAATCATAAATAACCAATGACGTACATGAGACCAAGAATCAGAACATAACTACTATCACATCATGCTTAGCCAAAGAAACAATCATCAAATTAAGAATTTTAAAAAACTTAGCAAAAACTAGGATGTTCATTCCTGAGCCAAAATTTCAGGAGTAAACATAGATAATTCAGCCTTAGCCCTCCGTCATACCTTCCCACCCCACTTATTGATATTAACCCTTACTTTTGCCAGGTAATGACCATAAACAGGCAATACAGTAACAGCTCAGCGAAGTTTATGTATGATAGCAGAAACCATCAAATTTTGCTATCAAACTTGGAAGAAATTTTGAGGTAACTATTTTATAATCCCAAATACATAACATGCTAAGATAGATGTATTTATGACAACTGTGAAAAACAGATTGAGAGAGAAAGAGAGATCAGAAAATAAAACCAATGAGAATAAATTGACAATTATAAACAGCATACCTATAACAGTGCAGCAATAGTACCAAAAGAATTCCACAACAATGGAGCCAAATCATGAAATAATTCTCTCTTCTAAAATAGGAGGAAAAAAAAAAGAACAAAAAAAAAAAAAACATAAATTAATTAGGCACACCTGTGTAAGTTCAGCAATACTACCCATATTTAAATGCTCTTTGCCATTTCCTTTATGCAAGTCACCCTTATTAAGATGGTGAATGAAGCAACTGCCAACATTTCTAATTGGGAAACAGAATGAACATATGCTAGCCATAAAATTTTAATTGCTAAACATAAGTGCAATGCAAAATGGATTCCCATCATACCATACACCTAAACTGTAGATAAGCTAAACTGAGCTGAACAGTAAGGTGATCATGTTTAGTTTGCATACTTTGTTATAGAGTTTAAGCTGGACTTTCCATTCCTATGGTTGTGACTTGTGAGTTCAATATTTATAGCAATACTAGTGAATATGTGCGTGTGTGTGTGTTGGGGGTTGGAACTCTTAGGGCCATACAACAAAATAACTTATTTTGCTTTTTGAAATGAATAAATAAATGCTATTCTTAATAAAACTTCTACATACGGGGTGGTCCAAATTAGTATTCAGTACCACTTATACCTATGACTAATATCGTATTTCTTACAATTGTAAAAATATGCATTAGAGCCCTAATCAAGTTTTATTGTAGTCTTTGAAGTTTAAGAAGTTTACTTATTTTTTATGATTTTATAGTTGGCAGGGGAATTTCAAAAATTATAAATGTACAAGGTTAGTCTCTTAAAAAAATTGAAAATAACAGTCAAATCTCTCAGCATCAATCAAGTCCAACAAAATCAAAATCAAAATCAGTCAAGCCAAAGCAATTAGTTTCACTACAGCAGAAAGCCACAGCAGTTCAAACACTTACAATATAGCAAACATTGATTCAAAAAATGTATAACTAATATTAACTAAATTCCTAGTAATTGAATGTGAAAATTATATTAGGAAATAAATCAAGGCTTACAGAGTGTATAAAAGCACATTTCCCACACAACCAATACTAGCATGCAATCTCCTGGATTGAGCCTTGCAATCTCGTTGTGTCTGTACTCACAATCAAAAAAAAACTCAATCATTATTTGTAAGAAAACTGTAAAGGAAACAGAGATTATGATTTGAACTCGAATAATAAAATCGTAAAAGTCAAACAATTAGAAATCGAAATAGGGAAATTGATGATGAGCTCAGTTTTCTAAGAAATGTGAAACGAAAACCATGGGGAAATCGATGAAAAAGTGTGGGTAAACCGAAAAACAAAAAAATCAAAGACAAAATTAGGGTTTGAGACTTCCTGATCAATTCGTACCTAATCGGAGCTAAGAACACAACACCAAGAGAGACGAAGAGTCACAAATTGCCGAGACCAATTTGTACCTAATCAGAGTTGTGCAATTTCAAGATCGTCGAGCTCTATAAGATTTCCATGATCATCAAGCTCTATGAGCTCTACCACTATGCTTTCTCAGTTTCTGTGAGAGAGTGAACAAATATTCTATTAAGGGTTGTGGCTATCTTGTGGGCTTTTTTCAAGGGCTGAAAATTTTGTCATATTTTTATCGTGAGGCTGGCATTGGGTGATGGAAATCCAACATGCATGACCGGCATATATAGTTAAATAGAGGTTCTACAAAGAAAGAGTCAAAGAATTCACAGCTTAGTAGAATGGAATAGAATGGAATAAAGTAACCTTGATTGGATGTTTTGAAATAAAGGAATCGAATGTAAGTAATCTTGTTTGGGAGCAACATGGAGGGAATGGAATGGAATTATTTTATGACAATATTACTATTAGACCCCTATTTTAAAATAAAGAGTTGAATATATAGGGGTATTTTGAGAGTTTTAGTAAAAAAATTATTAAATTTAATTCTATTCCCTCCCATTCCTCCCAATTTTGAGGGGAATGAAAATTTAAGATTTTAAGGGAATAGAGAAGAATGAGTGTTCTCTCCTATCCATTCCATTCCCTCCCACTTAAACTCTCAAACAAGGGAATGAGTTTTCCATTCCCTCCATTAAAATTCCCAAACAAAAGAAGGGAAGAATATTATAAAATTATTCTTTTCATTCATTTCCATTCTATTCCATTCCCTCCTCCCAAACGAGGCCTAAGAGTACACAATACAAGGGTATTGCCCAAATGACGGCAAACTGGTGCAACAGTGGTAGGAGGAATTGGGTTTATCCTGAGATTGGAATTACAATGTATAGGAATGCAAGTGGAAATTTAATTGTAGCACCATCATTTATAAATACAATTTCGTAATCCATGGAAATTACTGTATGAGATGGTCAAAAGTATGAGCAATATATATATATATATATATATATTTAGATGGTGGAATTAAATTTATGCTCTGACATACTACGTGAAGAGTAATGCCTATTACACACACCAAGGTGGCTCCAAATTAAAGGCATGGTGGTCACGGGACCACGATGACCTAAATATATATATATATAATTATTAAAATTTATGATTTGCCCATCCTAAAAAAATTGCATGTGACCACCCTAAATTTTTATAGGCTTAAAAAAATTAAACTTTGGTCCCTTAAAAAGATATTAGGTCCTTTTAAACAAAAGGAAAGAAACTCAATAAACTTTTTATTGAACTAAAATTTGAAAGAGGTGTAGGTCGCATGGCGGAGCCAAGATTATAGATGGGGTAGGGGGAAAGATTAAAAGACAAAATTAAAAGTAAAATTAATTTGAGAAATATTAATCGATAATAATAACATAATAAATAAAGCACTCTATGTTAATGTAATTGTCATACACAATCTAATATAAAATGTAACCTTTAGAATTATCGGTTCATAGTTTATAACAATCAAATCAAGAGATTATTCTAACAACACAAAGTTCAAACATGTAATTTGATTCTTTAAAATAAAATGTTAAAATAAATTAATGTTAAAACATTAAAAATATAGCAATATACTTAGGAAGTTGTGTAGAATTCAGCCAAATATCTTTATCTTCTAAGTCAGTAAAGTATAAGTTTATAGCATAAACTTAGGATTTGGGACTAAAAAGACTAGTATAAAAAAAATAAAAAATAAAAATAAAAAAACTTGTTGGGAAATTTAGACCCCAGTTGATAGAATTAACAAATTTTAAACCCAAATTGTTAATTAGATCTATTATGAATAAACCTTGTTCAAATAAACAGACATTAATATGAAGTCAAAATCATGCACAATGGAATTTATACTAAATAAGACAAGATATGACAACCTAAAAAACCAATGAAACAAATTAGTTTCATAGTAAAAAAACTTGGGGGGAAATCTTCCCAAAAAGCAATCCACTATAATAAAGAGAAATTCCAGATCTATTACAAAACATTTGTCCCTAGTGTAACGTCCCACACCTTTTTTTTATATAAAAAAAAAAGGGGAGGCGGGGGGGTGGGGGGGGGGGGGGTTAAAGTAGCAAATTCTTTGAAGCCCACGTGATCCCCCACCTACCCCTTAATTCCCCACCACTCATTTTCTCTCAAAATATCTCTGCCTTCCCTTGGCCGGCCGTACACTTCCTTCTCTTCTCTTTTCCTTCTTTTCACACAAACATAAACACAATTATATCTCCCTCTCTCACACTCCCACCAGTCTCCACCACCTCCACACTTATTTTTCTTTTCCGGCGAGTTTTGTTGGAAAAACTCCATAAGAACCTCTTAAACTCCTACATCTCATCTTATTTAAGGTAAGAGCTCTTATATTTTGGTGGGTTTTCATATTTTGCTAGAGGTTCTTCTAATCTAAGTTTTGGAAGTGATATTCATGTGTTTATGTATATGGGTTTTGTTTTGGTGAACATATTTGGTGAATGGTTGTGGATTTTGTACAATGGTATCCATTTGAGGTTTACCCATGGTAAAGATTTAGGGGTTTTTGCTTGCTAATGTGAGATAGTTGGTAAATCTAATTTTTATTGTTTATTTGGAGCTAGTGTAGGATTTATATTTGGGTTTGTAATTGTGGATATTGTTATGTATGTTGTTGTTTCATGGATCTCTTGAAAATGGTATGTATATATTGTAGGAGAAGGCTTTGAATCTCTTATGATAAAGGAGAAGGCTTTGAATGGCATGGTTTAAGTCTATAAATTAGGGTCTATGCCTAGTAAATTATGTTGTTGAGAAAATTTGGGAGTAAAATACATTATTTGTGAGGTTAAATACTAGACTTGCCTAATTAATTGCTTATTTGGCAATTCATAATTTGTAGCTAGATACAATTTCAAGCTTTATGCTTATTGTGATAGGTTTGCTTGATATTGTTTAGGTTCTAGCTAGTCTCCTTTGGAGCTTGGTGAGTTAAGCTTTTTGCGGGTTGCAAGGTAAGTAGCTTTGAATGGGATTTTTGGAAATAACCATGTTGCATAAACTTTGTTGTTGGGTCAAACACATTTTGGAAAATTATTTGTGGACCTATGTTTTCTTAAAAAATATTGTGTTGTGACCCTATTATATATGATTATATATGAAAAGCACATCGTGTTTAATATTGCATATGGGGAAATGCATGATTTGTTAGTATGGAAGAGATAAGCATCTTTGATATAATTCTTGGGAATGGATTCTATGGATTTATTGCATTATTTTAAAATTCTAAAGATGTTTTATCTTGACTTGTGATATTTGGGAAATTGATAGAAAATCTTATTAACAAGAAATGATTTTGGAAATTTTGAGAATGTTGTGAATATTTTGGGTATTTCAAAGGTTTTTGTGAAACTACTCAAAATTGAACTGTGTTTTGATTTCATGTAAACTGTGACCTCTTCATGTTTTTACCCTTGGGCTGTGACATGTGATTATCCAACCAGATATCGTAGTCTTGGTAACATTGGTATCTTGGCACCTCGTCTTTGTGGCAGATTGATGTCTTTGTGGCATAATTGATGTCTTCGTGGCATAACTAATATCTTCGTGACATAACTTGATGTCTTTATGGCATACCTAACATCATTATGGTGGCTTGTCATGTGGCCTTGGGTTGGATTTTCAGGTTTTAAAAGGGTGTTTTGATAGCTCACAATAAATAGTATGTAGTTTCATGTTGAAATATTTTGAGAAAGCTTGGTGCTATATTATTTTAATCATTCTTGTAAATTTATTAAGAAAAATGGATTTGCATTATCCTAATGGAAATTCCCATATTATAACACGTTTTGTAAATTGCTCATCATTATGAAACTTGCATTTCCCCCACCACTATTAATTATGCTATTTACTGTGCTCTGTCTCATCATATTATTTTACAAAAAATTTCAAAGTAGGCAATGATCATTTTGAGAAAATTTTTTGGTGGCAAACAGTAGTTAGACTAACTACTAATGGAGGATGAAATTTTGTGATGGAGATATTAGATGATGTCCATCTTAGAGTAGGCTTGACTCATTCTTTTGTATATTATAGTGGTTGTGACTTTATTCCCATTGATGGGACAAACTGATGATATGTAATTAATTATTCAGACCTCCATTATTTTATGGCCAATGATCCTTGTAATCATTGCATAGAGCTCTGACATACTTTGGGAGTATATTTAATGGAATCATTAAGATATTTCTTGATGTTAGTAATTGATATGATTTATTTGGATTGAATTGCAAGTACTTTTAAGATGTCTTTCTCATGCTTTGGACCCTTTGGAATTTGGGGAGTGACACCTAGACTCTACAAATCCAATAGATGAACTTACAGTAGAAACCTTCTACCGCTTCAAAACCTCTAGACTCTCTAGTATACGAACGTTCCACCCACAATCACAATTGGAACCTCCAATTGACTTCAAGAACCTCTTGAAGGTTTTTTTCACAGTAGCAAGTCTGTAGTGGTTGCTATGACTTTAGCTTCTTCATCAATGGAATCTTCAGATTTACTTTGAAACTCTTTGGTATAGTGAAATAGAGAAAACTTGGTTACAAGGCCCTAGCCACATAAATAGAGTGTTTCTCTCTCTAAAAATCCTTCTAATAGATGGCTTATAATGTTTTTTAAATACCGGTTCAAACATATCTCAATTCGAGCTTTAAACGAATAAGTAATAGGTTTTTTTGCATTGCTGATTTTTGCTGATCTGCGAAGCTTGATAGATCAAGGAGGTGTTGAGCTTGTGTCTAGGAGGTAGCAGGTTTCAAGCTTCTATCAAGAGGTATCAAGGTAGTATCAAGACTGCTATCGAGGTACATACTAAAAAAGTGCAGAAAATATGTTTTTCTTGAGATTTTCTTGAGCAAACTTTGCGTCTTCAACTTGGACTTCAATTAAAACTTTAAGACACATTAAAACTCAACAAAAGACACATAATTTTGCATGGCTTGACAATTCCAAAACACATGCCCCTAACAACAATTATAGGTAGCAAGCTGGCAAAGGCACTACAATAAGTACATAAAAATAGGGTTTGATTTTAGATTCTTCAGAAAAGTAATGGTGCAAAAGTATGTACACTACAATTGGTATTATTATTATTATGAAATGCTATACCCATGACATTTTCATAAAACTTTCACAATAAATCCTAAGTATTAGCATATTACAATTTGTTATTGGTGGGTAAAAAAATATGATAGGTTCAAATTAGAACCAGTAATAACTTACCATTTATAATTTGTTGTGAAAGTATTATAAAAATGTTGTGAAAGTATTATAAAAATGTTGTGAATATATCACTTTTCACTATTATTAGAAGGAACCTATTATTTAATAAAACAACTACTTGGTGCAGAATTGTAGTGTGAAAATGTGTGAATTGACAAGCTAATGCATATAAGCAAAAGGTTTTTGACTAAAAATTCTCTATGTCATAGGGGGCAAATAGTCATTTACCACAATATAGTACTAGTATTAGAGAATATTTGAGGAAGTCAAGGGGGCAATTGCCCATGGAGGGAGAGACAAAACCTTGAGGGTATGAATGAGGCTGCTGCCCATAGGGCCAAGAAACTACATTCTAGGGAGAACAATATCATGCCAATTGTGAATGGATGTATCCCTTAGCCGGTCTATGTGGTAAAATGAACAACATGCCCACACCATAAAGGACTTAGGTTAGTTTTGGTCCATACACCACCTGGGATGGTTAAGTGAAAAGATCAACCAAGTTAAAAGTTAGGAATGCCATTCAACAAAGGTAGCGGATACCACTCAACACAACCAAGTAACACGATTGTTTAATAGGATTGTTAGGTTTTTAGACCCCTTGTCACAATATGTTTAATCTAATATTAAACTAAATTGATTAACAAGATTGTTATTCAAGATTAGGTTAAACACAAATAAACATAAAGTGGAAAATATAAAGAACACAAAGAACTGAAAACCAAACCGGTAAAAAACCTGGGGAGGATTTGACCTAGCTATCCTTAAGATAAAAATAGATCCACAATGAAAGAATTGAAGTTTCACAAAAGGACTTAGACCACTAACATCCTAATGCCATCTCGAGTAGAAAACTTACTACTACGACCACATGCTAACTCCGAATCCATGGACTACTTCTTTCTTGAATCTGCTACAACACAAATTCTCCTACTTGTGACTTTGAGACACTTCTCAAAGGTTTTGTTGTTCTTTGAAGGTTCTTTATGCAGCAATTGAACCACCACTAAATCTTGATTGCAAATCTTGATATTGGTAGAGCTTTTTGTGTGTTTTAAGGTAAACACCTCTTACATCTCATACAAGAGTAAACACACAACAATTCAGAGACATCTAAAACGTGGTTAGGGTTTTTCCTTTTATATTAGGAGTAAAACACTTAACTCTACATGTTTATTGGGCTCGGGCTACGTTTGAAACTTTTTTGCAGAATTCTAGAACTACATGTTTTGATCGATCGAGCCATACTTTTGATCGATTGAGCCTTGTAGTTTTGCACAGTAAATTCCTGCAAAACACTTAACTCAAACTTACACTTAACAAACTTTGAGCAAGCCTAAACCTAAACTCATTGTTTTGATCATGGTTTGCCAACATATACAAAATAAAGTTCTAATAAATTTAGTTCCTAAATTCTTAGAACCTAACAAGGATTAATTACTCAATTCAAAAGAAGATATACTTAAAAACAATTTTCGGTATCAAAACACAATCTATTGTCTTTTTTTCATTCCTCATTAATATTTACAATGAACACAATACAAAAGAATTTAATTCTTACAATAAATGAACGAAAATAAGACAAAAGATAACGTCTTAAGTATTCTTTATATACCGCCGCACACTCTTGGTACGATGGTCACTCCACAAGTATAAGTACTTATGGAGTATGTGGGGTAAGAGTTGAGGTTCTAGTTTTTAGGAAGAAGTTTTACACACATATACACTTAAATTAGATTAGAATAGAATTTCTTTATTATATAATAATAATAATAATAAAAAGTATTCTTTATATCTATCAATTTGCATATGATAGAGTTTAACAATTACTAATAAGACTGTATAAATAATTATTTCAAATAAAATTGACAAATAAAAGACACTTGGACACATTAAATAAAGGACAAATGTCACCAACATTGCTGACACATAAGCTAATATTATGCTCCTGTGTATCAATAATAACTAGCTCATATATTAGTTTTTAAAAGCTTATGTATCAACATTATAACAACAAATCTCATGTATATTTTGTGTAGAGCATGTATAGTATATTAAAATTCGAGATTAATTTCAATCAAAGTACAAGGATTTGAAACTGTAAGTATAATACTTCAAAAGACCATGTTACTACAATTTCATGATATGAATGTGAAAGTTCAAAAACGTGTACAAAACACCTTTGAACGTTTAGACCCCCAAAAACAACTTAACCAACTCAAGCAATATGTCAAACAACTAGTGTGCGGAAACTTAACACATCCTATAATATGAAATTGGTTAAACAACTATCTAAGCCATAACAAAATAAAACCACAGCAGATAAAATAAAGACAAAGATAGAGAGGAAGGAAGATGCAAACACAAAGACAACACGCGATGTGTTATCGAAGAGGAAACCGAAGTCCTCGGCGAAAAACCTCTCCGCCGCCCTCCAAGCGGTAATCAATCCACTAGAAAATACAGTTGGGATACAAGGACAGCAATAGACCCTCCAAGCCTAATCTACCCAGTGCACCTAAGCCCTCCAAGCTTCTTGCTCCAACGAGGTTGCGCCGAACCTTTTTCTTTTCTAGCTTCCCGGATTCCGCTACTAGATCGTAGCATCAACCAATGAAGATTGGCTCCTTCCTAACTGCTTCCCAGAACTCCAAACGACTGTCTCACAGAGATGATGATGGTGAGAACCAGGTTTGGTATAATGCCTCTCAAGGATTTGACAATGGAGAGGAAGAGAGTAAGGGAATTTGAAGAGACTCTAAGGTATAGATTGTGGGTGAAGCAATCTGGTTTTTCTTTAGGGTTTCTCTCTCAAAATTCTCTCTGGAAGCTCTCTTTCAATCGTGGGTTAAAGGGGTATTTATACTGGAGTGGGAGAGGAATGTGAAACGTCAGGTTTTGACAAAACAGGGGTGGCTCGCGGCTTGACCTCACGGCTTGACCAAGTCGCGAGATCCAGTCGCGAGTTAACCGTATGGCCAGTTGTCCTGTTTTGTCCTGTAGTGCTCCAGCTAGCATGACTGTTCATCTTCCAGCATGCTTGGCACGTGTGCAGCTTCTGGCGGCTTGCAGCCGCGAGTCCACCCGCGAGTCCCAGCCGCGAGTCTCTGTTTTCTTGCACACTCTTGAGCAAACTTCACTCTATCTCACTCACTACCCTTACAACAAACCCACCTAAATACAGGGTTACTAAATGCTGAATTACAAGCAAATTTAGCACGGAATAAAGCCAATTAGATGGTTGAATAAATTCAACCTTACAATCTCCCCCTTTGGCTATTCCGTGACAAAACCCTAAAACAGACTCTAGACTTAACATGTGAGTTGGGAACAGTTGAACAAAACTCACTCACACCTAACTCTAGAAGCTGTGAAGCACTTGAATCATATGAACATAATACTCCTGAAACACAACAATACACCATGATCATTGTAAGCAGAAAATTATAAATGCATATGAAACAGGCAAAATGTGATCAAGCAAAGATGGAGTTAATAAACAAACCATGGCTTGATCAACCAAGTGAACACCACAAGGTAGTGATCACAGTGCTCATTCACACTTGGAATGAACACAAGGACATACAAGTTAACAAGCACAAGGCAAGACACTTGTATGCTCAACACTCAACCAATGCATAACACACAAGGCATATGCATCTAGGAACAATCCTACAAGGGCACAAGAGTGACAGTACATAACCCAAAATGCATAACATTTAGATTAAAGTACTGATTTCAACATAGCATAAAGGCTGCACTAAGCAAGGTACATACCATAAAGCCTACAAACCTATGCATAAAACATTAACCCTAAAAGCTTACAAAAGCACATGGGTACAAACCAATAACATCCTGAATAACATCATCAAAATATATTAAAGTTTAAACCAAGAGTATAAGTTAAGAGTTAGGAACATCTATACACCAAAACACAGTGTATCAAAACCATAAAAACACTAAAAGTACCCAACAAACATAAACCTAAAACCATAAGTTTAGAAGATAAGACTAAAAACAAAAGTATGACAAAAGTATGTGTGTACTCCCCCTATCACTATGCACACTTCCCTTTGAACTTTTCTCCCCCTTACTGAATGCTCTCCCCCTTTTTGTCACGAATAGCTAAAGACTCTCGTCCAACTTTCGTTGAATCTCATCTAGCTGATTCTCCATAGTCTCGAGGCGCATTTGGACATGGTTGTTTGTGGAGTAGAGAAGTGCCACAAGCTCATCAACGCGTTTCTGAATATGCTCAAGTACACTGCCGACTCTGTCAATATGAGGAGCAGTTTGTGCTTGCGGAATACCAGCCGGTGAAACTTCAGGAATATCACGTGATGCAGATGTGGTATGTGCAGGTGTCTCTGAGTCAGGGGCAGATGGAGTTACCGGAGAGATGTGAGCACTTCTTGGTGATTTAGAGGAGTGACTTCTGCTCGCTTGAAGAGTGAACAAGGAAATGGGACGTTGACGAGTCAACATTTTACCATCTGCAGGAGGAAGAATGCCTGCACGAAGAATGAGCTTCATGACGAGACTGCAAAATGGAATAATTCCTCGAGCTGCAGATCGACACGCGGTCTTCCTCAAGGTGTAGTAGATGTGAGCACATATATCAATGGGTGCTCCTGTAATGAGGTCACACAGAAATAGAGCTCTCCCAAGATTGATGAATGTAGTGTTGGACAGTGGGTAGAGATTGGTGAACATGATCAACTTCAGTGTGGTCAGCTCAGGTGCAAACTTTGCGGTGCTGATGGATGTTCCTGCACTGGATACTTCATGATCGTGTCCTAGGATTTGTAAAATTTCTCCAACCTCTGGATTTCGTTCATCATAAGGAGTTAAATTCACATTCTGAGGTCTGGTGATGCTGAGAAGATCTGCGATGGAGTCTGGGGTAACACTAAACTCTGTTCCTCTGACCCAGAAAATGAGTTGAGGTCCAAGATCAGTTGCATTGGAGAAGCATTCTTTGACCAACTCATCCATTGGATCATCAAAGTTCCCGAACAAGTTTGCCCAATCTCGATTCTCAAAGATTCGAGGGATGAAAGTGGTCCCTAAAGTGTTGAACTCTACCACCCGTTCCACTATAGTGGTTGACTTGTCAAACACATTTGAGTAGGCGTGTGAGTTAAGCAGAAGTCTGAACCTATCCTCATTTGGATCTTGAGATGCCTGAGATGATAAACGAGTCCTTTTAGCAACTGGTGTTGCTGGTTCGTCAGCAACAATGTCTTTACCCCTGGAAGATCGACGAGACATCTGCAAGAGAACAGGCCAACAGAAAAGAACCAAACAACAATACCCCACAAGATGATTGTCAACAGGATTCAGTGTAAACAATATTTCAATATATAAACACAAACTGAAGATAGTGCAGACCCAATCAAAACTTCCAACAAAACACAGAAGCACAAACTAATACGTGCATCAAACTTGGTGAAAGTGCACCAAGACATAGATAGACAACACAACTGACAAAACTGTCATTGAGACAGGTTAACATGACCATGATATGCAATTAGATACAGCATTTGAACATATAGAGCAGATAACATAATTCACTCCAACAGAGACATGAACAAGGGGAAAATATTTCAACATGAAGAAACCAAGCATCCACACTGGAGCACGTGGTTGAGAGACATACATTATGTTACCAAAACAACTCCGTGACCAAAACCAAACACCAACAACAATACTCAAGCAAGTGTAATGAGTAAGTCAAATAGACACCAAACCCATGTCAGAAAAAAATTCTCAGATTCAATAATAGGCAAAAATCAGAACAATGAAAAACACATTGTGACTGCTCAGCATGAAAACAGGTGAGAACAATATCAAACACGACACTCCATACCCATTACACAAAGAGATAAGTATAACAAATACAATACCAGTCCAAACAGTAACAGAAATATGCAGGAAAAAGAAAATGAGATTGAGAAATCAAAACCCATACCTTTTCTTGATGATTTGGATAAGAAATGAAGCACCAATGAGGTTCGAAAAATGGATTCACGAAGTGTTTGGAAGGAAAAAAAAAAACAATTTAAAGAGAAGATGAACAGTTACAAAAGTTCGAGGGAAAACTGAAAGAGGTTTAAAAACTGCTCCTGTTTCTGCAAAACACGCGATTTTCGCGACTGGAACGAGTCGCCAAAAAGTCGCCAGATCAAGCCGCCAAAACACTGAAGGACAAAAAGTTGCAAAATTTTTCTAAGTGTTTTTCGCGACTGGAAGGTCTACCCGCGAGTGAGTCGCGAGCTGAGCCGCGAAAATCTCTGAGTGAACCTCGTGACTAGACCTTCCACTCGTGAACAAGTCGCCAAAAATGACCAGCGAAGATGCGACTGAGGCTCGCGACTTGACATACCCGCGACTGAGCCGCCAAAACAGGGCAAAACAATATTTTTGAAATTTTCAGATTTTTCAAACAAAATACTTTCCAAAAACACCTAAAACACTCAAAAATCTTTTTGTGCTTGAATTAACAAAGATTGAGCATGTGAAAACACATTTTATCAAGTACAATCACACAAATGAATATGGCATTTATTGAACATAAACTTGTGTGTTGTGTGTGGATATCAACAATGAGATAGTCCTTTGTCTAATGTGAAGCTTCAATGATCAATTCAACCAAGGCATACACAATTAGCACTAGATCATGTGACCCATCTCAATTATAGAAATATGTATATATGACCTCCCACACAATTTGATAATCACAACTTGGAGCTTTTCATTTGACTCCACTTTCAATCATAACATTTGATTTTTTTTGATCTTTTGAGGCAATCATCTCTCATTGTGAGAGGGATATATAACATTTCTCTTTGAAGAACAGGCCTTTGGCCTTTTTTGAATGAACATTCACTTTTAATATAAGGTCGCTTACCCTTTTTCCTAGTCAAATACTAGAATGTGCGACAGGCTTTTGCAGCTCAATATCTCTTTTCATTTGGAGATTTACATTTGGTGAGCTCTTTTTAGCAAAACAAAAATAAAAAGTGGGAAGATATATAGACACAAGTCTATGCATGTCTCAAGATCAACATAACCATTCACTAATCATTCATGACAAGTTTGAAGATTTATTTACAACAATCACATAGATTTCAAGATTTTTCCCACAGTGATATGAGTGCATGAAAACAAGCAATGCTCGAAAATGCACAAAGCCATTAGCACAAAGGTACAAGGCAAAACAAGTGTTGAGACAAAACTCAACAAAGTCAATCAAGCTTTTTGATTTTCTAATTTTTATGTGATTTTTGGATTTTTGACACATGAAACAAAAAGATTGATAAAACAAAATTAAGAAATATTCACAAGAAAACAAGCAAACAACCAACATCAAAAACAGCAAAACAAATCAAACAAGCATTGTCGCAAAGCATAGGAAGTATTAATGCATGGACATGTTGTAATGCTTATGCATGAGTACCCTTATTCACCCGCACGTCACTTGCGTTTGGGGTGATTTCCTTATAGGATTGGGTACGGGAGTTAGGGCTTTCAAACCTTCGTGAGAAGCTTTCCAAGCAGTTGGTGAATGCACCAATCATCTTTATCACGTTCATCATTCCGGGATCTCCATTTTGACCTCTAGATTGATCACCTGCCCAAATTCTTCTATCATTTCTGGGTCCTCCTGACCTTTGAGGAGTTGCACTGTTCTTTGCTCTCAGCTTTTGGCAATTTGGTCGAGTGTGCCCTTGAAGTCCGCAATAATGGCACACATACGTTCCTCTAGGACCTCTTTGTGGTCGTGGACGTGACTTGGCACGAGATTCAGACCTGCCCACAGACTGATTACGATGATTCAGCATCCGTTGGTCCACCACATTCTTCTTCTCCTCCACCTCGAGCTTCACACCAGTAAGGTCAGCTACAACTGGATCTTTGGCCTTTACAAACTTCACTTCTTTAGTGACATTTCCAGATGAACTACTTCCTCCGGTATATCCCAGTCCAGATTTGTCTGAAAAGCTCTTTTGAGATGATATAACATCATCTAGCTTCTTGGTGGTGACCCTCTCTATTTTAGCATTTGCTTGCACAACCTCATTCTCAAGAAATCTCACTTTAGTGTAAGTTTCGGACAACTCACCATTCAGTGTTTCTATCTCACATTTCGCCTCCTTATATCGAATTAGGAGACTTTTGTAGTCCTCCTCAGCCTTCTTCATTTTTCTCACAGCAGCCTTGGCCACCCTTGTATATTCACCCGACTTCTCCAAGAGTAAGTTATAATTCTCTTGAAGATTTGCTGTGCTTTCATCTTCTTCAGCTTCTGATTCTTCAACAATTCCTAGTGACTCATCATTACTATGTTCTCCAAGGTCTCGTACAAGCAGATTCAACTCATCCGAAGACTCAACATGAGCAATAGTCATGAAAGCTGAATAGTTCCCTTCTCCATCACAGCTCTCTTCAGATTCTGAGTCAGACGAATCTGAGTCACTCAAGGTCGTGGCATACACCTTGCCTTTCGATTTCAAATAATTCGGACATTCCTCTTAAAGTGTCCATGCCCGTTACATTCAAAACAAGTGACACCTTGTGTGGGTTGGGATTCTTTTCCATCTTTCTTTTTGAAATCCCTCTTCTCCCTTCCAGAACTTTGGAATTTTCTTTTATCATCAAATTTGCCATTATTTTTGAATTTCAAAAACTTTCTGAAATTTTTGACAAGGTAGGCTACATCTTTGTCAACCACATCTTCTCCCGATGAGTCTTGATCTTCCACCTTCTCATTAATAGTCTTTAGAGCAAGGGATTTACTCTTCCATTGATTTGGCAACGACATCTCATAAGTCTGCAGAGAATCAACCAGCTCCTGTACTTTGATGTCGTCAAGATCCTTGCTCTCTTCAATGGCTGTCACTTTAGCACGAAAACTTTCCGGCAATGATCGAAGGATCTTCCTTACAATCTTTGAGTCCTCCGTTTTCTCCCCCAAGTTAAACTTACTGACAACCACCTCATTTAGCTTCCCATAGAAAGAGTCAAAAGACTCATCCTCACTCATTTTAAGCTCCTCAAACCGAGTGGTCAGCATTTGTAATTTGGTGTCTTTCACTTTCTTCGTGCCTTCATAAGTGGTTTCCAGAATCTCCCATGCTTCTTTGGCAATGGTAATATGAGAAATCCTGTGAAATTCATCTGGAGAAACACCACAGAAAATAGCATTGAGTGCTTTACTGTTAGCATTAGATGCAGCAAGTGCTGCCTTATCCCATGTGGATTTGGCTGCCTCAGGTTTGGTCCAACCAATCTCAACAGCATCCCAAACAGATTCATCAATAGAACACAGAAAAGCTCTCATACGAACCTTCCAAAAAGGATAATTACTACCATCAAAATATGGAGGTGCATTTAGGGATTGAGACCTATCCATCTCAAAAGGGAGTCAAGGATCACACAATGGTAATGAAACCAACAGCAGTGTACCCGCTCTGATACCAATTCAAAGTTCAAAAACGTGTACAAAACACCTTTGAACGTTTAGACCCCCAAAAACAACTTAACCAACTCAAGCAATATGTCAAACAACTAGTGTGCGGAAACTTAACACATGCTATAATATGAAATTGGTTAAACAACTATCTAAGCCATAACAAAATAAAACCACAGCAGATAAAATAAAGACAAAGATAGAGAGGAAGGAAGATGCAAACACAAAGACAACACGCGATGTGTTATCGAAGAGGAAACCGAAGTCCTCGGCGAAAAACCTCTCCGCCGCCCTCCAAGCGGTAATCAATCCACTAGAAAATACAGTTGGGATACAAGAACAGCAATAGACCCTCCAAGCCTAATCTACCCAGTGCACCTAAGCCCTCCAAGCTTCTTGCTCCAACGAGGTTGCGCCGAACCTTTTTCTTTTCTAGCTTCCCGGATTCCGCTACTAGACCGTAGCATCAACCAATGAAGATTGGCTCCTTCCTAACTGCTTCCCAGAACTCCAAACGACTGTCTCACAGAGATGATGATGGTGAGAACCAGGTTTGGTATAATGCCTCTCAAGGATTTGACAATGGAGAGGAAGAGAGTAAGGGAATTTGAAGAGACTCTAAGGTATAGATTGTGGGTGAAGCAATCTGGTTTTTCTTTAGGGTTTCTCTCTCAAAATTCTCTCTGGAAGCTCTCTTTCAATCGTGGGTTAAAGGGGTATTTATACTGGAGTGGGAGAGGAATGTGAAACGTCAGGTTTTGGCAAAACAGGGGTGGCTCGCGGCTTGACCTCGCGGCTTGACCAAGTCGCGAGATCCAGTCGCGAGTTAACCGTATGACCAGTTGTCCTATTTTGTCCTGTAGTGCTCCAGCTAGCATGACTATTCATCTTCCAGCATGCTTGGCACGTGTGCAGCTTCTGGCGGCTTGCAGCCGCGAGTCCACCCGCGAGTCCCAGCCGCGAGTCTCTGTTTTCTTGCACACTCTTGAGCAAACTTCACTCTATCTCACTCACTACCCTTACAACAAACCCACCTAAATACAGGGTTACTAAATGCTGAATTACAAGCAAATTTGGCACGGAATAAAGCCAATTAGATGGTTGAATAAATTCAACCTTACAGAATGAAAGATAAATTTGAGGAAATAAGCCCATTTTGGCTGTGATTGCGATTATCCATCCAAGTCTGTCACACATCAACTTTTGCAGATGAAACATACAATAAGAGCTCCTTGTCTACTTCAAATTTAGCCATCTCTTCCTCCTCCAAGTTAATCCATGCCTCTATTCCATTTCCTGATTTGGTATCCAAGAAAGTAACTACGTTCTTGTTAAACAATTTAGCTGAGCCTACCCATACAGGCTTTCCCCACCCAAAATCCGCTTCATATACAGGAAACCTACACAGACTAGTGAAGGCCAAGGTGACACCCTCTCCTTTTTTCAATTTTCTCCATGTTCTCTTTCAAAAACTTCATCTGCCTACCATTCTCTTGGAATTCTTTCACATAGTTCTTGTCAACTTTCAATAAGGCATCTCTTGCGGGAATGATAATACTGTCAAACCCTATCTCACTGTCCCATGAGACTACAGAGGCTGTGGACAGGCTCATGTTTCCAAAATATTGCTCTGATAGTGGAGGATCCAACCTTTTACGTAGGTACGCTGCATGAAATACTGCGTAAATCTTATTGGGGTCTTGTTCTGGTTGTATTGTATCATGGTAGCGACTCCATATGAAAGCTGATAACGCCTCCACATGAGTGGGACGTGGGTTTGCAATGCTGTTGTTATCTGTGCTGTATTTGGCTCGAAGAGCCACTATGGAAGATGCATCAATGACAAATCTCTTTATCACAATTTTGTGCTTTCTCCTTGTTGGAACAAATATAGGTGAAGTTTCAGGTGGGAATAACGTGGCAAATTCGAATCGTGGTATCTGTATATCACTAATACCGCGAGCAATAGCAGCCCAACTGTTAAGAAAGAAGAAGAATGAACAAGCATCCGAAACTTTGTGATTGAAGATCAAACCAATCACCATCCCCCCACAGTTGAAGATGATTACTTGTATGGCTAAAGCTAGTTCATTCACATCAACCAGTTCATATGGAAGGTGAAAGTTCAAAAACGTGTACAAAAACACTTTTGAACGTTTAGACCCCCAAAAACCAACTTAACCAACACAAGCAATATGTCAAACAACTAGTGTGCGGAAACTTAACATATGCTATAATATGGAATTGGTTAAACAACTATCTAAGCCATAACAAAATAAACCACAGCAGATAATATAAAGGCAGAGATAGAGAGGAAGGAAGATGCAAACACAGAGATAACACCAGATGTGTTATCGAAGAGGAAACCGAAGACCTCGGCGAAAAACCTCTCCGCCGCCCTCCAAGCGGTAATCAATTCACTAGAAAATACAGTTGGGATACAAGGACAGCAATAGACCCTCCAAGCCTAATCTACCCAGTGCACCTAAGCCCTCCAAGCTTCTTGCTCCAACGAAGTTGCGCCGAACCTTTTTCTTTTCTAGCTTTCCGGATTCCGCTACTACACCGTAGCATCAACCAATGAAGATTGGCTCCTTCCTAACTGCTTCCCAGAACTCCAAACGACTGTCTCACAGAGATGATAATGGTGAGAACCAGGTTTGGTATAATGGCCTCTCAAGGATTTGACAATGGAGAGGAAGAGAGTGAGGGATTTTGATGAGACTCTAAGGTAGAGATTGTGGGTAAAACAATCTGGTTTTTCTTTAGGGTTTCTCTCTCAAAATTCTCTCTGGAAGCTCTCTTTCAATCGTGGGTTAAAAGGGTATTTATACTAAAGAGGAGTGGAATGCGAAACGTCAGGTTTTTCCAAAACAGGGGTGGCTCGCGGCTTGACCTCGCGGCTTGACTAAGTCGCGAGTTCCAGTCGCGAGTTAACCGTATGGCCAGTTGTCCTGTTTTGTCCTGTAGTGCTCC
This sequence comes from Quercus robur, assembly GCF_932294415.1. Classification (NCBI taxonomy): domain Eukaryota; kingdom Viridiplantae; phylum Streptophyta; class Magnoliopsida; order Fagales; family Fagaceae; genus Quercus; species Quercus robur. Next base: position 52,046,446 of record NC_065536.1, read on the forward strand.
AGCTAGCATGACTGTTCATCTTCCAGCATGCTTGGCACGTGTGCATCTTCTGGCGGGTTGAAGCCGCGAGTCCAGTCGCGAGTCCCAGCCGCGACACTCTGTTTTCTTGCACACTCTTGAGCAATCTTCACACTATCTCACTCACTACCCTTACAACAATCCCACCTAAATACAGCGTTACTAAATGCTGAATTACAAGCAAATTTGGCACGGAATAAAGCCAATTAGATGGTTGAATAAATTCAACCTTACAATCTCCCCCTTTGGCTATTCCGTGACAAAACCCTAAAACAGACTCTAGACTTAACATGTGAGTTGGGAACAGTTGATCAAAACTCACTCACACCTAACTCTAGAAGCTGTGAAGCACTTGAATCATATGAACATAAACTCCTGAAACACAACAATACACCATGATCATTGTAAGCAGAAAATTATAAATGCATATGAAACAGGCAAAATGAGATCAAGCATAAGATGGAGTTAATAAACAAACCATGGCTTGATCAACCAAGTGAACACCACAAGGTAGTGATCACAGTGTTCATTCACACTTGGAATGAACACAAGGACATACAAGTTAACAAGCACAAGGCAAGACACTTGTATGTACAACACTCAACCAATGCATAGCACACAAGGCATATGCATCTAGGAACAATCCTACAAGGGCACAAGAGTGACAGTACATAAACCAAAATGTAGAACATTTAGATTAAGGTACTGATTTCAACATAGCATAAAGGCTGCACTTAAGCATGGTACATACCATAAAGCCTACAAACTATGCATAAAACAATAACCCTAAAAGCTTACATAAGCATATGGGTACAAACACATTATATTGAATAAAAACTTAAACAATATAAACTAAAAGTGCTTAAAATTTCTCCCCTTCAAAGTGATGAGAAGCTGTGATGCACTTGGAACATATATATACTTGTACCCTGAAACACTTGCACAAAACACATTAGACCCTCAAGGTAAAGCAAGTAATAAATGACAAGTATAATATAACAAGTATAGAAATGGCTATAATGATCACATAGCAAAGCAAATGATCATCTGAACATGCATTCAATGAAGCATAATAGCATAGGGATATATGCATGTCCAAAGCACAAACATGATGCAATGAGAACAACAAAGCATAACTCAAAGCACCATAAAGCCAACAAGAAAACAAATAGAACAAGGTTTTCTAGTTAACACAATGTCTTCTCCCCCTTGGTATATGCATCTCCCCTATGGAATATCTCTCCCCCTACAAATGTGCATGAGAAATAGAATTTCTCCCTCTAAGGATGTGTACAAGAGTCATATAGAAATGACAAAATACTCCGAAACATTCTCTAGAGTATACTCTCCCCCTTTTTGTCAGGAATAGACAAAGGGTCAAGAAGAAACGAGGGCAAGAGAAGAAGTAATGAACAATGATAATGATGCATGAGGGATGTGAGATGAATGAGAAAATGAAGCTCAAACCTAAGACAAAGTAACATGCGACAAAGCATAAGGTAGACATGACAAGCTAGGATGAAACAGCAAGGTCAAGACCAATGCATGACAAGGGTAGCAAAGGTGTGTGCAAGAGGTGGCTAAGTGCAATGCATGACCAATGCAAGAAAAATGCACATGTGGGGCAAGGTGTGTTAAATACACAACCAATGAACCAAACATGTTCCTAATGAGGAAACATGAGAAACCCCAAAGTTTGGTACTCATCGGAGTCCAAACAAGTGAGAAAATGCCTAAGAGACATTTTATCAAACACCTAGCATGCACACTATGAACAATAATGTGAAACAATGCATGAACATCATGAAATTCACCCTTAATACATGTTCTAATTGCCACAAGGGGCCAACATCCAATGCAAATCAACAGAATAAACCAATCCCATGAAAAAAATTTGACAAAAATTAAGTTTTCCCAACCCCTATGATAAAAATCCCAACCAAGAGCACAAAACTCTCCAAAACATAATCTAAGGATCAAAATCAATGAAAAGAGTTTATAATTACCTTAGAGATGTTAATGGATTGAAAAACCATTCAAATTGGTTGGGTTTTGATGTAAAAATATTGAAAGAGGGGTTTTAGAGAGGATGGGAGAGGTTTAAAACAAGTTTCCCACGAAAAAGCTCTTTAAAAAGCTGATTCTGGGCGACTCGCGACTGGCGAGTCGCGAGCCAAGTCGCGAGTGAGCCGCGAAACCTCTCTGTCTGAACTCGCGGCTTAGACTCGCGGCTTGCAAGCCGCCAAACCGACCAGCCAAAACTGGCAGCTCACGCAAGTAGCCAAAATGAGTGGCCAAAAAATCTGACACTTGTTTTTCAAACCAGAACATGTTTAAACATTGAAAAACAAAGTAAGCACTAAACATAAACTCAAAGAGTGATAAAAATCACTTCCAAAAACATATAAAATGATCAAAAATCTTTTTGGATTGAACCATATATGATTGAGCACACACACATCACATTTAGACAAGTACAATCTAACAAATGAATAAGACATTCATTGAACATAAGGCAAGTGTGTTATGTGTGTGTATCAAATGTGGAATAGTCCTTAGTCTAGAATGAAGCTTCAATGATCAATTCAATCAAGTCATACACAACTAGTACTAAGTCAAGTGGTATATCTCAATTATAGAAGTGAACATATATGACCTCCCACAAGAAAATGATTACATAAGATTGAAGCTTTTCATTTGGCTTCTTATAATTCATATCATTTGATCATTTTGAATCAATACAACTCATTTTGAGCAATACATCTCATTTTTGAGATTGATGCCTGAAATTTTTGATATTTCAATTTGATGAACAAGCCTTTGGCTTTTTGGGCATCATACATTTTCATATAAGTCGCTTTCCCTTTTTCCTAGTCGAATACTAGTATGTTCGACGGCTTTTGCAGCTCATTATCTCTTTTCATTTTGAGATTTACATTTATTGAGCTCTTTAAGCAATAAAAATAAAAGAGTGGGAAGAGATATAAGTACAAGTCTACGCATGTATCAAAACCACCATGACTATTGACAAATCATACATGACAAGCTTGAAGATCGATTTACAACAATCACACAAAGATGTCAAGATTTTTCCCACAAAGATATAAGTGCAAAAATAACAAGCTAAGCTCGAAAATGCACAAAGCCATTTGTACAAAGGTACAAGGCCAAACTCACATGTGATATGTGCTCAAACAAATACGATCAAACTTTTTGAATTTTTCACTTTTTATGTGGTTTTGGATTTTTACTCACACAAAATAGAAACATAAAAGTAAGATCAAAAACGAAACAATGCATACAAATAAATGCAAGATGCACAAAATGCATGAAGATATGACATTTAATGCATGAAGGGTCCTACAAAGATCGAAAGAATTAGATCAAGGACCAAAAGAGCAAAAGCTCAACCATAGGAACCCTTCCTCATCCAAACGGAACGATTGTTTGGAATGAGTGTCTCAAGAGAAGCGAGACGAGGGTTGGAAGACTGAGAACCGGAGATGCACATAGTCAAGGAGTTAAGAGCATTAAACATTTTCTTTAACAACATGCTATTTTCATTCAATTCCAGTTTACTCTTTTTAGCACAACTTCCAAAAAGCTCAAGTTTCTCTTTTCTTTTGATTCTCTTAAGAGCTTGAAACTTAGAGCAATGAGGTCTTAGATGACCAAAGGCACCACAATGGTGGCAAATAATGTGTTTAGGTCCACTAGGCTTTTTGGGAATGGGTCTAGCAACATGGTTTTGTTCCCTCTTCAACTTATGACATTGAGGTCTTATATGACCAATCACACCACAATGGTGGCAAGTTGGAACAAACTTAGATCCATCCAAAGCCTTAGGTTGAGACCTAAACGAAGGCTTTGACTTAACAGCCTTTCTCTCCACCTTTTGATTTCTTTTATGTGGAGGAATGTACACCGATTTGTCCTTTAAGGTAGAACACACACTAGGCACAAAATCGGGTACCACAACATGATTGCAACAAACATTATCATCCTTTTTAACAATAGGTTCAGCAATCAAACACTTGGCATGCATCTTAAGAGATTCATTTTCACATTTAAGATCATCAACAAGTTCGTTAGACAAAACTAGTTTAGCATCCAAGTCCATATTCAAACATTCAAACTCTTTCAGCTTTTCAAGAGAAATTTCAGCAAGTTTTTTATATTCCTCAACCAATTTGTTGGATTCATTGAGCTTAGCAATCAAATCATCTTTTTCACAAAATAACTTGCTCAAATTCTTTTGAAACTTCTTAGCATTTTTCTTGAAGAGTTTGTCAACAACACCCATAGATTCAAATAACATGTCATCACACTTATGAGGATTAACACTCATAGAGGCATTTTCACAAACACGTGGCATGTTACATTCATCACCAACCAAATCATGCAAAGAGTCATACAAAGCACAATCCATGGCAAATAAACACAAGGGGTCAAGGATCACACTTAGGTATTTAAACCACAACAAGTGTACCCGCTCTGATACCAATTGAAAGTTCAAAAACGTGTACAAAAACACTTTTGAACGTTTAGACCCCCAAAAACCAACTTAACCAACACAAGCAATATGTCAAACAACTAGTGTGCGGAAACTTAACATATGCTATAATATGGAATTGGTTAAACAACTATCTAAGCCATAACAAAATAAACCACAGCAGATAATATAAAGGCAGAGATAGAGAGGAAGGAAGATGCAAACACAGAGATAACACCAGATGTGTTATCGAAGAGGAAACCGAAGACCTCGGCGAAAAACCTCTCCGCCGCCCTCCAAGCGGTAATCAATCCACTAGAAAATACAGTTGGGATACAAGGACAGCAATAGACCCTCCAAGCCTAATCTACCCAGTGCACCTAAGCCCTCCAAGCTTCTTGCTCCAACGAGGTTGCGCCGAACCTTTTTCTTTTCTAGCTTTCCGGATTCCGCTACTACACCGTAGCATCAACCAATGAAGATTGGCTCCTTCCTAACTGCTTCCCAGAACTCCAAACAACTGTCTCACAGAGATGATAATGGTGAGAACCAGGTTTGGTATAATGGCCTCTCAAGGATTTGACAATGGAGAGGAAGAGAGTGAGGGATTTTGATGAGACTCTAAGGTAGAGATTGTGGGTAAAACAATCTGGTTTTTCTTTAGGGTTTCTCTCTCAAAATTCTCTCTGGAAGCTCTCTTTCAATCGTGGGTTAAAAGGGTATTTATACTAAAGAGGAGTGGAATGCGAAACGTCAGGTTTTTCCAAAACAGGGGTGGCTCGCGGCTTGACCTCGCGGCTTGACTAAGTCGCGAGTTCCAGTCGCGAGTTAACCGTATGGCCAGTTGTCCTGTTTTGTCCTGTAGTGCTCCAGCTAGCATGACTGTTCATCTTCCAGCATGCTTGGCACGTGTGCATCTTCTGGCGGGTTGAAGCCGCGAGTCCAGTCGCGAGTCCCAGCCGCGACACTCTGTTTTCTTGCACACTCTTGAGCAATCTTCACACTATCTCACTCACTACCCTTACAACAATCCCACCTAAATACAGGGTTACTAAATGCTGAATTACAAGCAAATTTGGCACGGAATAAAGCCAATTAGATGGTTGAATAAATTCAACCTTACAGAAGGAATTTGTCGAGCTCAGCTAGGATAGGATTCTCAAGGAATTCGGAAAGTTGGCAATTGGCCTTCGATTCCGCATAGAGAACGCCCTCATCATTGCAATCAATGTAAAGATTTTACTTAACCCGTCCTGCTAGCGGGTAGAATAGTATTAAGACCTCCGATAAGGATTTCTTAATCCGGTCACAGCGTTCTAAGTTGCTGAGATTTGCACGGCGATCTTGTGGATAAAAGACACAAAATGGCATGAATATTTGAGGTGTAATCTGATCAATTAAAGACAGTGTGTAATGACGGAGGTGGCCCGGGGTTGGAGAAGCTGGTTTGATAGTTTGCTGTGAGATAATTTCAGTATCAACCTTCATTGTTTTCATAGGAAATTAATTTCAAGCTTGTTAACTAAACGAGGTTTATCTAGTAATTAAGTGAGGCTATTGGCATTGGATGATGGAAATCCAGCATGCATGGCCGGCATATATAGTTATATGAAGGTTCTGCAGAGAAAGAGTCAACGAATTCATAGCTTATAATAGATTAATTTTACATCCATCTGGCTGCATAATTTCGAAAGTTGCTGATGTTTCTGATGTCTCTACAATGATTATATTAGGGTAAACGATACGTGGGTATTGCCAAATGAATGACGGCAAACTGGTCCAACGGTGCTATGAGGAAATGGATTTATCCTGAGATTGGAGAATTGCAATGTTTGGGAATGCAAGTGAAAATTTAATTGTAGTTTATAAATCCGATTGCCTAATCCATGGCAATTATGGTATGAGATGGTCGCCAAATTGCATGAGATTAATTTGAATCTTCATGCAAGCCATTGATATATACATGTAGAATCAACACTGATAAAGACATCAAATATCAAAAATATGAAAAAAAAAAAAAATATATATATATATATATATACACACATAAATGATGGAATTAAATTTTTGTTTTGACTTATTGTTTGAAGAGTGGTGTCTATTACACACACTAAGGGTGACTTCACATTAAAGTTAGGGTGGTCATAGGACCATGATGACCCTCAAAAAAAAAAAAAAAAAAAAAAGAGGGAGAGAGAGAGAGAGAGAGAGAGAAAATATAAATTTTAAGATTTGCTTTCCTAAAAAAATGCTGATCACACTATATTTTTTTAGCCTAGCAAAATTAAATTTTGGTCCCCTTAACAAGATATTAGTCCCTTTTAACAAAAGGAAAATGGTCAAAAAAATTTTTATTGAACTAAAATTTGAATAGTGTGTAACTTGCATAAGAAAATTCGTGGAAGAAAATTTTAAAACTTTATATATTTTTGTGTGTTTTTTTTTTTTTTAATTTTATTGTTAATATATGAAGTTCTATTTTATTAAATTTTGTATCATTTAAAGTTTTTTAATGACCGCTCCTTAAGAAATTTCTTTAGACACCTCTGTCCCTTGACACACATTCTAGTGTATTCATAGTTCACACTCATATGTACTACGTGTACACTAGTAATTATTCTTATTTTAATTAATCTCGGTTTTTCAGCAACAAAGTCAGTGATGAATGTAGTAAAACTTAGACTGCAATGTCACACTTACTTTTTCTTATCATCGATCCCAGCCTTAAGAGCAAAACATCTTTAAATATTTCTCTTGCAGCTTCTAGAATCCACTAATAATATTCAGCAATATAAAGGGTTGGTACGCAGTCTACATCTAGGTGCAACTATAGTATAAAGGAAAAACTTATGAGAGAAGTAATCAAGAAAGGGAGAGCTTGCACTTAAAGCTCGATCTTAGTCTTCCGAGGGTGATGAACGTAACAGTAATAACAATTTTGCAGTATTTATCTTTCCTAGAACTTTTGTGTTCGCGTTTTTTTTGTTTTTATAATCAATTTCCATTGATTTTTTTACTCAGATTTTTTATTATTATTATATATGATTAAGGTTTGGACTAGGGACCACTTTCTTCGGCACGACAAAACATGTTCATCTCATTCACCCAGAAAATCTAAAAAATATTGGTTATATTGAAATGGGATTCAAAGCTAACAAAGCAACAGGGAAAAGCCAGCTCAAACTTAAATGCAAGTTTGGGTCAATACCTCTTTGTTGTAAATTGTCCATGTATTTCAGGCTTTCAGCCACACGTTTTAACATGTTCTGTGATGCGTGTATAGAATATATACTTTAATGATTGTGAAAAAATTGGATAAATAAAAGGAGTGAGTTAAAGCTTTGTAAATAATATAAACTAGTTGCTAATCCGTGTGGTGCACGGGATAGTTAAATAAAAAATAAAAAATAAAAATTTATTTTGCTATTATAACTTGGCTATAAAAAAAATGCTATGGTGATGATTTCGCACAATACTCAATTGTAATTAAATCTACTATTCATCACCAATATAATCTATGTTATCTTGCACATTTGTTTGCATAACAAATAGGTTGCTTTCATCTTTTTAATAAAACAATCTATGATAGAGGAAAGAGATAAACTGTTCCATTGCAGGATGCATGATGAATGTCAACTTTCCCAACTTGTTTAGTGTAAAATGATGTTCTCTTTCCTCTTCTTTTGCACTGCACTACGTTTGGGTAGTGTTCAGCACAAAGGATTGTGTAGAACTTCTCGTAATCACAGATGTTTTGGTTATAAACCTATGCACATATCATAAAGAGTAAATCCTACTTTGGATAGATATATTATACAATTATTCAAATGGTTAAATTAAGTAGGAAATAAAAAAGAAAAGTTGCACCAGCCACAAACTCAATTAGATTTTTCTTGAATAAAATGGCATTATAAAGTGTTATAAAAAAAAAAAAAAAAAAAAAAAAAAAAAAAAAGAAGAAGAAGAAGAAGAAGAAAGGGATTAGGAATACTTACACTTGAAAATAGAAAAATTGAAAATCTACAAATTCAATGCTTGATAATAGATCTACATATTGCATTCTCGTATCCTCCATCTTCTGCAAGTTAATTTGATATAATTAAAAAGTTTTCCCAATAGAATGCTCTTTCCTTTCCATTATGCTTTGCATATTTTCATCCTTACCAAGTTTAAGAAAAGCTTTGTGGTCATTGCATAAAGAATGTGTGCACAAGTTTAAAAGCAGTAATAGAATTAAGGTTAACCATTAAAAAAACCTACAAATGCCATAAAAAGGATTAGTAAGGATCAGCTTAATAATCAACCTGCAAGAATCACTAGTAAAGGATCTTCTTCATTAGCTTCCTCTTTCCAATTACTGGTAGCATAAATGGGTCACTATGTGCAAGAAAATCTGCAATTGTTAAGGCTGGATTGAGGCATTAAAAGATAGAATCCATAAAAAGCATCTTTCCAATATTTGGGTCCTAATGGTACAATGCAAAGATGGTGACCTGTTACACAAAATGTTTTTTTTTTAATTATTATTACAGTAAACATCCTAAAGCTGTTAACCAATACAGAAACTTGTATCCAATGGTATATACCAAGTGGGGTAAATGCCTCCATATCATCTAGAGACCAATTGTTTTAAAGCATTTTGAATCACAAAAGCATCTGATGGCTAAAGTGCTTTTGCCAAAAATGATTAAATAGTTCTAAGCAACAAACTTTTAATATGCAATCATAGTTCTTATAAATCTGACAATCTTAGGTAACTGATACTGAATCAATGGATTATGGATCATCTTTGCATACAATCTATAATAAATAAATGACAAAAAAAATAAGAAGAAAGAAAAGCGTTTAAATTAATCAATAAACAAATTAGGCTAACTAAGTTGGAGAAACATGTTTCATAGAAAGAGAATCTTGTATTTGCTAAGTAACCTTTCATGGTGCTACCTCAATATACAACAAAGATACGAAATTTTCATTGATCTAAATGCTCAAAGAAATATAGAGAGTTGAGAACTATTATATCATTTAATTATATGTGTCTCAAATTACTTCGTTTCTATAAGGTTTTGATCTTCACTACTTACATCAACAGAAGAATTGCTAAGAATGAAACCACCATTAAATTTTGGCTTCAAAAAGATTTATATGCTTATATAACAGTGGTTGTGAACATTAGAAAGTGTTGACCATTATAATAGTGCATTCTTCTGCTTCCCTCTACTTCTCTAGTTCCATCAATAACTCAATCTCTATTTCATGCAATTTAGCCTCAACATTGCAAAACATTACTGTGTTTGTATATTTGTAAATTTTATTTGCAAGCATATAAATGTTCAACTTGTAGTATATTTATAAATTTTCTTCCTCTTTGACCATTTTTTATGTTCTCAATAATAATATAATATTGAAATGGTTACTTTAATTTAACTAAAATTTTTCTCAAATTTGAAACACATACACAAACCAAAATTCAATAATACATATAATTATTGAAGTATATGGGTTATGGTTAATAAATGTAGGGAAATGTTTGTTTTAGTAACCTTTTCAATTAGGTGTCACATTGTTTGTCCCACAGACTAACACAATGACAAAAGCTAGACTCTTATTGAACCCATACGCACAAAAAATATAAGGTAAATATTCAATTTTCCTTGATATATATTTTCTAGGGATTTCTGTCAACTTACTTAGTAAATCTGTGGTACATGATGAGAGGTATAAGTTCAGTAGAAGATTGTTCTTAAGGGTGTATTTGCCTTCTTCTGTAAGTGGGATTGTAGATGTCTTCGATTTTGCCCTTCTATCAATCTTAATCAAAACCAATAACCCAAATAATCAAGGGTGTTATTGGATGACCGGATAACAGACCAAACAAATCAGCACATATATCAATTATCAATAACACGCCCAAAATGATAAAAATCCAAATAGATTAAAATGTTAGATTGCAAAAGAACTTAACTGTTTATTTTCAATTCAATCAAAGAATTAGACAAACAAAAAGAGAAGAAAGATATAATAACTGTTTCCAAAGTTTTCAAGGGCTTTAGCTAAGTCCTCATACTTATACTCCATCTCCACCTTTGCAATACCTTTTAAATTAAAGCATGGACACAATAAAAATGAGTGAAAAAGATCACAATTATTTGTAAAAATTCAAAAAATTGGGAATTTAGATTCAGATTATGTAATAAGAATAAAATAGTCGAGTATTTTATTTTAAAGGTGCTGTCTAACATAGAATAGATTGGATTGCTAGGTTGTTTTTTCTTTCTTTCCCACTAACAAAAGTAAAGTATTGTTTATGAGAAAAGTTTGAGTTGAAGCCAAGAGAAGAATATTTATAAATACAAAATATTATGGGCAATTCATATTGGAGTGCAAGAGATTGTACCTGTCAAAGTCTCTGTTTCAACACCTCTATAAAAAAAATCCATTGGGTTTGAAGTTGACCCTTGGGAGCCTGACCAAACTCTGCAATATTTATTAAAATCTTATTACAATTCTAAATCTTCAAGCAATCATTATTACTTATACAATATCAATTAATCCAATACAACAATTATTTTGAAGTATCTGTGCTTCCTATTTTGAAGTATCTTTGAAACCTATTATTTGAATTATTTTTCTGTGCAACAGCAAGAGTTTGAAAAAAGAATAAAAAAATATTATAGTATGGAAGGGTAAAAGTTAAATGTAGAAAGCTTAAAGGAGAAAAAAAGGTTGCGAGCCTCATTCCAATCTATCTCATGATAGGGAACCATATAAAGCTCCTTTCTCAAAGATTGGATTATGGACGTGATAGGACCGACAAATCTTTCCCATATAAATAAGACATGGGCAAATACACCATTCGGCAATGACACCACATCCTTCCTATTAACAAAAAAAGATGGAAAATCATAACCAAGAAATTGAGGACAAAACCATGCTACTGCAATTAGCAACCCCCTCAGTTGATATGAAAGAGAGAGAGCAATAATTTGATTGAATTTGCTAAAATATGAAAGAGAGAGCAATGCGGCCAATAATTGAAATTAGCAAACTCCACTACCGGTTCCAAACCCATCAATCTATGCTAATCATTCAAAAGAAACACTCCCAAACATAACTATAAATCATACTTAACAGCCAAAAACAATAGAACAAAATTAAAAACTTACTGGTAATGTTTTTGTAGAAGTTCTGGTCTGATTATAAAGCCCCTCAGTGTTAGAACATATATGATTCACTTGTTAGGAACATATGTCACTATTTTATGTAATTGGCTAATCTTTTGAAAAAACGTATTTTACTTGTATTTGGGTAGATCCAAGATATTTTTAATACTTCAAGAAACCTTGTTTCAAGACCAAGTGTTAAAGCCATGCAAGTCTATCCAAGATTCAAGCTAAGAAAGTTCCTATCATTAAAGCTCGACAGCTAGCATCTATCGAGCTTTAAGAGCTGTTCCAGCCCTGTGGCTCGACAGCAGCTCGACAGATAGCTATCTGTCGAGGTTTATGAAAAACAGAGTTTCAAATCTGTTTTGACTCTAATCCGTGATTATGTGTTTGGGCTTTTTTTTCTCACAACTCTAAACATATAAAATGATTATTTTAAGGGCCGTCAAAGGTGGAGCAAGTTTCACAAGTGTTGAGAAAAGTTTGTTCAAGCAAATTGTGACCAAAGACAGAATTTGCTCTAATTTATCTTTCTTATGAAGAACCTGCTGCGTTTGTGCACCGTAGGGTTTTGTAACCAAGGACCTTTTCGATCTTCATCGTGTGATGAACTGAAAAACTTTGCAGCCAACAACCATCTCTAGTTGGTGATTGAAGTCGCGTACTGAGATCCGCGCAATTGGTTAGTCACGTGCTAGAGGTCGTGCATTACAAGGAGAGATTGTCACTACAGAACAAGTCTAATTGGGTATTGGGATAAGGATTCAACTGTAAGTTGGTATAAGGTATTGAGATTCATTTACTTGTAACCGTTTGTTTTGATAATAGTGGATTCTCAGGAGTGGTGACCCTAAAATCACCCAGTAGGGTTTTTTCCGTATTGGTTTTCCCCATTCGTAAACAAATCACCGTGTCAATTTAATTTCCGCTATACTTAGTTTAATTGCCGATTTTTTTGTGCTACCACGCATTTGCATGTTAATTTAATTAATTAATAAACTTGGCCAATTAATCAATTAATTCTTCACAAGGGGTCAATTCGTTTTTGGCCAATTAAGTGGTATCAGAGTAGGCATACTATGATTAGGTTTTAATCTTTGTTGTGTTGATCCATTGACCCCTATTTGTCATGGATAGAGGACAGTCTTTAATTATACTTCATTTATTTGATGGCACTAACTATGCATACTGGAAAGTACGCATGAAAGCTTTTTAGCAGTCTTTAGATGAGAAAGTGTGGCAAGCTGTTGAGATAGGCTGGACCAAGCCGAAGGAAGCACCGGCCGATTGCGATGATGCCAAGATCAAGGCGGCAAACTTCAATAGCAGGGCATTGAATGCCTTATTCAGTGCAGTCACTAATGAGGAGTTCAAGAAGATATCCTCTACTGAAACTGTTAAGGAGGCATGGACCATTCTCCAGACAACCTGTGAGGGAACCAAGGCTGTCAAGGATTCAAAACTTCAGAGGCTCACTACAAGCTTTGAAAAAATCAAGATGGAGGAGGATGAGTCGTTTGATGAGTTCTATGCCAAGCTCAAGGACATAGTGAACTCCACCTTCAATCTTGGGGAAACCATTCCTGAACCCAAGATTGTGAGAAAGGTGCTTAGATCTTTACCTGAGAAATTCTATGCCAAAATCACGGCGATCGAGGAATCAAAGGATATTGACAAGATCCCTTTGACAAAGCTGGTTGGTAATCTGCAGACCTACGAGCTAGGGTTAACAAGGATAGGTAAGTCGGGTAAAAGCAAAAGCATGGCATTGAAGGCTAAGAGTAGTGACACAGATGAGTCTTTAGATGATGAAGATTCTAAGATGAAGTCCTACATCACCAGGCAATTCAAGAAGTTCATGAAGAATGCCAATGGGGAGGGCTTCGACAAGGACCTTAGGCAATCCAGTTCTTCTCAGTTCAAGAGCCAAGATAAAGGGAAGAAGGATGCTAGGGATGGCAGTCAATACACTGTTCCTTCAAGACCAAAGTGCTTCGGGTGTCAAGGCTTTGGATATATGAAACAGGAGTGTCCTACATATCTGAAGAGCATTGGGAAGAGCAAGGCACTTGCTGCTACTTTGAGCGACATTGAGCCTAAGGATGATTCCGACAACGAGGATGACGGAATCTTGAATGCATTCACTGGCACTGTCAACCTTACTGAGGGGATTGTTGAAGATGTGGATGAAGAAGAGGAATTGGTGGAGTCCAAGTTTGAGAATGTGGATAAACAAGATGACATCCACACAGCCTATGCAAAGTTGTACAAGGTCTCAAAAAAGCATGAGAAGTTGTATAGGTTGACCATCAAGAAGCTTAGTGATGTGGAGCTTGAGCGGGAAGAGCTTTCCACAAAGTTTGATGAATCCAATTAGACTATTGGAGCACCGAGGTTTGAGAATAATTTCTTGGCTGAGAAAATCAAGAAGCTTGAGGCAGAACTGTTCCAAGTTAGAGCTCAACTGGAAAGGATTTCAAGCGCTAAGCTCGATGAAATGCTCAGTCTTCAGAAATCTTCTTCCAACCGAACCGGTTTAGGGTATGATTTCTCTTCTGCTAGTATTGCTTTTACTAGTTCTACTATTTTTGTTCCTCCTACTAATAATGTTGAAATTGAGAACACTAATGTTAAAACTGATTTAGCTAGTGAGAATATAGACAAGGGTAAATCTATCTTAGAAGCACCCCCTAAGCAGGATAAGAAAGAAGTTAAAAACCCTACGGCTAAGAAGGTTAACTCTTAAAAGCCTAAACAAAAGAAGCAGCATCTCTGTCATCGCTGTGGAGTAGTCGGTCATACTCGACCTAATTGCTATAAGTGGTTAGCCACTTAACAGAGCAACGGCATGATCACATTGGGAAACCATAATCAGTTTCCATCCTCTTTTGCTCCTCTTGGAGATCTTCTCAAGGCCCTTATGTTCTTTTCAAACTTGAACGGTTTCAATTCTTCCCCCTTACCACCGGTTCAAGGGTTTACTCAACAGAAATGTTTTTTCAAGGTGTGGAAGGAAAAAGGCTCCAAGTGACTCTATCACTTTTTCTCTCTCTCTTCTTGTTTTTGTTTTGCATTACTTGTGTGTTTTGCTTTATTGTTTTGAGTCAGTCTAGTTTTCATGCTTTGCTTTGCTTAACATGTTTTTGTTTGTTGTTTTCAGTTTTATTTATTTTGTTTTTCATAAAAATAAAAATAAAAAATTTGAAAAATCATAAAATACAAAAACAGTGTGTTTGTGTACAGTGGTACTTGTGTACCTTAGATGGCCATTGAAATAATGTTTTCTAAATTTTGTATCTTTTGTAGCTTAAATGAGTAGCTCTATGCACAGTTAAGCAAATGAGCTTTGTGGCTCGTGTTTGTGATGAGTAAGGTTAAGTAATCGCTTGTACTTAACACTCATATCACTGTTTTTGACAGGAAGAACTAGAAAATCCTAAGAGAATGACATAAATAACCATCTCACCACTATTACCTGCCAATCATAAAATGACATCTATATGCTTTGGAATAGCAAAAGTGCAATGTCAAAAGCTTAACATCATTGGGTATTTCTTTTCTATCTCTTATATGCCCATGCATGGTTTGCTTAAAAGAAAAATATACAAAGAAAAATAAAAAGCAAAAAGAATAAAATGCTTTAAATATGATTGCAAGCATGTATTCTAGGAGATGTGGGGGTTATAGGATGTACCTTGAAGGTGATAATCCCCATCAAATAGTTATAATTGTGTGTGAGTTAAAGTGATTTTCTCATATCTCAAATCGTCATAACTTGTAGACACTTATGCAATCTTGCGATGTTTTTCACACATAACACGCATTATTCTTTGCTATTCTTGATACATGTGCAAGCACAATGTGATTTGTCCATCACAAGGTTTACATGTGTTACTGTATACTCACTAAACTGTCTTAACTTGTTTTTGGAATATAAAATTGGTTAGACTTGTTTAGTGTGTGTGTGTGTGTGTGTGTGTGTTTTGGGACAAAATGCTTGACATTTTTCTTGTTAAGAGATGTTTTTGAGAGTTTAAAATGTTGATTGGATCCTTGGTTGAGTTACATACTTGATTGCATTCATATCTATGTTTTTCCCTTTTGAAAAACTTTTTTTAAACAATCTCGACACCTCCTCGACACCTGGCTTATCTATCGAGCCCTTCAGTTGTTTTTTTTTATTGTAATCTCAACACCTCTTGACAGCTAGATGGATCGATCAACGAACCTTCTAGGTCCTCGATAGCTCCTAGACAACTAGGTGGATCAATCGAGCTTCTTTATAAACTTTTCTATTGAATTGTTCCTCGATAGAACCTCGATGGATGGCTCGATAGCTGGACACGCGTTTAAACCTCGACACCTCCTCAACACATCCCGATCAATCGAGCTTTATGAGGTTCCTATTTAAGCGCTGTTCGCGATTTCTTTTTCACTTTTCTCGATCTCTCTCTCGATAGACTCGTCTCCTCACCTCCTAAACACTCACTTCTCTCTCAAAAGCTTTAAACCCATGTGATTTTCGGCCTTTCCTTGCTTCAAATCACTTGGTATGATCTCTTTTTCTCTCATTATTAATGCATTTCATGCATTTAGACCTAGGTTTTGGGGTTTTTGAAAAAATTTGGGGTTTTCCAAAATTGTAGAGTTTTTGTTGAAATTTTGGGATGGGTTTTTGTTTAAATGATCTTTAAACCTCATGCATTGCATCACATGAGCATTATAACAGCATTATCATGCATTTAGATGTGTGTAATTGATTGTGTGCTGGTAGGATTGGATTGGGCTGAGCCCATGATGCTTTTTATATTACATGTCATATGTTCATCCATACCCATGCATATGTTCTTTCTCTTCAATATATCTTGATATACTTTAATTGTTTTGGGGACTTTTCCAATTGTCTCTCCCTCTCCCTTTCTCTTCTGTTTGCATTAGTATGTGTCTATGGCACCCAAACGCAAGTCTACCCCATCCCGGAACCCTCTTCTTTCCAGGGCATCCACTTCATCTGATCTTACTCCTTCATCTATTTGGTTCTTTGATGAGGATGCCTGAAAGGCCTTCTCGAAGAACTTTTCTCTACGAGGCATTCATTCTGAACGCCAAGTCATCCTGACGAACTTCGCTGACACTGACCTACCCACTATCATTCACAGTTGGGGTTGGGAGTCACTATGTGACATTCCGGTCACATGTCCATCCGTGCTGATCCAGGAGTTTTACTCCAACATGCATGGATTTGATTTTTTAGTACCTCATTTCATCACTCGTGTTCGAGGTATGCACATTGCTGTCACACTGCAGATTGTTGCAGATGTGCTTCGTGTCCCCAGGGTTGAGTTTCCTGACTACCCTGGTTGTGGTAGTTTAAGGACTGTGTCTAAAGACGAGCTTATATCTGCTTTTTGTGAGCACTCTTCTGAGTGGGGTGAGCGTCAGTTCACTTACTATTCGAGTTTTGCAAAAGGCCCTCAGCTTTTGAACATGGTCATGACTTTTGTTCTTCACCCTCTATCTCACTATAACTCTATCACAGAGCCTCATACTCGATTTTTGTTGTCCCTTCTTGAGCATTTTACTATAGATTTTCCTTCTCACTTAATTCTTTCTATCATAGATGTCTATAGGGATACGGCGTCCCGTGATAAGCTCATCTTCCCTTCCGTTATCACAAGGATCTTACGCCATTTTTCTGTTCCCTTTCCAGCGTCCGACCACTTTACCTTCATGTGTGCCATAGATGCCGCTACTGTTAAACGAAGCGAGACGCAGTTTAGGTCGAGGCAGTCTGGGTCAGCAGCTCCTCCCACCCGTTTGGCTCCATCCCAATCTGCTCCATCCACATCTGCTCCCTTCTCTTTTACGGGCGATGTGACTCTCAGAGACATCATGGCGCAGCTTCAACGCATGGATGCTCGCCTTGATACACTCTCTACTGAGTTGTATTAGGTGAACATCCATGTCAGCTGTATTGCACGACGGCAGGCAATCATGGGTGGCTTCGTTTCTGAGACTTCTCCTCTACCTACTCAAAAGGCTTCTGAGGATGAGGATGATGATGACGATGATGATGATGCTACTGCTTCCGAGGATGATGATGATGGAGATGCTAGCTCTTCCGGTACATATAAGATGTCTACTTGACACTCTTACCCTTTGTCACTCGTGACAAAAAGGGGAAGTAGTTTTGGATATTAGAGTAGTCATACTTAAGGGGAGAGTTAGTATAGGACCATTTTGTTAAGGGGAGTGTTGATATTTGAGGGATGTAGTGAGAATTATTTGTATCTTTTTTTTTTCTCCTTTTTAGATACAAGATGGGTCTTGTGATCATTATTGACATACATTGTACTTATTTTCTTTATATGTTGATGTATGTTTCTTTCACCTACCCTTACATGTGTTGTTTCTTTTCTCTCTTTATGCACATGCTTCATATTACTTGTATGCAATCTATTATTTTTGTTTCACACAAAGATACCTTGATGTGTTTTGTTTAAAGTGTTTCAGAAATACAAGTTGTCAAAGTCTACTTGTCATAAACTCTATTCTTGCAAAGTTTTTCAAGAGTTTGTGTTAGGATAGATTTTATTGTATTTAACAAGTGAATATGAGTTGAGTGATTTATAACTTCTCTCATATGTTCATTTGCTTGTTGTGGTTTTATCACGGATTACCAAAGGGGGAGATTGTTAAGACGTATGTGATTTACTTGTTAGGAACATATGTCATTATTTTATGTAATTGGCTAATCTTTTGACAAAACGCACTTTACTTATATTTGGGTAGATCTAGGATGTGTTTAATACTTCAAGAAACCTTGTTTTAAGACTAAGTGTTAAAGTCATGTAAGTCTGTCTAAGAATCAAGGTAAGAAAGTGCCTGTTATTAAAGCTCGACAGCTAGCATCTATTGAGCTTTAAGAGCTGTTCCAACCCCGTGGCTCGACAACAACTTGACAGATAGCTATTTGTCGAGGTTTATGAAAAACAGAGTTTCAGATCTATTTTGACTCTAATCCGTGATTATGTATTTAGGCTTTCTTTTCTCACAGCCCTAGACATATAAAATGATTATTTTAAGGGCCGTCAAAGGTGGAGCAAGTTGCACAAGTTTTGAGCAAAGTTTGTTCAAGCAAATTGTGACCGGAGACAGAATTTACCCTAGTTCATCTTTCTTGTGAAGAAGATGCTATGTTTGTGCACTGTTGGGTTTTGTAACCAAGGAGCTTCTCAATCTTCATCGTGTGATGAACTGAAGAACTTTGCAGCCAACAATCTTTTCTAGTTGATGACTGAAGTCGCGTACTGGGATCCGCATAATTGGTTAGTCATGTACTGGGAGCCGTGCATCACAAGGAGAGATTATCACTATAGAACAAGTCCAATTAGGTATTGGGGTAAGGGTTCAACTGTAGGTTGGAATAAGGTATTGGGATTCCTTTACTTGTAACCGCTTGTTTTAATAATAGTGGATTCTCGGGAGTGATGACCTTAAAATCACCTGATGGGGTTTTTGCCGTGTTGGTTTTTCCCATTCGTAAACAAATCACCGTGTCAATTTAATTTCTGCTACACTTAGTTTAATTGGTGATTTGTTTGTGCTACCACGCATTTGCATGTTAATTTGATTAATTAATAAACTCGGCCAATTAATCAATTAATTCATCACAGGGGGTCAATTCTTTTTGGCCTATTACTCAGATTTTTCTCTCCCTCTATGACTCTCTCTGCCCCTTATTAAGGCTCTCAATGAACAATAATAATGTAAGGCTCTTTTGGTTTTTAAAAAAAAACCACAAATTTACTACAAATAAAGAGAATAGGTAAGGGGGAAAACCTAAAATTAAAATAAAAACATCACTAACCATTCTTTAAAATGCCAAGAGATGAAGCCCATGTAGAATTTGATCTTCTATAGGGTTTTCCCAGGTTCAACAAAGCCAACATCGAATTTAATAGCAAACCCTGATCTTAGACAATTTATAAACAAATTAGAATCTTTACTTTGATGAAATTTGAAACTCTAACTTCAAATTGTTACTCATCTGACATTGAAAGTTGCGAGAGACTTGGAAGGCGGTGATCCATGGTGGCGGCAATTTGTGGTGGCAGCAGCGACGGTGGGAGAATTTGAGTTTTGGGTTTTGATTTTGGAGGAAGGAAAGGGTGAGTTTTAGGTTTAGGGGAAGGAGATGTTAGTGTGTGATAAGAAGAGAGAATTTTTCGTTTTTTGGTTTTAAAGAGGCTGTAACATGTATTTGGTGGGGCAGAAATTAGATTTATTTTTAAATCAATTTTTTTTTTTTTTAAAAGAAAAAAAAAATTTAATGCTGAAGTGGAAAATTGTGGAAGTCTCAAAGGCTTCGATTTATATATATATATATAGATAATAGGATTACAAAAAATGCAAGATTCATACAAATGAACATTTTGCAAACATGTATAATTTGGCAATTGTCATAATTAAAGTTCTATAGTCATCGTTTTCTTTGTGATAATATAGAAAGAATTAATGAAAAAATGTAGCATAAAATTAACTTCTCAAAATAACATCATAAATCTACATAATTTTTTTTAAGCAATAATAAACAAATATTCAATATCATTTCAAAATAGGAGAACTTCATTAAAGGTCACATGGCAAACCGTAATCGTCACAAAGACGAAGTCATTATAAAGTTAGAGTTGTAACAAAGACATAATAGTCATCATAATTCTCATATTGAAGGACAGAGAGAACCTTACAACTAAGAGAATCGCCATTAATGGGGATGATCAAAGTCAATGCCATTGATCCTCAACACTCTTTAACTATCCATCCCAGATCTCAATTCGATTTTGATGAGTTACATGTGTTTGAGTCAGGCTTTTAATAAGCTTAAAGCTCAATGGCCCCTATTAGGGCAAGGTCTATACCAAGTCCCTAATGTACATTTCCAATATCATTAAGGGGCAAACTACCGTACCGTTAAGTCTATTACGTCAAGATATGTCATTCAAGAGATTATTGCTCAAAAGTTAATTAATCACTCCACCTGCTTAAATGATCAACTCCAATACTCCATCCCCAACCAATATCTGTTTTGATGAGCAACAATTCTACATTTTACTTTTGTGAGTGAAAATTCTTAGGTACTTTAAAAACACGAAAAAATTGTGTTCCTTCCTCTTACATTTATGGTGGATCTCATCATAAATTTAATAAGTGGAGTCCACTATAAATGTGAGAAAATGGAATACCATTCTTCGTACTCCAAAAATATCTAAGAATTAGTTTTTGTGAGCATTGATTTTGGAACACAAGTTATAATTTTAAACATATTTAATAATTAAAAATATATATTCTAGTATAGGTATATTCTAGGTTTTAGTCTTTTTCCATGTGTATTGTATTTGTTCTTATTTTGTATCTTATGTATCCCACCATTTGTCCTACATAGGGATTGAAACTAAGTTACACTACTTCTAAGAAACTACATAAGTTATAACTACATCTAAATATAAATGAAAAGCAAACCTATGACAATAATATTTAACACTTTATTTGAATAGTCATCTTTCTTTTAAAGACAACGAGATAATAACTTAATAAGCCATTTAGGCCATGACGGTGATTATCACCCGGCCCTATCCATTCATGCAGAAACTTTTGCTGATGAAACATAAGCCAGAAGCTCATTGTCAACTTCAAATTTAGCCATGACTTCCTCCTCTAAGTTGATCCATACCTCTATTCCATTCCCAACTTTGGTGTCGAAGAAAGTAACTAGATTCTTGTACAGCAATTTTGCCGAGCCAACCCATGCAGGCTTCCCCCACCCAAAATCAGCTTCATATACTGGAAACCTGCACAAACTTGTGAAGGCCAAGGAGACCACCTCCCCTCTGATGAGCTTTTGCCCGTGCTCCATTATAAAATCCATATGCCCACCATTCTCTAGGAGATTTTTCACATAGTTCTTGTCAACTTTCTTTATGGCATCTCTTACTGGAGTAATCACACTGTAAAACCCATCCTCGCTGTCCCAGGGGACTGCGGTGGCTGTAGGCAAGCCCATGTTTCCAAAGTTATATTCTGAAAGAGGGGGATCCATCCTCGTGCGCAGGTTCGCGATGTGAAATACTGCGTAAACCTTATTGGGGTCTTTCTCTGGTTGAGTTGCAGCAAGGAAACGACTCCATATGAAAGTTGATAAGGCCTCCACGCGAGTTGTACGTGGGTATTCAATGTTCTTGTTGTCTGTGTTGTATTTGGCTCTAAAAGCCGCTATGGCTGTTGCATCAAAGACAAATCTTTTTATCACAAGCTTGTCCTTTCCGATCCCTCTACTTGCCCCAGAGCTAGGTAAAGTCTCAGGTGGAAAGAACTTGGCAGAATCAAATTGTGGAGGCGGTATATCATCGCCACAACCACGAGCAATAGCAGCCCAACTGTTGAGGAACAAGAAGAACGAGGAAGCATCGGAAACCTTGTGAGCAAAGACCAGACCAAGCACCATGCCACCACAGTTGAAGGTGGTGACTTGAACAGCTAAAGCAAGCTCATTGACATCATCCAGCTCAAATGGAAGGAATTTGTTGTCCTCAGCAGGTGACGGATCCTCAAGAAACTCAGAAAGTTTGCAATTGGCCTCGGCTTCAACATAGTGAACGCCCTCATCGTTGCAATCAACGTAAAGATTTTCCTTAACTCGTCCTGCTAGAGGATAGAATCGTGTTAAGGTCTCTGACAATGATTTTTTAATCACGTCATGGCGCTCTAGATTGCTATAATTAGCAGTGCCATCTTTCGGGTAAAAGAGAACGAAAGGCATGAAAACTTCGGGTGTAATTTGGTCAATGCAAGAGAGTTTGTAATGGCGGAGGTGTTCAGGGGTTGGAAACCCGGGTTTGATGGAGCCCTTGGAGATAACTTCCACTTCAACCTTCATTGTTTTAGTAGAAATTAATCTCAAGCTGTTCAGCAAAACAAGGGTAGAGCTAGCTAGGCAGAAGTAGCTGCTGGCATTCAGTGATTAAAAGCCACCATGGCCTTCATGGTTATATAGCAAAAATGTTGGAAAAGTGTCCAAAATTTCACAGCTGGTTTATTGGTTTTTCTTTGTTTAACATTGATTAAGGGTACACGATACGTGAGGATTACCTACCGCAAGAAAAGGAGACGGCCAGGTAGTCCCTCAAAGTCAACCTGAATGGAATAAAATAAGTTATCTCAGGGTTGTACAAATTCTTTTATCACGTCAACCTTAGAATTATTTCTATAAACTCGTGAATAGAAATTAAACAATGTCTGAATGTGATTCTCAAAAAAAAAAAAAAAAAAAAAAACAATGTCTGAATGTTTATCAGCAGATAAACAACGTCTGCATTACTTTTTAAATAATACTTGAGATAATACAAATCCTACCGTGTAAACACTATTATAATAATGTGTTACCAACTATAAAAATAATGTTTTAGATGTGTGAGTTTTTATTGACCTTCTAATATTTTGCTAAGATTAGATTCTTACAATTTTATACGTCATTATTCTCATGTACTAGTATATTTTTAACTTAATTTAAATTCAATTCTATAATTAAACTCTCCATTAAAATCATGGTATATCATTTTTATTTTATGATAAAATTTGGCAACAAATTTAGTTGTTGCTTAAGTTTATGATTACACTTAATTTTTTTTATTGTATGTGAATTTAAACAAATCTACCATTAAATTACATTTTATTCTTATATCCTCCATGCATACAAAATTTCAAAAAAAATAAAAAATCAATAGTTATGTCATCAATCAAATGTTTAAATTTTGAGTTTTTGTAATCTAAAAATATACATAAATAACAAGTTTATGGATCGTAATTCAAATATCATCCAATCTGCAAAAAATTTGAGATATTTGTTAAGAATATAAATAATATGCAATTCAACGATTAGAAATTTGGTTTTTCTTTGTTTAACATTGATTAAGGGTACACGATACATGAGGATTACTTGCAGCAAGAAAAGGAGGTGGCTAGGTAGTCCCTCAAAGTCAACTTGAATGGAAATCGGGTTAATAGGCCAAAAATGAATTGACCCCTTGTGATTAATTAATTGATTAATTAGCCAAGTTTATTAATTAATCAAATTAACATGCAAACGCGTGGTAGCACAAAAAAATCACCAATTAAACTAAGTGCAGCTGAAATTAAATTGAAACAGTGATTTGTTTACGAATGAGGAAAACCAACACAGCAAAAATCCCACCGGGTGATTTTAAGGTCACCACTCCCGAGAATCCACTATTATCAAAACAAGCGATTACAAGTAAAGGAATCCTAGTACCTTATACCAACCTACAGTTGAACCCTTACCCCAATACCCAATTGGACTTATTCTGTAGTGACAATCTCTCCTTGTAATGCACTGCTCCCAGTACGTGACTAACCAATTGCGCGAATCCCATTACACGACTTCAATCATCAACTAGAGAAGGTTGTTGGCTGCAAAGTTATTTAGTTCATCTAAACGATGAAGATCAAGAAGATGCTTGGTTATAAAACCCTACAATGCACAAACACAGCAACTTCTTTACAAGAACGATGAATAGATATTTATAATGTGATCCCACATTTAATTCCAAAATTAAGAAATAAAACTCTCTCTAAAAATAAATAATTTAGAACACATAGCGTAAAATTTAATTGAATTTTCTCTAAGTTTTACTTATTAATATATATATATATATATATATATAGATGTATTACCAACTCTAAAAATAATGATTTAGATATGCATCTATATTCTATTTAAAATGGAAGATGTTTAACTTTTTAATGATCTTCTAATATTCTGCTAAGCTTTTAGAGTCTTACAATTTTATTCGCCATTATTCTTGTATATATTTTTAACTTAATTTAGTTGTAGTTTAATTTTACAATTCAACTCAATATTTTTTTTATTGTGTGTGAATTTAAACAGATCTACTATTGAATTACGTTTTCTTCTTATATCCCCCATGCATACAAAATTTCAAAAAATAAAAAATCAATAACTATGTCATCAATCAAATGTTTAAATTTCAAGTTTTTGTAATCTAAAAATATACATAAATAATAAGTTTATGGATCATAATTTAAATAACATCCAATTTGCAAATTATTTGACATATTTGTTAAGAATATAAAGAATATGCAATTGAACGATTAGGTTTTTAAAATATGTGATCATATTAATTTTTATACAAAGTTTGGCAACAAACTTAGTTGAGTTGTAGTCTAAGGCTACAACTTCATTCAGTATCTTTTTATTAGATATGAATTTTGACAAATCCACCATTTGATTACATTTTTTTTTCTTATATCCTCCTTACTTACAAAATTAATTTACAAAAGATAAAAAATCATTAGCAACTTTATCAATCAAATGTTTAAATTTAAAACTTTTGTAGTCTAAAATCATGCATAAAAAATAAGTTTATAAATTGTATAATAAATAACATCTAATAGATACAAAATTTGACATATATGTTAAGAACATAAACAACATGCAATTCAACAGTTGTATTTTCAAACTATGTATCTATGTTAATTTTATTAATGGGAGTTGCAGCCTCAAGCTATAACCAAGTTTGTAACCAAATTTTATCATTAATTTTTTTAATGGGAGTTGTAGCCTTAAGTTAGTAGCCAGACTTTGTCATTTTATTTAAATGTTAGATTATATGGTTCCATATATAAGTGCAATCTTAAAAAATGCCTAATATTAGAATATAAATTTTCATATATAAATAAAATCATAATAAATGTTTATTACTTATTATCATAATTATTAAATTTGATATTTAGATAATAGAGAGAGAGAGAGAGAGAGAGAGAGAGAGAGAGAGATTAAATCATATTATGATACTTTTACATGTATTACACAGGTTCTTGACTAGTATATTTTATAAAATCAAACATATTTGACTTTTGATTGATTTGTAACATTTTACCACATACAAAGAAATCACAAGTTTACACATCATTATTCTAATATATATTTTTTGATTGAATTAAACTTCTTTTCTATATTGTTTTAAGAAACAATTATATTCTATATTTAGACATTCCATTCAAATCTTAATATATATACTATTTTTTTCAAATGTTTAAATAGTAGAATATATAACTCCATATACAAACACAATTATAAACACCTAATATTAGAATATATATAATTCTACATATAATTAAAATCATAAAAAATTATATGTTAATAATTGCTATAATTATTAAATTTCATATCTGGCAAAAATAAAAAATAAAAGAGAGAAATAACTATATTATATTAAACTATTTGTGCATTAATATTGTGTCAAAGTAAAATTTTGAAACCTCAAAACTTTACTTTTCACTATTCTAATATTTTATTTTAATTGAATTTAAATTATTTTTTATAAACAATTGAATCTTAGTATTTCACATTTTATTTTGACAGTAGAATATATAATTTCATATATAAAATAATCATAAAATATGTTTATACTAGAATATATAGTTTCATATACAAATATATCATAATAAATGTGTACTAATAAAATAATAATTATCAAATTGATGGGTTTGGATTTTGAAAAATAGGTGTAGGCAATTTGGATTTTAAAATATTGATGGGTTTGGATGAACAATCAATGGAGGCTTTTGGTGGCTTTTGAGGATTGAACAATAGGTGGTCCTGGAGACAAAATATTGACAAGTTTCGATGAACAATCTGTGGAGGCTTCCCAACAGCTTCAGTGAGGAACAAAGGATGAACAATCGGTGGAGGCTTTTGGTGGCGTCTTGGGACGAGGTGTCAGGTGGGCATTTGGGACCTTTGGGTTGTTCTTGAGGATGAGATTCAGGTATCAGAGTTTTTACATCGGTGACAGAGATAAGGTTTTAATGAAGCATGATTATTATGTGTCAAGTTTTAGTTTTTAAATTACCATAACTTTGACATGGCAATATGTTATCGGAGGAATTTGCAGACAAAACTTATATACAATAATTTAGGTGTTGTTCTTTAAGTTCTCATTTTTAAAATCTGTCATATGACTACTTAACTAAAAAATACACTTACACCTCATAAGAAAAAAAAAAAAAAACCACATGACAAAATCTTAAGAAAGAAACCTAAAAAACAGCATCTAAGTACTGTACCAAAGTCTTCTCTAAGTAAATTAGTCTTATTATTAATTAAAATGAGATATTAGCACAACATATCTAAAAAAATAATAAATTTTAAATTAAAATATATAATATATAATATAAAAAACTGAATAAATTAATAAAATGATATTTATAAATATAAAAATTAAAACCCAATTAAAATTGTCAGCTTAGATCTCAAACCACTATGTGAAATAAGAAAAAATATATATTATTACTTTTAATGAAATCTGACATATAAAAGAGATTAAAATTAATTAGTTATATAATAAAGGGATAATAAAATATATCCACAAAGGGCTTCTTTATGGCAGGGGGCCCCGCCCGGGGGGGGGGGGGGGGGGGGGGGGGGGTTGGTGGGGGACGGGGGGGGGTGTGTGGTGGTGGTGTGGGGGGATTGGTAAGTCCCACAAGGAACTTGATCTTTTTTGTAGGGAGGATGAATTGTCCCTTTCGACTCCTCTCCAGTCCACAAGTCTGTAAGAGCATTGATCAAAAAATATATATCAATAAATAATAAAAGTTATGAAAAACACAGTGGAATTGAAATCTTTTACCAACTTGTTAAGGTTTGGATTGCTCTACTCATAGAATCTTTGTTAATGCAAAATGCCAAAACGTAGTAAGTTCATTTGACTTTCGTAATACAACTTCGAGCTTTCTTTTCTTAATCATCAACCCCATCCTTCAATCTAAAATTCATCTTTATCTAATTCTCCTAACTTCTTCTACAATTAATCTACAATTAATATTGACCGATTTCATTGGTTTAGGTACACTGTCTACATCCGACGCTTGGGTCAAGAAAAACGTCAGGAAAGATTATGAGAGAAATAATCAAAGAAATGAAGAGCTTGAACTTAAAGCTTTCACTCTTCTGGAGATGATGAACACAGCATAGATAACTTTTTTGCCATCGTTATCTTGCTATAAAATTTGGTACTCTTCATTGTTATTTTATTTACTATCACTATTGACTTGTCCATTTCTTCAACCCCTCGTAGACAATTATGTTCACGGTATGAGCACAACATCACACACCTAATAAACTATAATCCAAAATTGTTCCCTTATTATGCGTACCCTTTTTCTTTAAAAATTGAGTGAGCCCACTATTCAAACTTGCATTATATATCAACAGTAATGGTTAAAATCTTGTCTCTAACCCAATCAGGCAATAATATATCTCAACCACCTTTCCAAGTGTCCCGCCCTATGACTTTTCACTAAACAAATGTTAAAAATCCTTTTGAGTAGTTTCCAATAAATAAAATATGCAGCAAGATACGGTTGAGCCAATAAATAAAATAATGACGCACGCACAAGCCTAAGTTTATTTTATAATTATTTATATACAGGATGTACAGGCAATTATTTGAACATGTGAAGAGCACATGGGCATGCAAACAACACGATAAAGACGTGAGTGTGCAAGCAGTTATCTTAGCAGGTGAAAAGCACATAGACATGTAAGCAGTTATTTATTATAGAAGTTATTTGTTTCAAGTTATGAGATAATGCAATAATTGTCAAAGATTGGGTAAAATAGGAATCAGTTTTTCTTATAGAGACACAAACACATCATCTAACAAACCAAATTTCATTCCCAATGTTGATGCCCAATTTTGCAAATCCATACCCAAAAGCCCATGAGAAAGAAAGCCGAATAAGAAGCAAGACTCAAAGACCCACCAAGAAGACCGAAAAGTAAGAAAGGTCTAAAGAAAGAAATGCAAGGGAAAACGATCTGTAGCAGAATGCAAATCTGCAGCAAAATACAGTTCTTTAACAGAATGACTTCAACAAATCAAGGCAAATTGGGCCCAAGACCCTTTTCATCCAGTCAACATTTTTTGGCCTCACAAAGGCCCAAATCCTTTTGTATAAAAGAATATGTGTGAAAACTAATATAAAGAAACATGATAAAAAGAAACAAGGAACAGCAGGAAGTGTCAGCAGTAGGAATTGCGTGAAGGAAAGAAAATCCAAACTAAAGGAAATGACAAACACAGCAGGATACACATGAAGAAATAAGACAGAGACATGCAACAAAACAGAAAATGGCTATTCTGCTACAACAAAAATAGCATGGGAATGAAAGAAGACAAAAACAGAAGATAGTGGAGCGAGCAAACAAGGGCTAGAGCACCACCAACTTGTACCCAGCCAAAACAAGGGAGGTGGGCCCACAGTCAAGGGGATTCAGAGGGTATGGTTGGGTGGTGGGAGGAACAGAAGTCTATATTTGGTTTCCAGCCGTGACTTCTTTTGGGAATATACCCTTCTGGGATGGTATCTTACCTAAAAGAGGTAGTAGATGGCTGGGACCACCTGATGCATGCCATTGAGGTAGGTGGTAAGGTAGCCTAATCCTTATCCATTTGAACCTAGAGGTAGAGGTGTATAGCAAGAACAAAAAAAAAAAAAAATGGAATTTTTTCATGAAATGTGTAGTGGTGTAACAAACGTATTCTGAACAGAGGTAGTAGCCGGGCAACTAATGGGTTGGTGGGCAGTCTTGAAGGAATGATTACAACAAGCCAAAAATAATTGGTGAAACCCTAGGGGTAAAAGCTAGAAATCACATTGAATTAACTCACTATAAAAGGGGCAGGTAGCCATAGATGAGGAGGAACCTATGGTAAGAGAGCAGTAAGCACTTGGGGGAGGCATTTAGAGGGAGAGACACGTAGAGGGGGAGGCACC
Source organism: Quercus robur (assembly GCF_932294415.1). Taxonomy (NCBI): domain Eukaryota; kingdom Viridiplantae; phylum Streptophyta; class Magnoliopsida; order Fagales; family Fagaceae; genus Quercus; species Quercus robur. The sequence continues at coordinate 52,076,002 of NC_065536.1, forward strand.
CAGAGAGAGTGACCCAAGAAAAGGAAAGACCCAAGGGGCAAGAACCCACAGAAAGAGAGTAGTAAGAAACTAAGAGTAAAAAGAATGGAGAGAAAGAAAGAAAGTGGTAAAAAGAAAAGAGAAAACATGGCAGGAATAGGGGCATGCATCAATAGACTATTTTTTCCCTCCCTCTTAGCAAACCCACTCTTTGGAATCCCAAAAGTAGTGACAAGTAGTCATTTAGGCCCATTCCCCAAAATGCACAACTTTAATGGCAAAAGCCTATGACAAGGTTGTTCAAGTTGGGGTTTGGGTTCCTTCTTGGTTTACATAATCTACAGGAAGATTCAATACTTGATCTCGATCTCAAATATATTTTATTTCACTCATTAGAACTTATATTTGTTGTATTTAGTCAGTCTACTGTAGCACATTTTTATCACGTTCGCTACATCAGTTGTCTTCCTGTGGTATCTTCATTTGTTGTACTAGTTATTCTGCTGTAGCACCTTTTTATATTATTTACCGTGTTAGCTATTATACTAGCTAAACCTTTTCTGCTGAAGCTTTCTTATTTCTTTGTTATTATGTGTTTCACTCTTGACACAAACCAATCATTATATTGTCATACGCACATGTATACATTGTAGCTCATGTTCTGCCATATATTTTATATATGTATATGTGAATACGTATAAGTGTATTTACGAATATATTTATGTATATATTTGAGAATATTGTTAGGACATATGTGAATTGATGTTAGGAACATATGTCAATTTAGAATTGGCTAATCCATTGACAAAATGCACTTTACTTGTAATTGGGTAGATCTAGGATGTGTTTAATATTTCAAGGAACAAGGTTTCAAGTTCAAGTGTTAAAGCCATGCAAATCTATCTAAGAAACAAGTGAAGAAGTGCTTGATTTTAAAGCTCGATAGTTAGCATTTATCGAGGTTTAAAAAGTTGTTAAAGCCCGAAGCTCGACAGCTAGCTCAATAGATACCCTATCTGTCGAGGTTTATGAAATTCAATTTTTCAGAGCTAATTTTACTCCAATCTGTGAGTATGTGTTTAGCCTTTCTTTTCTCACAACCCTAAACATATATAAGGATTATTTTAAGAGCCGTCAAAGGTTGCGCAAGTGTGAAACAAAGTTTTGTACATGCAAATTGTGACCGGAGGCAGAATTTGTCCTAGTTCATCTTTTTCTTGAAGAAGTTGCTGTGTTTATACACCTTAGAGTTTTGTGACCAAGGAGTTTCGTGATCTTCATCATGTGATGAACTAAAAAACTTTGCAGCCAACGTCTTTCTCAAGTTGGTTATCAAGTCGCATACTAGGATCCGCACATCTATTGGTTAGTCACATACTAGAAGCCATGCATTGAAAAAGAGAGATTGTCAGTACAAAACAAGTCTAATTGGGTATTGGGGTAAGGGTTCAACTGTAGGTTGGTATAAGGTACTGAGATTCCTTTACTTGTAAACACTTGTTTTCATAATAGTGGATTCTCGGGAGTGGTGATCTTAAAATCACCCGGTGGGGTTTTTACCATGTAGGTTTTCCCTATTCGTAAACAAATCACCTGTCAATTTAATTTCCACTCCACTTTAGTTATTTGGTGATTTGTTTGTTCTACCACACATTTTGCATGTTAATTGAATTAATTAATTAACTTGGCTAAATCAATTGGTTAATTTATCACAAAAAGTCAATACATTCTTTGCCTATCAAGTGGTATCAGAGTAGGCACATTTTGATTAGGTGTTAATCTTTGCTATGTGATCCATTGACCCCTGTTTTTCATGGATAGAGGACAGTCTCTTATCATACCTATTTTATTTGATGGCAATAACTATGCATATTGGAAAGTACGCATGAGAGCTTTCTTGCAATCATTAGATGAAAAAGTGTGGCAAGCTGTGGAGATAGGTTAGACCAAGCCTACGAAAGCGCCAGCCGACTGGGATGATGCCAAGATCAAGGTGGCAAGCTTCAACAGTAGGGCATTGAATGCTTTATTTAGTGCAGTCACTAATGAGGAATTCAAGAAGATATCCTCTACTGAAACTACTAAGGAAGCATGGACCATTCTCCAAACAACCTATGAAGGAACCAAGGCTGTCAACGATTCAAAGCTTCGAGGGCTTACAATGAGCTTTGAAGAGATTAAGATGGAGAAGGATGAGTCACTCGATGAGTTCTATGCCAAGCTCAAGGACATAGTGAACTCAGCCTTTAATCTTGGGAAAACCATTCCTAAACCCAAGATTGTGAGAAAGGTGCTCAGATCTCTACATAAGAGATTTCATGCCAAGATCATCACGATTAAGGAATCAAAGGATATTGATAAAATTCTTTTGACAGAGTTGGTTGGCAATCTGCAAACCTATGAGTTAGGGTTGACGAGGATCGAGAAATCAAGCAAGAGCAAAAGCATGGCATTGAAGGCCAAGAGTAGTGACACTAATGAGTCTTTAGACGATGATGATTCTAAGATGAAATCCTATATCACAGGACAATTCAAGAAGTTTACGAAGAATGCCAATGCAAAAGGATTTGACAAGGACCGAAAGCAATGCAATTCTTCGTAGTTCAAGAGTTAAGACAAAGGGAAGAAGGATGCTAGGAACGGCGGTCAGTACACTGTTCCCTCAGGACCAAAATGCTTTGGGTGTCAAGATTTTGGTCACATAAAACAAAAGTGCCCTACATATCTCAAGACTATTGGGAAGAGTAAGGCACTTGCTGCTACGTTGAGCGACACTGAGCCTAAGGATGATTCTAATAATGAGGATGATTGAATCCTAAATGCCTTCATTGCCACTGTAAATCCTACTGAAGGGATTGTTGAAAATGTGGATAAAGAAGAGGATTTGGTGGAGTCTAAGTTCGAAAAGATGGATGAACAAGATGACATCCACGCAGCCTATACAAAGTTATACAAGGTCTCAGAAAAGCATAAAAAGTTGTATAGGTTGGCCACCAAGAAGCTTAGTGAAGTGGAGCTTGAACGAGAAGAAATCTCCACAAAGTTTGATGAAGCAAATCAGACCATTGGAGCACTGAAATTTGAGAATAATTTCTTGGCTGGGAAGACGAAGAAGCTTGAGGCAAAACTGTTCCAAGGCAGAGCCTAGTTGGAAAGGACTTCAAGTGCAAAGCTCAATGAGATGCTCAGTCTTTAGAAATCTACGTCTGATCGAACTGGTTTAGGGTATGATTTCTCTTCTCCTAGTATTGCTTCTACTAGTACTATTGTTTTTGTTCCTCTTGCTGATAATATTGAAACTGAGAACAATAATGTTAAAAATGAATTAATTAGTGAGAACATAGACAAAGGTAAATCTATCTTAGGAGCTCCCCCTAAACTTGATAAGAAAGAGATTAAGAACCCTAGGGCTAAAAGGGGAAATACTCAAAAGCCCAAACTAAAAAAACAGCATTTCTGTCATCACTATGGTGCAACTGGACATACACAACATAATTGCTATAAGTGGTTAGCCACTCAAAGGAACAACAGCATGATTGCGTCAAGAAACCAGAATCAATTTCTATCCTCCTTTGCTCCTCTTGGAAATGCTCATGTTCCTTTCGAACTTGAATGGTTTAAATTCTTTCCCCTCACCACCGGATCAAGGGTTTGCTAAACGGAAAGATTCTTCCAAGGTGTGGAAGGAAAAGGGCCCCAAGTTATTCTGTCACTTTTTTTCTCTCTCCCCTTCTTGTTTTTGTTTTTGCATTACTTGTGTATTTTGCTTTATTGTTTTAAGTCAGTCTAGTTTTATGCATTGCTTTGTTTAACATGGTTTTTTTTTTTTTTAATAGTTTTGCTTTATTTTGATTTTCATATAAAAAAATTTGAAAAATCAGAAAAATTCAAAAATAATGTGTGTTTGTGTACATTGGTACTTGTGTACCTTGAATGGCCATTGAAACAAAGTTTTCTAAACTTTGTATCATTTGTAACTTAGATGAGCATCTTTATCATGACAACATTACAACAAAACAATGTTGCGGAATTCTATGGCAAAATATTGTAGCAACGTTACAGCAGGACAGTACCGTAGCAGAATTTGTGACAAAATGCAGCAACGTTACAGTAGGACAATACCATAGCAAAATTCTGTGGTAGAATGCAACAACGTTAAAACAGAACAATATCATGAGCAAAATGCTATGATAGAATATTGCAGCAAAATCTTGTGGTAGAATACCACAATACCATAGTAGAGTTCAATGGCATTGCATCAAAACACGGTAGCAAAATATCACTACAACACTGTTAGGTTCTAAGGAATTAGGAACTAATGTATTAGAACTTCAATATGTACTGTTAGCAAACTATGATCAAAACATTTAGAGATTTGGGCTGCTCAAAGTGTGTTTTTGTGTAAAGTTGGAATCAAGTGTACTGCTTTATTGTGTAAATCTGCAAAGCTCAATCAATCAAAAATTAGACTCGATCGATCGAAGCTCGTGCAGATTGTTTTTTTGCAGAATTTTCCAACTCAGCCCAAGCCCATATGACATGTAGGGTTTTATGTTTTGCCTTAAGTATAAAAGGAAAAATCCTAGCCACGTTTTATTGTTGTTGTTTATGCTGTGTGTATGAATCTCTTGTGATATCTAGAGGTGTTTGCCTTCATACATACTTAGGGTTATCAAGATCAAGATTGATGTTGAGAACTTGGTGATCACTTCAGTTGCTGCATAAAGACTTAAAGAAAGCACAAGTGGTGTACTTGTGGTTGTTGTGAATCCAAGAAAGAAGTAGTCCGTGGACTCAGAGCTGTCACGTGGTCGTAGTAGAAAGTTTTCTACTCGAGGTAGCAATAGGATGTCAGTGGTCTAAGTCGCTGTTGTAAAACTTCAATTCTTTCATAGTAGATCTGTTTTACCTTGAGGATACCTAGGTTAAATCCTCCCCAGGTTTTTTACCGGTTTGGTTTTCCTAGGTTATCATATCATTGTGTTCTTTATTTTCCGCATTGTTTACTATATATGATTTACTTGTGTTAACCTAAGTTAATCACTTGGTTAAATAACTAGGTTAATCTGTTTGTGTTTAAGAGGCTTAAAAATGTACAAACACCATAACAGAAATACCCTGAGAACTTTACAGTAGAAGGCCCTTACAATAGTTGTAATATTTCCTATACACAAAGACTAATAAGGTCAAGACACTTAGTCCTATCTTTTAAATGACACTTGTTCTCTTTGCCATGCATGTGAGACATGTGGCAAGCCACTTATTTAAACATGCAAAACCAAAACTTTCACCACTTTTTACTCTCATTTCTTTTAAGGAAACACTAAAAGCTTTCTAAACTCTCTCCGTCTCCACCTTCAGGAGCAGCATTTAGAAGAGAAAAATCCCTTCATTCCCTCACAACATTTCAATCATTTTTTTTTTTGATGCTAGTGATTCTGGCTCTACTTCCCCTCAAGACCCAAAAGCTAGGAACAAAAAATGAAACTATTAAAGCCAAAGGAAAACTCTCATCATTACTGTACTATTGCAAATCACTATTTCCTCTGCGAAGTATCCCTCAGCAGGCTTTTCTAGAAGTGCAAAATGTCCCTCTGTAGAAATTTCATAGTAGAAAGTGTAGATCCTTCGGCAGACCATTCACAGCAGAATCTGCTGAATTTCAGAAATGTAGAATGTTCGTTGGCAGAATATTTCATAGCAAAATCTTAAAAAATGCAGAATGTTCATTGGTAGAATATTTCGTAGCAAAATCCCAGAAATACAGAATGTTCATTAGCAGAATGTTTCGTAATGAAAAGTTTTAGAAGACAAAGCGTAGATCCTTTGGCAGACTGTTCACAGTAGAATCTGCTGAATTTCAAAAATGCAAAATGCTCATCTGCAGAATATTTCATAGCTGAATGTTTCAAAAGCCAAAGTGCAGATATCTCAATAGACTGTTCACAGCAGAATATTCTGTAGCAGAATATTCTACTGTAGAATATGTAATTCTGAATTAAATTCCAGCAGGTCTTTTCGTAGAATATCCTACCACAAAATTCGTTATTGAATTTTTGAACTTTCTAAGTGCAATCACAAATCCAATGTGATTATCTTCTACAACAAAAGTGATCATTGCCCCACCAAGAATTCATGGGAACACCAACAATGTGAAGATGAGTAAAAGGGTAGTGGACGATTCTGCTACAACAAGATATTCGAGTCTAAATCTTATTCAAAAAATTTAAGACTTCTTCTCAAAGCAAGAGAGGTGCATACAAAGCCTTTTATGTTCACTTTTGCTGAATCAATCTCTTACTACTACATCAGCAAATATATCAATATCAATGAAGGGAGGAAGGAGAAGTAATCAATTCGGCGATATCAAAACATCCGCTTTCAACCAAAGAATACATTGAAGGCATATGGCAGAATGGTGGTACTCTCAAATTAAATCCAGACCTTGGAATGAAGCCAATCACTTAGCTCATGCATACTCTCCATAAAGAAGCCCAAATCTACAAGTTGCTTGCAAATTGCTCTTTGTCCATTATCAAGTCTAGCAAACCGATTCAACAACCTTGAAGAATTGAGAAGCTTTCCTTGAAGCAACTCAGAGGATTTATGCCTAGAGTGACATCAATGATCATGATCTTTATGATATTTCTAAGAAAGAATGTATTAGATCACTTGTACTACAAACTACCCAACTCCACCATCACTTTTCAAACCATGAAGCTCATTAATGCCTGTGTCTCATCCTAGAAGAACTCTGCAACAATGACAAACTCAAAGCTCCTTCTTTTGGCCTGTGTATAAAAGGGAAAAAGCAAAATCAATTGCTGACACACATTCTACCATGAATAGAGTTGCTCATCTTATTGTTGGAGAAAACTATTACATGGCTTTTATTGAAGGCGTTCTGCTGCAAGGGCATTTTTCCATAGGAATAAAGAAGCATGATGTTCCAGGAAGATGTTGGTACGTCATGGGAAAATTCTATATTAGAAGCCGCTGACCCTTGGCTATTACTAGTCAACCACGAAGCAAGAGACATAGCAAGCTCCATCTAAATACGCCCATACTCAAAGCAAACAAAGAAGAAACCCAAGAAATATGGGTCTTAGTAGTGAGAGCCAGCAAAAGGATTATGGTCATGAATTCTTGGCTAAAAGTAGGCAAAGGAACCATGATTGCGAGTTCTTGGCAAAAGCTCACAATGGGGGCTACACTCAATCAAACCTGTAAAGGAACCACGATTGTGAGTTTTTGGAAAAAGTTTGCAAAGGAGCTATAGCCACAATCATATGTAGCAAAAAATACATGGGAAGGAAGTGTGTTCGTAGTAGAACGAAGCCAAAGCATGCCTGGGAAGTAGCTCTTTCCCAAAATTTCTAGGAATAAAGAATTTCTACAATATGGCAACTTATAGATCCATGACATCCAAAAATGTTTACTGAAAAATGCATGAACCACGTGGCAGAGGTGATCTTATTATAAAACTACCTATTTTGGCAAAAGAAGATCTCTTATTATCTTGAAAAGCTTTATCAGTAGCATCAATACTAAGAGAAGGTTATCTAAGTATGACATCAAGGCCATCCAGTTGTCTCACATTCTGGGGGGCTAAGTCTCAGTCTGTGGCAAATCTGGGAAGGCTTCTATGGAAAGCTAAGGACTTATTCTCATACGTTAAGAGCTATCTTATTCTGCAGCAAATACAAAAAGCCTTTTGCAGAAAGCTAAGGACTCATTCTCACATACCAGGGCCTGTCTCAAAATATGAAAAGTTCTTCAAAAAGCTAAAGACTCATCTAGTTGTCTCACATGCTGGGGGGCTAAGGCCCATTCTGCAACAAATTTAGAAAGCCTTCCGCAAAGTGCTTAAAGTATCAATATGTAGCAACAACATTACCTACCATGAAATAAGTATTGATTATGGCATTTTAGCAAGTATACATTCATCTACCACTTGATCTGTAGCAAACTTTATGATATGGCATAGTGCAACACCCATGCAATTTGTCACAACCTAGCATGGTTAAGTAACATTCTAGTTTGCAATAAAGCAGCAACATCATCTATCTTCTGCAGAAGCATCAACTAGCAATTGAAGAATAAGTTCTCACACAATACAAAGTCTACACGATAGTGAATCCATGAAGAAATTCTACCACCCTTGTTACAGCAAATGTCAAAGAAGCAGGTAGAGGAAGCAAAAGAGGAGGTCTATATGCACTCCAGTAGAAACATATGTAAAGGTGAACCAACAAGCACTACAGTAGAAAATAAATGCTCTTTACGAGACTTTAAGGTTTCAAGAGTGCTCCGTAGAAAAGCTGAGTAACAAAGGAACTCATAGCAGAAACAAAAGATGGGAATCAATGATGAAGTCCAAATATTTCTCTAGCAACACATCCAATGGCGAACCACCTTCCACAAGAATTGGAAAGTAAAGGAAGTTTGCCAAAGACATTGCCGAGCTTAGCAACATGAGAAAGAAGAATTGGGAGAAATAAGATCTGCAGTAACCTCAAGGAATTTTTTTTTTCTTAAGCAGCATTTAATCTTCCTAACAGATTGGTGTATCCTACTCGCCTAGGGAGACTACCACAAAATTAAGAAACATTTAGTTTACAACAACATCTATGCCTTTTCATCAAAGAAGCAATGATATCCTCACTAGCAGTGGCTATGGCAGAATAACAAGAAGAATATGTTAAAGAAGAAAAAAGCAAACACAAAGGAATCAATGGTTGCTATGGCAAAATGACAAAGAAAATGTTTAGAATGAAAAGAAAGTGAAAATTTCTCGTGAAAGCATCCTTATTGCCCATTGAAAAAAAACATCTATAGCGGCACCACTTGTAGGCGCCTTAAAATGAGTGGTAGACTTAGTCACTTCTGTAGAAAGATCAATTTTGCAGCATAACCAAAATTTATGGTAGAATCAGAAACAGGCCGCAATGCAAACGGAAAAGGTACAAAAGTATAAATGATCTTAGGGGCTAGAAGGTCCTCTACTACTACAACAATGCATTTGCCCATGTCAATAGTAGCTCCAAATAATGGGGTCCTCCATAAATACATCACCACTGAAAGAAGCTTGCTTGTCTACAAAGCTCAACATCCTTCTCCACAGAAACTTCATCCTAGTGAAGAATACATGTGTTCTTCAACACAGCAGAAAGCATTATTAGCAATTGAAAGAGTGCTCTACTATGATGAGGGCTTGCAATGTTAGCTCTACGCTCTATTTGAAATGAGCAAAAGGAATAAAGATACGTGAATGCAAAGAGAAGAAGAAGGCACAAGAAAAGGGAGTGAAGCCACCCTTTGATCTACACAATTAGAGGAAGCTTTCCTCTTATGAAAAGAACCCTACTTGAAGAAAGTAACGTGGCAGAACTATTTTGATAAAACTCTTTTCAGTCATTGGCTTAGATGCAAAGGTAGTAGAATACAACACTTTCTCTATTTTTAGAGAATGAATGAAGCCATAAGTGAAGCAACCTTAAGTGGCTAAAAGAAAAGAAAAATGAAGACCGTAAGAAGGATCCTCACTCCGCAAAGTGCTGTTCGCAAAGTTTTCAAGAGAAAGAAGAGTCAAAGAATCCAAAGAGCCAATTTTGAGCATTCTACAGAGATGAGAAAATGTAGAACATCATAATGAAGAAGAACCCAACAAGGAAGGATTCTATGACATTTGTGTCTCCTGACCATTCTCAAAGAGCAACTACACTAATGGAAGAATGAAGAGATGATACTAAGGAATATGTAGGGAAAGTAAGTTAGCTAAAGCAGTCAAACCTAATTCTTCTGCCACAGAATCAGCTACAACCTTCACTTCCTACAGTATAGACGCTGCTCTAGTAGAAACAGAGTAAGAGGTGTATTAACGCAGAGAAATAAATGCATGTATTGCAGCAGAAGCGGAGAAACCAGCAACAGGAATTGTCTGCATATTCTATGAAAGCAGAAAAATGAGTATTTATCCCTACAGAAGCAAAGAAATGAGTACGTATTACCGTAGAAAGCAGAGGTATAAAGAAACAAGCAATAATATTGCCACAGAAGCAAAGAAATGAGTACGTGCTACTGCAGAAACATAAAGAAATAAGTATACAAATAGCCACAGACAGAAGGATGCACACATCATCATCATTGACAATCCCTTTGAATGAGGGCAGAAGTAGAAAAAGATGCTAAGAATGGCCTATTGCAAAAAGACCCTTGTTGATGCTCATTTTTTACTAAGGGCCTAATAGAAGAAGAAGCCTAACAATGAAGAAGGTGAGAAGGGGAAAACGGTAAAGGAATAAGGAAACAAGCCCAAAAGGCTAAAATGGTAGGATTGATGGCCAGCAGGGCCACAAGAATAAAAAGAGATAAAGAGGGAGTAAATGGGCCGAGGAAGCCCAAGGAATGAAGTAGTAAGCCCATGGGAATAATAAGAGGTAAAGAGGAAGTGAATGAGTCGGGGAAGCCCAGGAAATGAATTAGTAAACTCATTGGGGTGGCTTAAAGGCCAATAAGCTCGAAAATTAATAAGAGGTAAAGATGTGGTAATTGGGCCAAGGAAACCCAAAGAATCTAGCAAAACGTCCATGGGAGTAGGAATGTTGGCCAACGAAGCTCAAAAGAGGTAAAGATGTGGTAATTAGGCCGAGGAAGCCCAAAAAATTTAGTAAAAAGCCCATGGGAATAAAAGAGATAAAGAAGAAGTAAATAGGCCGAGGAAGCCTGAGGAATGAAGTAGTGAAATGGGCTGGCACAATAGGAATGTTGGCTAACAAAGCCCAAAAGAGGTAAAAATGTAGTAATTGGGCCGAGGAAGCCCGAAGAATCTAGCAAAAAGCACATGAGAGTAAAAGAGGTAAAGAAGAAGTAAATGGAACAAGAAAGGCCGAAGAATGAAGTAGTGAAATGGGCTGGCACAGCAGGAATGTTGGCCAATAAAGCCCAAAAGATGTAAAGATGTGGAAAGTGGGCCAAGGAAGCCCTAAGCAAAAGATTGATGAAGAAATGGGTTGGCACAGTAAAAGTATCAACCCACAAGCCCACGGGGTAACAATAAATAAAAAGAGAGGTAAAGTTATGGCAGGCACGATGAAGTAATATAGTAGGATCAGTAGTCAAAAGGCCTGCGAAGAAAAAAAGAGAAGCATTCGCATGTGAATTGTGAAACAACCCGCAAAAGAAAACTGCTTAAGTGTTCGCATATGAATTGCACAAGCAATCCATATGCTTAGGGGGCTAAATGTTGGTGCCCATTTTTGCAAATACATACCCAAAAGCCCATGTGGAAGAAAGCCCAATTAGAAGCAACACTCAAAAACCCACGAAGAAGACCGAAGAGCAAAAAATGTCCAAATAAAGAAATGTATGGGAAAGCAATCTACAGTAGAATGCAGATCTGCAGCTGAATACAAATCTGCAGCAGGATACAAATCTGTCGCAGAATACAGCTCTTCAGCAGAATAGCTTGGACAGATCAAGGCAAATTGGGCCCATGACCCTTTTAATCCAGTTAACATTATTTGGCCCACAAAGGCCAAAATCCTTTTGTATAAAAGAATATGTGTGAAAACTAATATGAAAAACACGATGAAAAGAAACAAGGAACAGAAAGAAATGTCAACAGTAGGAATTACGTGAAGGAAAGAAAATCCAAACCAAAGGAAATGACAAACACAGCAGGAAATGTATGAAGAAATAAGATAAAGACACGTAGTAGAACGGAACAAGTTTATTCTGCTATAATAGAAATAGCGTGGGAACAAAAGAAGACAAAAACAGAAGATAATGAAGCAAGCACACAAGGGTCGGAGCACCACCAACTTGTACCCAACCAATACAAGGGAGGTGGCCCTACGGTCAAGGGGATTCAGAGGGTGTGGTTTGGTGGTGAGGGGAAAAGGGGTCTATATTTGGTTTCCAGCTGTGACTTCTTTTGAGAATATACCATCCTGGGATAGTATCTTACCCAAAAGTGGTAGTAGATGGCTGGGACCATCTGATGTATGCCACAAAGGTAGGTGGTGAGGTAGCTCAATCCTTATCTATTTGAACCCAGAGGTAGAGGTATACAACAAGAACAAACAAAATGGAATTTTATCACGAAATGAGTAGTGGTGCAGCAAACGTATTCTAAGCAGAGACAGTGGCTGGGCAACCAATAAGTTGATGGGCAATTCTGAAGGAATGTTCACAGCAAACCAAAAATAGTTGGTGAAACCCTAGGAGTAAAAGGGAGAAATCCCATTGAATTAACTCACAATAAAAGGGGAGGTAGCCATAGATGAGGAGGAACCCATGGTAAAAAAGCAATAAGTACCTAGGGGAGGAACTTAGAGGGAGAGGCACTTAGAGGGGGAGGCACCCAGAGAGAAGGACCCAAGAAAAGAAAAGACCCAGGGGAGAACAACCTATGGTAAGAGAGCAGTAAGAAACTAAGAGTAAAAAGAACAGAGAGAAAGAAAGAAAGAAAGAAAGTGGTAAAAAAAAAAGAAAAAAAAAAGAAGAGAAAACACGATAGGAATAGGAACATGCATCAATAGACTATATTTTCCCTCCCTCTTAGCAAACCCACTCTTTGGAATCCCAAAAGTAGTGACAAGTAGTCATTTAGGCCCATTCTCCAAAATGCACAACTTTGATGGCAAAAGCCTATGACAAGGTTGTTCAAGTTGGGGTTTGGGTTCCTTCTTGATTTACATATTCTACGGGAAGATTCAATACTTGATCTTGATAGCAAATATATTTGATTTCACTCGTTAGAACTTATATCTACTGTATTTCGTCGATCTGTTGTAGCACGTTTTTAACACATTCGCTACATCAGTTATCCTACTATGATATCTTCATTTGTTGTACTAATTATTCTACTGTAGCACCTTTTTATATTATTTACCGTGTTAGCTATTATACTAGCTAAACCTTTTCTGCTGAAGTTTTGTTATTACGTGCTTCACTTTTGACACAAACCAATCATTATTCTGTCGTACGCACATGTATACATTGTAGCTCATGTTCTGCCATATATTTTATATATGTATATGTGAATACGTATAAGTGTATTTATGAATATATGTATGTATATATTTGAGAATATGCTAACCCATGTAAACTAACATTTCCTTTATGGGTATTTTCTTTTGGTTTTAGATTTGTTTATGTGCCGGAAGTTCAAAAGTATTTATGCAGTAAAAAATGAAGTGTAGTCATTCACACTGCAGAAAAGTGCAGAAGGTTTTACTGCATAGTAGAAAGCTTTATTGCGCAACAGAAAGTTTTACTACACAGCAGAAAAGTCAGTCCTATGGCAGAACTGGAGAAAAGTTCCTTCTACGGCAGAACAGAGGACAAGCCCACTTTGCAGTCAGTCCAATAACATCAAGACGCGTGTCTAAGGTACAAGAAACATAAAAAGAACCCTCAACACCCGATAAACAGAATGATAAATTTATGTTTGTAAGTGCGCATCACCTCACATGAATTATCTTGGAGTAAGCTTGTAACTTAACTTAGGAGTGTTGAAACTTAATTTTGATTTGTGCTTGTGCAATCTCATAATTTGGCATTTGTAATTCACTATAGCATTAATAATGATAATATATGTTGTTTTATTTCTTTGTTCTTGGTTGATTTGTACTCATGAAAGTCCTACTGATTTAGGAAATGGTAGAATCCATCATTTTGGTGTGAAGTTCTATCTCGTAGACAGTGTCTTAGTGCGAACATCTCATTAGAATTAGTTTGTGCTCTCAAACAGGCGCATGTTGTTTAAATTTTGCATGGATGACCATATATTTGTGATAAGACAATTTTTTTTCCCTCTAAGAGAATTTTTCAACCTTTTTTTTTTTTTTGAAAATGGAAATTTTCAACTTAATAAACTGTGAAACAACCTTTTGCAATTATTTTATGAGAAGTGATTCTAGTCCACCTGGGTTAGGCAACGAACGTAAAACTTCTAAAACCTTTGACCTCCACAAATTTAACCAATAACTCATCTTTAATTAACATATCCTCGCCAATGTTTGTCTACAACCCTCGACACTAAACGCAACCGGCACAATCCCCCCCACTACTTTTGCCCTCTTTGTTTAGGTTTGAAACCTAGGTTAATAGGTCAAGACGACTAAAGGAGAATGGAACATTTAAAAAAAAAAAAAAAATTAAACAATCCTCGACACTAAACACAATCAGCATAACCCTTCCACTATGTTTGCCCTCTTTGTTTAGGTTTGAAACCTATGTTGATAGGTCAAGACGACTAAAGGAGAATGGAACATTAAAAAGAAATTAAATAAGGAGGAGGAGGAGAAGAAAGTAGAAGAAGAAGAAAAATTGGCAAAATAATTATAGGATATTTTCATTGAAGACTCCTTGCTATTTATAAGATATTTATCTAAGGATATCATGGGGAGGTTTCCTTGTACTTAATCTTCATACCTTGTTTCTCAAACAATACCTCGAGAGACCTCCGAGATGAATAAGATTAAGGATAGTTGTCAAGTAGCATTTGTTATGATTTGATGGTAGTTACCATTGTTGGACTTTGTGGAGCCTAGTTTTGTTTGATCTAGTTCAATGACTTAACCCGAATAATGTTGTGTGGTTTTTAATGGAAGATTTTTTTAGGCTTAGTCCATGGAGTGAAGGCTTGTGCTGATAGGCCCAAGCCGGAGTGCTCATGGACAAGCCTCTTGGGGGTCCGAGGGCAATGCCCCCGGAAAAAAAAAAAATTTTGGGCCCGTTTTGTGTATAAAACGCAATTGTGTGATTAGGGTTTTTTTTGTGGTTGCCGTGTTTTTGAGAGAGAGAAAAAACTGTAGCCGCACTTTGTACTTTTCCTTGATAATAGTGAAATCCCTATAACTCCGTGGATGTAGGCAAATTGCCGAACCACATAAAATATTGTCTTGTGTGTATGATTGTTTTCTTTGGCGTGTGTTTTTCTCTATTTTTTGTTTCTCACAGGTTGGGAATTTGGGTTAAATTCCCTCCAACTGGTATTAAAGCCTAGGGTTAGGTTTGAGTGGGAGCAATGGTAGAGGAAGTAGGAAAGGCGTCTGGAATATAAAAGTTTGATGGCACAAACTTCGCGTATTGGAGGATGCAAATTGAAGATTATCTCTATGGGAGGAAATTGCATCTGCCTCTTTTGGGAACAAAACCTGAGACTATGAAGGCTAAGGAATGGGCGCTTCTTGACAGACAGGTTCTGGGAGTTATTAGGTTAACTCTATCTAAGTCTATTGCACACAATGTTGGAAAGGAGAAGACCACAACAGATCTGATTAAGGCTTTGTCCGGTATGTATGAAAAGCCGTCCACAAATAACAAGGTGCATCTGATGAAGAAATTGTTCAATTTGAAGATGGCAGAGAATGCATCAGTAGCACAACATCTGAACGAATTTAATACTATCACAAATCAATTGTCGTCTGTAGAAATTGATTTTGATGATGAAATTCATGCTCTGATCATCTTGGCTTCTTTGTCAAATAGTTAGGAGGCAATGAGGATGGCAGTAAGCAATTCTACAGAAAAGGAAAAGCTCAAGTACAATGATATACGAGATTTAATTCTGGCTGAGGTGATTCGCAGAAGAGATGTAGGCGAAACCTCAAGATTTGGTTCTGCCCTAAACCTTGAAACAAGAGGCAGAGGTAATGACAGAAATTCAAATCGGGGCATATCAAAATCCAGAAATTCTAATCGGAACAGAAGTAAATCTAGATTAGGCCAACAAGTACAATGTTGGAACTGTGGGAAAACAGATCACTTTAAGAGACAATGCAAAAGTCCTAAGAAGTAGAATGAAGATGACTTCGCTAATGCTGTAACAAAAGAGGTACAGGATGCATTACTTCTTACAGTAGACAGTCCACTTGATGATTGTGTTTTGGACTCAAGAGCTTTGTTTCATACCACTCCACACCGAGAAATCATATAGAATTATGTTGCAGGTGATTTTGGTAAGGTGTATTTGGCTGATGGTTCAGCCTTGGATGTTGTAGGTATGGGAAACGTCCAGATATTGTTGCCCAATGGATCTATTTGGTTACTGGAGAAGGTTCGACATATTCTTGACCTGAGGAGGAATTTGATTTCTGTTGGACAACATGATGATGAAAGACATGCAATACTATTTGTTGGTGGTACTTGGAAGGTTACAAAGGGAGCTAGGGTATTGGCTCATGGAAAGAAGACTGGTACTTTATATATGACCTCAAATCC
Organism: Quercus robur; assembly: GCF_932294415.1. Lineage (NCBI taxonomy): Eukaryota > Viridiplantae > Streptophyta > Magnoliopsida > Fagales > Fagaceae > Quercus > Quercus robur. The sequence goes on from NC_065536.1 coordinate 52,092,211, forward strand.
AAGAGACACAATTGCAGTTACTGATGCAAGTACTGATACAAGCCTATGGCACCGCAGACTTGGTCACATGAGTGAGAAAGGGATGAAGATGCTATTGTCAAAAGGAAAACTACCAGAATTGAAGTCCATTGATTTTGACATGTGTGAAAGTTGCATCTTAGGAAAGCAGAAAAAAGTGAGCTTCTTGAAAACTGGCAAAACACCAAAGGCTGAAAAATTGGAATTAGTACACACTGATTTGTGGGGGCCTTCTCCAGTTGCATCCCTTGGAGGTTCAAGGTACTACATCACTTTTATTGATGACTCAAGCAAAAAGGTATGGGTTCATTTTCTGAAAAATAAATTGATGTATTTGAAACTTTTTAGAAGTGGAAGGCCATGGTTGAGACAGAAACAGGTTTGAAAGTAAAATGTTTGAGGTGAGATAATGGAGAAGAGTATATAGATGGAGGGTTCAGTGAGTATTGTGCTGCACAGGGAATTAGGATGGAGAAGACCATTCCTAGGACACCACAACAGAATGGTGTGGCTGAGCGCATGAACAGAACCCTCAATGAGCATGCTAGGAGTATGAGGTTGCATGCTGGACTACCAAAAACTTTATGGGCTAATGCTATTAGCACTGCAACTTACCTGATAAACCAAGGACCATCAGTTCCCATGGAGTTCAGACTTCCTGAGGAGGTTTGAGCGGTAAAGAGGTAAAGTTTTCACATTTAAAAGTTTTTGGTTGTGTTTCTTATGTTCATATTGATTCTGATGCTCGTAGTAAACTTGATGCAAAGTCTAAAATATGTTTTTTCATTGGCTATGGTGATGAGAAATTTGGCTATAGGTTTTGAGATGAACAAAATAGGAAAATCATCAGAAGTAGAAATGTGATCTTTAATGAACAGGTTATGTATAAGGACAGGTCAACTGTAGTGTCAGATGTTATAGACATAGATCAAAAGAAATTTGAGTTTGTCAACTTAGATGAATTGACTGAAAGTACTGTCCAGAAAAGGGGTGAAGAAGATAAGGAAAATGTAAATTCACAGGTAGATCTGAGAACACCTGTAGCTGAAGTTCACAGATCTTCCAGGAACATTAGACCTCCACAACGTTATTCGCCTATTTTAAATTATCTCATGTTGACTGATGGTGGTGAGCCTGATTGTTATGATGAAGCCTTGCAAGATGAGAATTCAAGTAAGTGGGAGTTAGCCATGAAGGATGAGATGGATTCCTTGTTAGGGAATCAAATATGAGAACTAACTGAATTGCCAGTAGGAAAGAAGGCTTTGCACAACAAGTGGGTATACAAAATAAAGGATGAGCATGATGGTAGCAAACGTTACAAGGCCAGATTAGTTGTTAAAGGGTTCCAGCAGAAGGAATGCATTGACTACACAGAGATATTTTCTCCAGTTGTGAAGATGTCAACAATCAGACTGGTACTGGGAATGGTGGCTGCAGAAAATTTACATCTTGAGCAATTAGATGTAAAGACGACATTCATTCATGGTGACTTGGAGGAAGACCTTTACATGATTCAACCAGAAAGGTTCATTGTTTAGGGACAAGAGAATCTAGTCTACAAACTGAGAAAGAGCTTGTATGGCCTAAAACAAGCTCCTAGACAGTGGTAAAAGAAATTTGACAGTTTTATGCATAGAATTGGGTTTAAGAGATGTGAAGCTGATCATTGTTGCTATGTTAAGTCTTTTGACAATTCTTACATCATATTATTGTTGTGTGTGGATGATATGCTTATTGTAGGGTCTAGCATTGAGGAGATTAATAATCTGAAGAAGCAGTTGTCCAAACAGTTTGCAATGAAGGATTTGGGAGCTGCAAAGCAAATCCTTGGTATGAGAATCATTAGTGACAAGGCTAATGGTACATTGAAACTTTCACAGTCAGAGTATATGAAGAAAGATCTCAGCAGATTCAACATGAATGAAACTAAACCAGTGAGCACACCCTTGGGTAGTCATTTCAAACTAAGCACAGAACAGTCACCGAAGATAGAAGAAGAAAGGGATCATATGAGCAAGGTGCCCTATGCCTCAACTATTGGCAGCTTGATGTATGCTATGGTGTGTACAAGGCCAGACATTGCACATGCAGTGGGAGTTGTGAGCAGATTCATGAGTAGGCTTGGAAAGCAGCATTGGGAGGCAATCAAGTGGATTCTAAGATATCTGAAGAGTTCATCAGATACATGTCTTTGATTCACAGGTGCAAGTTTGAAACTGCAGGGTTATGTAGATGCTGATTTTGCTGGTGATATTGATAGTAGAAAGAGTACTACTAGATTGTTTTTACTCTGGGTGGTACAGCTATATCATGGGTTTCAAATTTACAAAAGATTGTCACTTTGTCTACTACAGAAGCTGAGTATGTTACAGCAACTGAAACTGGAAAGGAGATGATTTGGCTACATAGTTTCTTAGATGAATTGGGTAAAAAGCAAGATATGGGCATTCTACATAGTGACAGTCAGAGTACAATCTTTCTTGCCAAAAATTCGGCTTTTCATTCAAAGTCGAAGCATATACAAACAAAATACCACTTTATCTGTTACCTTGTTGAAGATAAGCTGGAAATACTTGAGAAGATTTGTGGATCTAAGAACCCGGCAAACATGTTGACTAAGGGTGTCACTATTGAAAAGCTGAAGTTATGTGCAGCTTCAGTTGGTCTTCTAGCTTGAGGATAGGAGGATGAGTTGCATGGATGAGGGATTGTTTTTGGAGGATTGCGGTTTAACGTTGGTGATTGAACTAGTCTCCAAGTAGGAGATTTGTTGGGCTTTGTGGAGCCCAATTTTGTTTGATCCAGTTCGACGACCTGACCTGAATAATGTTGCGTGGTTTTTAATAGGAGATTTTCTGAGGCTTAGCCCAAGCCGGAGCACTTTGTACTTTTCCCTGATAATAATGAAATCCCTGCAACTCCGTGAATGTAGGTAAATTGCTAAACCACGTAAAATATTGTCTTATACATGTGATTGTTTTCTTTGGCGTGTGTTTTTCTCTATTTTTGTTTCTCATAGGTTGGGAATTCGGGTTAAATTCCCTCCAACCACTGCACCTTTGGGCAAGTACCTTCCAAAGTTCTAAATGCTTGGGAGAGCAAAAGGAGGGCTTGAGTTCGAGCGGAGCTATAAAGGAAACATATTTAGCATATAAGTATTTATAATCATCATCAAAATGTGATTTAATGGTAGGTAAAATGCAATAAATGCGAAGGTAAGTGGGTCGTTAGTACTATAGTGCAAATTTTGGTGGCATGAGCTTTATTGGATGAATGCTGAACTTACGGTTGGTCCAAGGTGCAACACGTGTCGATTAGTTCCGCACTCAAGGCATTCCCAATGGGGCTTACCTAAACAACTTGTTTAATTGGGCTAGTGTTGTTTCTCCTAATTTACCTTGTGCGGAGAGTGTCTGACTCAATAATTACAGTAGACCTTTTAGGCAAGTATTTCCTATGTCAGGGTTATTTGGACGACTGTAAGTACACTCACCTCCTACTCACCTCCCTACATCTTAACACAGTTTAAATCAACTAACTGAAATTGATACATTTACATTTTTACCCTCCCTTTTCCAATTGAAATTCCTATTTTACACTCACTTAAAAATTATAAAATTTCTATTTTGCCCTCCACTCAAACCTTGTTTCTAATTTCTATGTCCAAGATTTTTTTCTCTTTTTTTTTTTTTTTTTTTTGGATAGGTGTTCTATTTTATTTTTTGTTCTCTTTAGCTTTATTTTGCTGTTCACTTCTCTCTTTTTTGTTGGATCTATTTTTCCGCTGCTGCCTCTTTGGGTCTCTTCATTTTTCCTTTTTTGCTGTTCCTTTATACTTCCTTCATCTATTATGTGCGCCTCTTATTTTGGCTGTTGCATTGTGCAGGCTTAATTATTACGTTGCTTGCAAATAGAATTCTTCCTATCATGGCATAACAGTTATTGTGAGAGTGGAAGAGATGGTGTTTTTTGTTTGTTTTTTTTCACTTTTAATTGTGAGAGTGGTAGAGAGTTCGGTGGGTTAAAGTTAGAGATTTAATTAGGGTTTGAGATTTTGCTGAAGTGTGATTGGCTTAGGTTTCATCCAAGGAGGGTAAAATGGGTATTTACTTTGGTCTAAAATTACTTTTTTGAATTAATTTTTCAATTTTGAAAAGTAAGAAAGAGATGTATATGTACAATCGGAATTTTCTCCCAGATAGCAACTTTGTCCAATTCCCATCACACATTTATGGAACCTCATAGTTAAGTGAATAAGCTCTTTAAGTCAACGATATAAATATGGTGCCAATAAGGACATGCGAAACTCTAGCTCTAGGGCATCAATTATAAATGGGATAATTACAGTAAACCCACTTGTAATTTGATCCGTTTTCACTTTGCCTACCCATGGTTTAAAACTTTACACTTTATCCACCTGAACTTTAATCCATTACCCACCTCACCCTCAGATGTTTAAAAAACACCCTTTTATTAAAAATTAGAACATAACACGGATTAAAAACACGAACCATTGAATCTTTTCCTCACGAGCCTTAGAAACACAAAAATTCCTTGTATTGAGTTGGGGTTTTGATTTTTCTGATCGTGTTTTCATGTGAGGGTGAGGTTCTGACTTTGGGTTGTCTTGAGGCAATGAATATTCGAAGATAGATCATCACCAGGAACTACATTTTTGCTTTATGTGGGTTGGGGCTTCAAGTTTTGATGGTAGCTTTGATTCACAGGAAGTTGATAAGCAATGTCTTCTTCAAGTGGAAATTACTTAGGTTCAAGTGGGTATTTGTGTACATATGAGACTCGTGTGCTAAGAACAAGTCTAACAGTGGATAATTTTGGGAGAAGGTTTCTGGGTTGTAGCCAATATAAGGTAAGTATACTTTTTACTTAATCTAGTTGATTTACGTGAGATTGGAATGTGATGTGTTCAATTCAATTTATGAACAGGTTGGTCCCAAGTGCCCTTTCTTTAAATGAATTGATAATCCCACTTGTATGCATGGGAATGAAGTTGTCCATTTGGTGCAACAAAAGCTGGATTTATTGCGAAGTGAGCTGCAACTTGCACATGAAAGGGAAAGAGCAGCTACCCAGGCAGTAGCAGAAGCTACCCAAATGGCAAAAATTGCTCAAGACAGGGCAGCAAAAGCCACTAAGAGGGAGAGAAAGTTTCAAGCTTCCTCTGTTCAAGCCAGGGAGATAGCAGTGAGAGATTTAGAGCACGAGAGAAAGTGCAGAATTGCACTAATTCTTTCATTTTTTTTTTTTTTTTGGTTATGTTGTTTTCATGTTTTGGCTCAAGTGAGAATGTTGGAATGATGAGATTGAGTCTACCTAGTGGGTTGTAATATAAGCTGGTCCTCAATTGTAGTGTAATAGAACTATGTAAGATGATAGATGTTGTTGGCTTGAAGCCACTTAATAATATAAGCCTTTTAAGATAAAGTGTTATTTATGTTAAATGTTGTTGGTATTTTTGTTTAAAATGAATTGGCTACTTGTGAGCTGTGAGCTATTGGTGTTTTGTTGGATGTTGTGAGCTGTGTTGGTTTGTGCATAAAGTGCATTGTGTGAAGATAATTATGTTGAAAATGAATTGTTTAAAGTTTAAAGTGCATGACAACTATCTGTCAACTTGCAAGAAAAGACAACAAATGCACACACAAACCTACTATTCAACAAATACACCTGCTATATTCAAAAGTGATTGCTATATTCAATACATACACACATAAATAAACTCATATATGGTCAACTGCAATAATCAAAATAATAATTTTGAACACCTACTATTAAGTTGGGAAATTGTATACATATTTAAGATGGCATTGAATAGTCTTTCATCAACTACCAATAAATATAGGGCCTTTGGTACAACAACCAAAACAATTGCACCTGCCCTTGTTTACAAAAATACAAAAAGTGTTTGAACAGCATATATAAAAAAGTGTCTTGCCATTGTCTGCCCTGCCATTGTCTACAAATTACATATAACCCTAACACTACATAACCCTAATACATAGCGACAAAAGTTTCTTGACATAGTCTTCATTTATTGCCCCTACCCTTGCCATTCCCACCATAGCTGGCCTTTCTACCTCTTGTTTTACATTTTTGAGTCCTAGCTGCATTACCCCTTCCTCTCAAAGCAGCTCCTTTGGTAGCAGGTGATCTTGTAGGCTACAAAGTACAAGAATTCACATGTTAACTACTAGTATCACAGTTTTATGAATAAAACATCAAACCTAAAACTACAGTACTTGTGATGATGGTGCTCTAGTGTCCCATGTTTTTGCAGGGGTGTGTGGTGTTGGCTGGCTTGAAGCGAACCAAGGAGCTCCTTTACCTGTGTACCTGAAGTTTGAAGAGTACCACTAACTTGGTTGTTGTGACCATGGAGTCTAAGCCAGTGGCTGTGGAGTTGGTGGCTATGACCTTAATGCCTGATTGGATGAGGATGAGGACATAGTGTAAGGCTGATATGCTAGTGGGGGCTAAGATGATGCTAAGGGTTCAAATAAGAATAGGGCTTGGGAAGTAGATTAAGCCTAAGATGAGGATAGGGCTTGCAGATTAGGCCTGAGATGAGGATAGGGCCTGGGAAGCAGATTGGGCCTATGATGAAGATGGGGCCTAGGATCCTTGTCTACATATAGAAGGCCTTCCACTTCCTTGCAACAAAATATAAGCATGTTTACAGTGTCAGTTATTGGCATTTTGCATTGAATTAAAAAAATTTATAAAAACTTACAAATTTTTCTTTCTACAATCTCTTCCTCCTCTCCCATGGTGTCTCACCAATGACATTGGCCTTGTATCCCCTTGCATTGTGCCCTTCCTTTTGACACCTTCCACACCTTACTAGCTTGTTTGCTCTAGAAACCTTATAAGGGTTCCTTGGCTCATCAGCGTCTCTCTTCCTCTTCATGGGTGGCCTACCTAGGGGCTTATAAATAGCAGGTGCAATAGGCTTGGGTTGGCCACTTGACATCCACTCAGACTGGCCAGGCACGAGAGATATAGGTGTCTTGTATGTCTCCACAAAAACATCCTTTTAGTAGCATGGATGGGTGTAGTCTTTTGGTTTCTCACGATTCACAAAAATGGTTGCAACTCCATGCTTGCAGGGGATTTCTGTCAAGTCCCATGCTCTACAGCTACATGTCCTCCCTACCAAGTCCACCACATGCCTTTCCCTCTCATTGTCAACCTCATACACAAACCTCCCGGATGGCATTGCATAGAAGCTCCTCGACTCTAATTTTAACTTCTCCAACTTGTCCTGTATGCTTGGACACAACTTGCCACCGTACTTTTCTATGCCAACCTTCTTTATGTACAGCTTGCTCATAAGCCTAACTCTGATCCACTCCAGCATTGATAATATTGGCTTGTCTCTAGTCTTCACAATCATAGAGTTAAAACTCTCACTCAGATTGTTTACCAGACAATCTGTCAAAGCTCTTGGAGAAAAATGGGATCTGGTCCACTATGCAGGCTCTATATCAGTGAGGTACTTCCAAGCTTCTTCATCCAAACTTTTAAGATGTTCCATCCCCCTCTCAAATTCCCTAACTAATGTTGTGCCAGCACACCTCCACAGTACACTCTTCAACTCCAAGCCCTTGTGGTTAACCTTGAAGTTGTTGTATATGTACTTCACACAATACATGTGCTCCACAGTTGGGAATAGAGTCTCCATTATGATAGAAGGCCCTGCAATCAAGTAAGCAAGTAAGCATTCAATGTCAGTAAGTAATCATGTAAGCATTCAAGTAAGCAACTATGCCAGTAAGCAAGGAATGAAGTCATGAACATGAGCTAGATGATAATACATTCTGCCTGTCACTGATGAATACCAGATTAAGCTCCTCTGGACTGCCAATGTCATCTGCAAATTGCTCCAAGAATTAGAACCAGTTGTCCTTGTTGTCTTTCTCAACCACAACCATTGCCACTAGGAATATATTGTCATTTCCATCCTTGGTAGTGGCAGACAATAATTGCCCACCAAACCTACCCTTCAAATGGAATCCATCCAGCCCAACAAAAGGTCTACAACCACCTAGAAAGTCAACTTTCTGAGCATTATACCTAATGTACATCCTTTTAAACATGGGTTCTGCATTCTCATTTTCCATCTCTGTTTGTAGAATCACCTTGCTTCATACATCTGTTCTCCTTTTCATTTCTGCATAATCTCTAAGTAGGCCATACTGAGCCTTTTCATTCCCAGTAATCAAACCCCTAGCTGCCTTCCTTGATCTATACACCTGACTAATACTTAAATCAACTGAAATCTGCTACATCACATGGTGCTTAACACCTGAGACCTCCCAATTAGGATTCTTACCAAAATTCTTCAAATACTTGTTTGCCGCATAGCCTGATGTAACTTGCCCATTTTGAAATGTTAGGAGGCAGGTACACTCAGGATTAAGTGTCTTGATCTCAAATGTGCACTCTCCAGTCACCATTGAGGCATAACACCTCTATCCACAATTCTTCTTCTTCTCATCCAACTTCCACTTGATATCAATGTGATGCTAAATCACATACACCATCAAAGCCTTCCTAAACACCTTGGAGTTTGGAAACTTCATCCTTACCACCAACCTAACATTTGTCATATCAGTCCTCTCATTGAATTTTGGGTTACCAGGCCTCTGCTCATCATTAAAACCATCCACACTTGCAATATCATCCTCTAAAGCTAGTTCAGCCCACTCTTCATCTAAATCTATGTTTAGAGGAGGAACATTGCTTGGGCCAGGTGTATCTGTGTTTGGTTGAGGTGTATTACTGTTTGGATGAGGTGTATCAGTGGTTGGTTGAGGTGTATCAATGGTTGGAATAGTGTTAGGGTCAAATGGAACTGTGTGAGGTGGAGAAGACTCACCAAAAATGTCATCAGCAAAGTCTTCTCCTTCCAAACCTTTAGTCAACTAATCAAACTCCTTCTCTACCCCACTAGCATTACCCCTTGTAGCAACTCCTACACCACCCCTTACACTAGCCCCTACACCAACCCTTACACCTTCTACACCAGCCCTTGCACCACCCCCTGCACCATCAGGAACTTCAACTGCAAGTGGAGCATGACCACTCTTCACATATAGTATGATGGTGTCTCTTCGCCCTCCCTCATTAAGCTTGCACATGGGCAACACATCTTTATCATCTTGTATGAGCCTCAAGTCTTGCTCCAAGTTGCCCCCAAGACCTAAATAATGAACCTTACACGGTTCATCAATCCCCAAGTCCTCACATATACCTTATATTTCAAAATAACTAAGCCTATCAGGATCCTATATACTATTTCAACTTTCCCACCAAAGTATTCTAAACTAGGGTTCCACTAAAAAGTACCCCCATAATGTACCTCGAATTTCACTTCCTCATCATCCATCTACAATAACAAATTACCATTTGACACATACACAATTAACAATTAAAGAATTGTAAACAATAGACACAAAAAAGTAAACACTTGCATGTTTCTGTTTTGCTTTTAGGACGCAACACACACATCAGAGGGACCACATTTTTTGCTTTGCTTTTGTTTCTGTTTTACTAATAAGCACATGCAAACGCTAAAATTTAAACCCAACAGAAACTTGGGTCCACTATGAGACACAATGACCACGACAGACAAAATGCCCATAAACAAAACACAAATCCAAACAACAAGTGGTCACATTTTTCATAAATATCAACAAACACAACCAATATTCTCATTACACATGTAACATCGACCATTGACTGATTACTCAAAAAAATATAAAACAACCACAAGCCCAAATAAAAAACCCAAATAGTGATTGATTTCTTACCAGGATTTTAGTCCCTCGATCAACCCGTTACTTGTCTAGGTTTATACTTGCAGCACTATTTCAATATCAAATGCAGAATGGGCTTCTACAGGGATTTTCGTGTTTCTAGGGTTCGTGTGGAAAAGATTCAATGGTTCATGTTTTTGATCCGGGTTATGTTTTGATTTTTAATAAAAGGGTGTTTTTTTAACGTCTAAGGGTGAGGTGGGTAAAGGATGGGTAACAAATTGAAGTTCAAGTAGGCAAAGTGTAAAGTTTTAAACCACGGGTAGGCAAAGTGAAAACAGGCCATACCACAGGTTGGTTTATTGTAATTATCCCATTATAAATTTATAAGTGTAATAAATCGATTTTGATGATGCCGAGATCATTAGTTGATTAGGTTTATCTAGATAGGTTAGCACGGGCTCGTCTTCATACCTGCAAGGTTAAGAACAAAGTCCTCTATGAGTGGTCACCAGTGTGGTGCCAGCCACAAAGTCTCCGATGATAAAGTCAATGAATGAAATTGGTAGAGAAGGCTTGCGAGAGCTAGAATGAATAGTAAAAGTATCAGTATTTTTTTGTGCATGTACCTTGTTTAGTTCTGAAATGCATATATATATATATATATATATATATACCTCTTTTTCTTCTAGCCATTGTACCTTATTAATGGTGGCATAAGTGCCTCTTTTGTAACGCCTTTAGGCTCATTCAATGTGGCCTTTGATGGGTCTCCCAATGGTCTTCTAGCTGATTCGTAACCATCAGAGATATTGAATGCTCTCTTTATGGCTTCTCTTCCATCGTCCATGCTGGGTCTGGGTGGAAGATGGTACCTGATGGGTTCGTCTGGACAATGGCATTTATTGGGCCTATCAGTTGCCTTCCCCCCCCCCTCCCCCCCAATTCTATGGTCGTCTGGACAATGGCATTTTTTGTTCAGACATGACCCTTGGGATTCCGTTTCAGCAGCATTTAATACGTAATGGCGATGCCATACGTGTCGTAGCCACATGGCACATTCTGACTGGTGGAATTCAATGTTCCACTCATGTGTCCTTTGGGTTTCCCACCGTCTTTTAGTTTTTCGTGCCCAGCTTTTTAAACTGTTATGCTTTTCTCTTTCTTTCTTACTTTTCTCCCCTTGTGCCATTGTTACTCTATGTTTTCCTTCTCCAAGCTCTCTAATTTCCATCATGTTTTTCCTTTTTGGGACTGTTCTTTTGAGGTAGGTTTCTTTCCCTTGCTTTACTCTTTGTAGCGAAAATTATTGGTTTTTCCTTTTTTTTGTTTTATGATTAGAGTTTTATCCCTTTTTTTTCCTTTTTTTAGGTTCCATGGTTGAGAGCTCTAAGGTTAGGAAACTTTGTCCTTTCGTTTCATTTTTCTTTGCACGCTTAAGGGCTTCTCTAGGTTCTTCCCATTCCTTTTGCCCTTTAATTGAAAGTTTTGTGTTTAGGGGTAGTGGCTTAGGTTTAATGTTGGCCAATCTGCTTCCCTAGCTTGGTCAATCAATGAATTGGTTCGAGGAACTAGTGGGTGACTGGAGGGCTATGTCGGAAGTATGATCTAGTGAGTTGGAAACCGGGTTATCATCTAGCGACGACCCTGTTGAGGCAGAGGTTAATATCGCTGTCTCTGGTTGAAGGGAGGTCAGGGCTTTTCATGCCCTTAGTGAAGAGTGTGCGTTGGACGTTGACACTCTTTTCAGGTTTAAGGATAGGTTCCAATTTCCAGAGGAGGTAAGGATTCATCTTCCTCATGAAGGAGAGAGAGCTTGCCACTTCTCACCTAGGGAAGTGTGCTTCTATGAGGCATCTTTCCAATGAGACCTTAGGTTTCCTGTCCACCCTTTCATCATAGAGCTCCTAAACCATTTCAACATCGCTCCCAAGCAACTTATGCCGAACTCGTGGAGAATAGTAATAAGCTGTATGGAAATATGGATGATTGTCACTGAAGGTGACATGATTAGGGTGGACGAGTTCGTTTACTTGTATCGTTTGAAGGAGTTAAAGGAGTACGGGTACTGTGAACTTATGCCCTAGGTCAAGAAGGCTAGGATCATTACTAATCTACCATCGTCCTTTCAATACTGGAAATCAAGGTTCTATTTTGAGTTTGGGGACAAATGGGAGACCCTCTCTAACAATTTTGGGGGTGACGTCCCTAGGTTGCTTCATCGTTGGAGAGCCCTGAGTCTAGGTGTACTGTCTTTCTGCCAGTCCTTTCTTTTTCTTCTTTTTCCTTGATTTGTTACTAACCTTTTATTTGTCGAGTCTAGGCAGTTAAGAAGCATCCAAAGCTTAAGAGCAAGTACAAGGAGAGTGTCAAAGTTGCTATTGAATACGCTAAGACGATTGATAACTTCGACGACCTGGCCGATCTGAGAACTTTGGCTCGTCATTACCTTGGTCCAGAGCCTTCCTCTTTTGTTCTGTGCACTATTGAAATTGAAGAAAAGAGTAAGCGTTCGTTTGGTTCGTCTAAAGAAAATTCTTCTTCTTTCTTTCCTTTTTTTTTTAACGACAAATGTTTCTCTTTTGCAGAGATGACGACGAAGTTCAACTAAAAGATGTACGCCAAGGTGAGGGCAGAAAGAACAAGCCTCTCTCGAACCTTGGGAAGAGGGTGGTACAGGTGGTTGAGAAGGGAACTCCTGTCACCCCCATTATTTCTGTCCCTAAGGCCACGAAGGTTGCATCTCCTACTACCTCGATGGAAGAAATCACACCTCGTCCTAAGAGGTAACGTATGGCAAACAAGGGCAAGGAGAAGGCTGACTCATGGTCGTCAAGTGTTTGGGACGACGCCGACCTAGCTCTGACGAGGGCGCAAGATGCTTTTATTGTCGAGGATCTCAAGGTGCTCTTAGGTATACCCTCCAATGAGATTGTGGGTCGTCATATCCATAAGCTCATCTAGGTGATGTACTTGTATCACTCATTTTTCCTTTTCTGACTTTACGGATGGATCTGAAGGTTTGGTGTTTTACATAATCTCCTTTTCAGGTGCAGGGAGAGACAATTAACATCACGTCGGAGTACTTGAGCCATGAGGCGTAGGCAGTGTCAGTAGGGTCCAAAGTGGAGGCTCTGGAGGTGGAGAATGCTAAGTTGAAGAGGGAACTCATTTTCGCCATGGATGAAGCTAACACTACCAAGGAGAAGGTTAAGGCTTTGGCCGACGACCTGAGGGCTGAGAAGCAGCTAACTGTGGAGAAGGACGAGCAACTCCAAGCTGCGAATCAGAAGGTCAAGATCATTGTTGCTAAGGCCGTTGAAGTCTTTCAACAAACTGAGGAGTACAACACTGTTCTCTTCGGTTGGTATTACAAAGGTTTTGAACTCCTCCGGTGGTATCTCGTCAAGCACCCTACTGGCATGGACTTGGGGGGTATGGACCTTAAGGAGGTGGACAAAGAGATGGAGACAGACGAGGCTTCTCAATCTGCGGCTGCTGCTCTTAAAGGGAATGCCCTAGAAAACACTCCCACTGACATGGCTGGTGGTGACGAGGCTACTGCTTAGTTAAAAAACCTGTCTAATATATTATATTTTTTTTCTGGTGCCCAATGTGTTTTTGGGCTTTATATTCTGCTTCCATGACAATGCCTTTTGCCTAGTGTTTTTTGGGCTTTACATTCTGCTTTTAAAGACAATGCTTTTTCGCTCGGTGTTTTTTAGGCTTTACAATCTGCTTTTAAAGACAATGCTTTTCGCCCAGTGTTATTTTGGACTTTAATCACTGATCATGGGAAAACTTATATATTTATACTACGGTTTGTTCTCATGCCTTCAATGGATTCTCTTCTGTTCATGGTCGTCATGTTGACATTCCTAGTGATTTGCGTGTGACTTGCGTTTTTGCGAGGATTCTCTTATGCTTTTCATTAATGACTTGTATCCATCCGTGATGAATCTCGTCACTTGATCTCCTTTAGATGACTTGCATCCTTTTAGGGAATTTTCACTTTGCCTTCGTCAGTGATTTATATTCGTCTAAGGGACTTTATGACTTTGTTTTTTTTTTTTTTTTTTTTTTTAGGTGATATAAATCCATTTAAGGAATTTTATCACTTTGGCTTCGTCAGTGATTTACATCCGTTTAATGTATTTTATCACTTAGCCATTTTTGGTGATTTACATCCATTTAAGGAATTTTATCACTTTGGCTTCGTCAGTGATTCACATCCATTTAAAGAATTTTATCATTTAGCCATTTTAGGTGATTTACATCCATTTAAGGAATTTTATCACTTTTGGCTTCGTCAGTGATTTACATCCATTTAAAGAATTTTATCACTTAGCCATTTTAGGTGATGTACATCCATTTAAGGAATTTTATCATTTTTGGCTTTGTCAGTGATTTACATCCATTTAAGGAATTTTATCACTTGGCCATTTTATTTTTTTTATTTTTTTTGTACACAATCTGTTGGAACATTTGCTAAATAGTGCTTTTATTGCTTTATTTCAAATGAAGATATCACTTTCGTGAATACAATGGTACTTTACATTTATTGATGATATTTTTTCAGATGCTCAATGTTCCATGGCCGTGGTAACTTCTTCCCGTCCATTGTCTCTAGGTGGTAGTTGCCTTGTCTTGAGTAATGGATGACCTTGTAGGGACCTTCCCAGGTTGGTCCAAGCTTCCCTTAGGTTGGATCCTTTGTTGCTAGCGTGACTCTGCATAGAACGAGGTCTCCTATGTTAAGTCTTCTGAGCTTCACCCTCTTGTTATAATACTCAGCCATCTTCTGTTGATATGTCGTCATCTTCTGGGATGCTTCATCTCTTACTTCATCCAGGCAATCCAAGTTGACTCTCAATAGATCGCCATTACTGTCTTCATTAAAGGCCTCTCTTCTGATATTGGTGACTACTACTTTGATTGGAATTAATGCATCGGTGCCATAGGTAAGCCTGAAGGGCGTCTCTCCTGTTGGGGTCCTCGCTTTAGTTCTATATGCCCACAAGACATTAGGAAATTCTTCTGGCCATGCTCCCTTTCCTTCTCCACCCCAACTTTGATGATCTTCAGTAGCGTTTGGTTCATCACTTCCATCTGTCCATTGGCTCGCGGATGCCCCAGGCATGAAAACTGGTTCTTGATCCCCAATCTCAAGCAAAAGTTCCTGAAGTCTTGGCTGTCGAACTGTTGTCCGTTGTCTGATATTATCGTCTGTGGTATCCCAAATCTACAAACTATATTTTTCCACACAAAGTTCTAGATCTTTGCCTCTGTGATAGTTGGTAGTGCTTCTGCTTCAACCCATTTCGTAAAGTAGTCAATTGCAACCAATAGGAATTTTACTTGTCTCTTACCTTGGGGTAGGGGGCCTACAATATCAATCCCCCACTGGGTGAATGGCCATGGGAAGGTTATGGGCATCAACTTCTCTCCTAGGATGCACTAAACATTCCTAAACCTCTGACACTTGTCACATCGTTCAATTCAACAAACTCCGTTGCGCCTCTCTGCATAGTAGGCTAGAAATAACCTGTTATGACGATCTTACTTACCAGGGATCTTAGGCTTGTGTGTTCTCTATATACTCCTTTGTGAACCTCCTCTAGGATGTTCTTAGTTTCACTTTCTTCGATACACTTTAAGTAGGGCATAGAGAACCCCCTTTTGTAAAGGATGTCGTTCAGGATGGTGAACCTGGCTACTCTCTTCCTGACTTTCCTAGCCTCCTCGACGTTTGCCGGAAGTCATTCGTCTCGGAGGAAAGACAAGATTGGGGTCATCCAACTGTTTTCATTTTGAACTGTGAAAGTGTGAAATTCTTCAATGCTGGGATGCTTATGGACATCCATCTTTAAGTCTGTGATCGTCAACCCCACTTCTAATGACACCTGCTTCGCTATCTCATCTGCTTCTATATTCTGACTCCTGGGAACTTGTATGAACTCTACCCGATCAAATTCTTGGGCCAAATGTTTCGTCAGCCTAAGGTATTTCTGTATCATGTCCTTCTTTGCCTCTTCTTCTTTTATCTGCCCTACAACTAGCTTAGAATCACTCTAGAGGAGCAAGTTTTTGGCGCCTAATGCCTTTCCGACCCTTAATCCCGTCAGTATTGCCTCATATTCCGCCTCATTGTTGGTGGCGGGGAACTAAAGTTGAACTCCATATTTGAGCGTATCTCCTTCAGGAGTAATGATGATAACCCTTACTCCACCTCTTTTTCGGGCTGACGACCCATTAGCGTGGATCGTCCATCTCTCCGCCTCATCCTGTGCTTCTTCTTCATCAGGGGTTGTGAACTCGACGATAAAGTTGGCTAATTCTTATGCCTTAATCGCTTTTTTAAGGCGGTACTCGATGTGAAACTAGCTAAATTTGATTACCCATAACACCATTCTTCATGCAGCTTCAAGCTTGTACATCGACTTCCTTATAGGCTGATCTGTCATTACCAGAATAGGATTTGCCTGGAAGTAAGGGCACATCTTACGAAAGGCTATGATCAGAGCAAATGCAATCTTTTCGATCCACAGGTATTTTGCCTCAACTCCTTGGAAGGCTTGACTGACGTAGTAGACCGGGAGTTGTGTTCTATTTTCTTCTCGAACCAAGGCCGCACTCACGGCTATGGCTGATAATGCTAAATACAAATACAGGTTCTCTCCCTCCTTAGACTGGCTCAGGAGTGGTGGGTTGCTCAAGTAGTGTTTTAGGTCCTGGGAAGGCCTTCTCATACTCCTCCGTCCAGGTGAAAGCTAGCTTCAAAGTCTTGAAGAAGGGTAGGTACTTGTCCGTTGCTTTAGAGACGAACTTCTTGAGGGCTGCAATCCTTCCTGTTAATTTCTGAACATCCTTCACCGTTCTTGGCGATGTCATCTCCAATATAGCTCATACCTTTTTCGGGTTAGCTTCTATTTCCCTCTAGAAGACCATGAATCCTAGGAACTTCCCAGAAGCAACCTCGAAGGTGCATTTGCTGGGATTCAGCTTCATCTGGTATTGTCTGAGGGTAGTGAAGGTCTCCTCAAGATCATCCAAGTGTGCGGATTCCTCCTTGCTCTTGACGAGCATGTCATCCATGTATACCTCTATATTTCTTTTGATCTACTTACTGAACATTTTGTTGACTAACCTCTAGTAGGTCGCTCCTGCATTTTTCAGTCTGAAGGGAATTACCTTGTAGCAGTAGAGCACCTGGCTGGTGATGAAGGTAGTCTTCTCCTGACATCTTTATCTGGTTGTATCCCAAGAATGTGTCCATGAATGTGAGGAGCTTGTGTCCTGCTGTGGAATCCATAAGTTAATATATTCTTGGCAAGGGGGGAAACTGTCTTTCGGGCAAGCCTTATTTAGGTCTGTGAAGTCTACACACATCCTCCATTTCCCATTTTCTTTCTTTATAAGGACGACATTGGCTAGCTAGTCTGGATAGTAGACCTCACGAATAAAATCTGCTTCTAGCAATTTGTTTACCTCGTCCATGATTGCTTTATTTCGTTCAGGGGCAAAGACTCGTCGTCTTTGCTGGACAGGCTTCCTCTCCAGGTCTACATTCAAGTGGTGTTGAATGACCTCAGTCGCTATGCCTGGCATATCCTTGTGACTCCATGCAAAAATGTCCAAATTGCCTTTAAGGAATTAGACTAGCCTTCTCTTTAGCTAATCGCTCAAAGTTGTCCCTATCCTTATGGTCTTCGTTGGTTCTCCGTCTACTAGTTTCACAGTTTCCAGGGCTTCCACTTTCTCTTCCTCCTTCTCCTCAATCATCCATGTATGGTTCTCCTTTGCAGCTAACACCACTTAGTAGCATTCCCTAGCCAGCACTTGATCTCCCTTTACTTCACTCATGCCATTCTCTAATGGGAATTTTACCATCAGGCAATAGGTGGATGTTGCTACCTTTCAACGGTTGAGTGTGGGCCTTCCAATTATCACGTTGTACGAGGGGGGGGGGGGGTAATCTACTACCAGGAAGTCAAGCTGATGAGTTACCTATTAGGGGTAAGTCCCTACCATAACCGTCAATGCCACTATACTTTTGGGGTACACCCGATCTCTACTGAAGCTGACAAGGGGGGACTCAAAAGGCTGTAACATTTCAAGGTCTACCTTCAGCTGCTGAAAAGCGGAGAGGTAGATAATGTCTACAGAGCTGCCAATGTCTATAAGGACTCTCCTGGTGTTAAATCCTTCTATCATGAGCATGATAACCAAGGGGTCGTCATGCGGCTGCTTCACACCTTTGGCATTTTCTTTTGAAAACAGGATGTCCTTATTCATCCTTCTTTGCTTAAGGGATGGTTTCTTGTGGACACTGTTTACCTGCCTCTGTTGTGACTTCTTAAGGGATTTAAAAGATCCACCTGTGGACGGTCCTCCTGTGATCATTTTTATTTCTCCTATCGTGCTTTGTGGATGACTGAACGTGTTGTCCTTGTCCCTGGGAACAACTTCGTGCTTCTCCTTGATATCACTTCTAGATCTGCTGGATTCCCCCTTCTTCACAAACTTCTGTAGCTTCCCCTTCCAATGAGTTCTTCTATCTGCTCCTTCAGGTCTCTACAATCTTCAGTGTAATAGTCATGGTCTTTGTGGAAACGGCAGTATTTCTTCTTGTCACGTACATTAGGTGATGAATGCAATGGCCTTGGCCACTTAAGGTAATGTTCGTCCTTAATCTACATTAAAATTTTGTCAATAGGCATAACTAAAGGGGTAAATTTTACCGTACGAGGGGTTTTATCGTCTCTCCACTTATTTCCGTTAGTACCCTAACGGTCTCCCCTTTCTCTTTTACGTCCCCTCTGGTCTTCTCCCTTTCCTTCTCTTTCTCTGGGATTCTCCTCGACCCCTATTGCTATTAGGGCGTCTTCTGCATTCATGTACTTCAAAGCTTTCAACAACATTTCCACCATTTTCTGAGGAGGGCTTTTCACGAGTGCGACCACTAATTCTCTAGACTTCAATCTAGCTTTGAAGGTCATTAGCTGCACTTTGTCTTCTGCTTCATTTATCTTCAGGATTTCTCTGGTGAAACGCTTCACATATGATCTTAGGGTCTCCTTCTCCCCTTGTCTGATGGTGAGCGAATGGTCTGCTAGCCTTTTTGGGCGTTGTCCACCAATGAAATGGTGTACAAAAGAATTGCCCAATTGCTCGAAGCTGTCAATGGACAATGTTGGTAGCTGACTAAACCACACTCGCATTGCTCCCTTAAGAGTGGTGGGGAAAGAATGGCACAGTATCTCGTCAGGGGGCTATTGAAGTCCCAGAGTTGTCTTGAAGGTGGTGATGTGATCCAACAGATCTTTCAAATGATCGAATGATTCGAGCTGTGGGAGACGAAACTTTGAAGGCATAGGGCATTCTAGGACCCTCGTTGTGAAAGGCAAGTCCGTCCTCCTGACCATTCCATCTAAGTTTCGATCTGCTTTATCCCTTATCACACTTTTTAGCTTGTCCATCTCTCTTCTCATTTCCCTGAGGAGGTCTGAATTCGCTTCCTCAAGGGTATTTGGTAGTTAGTGGTCGTTCCTTCTATGGCTGTCTTTATCGTCATTCCAATTAGTCCTGGAGCGATTATCTTCCTATTGAATCTACAATCTCATCTCTTGGTTCTGTCTTGTGAGCTCCTCTATGCTGGCTGTGAGTGTTTCGATCTGTAGGGCTAGTGCTACAGAATCTTAAGGCATACTAGACTCCATTTGGACTTTAGAGCTTGAACGGAACTACACTTCCAGATTTGAGTACAAAATTGTTGTCCCCACAGACGGTGCCAAACTGATGATGTCAAGATCGTTAGTTGATTAGGTTTGTCTAGATAGGTCAGCACGAGCTCATCTTCATACCTGCAAGGTTAAGAATAGAGTCCTCTTTAAGTGGTCATCGGTATGATGCCAGCCATGGAGTCTCCAATGATAAAATCAGTGAATGAAATTGGCAGAAAGGGCTTGCGAGAACTAGAATGAATAGTAAAAGTATCAGTACTTTTGTGTGTATGTACCTTGTTTAGTTCTAAAATGCATATACATATATATATATACCTCTTTTTCTTCTAGCCATTGTACCCTATTTATGGTGGCATAAGTGCCACTTTTGTAACGCCTTTGGGCTCATTCAATATGGGCATTGATGGGTCTCCCAACGGTCTTCTGACTGATTCGTAACCATTCAAGATATTGAATGCTCTCTTTATGGCTTCTCTTCCATCGTCCATGCTAGGTCTGGGTGGACGATGGTACCTGATAGGTTCGTTTGGACAATGAAATTTATTGGGCCTATCATCCACTAATTTTATTGTTGGGAAGAGAACAGATTCATGGGCACTTCATGACATGTAGTGGGAATTGTACTTGAAGTTGGCCATTTTTTTTTTTTGAGTAGAAGGTTAGAATTTTATTAAAATAAAAACTAATGTTTACAAGTATGGCCAAACAAAAAGAATGGCATTTAGGGGGTGCAACTACATCTTAGTTAAACCCCTAATGGACTGAGTTACAAAGACTGTCCAATACTAATCAGATACAAATACTATCTCTATCCTCATGTTCAAAGCCATTTTAATATGTTCAAAGCTAGTTACTCTAATACAACCATCAGCATCAATGGCGTTTAAGCAATTAATTAGCATCAAATTTGAAGCCTAAAGTCTAGAGAAAGATAAGAGAATAGACAAATTCTAGTTGCACTAATACAACCATCAGCATCAATATTGGAGTTTAAGCAATTAATTAGCATCAAATTTGAAGCCTAAAGTCAAGAGAAAGATAAGAGAATGGACAAAATCTTCAAACCTGGGCCAAGGATGATAAGGCAACAAGTAATGTACCAGAGATTTTTTTTTTTTTTTTTTTTCTTCGCGAGGGAAAACAAAAAATGTGATATATTTTTAAGATGAGTTTAGCTTACCTCCAATACTTTTTTAATTGAATGTCTCATTTTGTTTTAAATACACAATAGCAAGTGGTACAGTAGTAGGTTTTAATCTTCATATTTTAATTAGCTAGTGGATGATGTGGCAGTTTTTCATTTAAAATAAAGAAGATACCAGTTACAACCATCAGCATCAATATTGGAGTTTAAGCAATTAATTAGCATCAAATTTGAAGCCTAAAGTCAAGAGAAAGATAAGAGAATGGACAAAATCTTCAAACCTAGGCCAAGGATGATAAGGCAACAAGTAATGTACCAGAGATTTTTTTTTTTTTTTTTTTCTTCGCGAGGGAAAACGAAAAATGTGATATATTTTTAAGATGGGTTTAGCTTACCTCAAATACTTTTTTAATTGAATGTCTCATTTTGTTTTAAATACACAATAGCAAGTGATACAGTAGTAGGTTTTAATCTTCATATTTTAATTAGCTAGTGGATGATGTGGCAGCTTTTCATTTAAAATAAATAAGATCCCAGTTAAAAGAATTACTTAAAATAAGTCAAACTCTTTTAAGATTGACATGCTCAAAGTTTTTTTTTTTTTTTTTTTCCTATATAATAAACACTCATCACTACAGTAACATTCTCTTTAATAAAGGAGAAAGAAGTGAAGAATTTTTCCCCCTTCTTCATTTTTGGTGCGCTATTCATGCATATATCCTATTTTCCAAAAATACTATTTTTTTTTTCTATTAACCAATCCAAAAACACTAGTTAAATTATTATACTATTTTTTTCCTTGTAATTGCTAATTGTATTGCTCAAATCAATCTAATAAATACTCATATATATGATTACACACGTTCTGAGTCCTCTGACGTTCATGTAATCCATTTCAAACAAAATTAAACGGATAATATAAGTAATCTAGTCATCATCTAGATTTACGTTCATACGCATCTAAGCTAACAAGCACTTAAAAAATGGTAAAAATTTTACAAGACGATCCTGCCCTTAATTAAATGAAGCCAACTATCAAACTAATGTTACCATCGCACACCTTTAGCGTGTATGATGATCACTCCACAAGTACTAAATTCTTGTGAGGTGAGAGGAGAATGGTCGAAATTCAAGTTTTTAAGAGAGAATTTCATACAAATATACACAAATTAGACTAACTAGAATTTCTATATTGTATAAAAAATAAAACTATTAAACTGAAGTTCACCCAAATTACAACGCAAACCAAAAGGCAATTTGGCTACCACAATTAACAAAGTACAAAATTCCTTGCATGCAAAATATAGTAAAAGCCACAAAAAGCAAAACACGTTTAATTTAATAAGATAATCTAGAATTCATAAAGGTTTCTTGAATTCACAAAGAAAGATATATAGTCTGGGAATCCACCAAAAACTTGAGAGAAATTTCTTATAAATTCTTAAACTAAAATCTA